>NC_141932.1:19917402-20655527 GCF_057802395.1 Ceratotherium simum simum | reverse complement strand
TCTCAATAAACCTGGGGGGGGGAATAGTCCCCCAGGGGGTTCTGTCATAGTTAGAATAAAAACCAAAGTCCTCCTCACCAGGCCAAGGCCCTCTCTGACCTCATCTCCTTCCCCACCCCATCCATTCCAGCCCCACTGTCTCCTCCTTGAAGTTCTTCACATGCCTGCCTCCAGGCCTTTGCACTGGCTGCTTCCTCTGCCTGGAATGCCCTTCCTTACGTGACTTACTTACTAATTTACTTCAGATCTTGATCATAACCTCAGAGAGGCCCTCCCTGACCACTCTCTCTAAAATAGCACTCCCATCCCTTGCGATCCCCTTCTCTGCTTTATTTTTCTTCACTGCCCATCCTGCACCCCGATAAATATTTATCTCACTGTTGTCTTTCTTCCTCTTGCAATTTGAGTTCCATGAGGGCAGAGATTCATCCTCCTCACTGTGGGATCCCCAGGCCCTGGCACAGGGAATGTTTCTTTTGTTTATTTATTTATTTTTCTTTTTGGAGGAAGATTGGCCTTGCGCTAACATCTGTTGCCAATCTTCCCCTTTTTTCTTTTTGTTCTCCCCAAAGCCCCAGTTCATAGCTGTGCATCATAGTTGTAGAGTTATAGCTCTTCTATATGGGATGCTGCCTCAGCATGGCTTGAAGAGCAGTGAGTAGGTCCTTGCCCAGGATCTGAACTGGCGAACCCCAGACTGCCGAAGCAGAATGCATGAACTTAACCGCTATGCCACCGGGCCGGCCCCACAGGGAACGTTTCTACCCACCTGCCCATCTCATTTTTTAAATGCATTTGAAAGTAAACCGCATGTACACATTAGGTGCTCAATGAATAGTTCTTGAGTGAATGAACACAGATTCAAGTTGGCCGTGCACACAGCCGGGTCCACTGAGCCCTGGGTGTGTAGGGCCCCCAACGTGTTCAAACAAGTGGGCAGTGGGGCCGGCCAGGTGGCGCAAGCAGTTAAGTGCGCGGGCTCCGCTGTGGCGGCCCGGGGTTCACTGGTTCGGATCCCGGGTGCGCACCGATGCACAGTTTGTCAAGCCATGCTGTGGCAGTGTCCCATATAAAGTGGAGGAAGATGGGCATGGATGTTAGCCCAGGGCCAGTCTCCCTCAGCAAAAAGAGGAGGATTGGCAGATGTTAGCTCAAGGATGATCTTCCTCACAAGAAAAAAAAAAAAAAAAAAAACGAGTGGGCAGACTTTTGCACATATTCACACCACCCAAAAATATCACAGTTATTCATTGTACCCCTTGTGGCAGGGCTTTTACAGGGTAGTTGGGATATACCCGGTCCCTGCCCTCCCAGAGCCCACAGAGCAGTGGAGGAGACAACATGAGACACACAGACATGCCGATGAATATATCATGACAACCCACGCAGAGTGTTGCCAAAGAAAAGCACAAAATGTTAGGAGTGAATGACATGGGGACCTAGATTAGACTGGGCAGGGCCAGGCAGTGACACAATGGAGAGGGAATATTGAGATGGGGGTGAGGGGTGTGTAGGAGTTGAGAACAAGGGGCTGCAGGAGTTGCCCTGAGGCCTGTGAGCAAGGGAAAGAAGCCTGGGGGTGGGGAGGGGAGGGTGAAGAGACATGAGGGGATCCTTGGAGGGCTCAGTAAGCAGTCTGGGGTTTTATCTTGGGAGGTTTGGAGAAGAGAAGGAAAAGAGTTTGACTTGGGATTGAGAAACATTCCCCTCTGGTTGTTGACAGGTTAGAGGCAGGGAGAGTTGAGAGGGAGGGCCCAAGGAGGAGGCCAGAGCAGGGGTCCAGGAGGGAGAGGATGGGGCTGGACCAGGGTGAGGTCATGGGGAGGGGAGCAGGGCCAGGTGGGAGAGAGGTTTGTGAAGCTGAATCCTCTAGGGGCCGTGGTAACTTACTGCAGGGTGGGGGGTATCCAGGAGGACCCTGAGGGTCAGGCTTGGGTGGCAGGATGGATGCTGGGGCTGTCACTGAAATGGGACACATATGAGACAGCTCAGAAAGGCTGATGGTGAAGAGCCCTGAGTGCCAGGCTGAGGAGCTGGGAGCTCACTCCAAAGGCAGCAGGGAGCCAAAGTTAAGCAGGGGAGGGACAGGGTCAGATTTGAGTTTCAGAAACATCCCTCTGGTTGCTGAATGGGAGATGGGTTGGCGGGAGCAAGAGTGGAGGGAAGGAGGCCAGGGAGGAGGCCAGGGCAGGGGGCGGTGGGAAAGGATAAGGCTGAACCATACGGGGTGGGTGGGGAGAAGGAGCAGGAGGGAGAGACATCAGGAGACTGAATGGATAGGACTTTGTGAGGAGCCCTAGGAATACCACTAGACAAACAGAATGGCCAAGAGGAGAAGAGTGGATGCCCACCCCCCCCTGCACAGACACCCAGGCATGCAGAGACCCCCGTGTGCAAAACACAGGGGCACAGAAATGGACAAGCAGCAGAACAACCGTGCAGGCACCAGATCTGCAAGGACCAGGACACACAATCCCGCCAGAGGGAGACAGCAATACAAGTGCACAGAGACAAACAAGATGCAAAAAACCAAGGACACCTTGTCAGCTGTCGTCACCACGTGCGGAGAACTGCACATGCACTGCCCTGGGATATCCTCCCTCTAGGCTGCCAAGTGGGTTCTATTCTTATTCCCATCTTACAGATGGACAAACCAAGGCTCAGGGAGGCCAGTCACTTGCAAGGTCACACAGTTAGTGGTAGAGCTAGGATTCCACCTCTGTGGGTGCCTGTACACTGGTACCTTGTTCCTGTGTCCATGTGGGTCTTTTTCGTATGAGGATCTGTGTCTCCCCAAGCGTACCCTGGGGATGCCCACCTGGCCACGTCCTCTCTTTCTGGTTTCTGAGGTTTCTCCGGGAATGGAGTTTCTGACCCGGCTTGTCTGAGTGTGTCCGTGGGCTGGCAGCGTGCCTCTGCGTGTCTCCTCCTGTCCCAGCCTCTGTGTGTTGATGACATCTGAGTGTGTGTGTGTGTGTGTGTGTGTGTGTCCTTGTCCAAGGAGCTGTGAGCGTGAGGGGGAGTGCCTGGCTGGGGCTGGGCTGGGGGTGGAGGCAGGGGAGGGGGGTGTCACACAGGCTGAGAGGGGAGTGGAGTTCTGGAGGAATGTTTACCAGACACGAGAGAGCCCAGAGGGACAGCGCCCAGAGCCGAGTTAGCGAGACGCACAGCTCCCCCCATCGCTGGCCCAGGATTAGGGGCGCAGCCACCAGGGGCCCCTTCCCCCTCCTCAGCCTCCCTCCAGGGCCCCTTTAAGACAGGGCTGGTCCTCTCCTCTCTGAGTTAACCCCTCGCAGTCCAGGTGGCCCCCTAGGCTCCCTCCGGCCGGTGGGCGGAGGCAGCGGGGGAGCCAGGGGCGGAGAAAGGGTTGCCCGAAGTCTGGGAGGGAGAGAAGGAGGCAAGGGAGCAGGGAAGGCAGCCGCTGAGCAGAGCTGGCGAGGGGCCCCCGCCGTGCCAGGCGGGCAGTGCCAAATCCGGGGAGCCCGGAGCTGGGGGGAGGGCCGGGGACAGCCCGGCCCTGCCCCCACCCCCTCGGGGTGCTCAGAAACTTCTGAGGAAAGTTTGGCATCGATTGCGCGGTGCCCCGAGGATGGGCAGGGTTCCGCTGGCCTGGTGCTTGGTGCTGTGTTGCTGGGGGTGCGTGACCCCCGAGGGTGAGTGATGGGGGGCTTGTGGGGCAGGACGGCCCATGGAGGGGCTGGGGCCGGAGGGAGAGGAGGGGGGATGGATGGCAGGTGCTGGGGGGTGAGCCCCAGGCTGCTCATGGAGTTTCCTTGAGACAACAGAGAGGGAGACAGGGAGACACCGAGACAAACCCAAGAGGCCAAGGGAGAGAAAGGGACTCTGAGAGAGGAACACAAGGACAAGAAACAGAAACTGGAAGGGTCAGAGATGGAAGGAGATGGACACAGAGAGAGACAGACAGACAGGAGAAGCTGAGGGCCTTGGGGAGAGGGGCTGAGCTGGGGGCTTCCCCCAGAAGGAATCTTCCAGAAAGGAACACTAAATCACGCAGCGGGATGAAGAGAGCTCTGGAGCCCTAGGGGAAAACCCTCGTCACTGTCGTCCCCCGCTTGTCCCTGCCCCACAACTGTCTGTCTGCTCTGTCTCAGGGGAGGGCGTCTCTCGCACCAGCTCTACCATCTCTGTGGGTCTCCATTTGTCTCTCTCTGTCTCTGTCTTCATCTCTCCCCATTCTCTAGGTGTCTCTGTCGATGTCTCTCTCTCTGTCTCTGTCTGTTTCCCTCTGTGTGTCTCTCCCCACACTTTTTTACCTCTCGGGGGTGTCTCTCTCTTTATCTCTCATCCTCTGTCTCTCTCCAGGTCTCTGTTCCTCTGTCTCTGACTCCCCATGCCCAACTTTCTCTGGCTTCTCTCCCTGTCTCTCTTCTTTTTTTTTCTCTCTCCTCTCCCTCCCCAGCCCCTGTTTTTCCCCACCATCCACCAGCCTGATCTGTCAAGTCTCTAGAGACCCTAAGGGAGGGCAGCAGGGGCAAGGGCTGGCCCGCTGGGCAGTCCAGGGCGTGGGAGGCTGCCAGGACCTGGGCCTACTTCCCAACGGACGAAGGATGAAGGCGGAGGCCGGACCCCAGTCCCCTGGGAAGGCTCCCAGCCTCCCATCAAAGCCTCCGCCCGCCACCCTCCACTGAGGTCACTCTACAACTATGTGGGCCTGAGGGCCTGGCGGGGTCCTGGCAGCCGGTAGGCAGGCTGGGAGGGATGGAACTGAGGAGTCGGAGGGAAGTGGGGTTTCCTAAGCTGACTCTTCCCCATCTCCCCGTAGGCACACAGGCGGAGGCGGACCCCTTTGTGGGGAGCCCGGGAAACATCACCGGTGCCCGGGGACTTATGGGGGCCCTTCGGTGTGAGCTCCAGGTTCAGGGGGAGCCCCCTGAGGTGACCTGGCTTCGGGATGGACAGGTCCTAGAGCTGGCGGACAGCACTCAGACCCAGGTGCCCCTGGGCGAAGACGGGCAGGACGACTGGAAAGTGGTCAGCCAACTCAGGTGCCCAGCTTCCCCTGACCAGCCACAACCCGATCCCTGTCCCCCCACCTCCGTCACATGGTGGGTGAAGAGTCATGGGCAGGAACCCCACCTGGGTTGGAACCCCAGCATGGTCACTCTGCAGCTGTGTGGCTTTGCGCATGTGACGTAACCCTGGGTTTCACTTTCCTCTTCTGTAAAAGGAGTTAATAATAGTACCCACTTCTTAGCTCTTAGGAGTTTCCAGTCCAGACCCCCCTCTCTCAGCTCTGATGACCCCCTCCCAGTGTCCAGCTCTGACCCGAACCTCTCTATCCCTCCTCTTGCCCTGTCAGACTCTCATCCCTGCAGCTCTCGGATGCAGGATGGTACCAGTGTGCGGTGGTCCTGCGAGGAAAGACCTTCATGTCCCAGCCTGGTTATGTTGGGCTGGAGGGTGAGCCCTGGGCTCAGAGGTCCTCGGAGGGCAGGAATCCTGAGGGTCAGAGGGTGCTAGAGGATTCAGGGTGTCCCCTGAGGACATATAGCCTACGAATATCAGAGATCTTGGGGGGTCAGGAAGCTGGGGAGTCCATAAATTATTGAGGACAGGCCTGTGCAGGATTGTATGTCCTGGGGGAGAAGACATCTTGGGGGTTGTCAGATATCCTGGGGTCAGACATGGTAGGGTAGGACATTCTGGGGTCAGATAAGGCATCAGAGGCACGCCTTAACCCTCTCCCCCATCCCAGGGGCCTCACTCTCCTCATTGGTAAAATGGGATGAGGAGTCAGACATTCTGGAAAAGAGATATGAGGGGCTCAGATGACCTGGGGATCAGACATTGGTGGTGAGAATCAGATATTAGGATAAGGTGCCCTGGGGGTAGAGGCCTGAGGGGTCAGACATCTAAAGGAAGTTCAGGTGTCCTGAGAGATCAGACATAGGAGTCCAAGACCCTGCAACCTGCAACATCCTAGTGGTGAGTCAGACCCACTAGGGGCTCAGAGGGACCCCAGCCTCTACCACCAACACCCCCAGGCCTGCCTTACTTCCTGGAGGAGCCTGAGGACAGGACCGTGACTGCCAACACCCCTTTCAACCTGAGCTGCCGGGCCCAGGGACCCCCAGAACCCGTGGACCTCCTCTGGCTCCAGGATGCTGTCTCCCTGGCTCCAGCCACAGGCCAGGCCCCCCAGTACATGCTGCGTATTCCAGGTGAGTCCGGGCAAGTGGCAGGCTCAGTGCAGAGGGCCAGGCAGGATGGAAGTGGGGAGCAAGGGAGCGCTCATGCCTCTGTGTGAGTGTCTGCCTGTTCCTCTCTGTCTGTCTCTCTCTGTCCCTGTGTCTCCCTCTCTGTTTTCTCTTTGTCTCTGAGTCTCTCTGTCTCTGCATCTTTGTCTCTATTTCCTCTTTTCTCTCTGTCTCTCTGTTCTCCATCTCTCTCTGTTTCTCTGTGTGTGTGTCTGTCTTTCTGCTCTTTCTCCCTCCATTCACGCCAGACTCTCTGAATAGAATTCTTTGTCCTGGGTTTTCTCTGAGCTGTTCCATGGCCCAAGTGTGTGTGGGCCTGCTGCCCCTTTGTCAGCCCTTGACCCCAAGCAGGGCACCGGAATCAACTGTGCCCTCCTCTCCCCCACCTACCCCCAACCTGCCCACCTCTAGACCTGAAGAGCCCCACGGGAGGGACAGAGCTGAAAACAGAGAGAGGGGGAAAAAGTGGGAAACAGAGAAAGACAGTTACAGAGAGAGAGAACAAAAGTCACAGGAAGGGACAGACCACAGAGGTAACCCAAGATGGAGAGACAGGACAGGGATGTCTGAGTGACAGGACCTCGGGGTGACCATCCCCTTCCACACCACACAGATGGGGCAGGACTTGGCTTGGAGTCACACAGCAGTCAGAGGCAGAGCTGGGGGACCCTGGGCACAGGGGGTTCCCCTCACTGAGGAAGGAGAGACAGGAACACAGACGGGGGAGGCTCAGTCAGAGGGAGGCTGCCAGACCTGGAGGGCATTGGCTTCCGGCACCCCCAACCTGTTGCCTCCCTCTGCTAGAGTGGGGAGAGGACTCCTGATGGGGGTCTCCCAGTGTGGAGGGAGGTGCTCACATTCCCAGCATTCCGGGGGCCCTGAGTGTTCGAGGAAGCGGTGGTGATCATGCCAGCCCCCAGAGGGGTGACTCAGGCCGGTGGCTCTGGAGCCTGAGTCAGCCTGGCAGGACCCTGGAGAGGGAGAGGGAGAAGGGGCTGGTTCCCTCACCCCATCCGAGGAAGAAAGAGAAATGGTGGGGGGGCACAGGTGTGAGAGGGTCTGCATGTGTACCAGTGTGTAACGGAGCTGTCAGAGAGGGGTCTGTGTGTGTATCTCAGTGTGTATGTGTGTGTGTGATCTGGGTATGTATTCACGTCCCTCTGGACCTGTGTCTCAGTGCATCAGTCAGCATCAACCTCTTTGTATGAGGGTGTGCCTTAGCAAGGGCCAGCTTCTGTGGATGTCTCAGCATGTGTGTATGTGTGTGTGTGTGTGTGTGTGTGTGAATTGGTGTGTCTGTCCCATTGTGTGTTTGGGTCTTTACAGTATGTCTCTCAAAGTTTCTCAGGGGCTGTCAGTGTTCGTGTGTGTGTGTGTGTCACTAAGTATACCAGCGTCAGCCTGGTGTCTGTCCTTCTTTGTGTTTGTGTGTTCGCAGCTGTGACTCACTGTGTAAGGGTGGAGTGTGTATGTGTGTGGGGAGCGACGGCAGAGTGAAGGACGACAGTGTGTTCTGTGGCTACTATACATACCTCCCTGTATAGAAGTGACAATGTCAGCTCACAGGTGTGCACCTACAGGTATGAGTGTGTCTTGGTGTGAGCTTCTGTTTCCTTCGGAGTCCCGATGTGTCAGTGGAAAACTTGGTGTGTTTCTACTGACTTTGGCTGTCTGTGTGTATATATATCTGTGTCCACGGATATCTCTGTGGTGTCTGTGTGTATGTCACATGGTGAGCGTCTTGGTATATGACTCTGTCACATGGAACCCTGTATCCATGTGTGTGTGTGTGTGATTCACAGCAGGCAGTAACAACACCCTTCTGCTTCTGTCTGGTCTCCTGATATATCAGCCCTGCCCCAATTGCCTCTTGTGAATGAACCTGGGATGCTTACCAGCCACTGTGTATATGTGTGTCTGTGCCACCTATGTGCACGCAGCAGCATCTCCACACTTGTGTGTCTGTAGCAGTCCTGCATGTTTACATAAGTGTGTGTTTTTTTTATCAGTCTGAATTTCAGTGAATGTGTCTGAAGGAACCTGAGTGTGTCCAGCTACGTTTTGGAGGCTCGGCTGTGTTTCTATGTGAGCAAGTCAACATAAACCTTATTCATGTCCCGGTGTGTATTGTTGTCTGCTTCAACCTCAGTGTATGTCTGTCACTTGGTGAGTGTATCTCAACAGGCAGGGCAATTTGTGTGTCCATCAGCTTCAGCCTAGGTGTCAACTGTGTTGCTGGCTGTTTGTAGTCAATGTGTGCACGTTTGATTGTGTGCTTGTGTGTGTGTTTCTGTGTATGTGCGCCATCAGCCCCTGTGTGTATACATGTAAGTCACAGAGTGTGTATTTGTGTCACTGCATATTTGCAACAGCATGGGCCCTGTGTGTAGCTTAGCTTAGCCAGTGCTACGTTGTCTGTTTTTGTGCCATAATGGCCCCTGTGTGTTGAGTGTGATTCATTGTGTGTGTTGGGGGGGGCTGCTGTGTCAAGGAATTTTGTCCGTTTGTGTGTCTGTCCCTTGATCTGACTCAGGGCCGTGCCCCTCTCTCCTTCCAGCCCTCTTCTTCCCTCGGAAAAAGCGCAAGGGGGGAGGGTAGGGAGCGCAGGGAGGGGGACAAGTACATCTGGAAAGCACATCTGGAGTGGGCCTCGGAGGGAGAGCCCCCTGGAGGGGAGGGGGTCCCAGGCCCCTTGGTCCCTGCTCTCCCCTCCCTCAAGGTGCGGGCGCGGGGGTCTGGGAAGGGGGATGCTGGGCCGCGCCCCCGGGGCCAGCCGGAAGTGCGGGAGGGGGAGGGGGCGCCCCGGTGACTCATGCGGGGGCAGGAATGCTGCGGTCGGAACAGGACCCGGCTCCAGAGCCCCCTCCCGCCCCAGGGCTCCTCCGGCGGCGGGCAGCGGCAGCTCCCGCGCGGTGACCCTGGCGGGCCCCCACGTGCCAGGTGGCAGGAGGGGACCCGGGCTCCCCGCCCCTCCGGCAGCCCGCCCGGGGCTGTCCCGTCCCTCCCCCGGGCCGGCCGCGGGGGCTGCGGGCCGGGCACCTGACCTTGGCTGGGAACTGCCGCCTGGGCAGCGAGCGGTGGAGCTTCCCTGCCCACCCCCTTCCGGCCTCGGCCGCCTTTCCTTCATTCCACTCCCTCTGCCGACTGAGAAAAGGAAACTTTGTGTCTGCGGGGAGATGGTGGGAACACAGGCACACACGGCAGGACAAACACACAGGCGTACAACATCCTCAGACACGCACCAAGCCACAAACACCGCGCAGAAACACAGACAGACAGACAGAACTACAGTCACGCATGTAGACTTAAGACTTGGTCCTTCTCACATCCTGTCACTCAGATGTTGTGTATGTGCGCGTGTGTCTATGTTCCTCTGTGTGTGAATCTGTGGATGTTTAGTTGTGTGGTTGTGTATCTCTCTGTGTGTCAGTGTGTTTGCCTCTGTACTTGTATGTGACTTTGTGTGCGTGTGTGTGTGTGTCTGCCTGTGTTCCCACCACAACCACACTGGGGAGGGGAGGCAACCCACCCCCAGACACTCAAATACAGTATTCAAGACATGTACGTTAACTCACTCACGCACAGAATTACACATGCTCGTGTTGCTCCAGCTACACTCAGAAACTCTCATAAGTACACAAATGTATGCACATAAATTCACTCACTGATTCAACAAACATTTATGGAGCACCTGCTCTGTGCCAGGCCATCTTAGGCCGGGGGGCTACAGCAGGGGATGAAACAGACAGAAACTCCTGCCCTCCTGGAGCTGACGTGCTAGTGGAGTTGACGTACAGGGAACAAGATACGTAGGTTATATGTGGAGTATTTTGTGATGAGAAGAGCCAAAGAGAAAAAGAAGAGCAGGAAGCGGCCAGATCTGGAGGGAGGTCAGGGAAAGAGTGACTGGGAAGGTGGATCTGAGTAACAAATGTGAAGCAGGGTGGGAGGGAGCCCTGTGGACATCTGTGGGAAGGCTGTTCCAAGCAGAGGGGACAGATGTGCAAAGTTCTGAGGGGGAAACGTGCTTGAGCCTGCGTTCCAGAAACACCGGGAGGCCAGTGCGGCTAGAACAGAGTGAGCAGTCAGGGAGCGAGCGAGTGAGTGAGGGGGAGAGGGGTTCGTAGGAGCTGAGCTCATGAATGAACAAACACCTCTACATTGACACACACCCGGGGGGCCTGTTACACACACCAGGTGTGTCTGTTAGGTGTATACGCCTCTACGTGTGTCTGTGTGGCTCAGCGTGACTGTGTGCATGTATGTGAGTGTGTGTGTGTCTTTGTGTGAGTGTGCATGTCTGTGTATGTGTCTTGTGTGTCTAGGTATGAGTGTGTTTCTGTATGTGTGTGTGTTTGTGTGTCTATGTGCATAATTATGTGTGTTGTGTATGTGTCTAGTGTGTCTATGTATATGTGTTTCTATGTGGATATGTAACTGTGTGTGTCTATGTATGTGTGTGTGAATATGTATGTGTGCCTCTATCTGTGCATAAGTGTGTGTGAGGGTGTGTGTGCCTGTGTGTGTATGTGTGAGTGTGCGTCTATGTGTATGTGTCTATATCTGTGCGTGTGTGTGTGTCTGCATGTATGTGTGTCTATGTGGTGGGGCGTTAGGGCTGAGCCACAGCCTGTCCTTGTGTATGGGGATGGAGGTCTGTGTCCCCAATGCATTGCTTCCCCTTCCTCAGCCCTCCCTTCAAGCAGGTGCCCATGTGAGCTGGAAGGACCCTGTCAGATGGGACATGGTAGGGAGCGGCCTGGCATGGCCCGGGAACCTCTCCCCTCTCTGACACTGGGCCCCTTCTTCATATGACTCCTCAGGCCTGAACAAGACGTCTTCCTTCTCCTGTGAAGCCCATAATGCCAAGGGGGTCACCACATCCCGCACGGCCACCATCAAAGGTGACAGGAAAGGGAGCTGGGTGTCAGCGGGTGTGGGGCTTGGGTCAAAGGTCAGAGCTGGGGTAGAGGGCAAGGTGGGGAGCTTTGGGCAAAGGCCGCCCAGGGTCAATCCCTCCCCTCATCTGTCCACAGTGCTCCCCCAGCGCCCCCGCGACCTCCACCTGGTTTCCAGCCAGCCCACAGAGCTGGAGGTGGCTTGGACGCCAGGCCTGAGTGGCATCTACCCCCTCACCCACTGCACCGTGCAGGTGAGACCTCAGATTTTTCTCACCTCAGTCTCAGCCCTCCTTCCACCCATATCCACAAGCCCCCATCCTCTCCCTGGGAAATCAGCCCTTCTCAGCCACTCGTGTGTTGAGAGGCAGTAGAGCCTCAGGTTAAGCCAGATGTCCTGGGTTCAGATCCTGGCTCCCCCAGCTGCTCGCTTCATGAGCTTGGGCAGGTGACTTAACCTCTCTGGGGCTCAGTTCTCTCATCTATAAAATGGACATAATAGTAGTACCTACCTGATAGGCTTGTTGTGAAAATTCAATGAGGGAATACAAGAAACAAACTTAAAATACTATCTGGAACGTAGATAACGCTTAATAAACTACAGTCACGTGCCGCCTAACGATGTTTCAGTCAACAATGGGTTGCATATATGACAGTGGTCCCATGAGATTAGTACCATAGAGCCTAGTGTGTAGTGGGCTATACCATCTAGGTTTGTGTAAGCACACTCTGTGATGTTCACAAAACAATGAAGTCGCCTAACAATGCATTTCTCAGAATGTATCCCCATCATTAAGCGACGCATGACTGGACCAGCTGTTTTGATTTTGTTTAGTGTTAGTAATATTGACACTGGCCAGAATGGGAACCCTGAGACAGCAGGGCCCAGAGCCACCTCTGTCACCACTGGGTACCCATGGCCCTGTGCTTCTGTCCTCCCAGCCCTGAGCACTCTGGGTTGTCACTGTCTGGGGGTGAGTCTGTCTCCCACTGGATTGTGAGCTCTGGGAGGGCGGGCCAGGCTGTCCCAGTCACCCTGGGTCCCCATGATTGCCCAGTGCAGGGCCAGATGGACTAGGGAATGTTTGCTGGAACAATCCCTGACAACTGCGATGAGCTAGACCCAGCCTTCTGCACCCAAGTTGCTCCTGCTCCAGAATAAGAAAAACAAACAAACCAACACGGATCTCTGAAAACGAGGTCCAATTCTGGCCTGAAGTTCTGAGATTTGGAAGTTGGGGCGAGGGCGGCACAGCACCTGTGATTGGAGAGGACAATAGCTAATAATGACCAACTTTTATTGAGTGTCAACTATGTGTTGGGCCTTGTGTTATGGCTTGTCACTCCCTTGTGTGTTTGTGAAGTAATGGGTCCACCCGTTTCCCAGATGAAGAAACCAAGGCTCAGAGTAGTTAAGCAACTTGCCCAAGGTCCAGCCAGGGAGTGGCAGAGGTGGGATTCGAACCCTTGTCTCACTAAACCCAAACGGTACTCCTTACCTCCTTAGAGCCAACGCTTGATTAAACAGGAGTCGTCTTTCTTATGATTACATGTGCTAGACACAACCTCATTCACTTGTCATTTTAACTCGAGAAGGTAGCCGCTGTTAATCTTCCTGTTTTCAAGGTAAGGAACTGAGGCCCAGAGGGGGGAAGTGACCTGCCCTCCCTCCCAGCTAAAAAGGATAAAACTGATTTAATCCCAGAGGCTGGGCCGATTTGGGAGACCTCAAATGCCAGGTCAGGCATCAGCTGTACCCCTAACCCATGTCCGTCCAGTGTCCGCAGGAAAG
Organism: Ceratotherium simum simum; assembly: GCF_057802395.1. Classification (NCBI taxonomy): domain Eukaryota; kingdom Metazoa; phylum Chordata; class Mammalia; order Perissodactyla; family Rhinocerotidae; genus Ceratotherium; species Ceratotherium simum. The sequence continues at coordinate 20,642,619 of NC_141932.1, read as the reverse complement.
CAGAAGTGTGTCCTCTTCCCCTCCGGGTCTCGCTTCCTGCTCTGTGTGAGTTGGGACTGAAGGGTTCTAACCGGAAGGTCACAGCCATCCTAGGAAAAAGAGAAGTGGGAGTGGGCACAAGGAGGCTGACTGTCTGCACCCACGTCCCCTTTGTCCCAACAGAGGTTCCCCTTCCCGTCTGTCACTGTGGGTCAGAGAGCAGGCATGGGGATAGCCTCCCCCCATCGTGCTACCTACCATCTGCCAACCTGCTCCCCAGGCCTCGTGGTGTAGCATCTCCCCTCATGGGGCCTGTGTGACTTTGGGCAAGCTTGGTACATAGTTGGCACTCAAGAAATGTTAGCTGTTGATATGATGTGCAAACCAGTTTAAATGCACTGTGTCATTAAACCTCGCACCCTGCCAAGTAGGGCCTCTTGCATGCCCATTTTCCAGAGACAGCAACTGAGACGCAGAGAAGTTAAGACACTCACTCTAGGTCACACAGCAAATAATATCCAAGCCAGGACTTGGACCCAAGAAATCTGGCTTCAGAGCCCACACATTTAAGCAATAAACTTCCCAACACGTTGTGTGGCAGTGTGGTTGGGTCTCCTGGTTGCTCCCTAGGGTGAAGGCAGGACTCCTGAGTGTATGGCTGTGAGCTGTGTGGCTGTGGTGGGTTTGTGGTTCTGGACGGCATGACTGTACAGATGTATTTCCCAGCTGTGGCCTTGCCATCGTGATCATGCCTTTCCCAGGGATCAGGTGGGTGTGCCAGTCTGTGCCACAGTGCAGGGTGTACAGAGTTTGGCACTTGTGGCCAGGCAACCTCAGACACACACAAAATAATAATGACAGACACTCAATATGCACTGGCATTCTTCTGAACACTTACAGGCATCAATTCAGTCAACCCTGTGAAGTAGGAGCCATTGTTGATATCCCATTTTACAGAGGAGGAAACTGAGGCACAGAGCTAGGGAATGGTAGAGGCTGGATTTGAACCCCAGATCCAGCATCCATGCTCTTCAGCACTAAGCTGCACTGCCTCTCTGGACGGAAGAGAAGTATTGTTACTATTACTGATGCTCTTAAATGGATATTCTTGCTGTAAGTAGGTTAAAGGTTTGAAGACAGGATGGGGTTCAGGTTGAGTGACAAGCTGGTGACCTTGGGCGAGAGATTCCATCTCTCAGAGCCTCGGTGTCTTCATCTGGATAATAGGGATAAACACAGTACCCACAATGCAGGGCTGAGGTGAGGGTCAGATGAGTTCAGATTTGCAAAGGGTTTTTCTCTTTTTATTAAGATATACATAATGTGGGGGGCCAGCCCCGTGGCATAGTGGTTAAGTTTGGTGCGCTCTGCTTCAGCGGCCCAGGTTCACGGGTTTGGATCCTGGGCACGGACCTACACCACTCATCAGCCATGCTGTGGCAGCGACCCACATACAAAGTAGAGGAAGACTGGCACAGATGTTAGCTCAGGGCGCATCTTCCTCAAGCAAAAAGAGGAAGATTGGCAATGGATGTTAGCTCAGGGTGAATCCTCCTCACCAAAAAAAAAAAAAAAAAAGATATACATAATGTGCATCATCTTTGGTGTACACCTGGATTGTTTAACATGCGGATTCATCCATGTAACCACTCTCCAAATCAAGATGCAGACCCTTCCCAGCCCCCAGAGATGCCCACTCTTCTGACTTCTCCTGTAGGACATTGTTTTTGTCTGTGGTTGAACAGCATTGTTATCATTGTTGTTGATGCTGACTACCTGCCATGCACTGTGCAGCCGCCCCATTTTCCAGATGAGGAAACTGAGGCTCAGGGAGGGAAAGTCTTGCAAGAGGTGGTTTTTGCCAGTGACGACAGAGCCACATCGTGCAGCTGGGTGGTCTCCTCGTTTTGCAAATGCAGGTGCCTATGTTGTACTGGCATGGAGCTGCGACATACATACATACACAGACCCCTCCTTGCAAAATTGCGTAGTCACACTAGGATCACCGCCATCGAGAGTTGTGTGACCGTGTGTGATTATGTGGCCATCCTGTCCTGACGCCTCCTTCCCTCTTCTCAGGCTGTGCTGTCAGACGATGGGGTGAGCATCTGGCTGGGACAGCCAGACCCCCCAGAGGAGCCCCTCACCTTGCAAGCATCTGTTCCCCCTCACCGACTTCGGCTGGGCAGCCTCCATCCTCACACCCCTTATCACATCCGGGTGGCGTGTGCCAGTAGCCAGGGCCCCTCACCTTGGACCCACTGGCTTCCCGTGGAGACGTCAGAGGGAGGTAAGAAGGGGCTGGTGGCGGGGTTTGAGGGGAGATGTCACGTGCTGCCCCACTGGACCTTGCTCACATCAGTACCACCCCCAGGATCTCCTCTCACCCATTTACCCTTGTGGCCTCAATCTCCTTCCCGTCCAGTCCCCAACTCCTCAACACAGCCCACTGGCATCTCTCCCTGTGCTTCCGCTCACGGGAGGCCTGCACGAGTTGCCCACGCGCATGCCATTTGCACCCTGCCGCCACTTCCTGGGAACAGGGGAGGGGGTCAGGAAGTGGTGGGGGTGCCAGCTCCTCCTCTTCCCTGTCCTCCAGTGCCCCTGGGCCCCCCCGAGAACGTTAGCGCCATGCGGAATGGGAGCCAAGCCCTCGTGCGTTGGCAGGAGCCGAGGGCGCCCCTGCAGGGCACCTTGTTAGGGTACCGGCTGGCCTACCGAGGCCAGGACACCCCCGAGGTGGGTGCTGCTGGCCAGGTTGGGATGGAGTGGCTGGGGAGGAGGGAGATGGGGAGGAGGAGATGACAGGGCAGATGTGGACAGTTGTGCAGGTTGGGTAGTATGCAATCATACTATGCCTAGGAGAGCACATTCTGGGGAGGTTAAAGAGGTCCAGGGGAGGCTATTTATGAATCATTGTAAAAGGCGTTTCAGTAGACTTACATATTGACTATGACGGTTTTACAGCAGATAGTTGTACAGCATCTCGAGGAAGGGGTGCCTTTTCCTAATCTGCACAATGGTACTCTCTGAGCAAGCAGCACCCCTGTGGTGGAGAGATGCGGAGGGAGAGAGGATGGGGAGTTCTAAGGGGATGGAGAGATGAGGGTGAAAAGATGAGAATTCAGCTCTTCAGCAAAAGTACCATGTGCCATGCGCTGTGCTGGGACTTGAGGACACGGCAGTGAGTGAGACAAAGTCCCAGTCCTGCTGGAGCTGACACTTCAGTGGGCACGGGAATGGAGAATGGAGAGGGAAGGCTGGGGGATCGGAGATGAAGGGTAGGAGGAGGTAGAGGATGAGGGGCTGGAGGTGAGGAGAGGGCTCTGAGAAAGATGGGGAGTTGAGGCCGAGACTGAAAGCTTAAGAGTTAGGGGACTGGGGCTCTACCCTCATCTCACGTCTGGACATCCTAGGTGCTAATGGACGTAGGGCTAAAGCGAGAGGTGACCCTGGAGCTGCGGGGGGATGGGACTGTGCCCAACCTGACGGTGTGTGTGGCAGCCTACACCGCCGCTGGGGATGGACCCTGGAGCCTCCCTGTGCTCCTGGAGCCCTGGCGCCCAGGTAACTCCAAAGCCGTGCTCAGCCCCCTTCAGCCTATCCACAAGGACCTTGTCTGTCCAGATGCCCTGACTTGCTCCGTGTACCTTTCAGTGTTACCCCAATTTAGGCTCTGTTTCTACCCGGAACCTTACGGAGAGCCTCACTCCCTCCCCCGTGTCACACCAGTCTTGTCCTCTCTGAGCGTGTCCTCCCTCTGTCCTTTCTCCTCACAGGGCAAGGACAGCCAATCCACCAGCTGGGTAAGGGCTTTCACACCCCCTCCACTCCCTCCCTTTCCTCAGTGCCCAGTGGAGACCCCATCACCACACACATACTCTTTGTACATCCCTTTTGTGTTTCTCAAAGTCATCACTCTAATCCTCTACTTCTTGGGATTGTGTGGTCCTTGATGGAGGTGTCTGGAATGGCATTGTAGGTACTCAGTGAATGGTAGATGGATGGATAGATGGACGGATGGACGGATGGATGGATGATTGGATGGATGGATAGATGGACGGATGGATGGATGGATGGGTAGATGGGTGGATGAATGAATGACTGGGTGGGTAGATGGATGGATGGATGGATGGATGGAAGGATGGATGGATGGATGGACGGATGGACGGACGTACAGATGAGTTATCTGCCTCACATCCATCCCTCTTCAATATTTCTCCAACACACATTGTATCCTCCTAGCACTATTACAGCCCACCTCTTGTAACTCAACCCATTATCCTTAAATATTCCTCACATGCCTTCCTACATTTCTTTGCATACCCTTTCCACACTAATCCCACCCTCCTTTCACGTTCATCCCATTATAATCCTTCTTTTTTCTAATTCATTCCCACCCTTTTTGCACACCCTTTCCATTCATCCCATGCTCCTCATCTGCCCTTCCCACATCTTTTACATGCTCACTGCACACTCCTCTCACACTGAAGTTACATCCTTACAAATCACTGCTCCCTCCTTGTATCTAAAAGTCCTTGAATACTCCTCACTCACATACCCCAAACTCCTCCAACACCCATCCAACACTCTGTACACACTCCTCTGCACACCAAGCCCCTTTGCACATTTATTTCATCTCATTCCTTGCTTTATGAAAACTCCTTTCTAGTCATCACACACTCCTCAAAAATATTCCGTGGCCATTTGTCCCACAAGCCTCACTCTCCTTGCATATTCATTGCACACGCCTCAAACACTTGTCCTACACTGCATGCACTCTCTCCCCTACTCACCTGTTTTTCCACACCCAAGTCTGCCCTCCTTGCACAATCCTCATACATATCACACACACCTATACCGCTTGAGATTTCCTCACACCCATCCCATGCTCATCCAGCCCTCCTTGCATACTCATAAATCATTCCACACAAGTCTCTCACTCCCATCCCACACTCCTTCCACACTCATTGTACACTCCTCAAGTGTCGATCCCACTCTTAACTCACCTCACCCATCCATCCCACTCTTGACTCACCTCACCCATCCATCCCACTCTTAACTCACTTCACCCCTCCCACGAGTTTCATGCTCCTACTTTAATGCACACTTATATCATATCCATTGCATGCCTTGCCCAGCCCAGTCTCCTTGGTTATGTGAATGCATCTATCACATGCTCATCCAATATGTCCATGTCTGCCTCCCTCCAGCATCACTCCCTTGGGTCCCAGGGGGCTGGATCCAGGGCCTCAGCCATGACTTGTCCCCCATACCCCCCTGACAGTGAGTGAACCCCCAGCCCCTGCCTTCTCGTGGCCCTGGTGGTATGTGCTGCTGGGAGCAGTTGTGGCCGCTGCCTGTGTCCTCATCTTGGCCCTGTTCCTCGTCCACCGGCGGAAGAAGGAGACCCGCTATGGGTGAGTTGTAACTACGTGGGTAGGGAGGCTAAGGTGGACTGGGATGAAGAGGTTGGAGGCGGGGGAACCATGAGGAGGCTGGTGCAGGAGGAGAGATTACCAGGAATTGGAATGGTCAAGGGTCTGGAGAATGAATGGAAAGCAGAAGGTAGCAGTTCAAGGCGTGCTCAGCAAATGCTGGAGGAGAGGGCAGGCAGGGCCTGGGGTTGGGATGGTTCTTGCTCTCACTGCTGGTGGAAGGTGGGGGTTCCACATAGTTCTGCTCTGTCCTCACCTCCTCCTCGTTCCCCCCAGAGAGGTGTTTGAACCAACAGTAGAGAGGGGTGAGCTGGTGGTCAGGTACCGCGTTCGCAAGTCCTACAGTCGCCGGACCACTGAAGCCACCTGTAAGTGAACCCCATGCCTCCCTGCCCTGGTTTGGGGTAATGAGTGTAGAGATTTAGGCCTGCTGGGCTTCTGTAGATGCATGAGTCAAAATTTTCGAAGGCCCTGGAATAATAGGATGTGAGAACCACAGACTCTAAGAACAACGGAATTGTGGAACCACACAGAACCTTAGAATAATAAAATCTTAGACAAAATATATCTTAGAAACACCAAACCTCAGAGTCATAGGATCTTAAAACAATGTAATCATGATGATGATTATGATAAAGATGATGATGAAGAAGAAGATGCTGCTGATGAAATAATGTTGAGAAGTGATGATGGCGATGATGATAACAGCCAACCCTAGCACTTCCTATGTGACAGGCCCAGGTCTAAGCACTCTATACCTATCACTTAATCTAATCCTCACAACAACCCAGTGAGGTAGGTACATTATCCCCCCCACTTCACAGATGAGGAAGCTGTGGCATAAAGTGGTTCAATAACTTCCTCAAGGCCACACAGCTTGTAAGTTGGAGAGCTGGGATTCGAACACCAGCAGTTTCACTCTGAAGCCCATCCTCTTAACTGCCTCTTGTAATTATAGAATGTTGGAGAGGTAGAATCGATCTCGGCTTGAAAAATTATAGGCTCAGTAGTATAGACCCTTAGAATCTTGAAAATCATAGAATCTTAAAACTATCGACTTTCTGTTAGAGGACTGTGGAGTTATCGAGGGTCCCATCTTTCCAACTGGGGAAACTTAAATCCAGAAAGAAAAGGGGCAAATTTAGGTCTCTTCCTAGAACACACTGAGAAGGCTGCCAGGGCCCCAGGGAGATGTCCAAGGGTCTGGGAAAGACATTTATTTAAGAGGAGAAGGAAGAGGAAGCAAGGGGGTCACAGTGATCTAATGGGATAATATGCCGCAGCAGTTCTCAAAGTGTGATTCGAGTCCCCGGGGGTCCCCGAGACCTTTGCAGGGGGTCCATGAGGTCAAACTATTTTCATAATAACACCAAGACATTATTTGCCCTTTTGCACTCTCCTTCTCTCACGAGTGTTCAATGGAGTTTTCCAGAGGCTTCGTAATGTGTGATGATGTCATCACTCTGACGGTTGATGGAACGTGTGCTCGTGTATTCTTGTGTTTTAAAAATCTATCCATTTTAATTCTGAATACAATAAATATTGTACATAAACAAAGGCTCTCAGCAGTCCTCAATAATTTCAAGAATGTAAAGAGATCCTGAGGCCAATAAGCTTGAGAACTGCTGCTATACAGCAATGAAAATGAATAAATTACAGCTACACACAACAACTACATTACAACTATCTCATAGACATCATATTGAGTGAAAGAAGCCAGACACAAAAGAGAACACAGTAAGTGATTCCACGTTTATGACATCCCAAAATAGAGAGGACTCGTCTGTGGTCAGAGAAGTCAGCAAAGTGGCTACCCTGAGAGGGCAGGCCATGGTCTGTTCTTGACCTGGGTGCTGGTTATACAGTTGTGTTTGGTTTGTGAAAATCCACTGAGCTGCTCACTATGACTTGTGCAGGTTATACTTTAATAAGAAGTTAAGAAATATTTTTAACAACTGGTAAGGCAGGATGCTGACCAATCAGGGTGCCTACTGGAGCAAGATTATGTGGCAAGCTTTAACCTCTTAGTTGCTACTCTGGGGAAGATTCAGGGGGTCTAGAAGAGGAGCTAGGGTGGGGGTGGTGGGGTGCTTAGGGCAGTAGCTATTTTTGAACGAATGCAGAAGTATTTTGGTATTTTAACAAGTATATTCCTATCGGTGAGTGTCACCTGAATGTCAGCCCTGCTCCATGTCTCTGTCCACCCCACCTCCCTCAATGCAGTGAACAGCCTGGGCATCAGCGAAGAGCTGAAAGAGAAGCTGAGGGATGTGATGGTGGACCGGCATAAGGTGGCCCTGGGGAAGACCCTGGGAGAAGGTGAGTCCCCCCAGCACACACACACACACACATGAGCCCTGAAGTCCTTCACTTCCTCACCCCCACCCAACCACAGGAAATGCAGTCCCCACAGGCCCACCCGAGGTCAGTGTCTCCCTTTGGTCCCCTACAGGAGAGTTTGGAGCTGTGATGGAGGGCCAGCTCAACCAAGACGACTCCGTCCTCAAGGTGGCTGTGAAGACAATGAAGAGTGAGTCTGTGCATGCGTGTGCACACATGTGGGACCCCCATCCCCTAACCTCAGACGCCTTCCCTATGCCTCTAAGGAGGGAGAAAAGCAGAAAAGTTAATAGCAAATTAGCCCTAGCATAGAACCTCAGTGTTTCCAGACAGGAAATATTGTCCTTGCCAGGTACTTCAATAGAAGAAATTTAATATAAGGAGACTACTGCAAACGTGTAGGAAGCACTGAAGGAACAATGGGGGGCAGTGAGGCAACCTAGACATTAGCAGCAGCAGTACTATCACTTCCACCCCTGGGCCTGAAGGGCAGAGGGAGGAAGTGGTGTTACCAGAGCCCATGGCCAGGGATACCTGGTGGGATTGGGGAATCACAGAGTTAAGAGCTACGTTGTGAAAGCTTGAAACACAAAGGAGACACAGCCACCACCAAGGCAATACTGGAAAGAGAGAGAGTGGAATACCCTGGCTTTTCCCCGCCTCCCATGCACCTGCCAATCTCCCATCGGTTCTTCCTATTGGCAAACTCCGACAGGAAATCATCAGGAAAGGGAGCCTGGGAAATGTAGTTTTCAGGGGCCAGCCCCCTGTGATACATAGCAGGGCAGGGGAAACTCCAGAATGAGGCACACCTGGCTTCATCATTTATCAGCTGTGTGATCACATGCAAGTGACTTTCCCTCTCTGAGCCTCCCTTTCCTCATCTGGAAAATAGGATCATAATGTCCCTACTTTCTAGGGTGTTGTCAGGCAAAGCACTTAATGCTGGGGGTGGCAACAGTATGTGTAATAAACGTGGACTGCAACTATATTACTTACATCATCAGAGACGGCAGGAGCCAGTCCAGGGTCACATAGCACTGGAAGTCCAGGGCCAAGTCCTTTCCACACAGGGAAGTATAGAGGGTCAGGCTGGGGGTGGAAGTGAGGGAGGATTGATCCGTTCTGAATCACGGGGGCTAAAAGCGTGGGCTATGGAGTCATCGCTCTCTCACTCATTCATTCATTATGGAGCACCTCCTATGTACCAGGTTGTGTTCTCGACCTGGGTTTGAATCCCAGCTGTGTGACCTTGGGCAAGCCACTTTGCCTCTATGAGCCAGTGTCCTGTGTAAAACAGGGACAATCCAGGGCTCATATGGATCCCCAGGGCTGTGGGAAATGTGCTGGGAGCAGCCTAGCATGGTGTGAGCACATGGACCCCAGAGCCATTCTGCTTGGGTTTGAATTCTGTGTATTCCACTTGCAAGCTGTGTGTGCCTATGTAGGTTCCTTAACCATTCTATGTCTTGGCCTTCCCTTCTTTAAATAGGGATAATAATAGTAGCACCTCAGGGGATTAAATGAGTTAATATATGTAAAGTGCTGAGTATAGCACCTGGGAATTACTAATCATGTTTGATGAAGATGATGATGATGATGATGAAGGAGAGGAGGAGGAGGAGGAGGGAAAGAGTCCTCTCCCCTGCCCCCCAATTCACCTTCTTCTCTCTCTCAAGTTGCCATCTGCACGAGGTCGGAGTTGGAGGATTTCCTGAGTGAAGCCGTCTGCATGAAGGAATTCGACCACCCCAACGTCATGAGGCTCATCGGTGAGGGAGGCGCCTTTAGAAGGTCCAGGTCCCATGGAAGCCACACCAGAGGGATGACCCCTCCCTCAGGCACTGGGAAAACTAAACTTCCAGGCTCCCTGCTCCCCCCTCCCTCAGAGTCAGCAAGCCCCCCCCTCCTTCTACTCTTTCTCAGCTTGGAATGTGACCTCTGACCTTTCCCAGAAATAGCTGAGGTCCCCAGGAGGGCTTGGGGAAACATCCCTGGGAACTGTGCTGGAAACGGCTCCTCTGAAGCTTGGTCCCTGCCACCCCCCCACCCCACCCCACCCCACCCCACCCTGGCAACAATGTGGAGGCCAGATTTGAGGGGGAGACACAGAGCTGGAAGAGGGGATGGCTTCCCCTTCTGCCCAACTGGAGTGACAGGGCTGCCTGGCCGGGCTCAGGCGTCTGTTTCCAGGGTTCCGAACGAGAGGGCTTCCCGGCACCTGTGGTCATCTTACCCTTCATGAAACATGGAGACCTACACAGTTTCCTTCTCTATTCCCGGCTCGGGGACCAGCCAGTGGTGAGGGGCATTTAATCTTCTGGTCCACAAGTATTCATTGAACGCCTACAAGGGACCCAGTGCTGCTCAGACACTGGGAGGACCATGGTGACCAAGAGCTTGCTCTCATCGAACTGTCTGCCACTGGGGGGACCAGGCAATAAACAAGTTAACAAATAAATAAGCAAGATAATTTAAGTGCTAGGAAGGAAATAGAGTAGGACGAATGATAGGGAGGCTAGGCAGTTTGTTTGGGTGGACAGGAAAGGTCTCACTGAGGAGGTGACCTTGAAGGAGGAGCCAGCTGGCAGGAGATGAGGAGATCTGGGAGGAAGCAGTCCCAGCAGAGGGCACAGCGTTGGCAAAGGCTCAGAGGTGGGAACAAGCATGGCTTGTCTGAAGAGCAGCAAGGAGGCCCCTGGCTGGAGCCTATGTCAAGGCCAAGAACAGTAGGACATCAAGTTGGAGAGGAACGCAGGAGGGGGTTATATAGGGGGTTATACAGGGCCTTGTTGGAAAGGGGTTGGATTTAATTCTTGGAGCCTTGGGAAACCATTGCAGAGCAGAGCCAGGCACACAGAGGAAGGGAGGAGGGATGGATCTCGGGGACTGTGCTGACTTCTCTTCCCTCCTGCCCTGGCACCCTAGTTCCTGCCCACTCAGATGCTGGTGAAGTTCATGGCAGACATTGCCAGTGGCATGGAGTATCTGAGTACCAAGAGATTCATACATCGGGACCTGGCTGCCAGGAACTGCATGTGAGTATCAGGCATTCCATGGACCCTCCCTGCCTCCTTCAGAGAGTTCCTTCCCTCCTTCCCAAGATGCAAGAGGGGGCAGGTCAGAACTCAGGACAGGGATAGAGAAGTCAGCAACGGGGTTGGGGAAGGCTTCCTGGAGGACGTGGGCGCTGAGCTGAGATCCTAGAGTATTTGGATGTGGAGAGAGAGGAGGCAAGAGGGTAGGCTCAGTGGGCAGCGTGAGGTGAGCAAAGGGATGGAGATGACTGATGCGAGTGGTAACATTTAAGCCTCATCTCTGTCCACCTCTACGCTGAGTGTCTTGCCTAGGGCTGCCCTTGGGAAGGGGCCACATTGGATAAGGAGACCACACCCCCTGCCAATGCAATGGAAAAGCAGAAAAATGGGCCAGAACTAGGGCTAAGGTGAGGGTGGTGTGTGTGTGTGTGTGTGTGTGTGTGTGTGTGTGTGTGTGTGTGTAAACACAGGCTTAGAATATCAGCCTCGTTACAATGTTGGGCTCATAGAAATTGGAGCTGGAGAATCAGAGAATCTTCTCTAAAACATGTAAATGTTCACAACTCTCGGGAATATGGAAATTTCTTTATTCCCCTCAACTTTTATTTTGAAAAACCCAATCCTACAGAAAAGTTGAAAGAATTATACAGTGAACATCCGTATAGCCTCCTTGTTGGGGTTTTGTCACATTTCTCCTCTCTTCTCTTTCTCTCTCTCTTCTCAACTATTTGAAAGTAAGTTGCTGAGATGGTGACACTTTACCCCTAAATCTGCAGTAGGTATCTCCTAAAATAAGGACTTAGTCCTAAACAATCACAATTCTGTTATCACACCTAATTAGATAAACAATAATTCCATTACATTACCTAATACCCAATCCATATTCAAATCTTTCCAGTTGTCCTATGAAATGTACATTAGGGCTGTTTTTTTCCCCGAACCAGGATCTATGCAAGGTTCCCGCATTACATTTGGTTGTTAGGCCCCTTTGCTCTCTTTTAATCTAGAATAGCCTCCCCCACTCCATCTTTGTATATTTTTATGGCATATTCTTTTGGAAAAGATCAGGCCAGCTGTCTTGTAGAATGTCCCATATATAAGATGTGTCTAGGGGCCGGACTGCTGGCATAGTGGTTAAGTTCGCATGCTCCACTTCAGCGGCCCGGGGTTCGCAGGTTCGGATCCCGGTGCGGACCTTCATACCACTCATCAAGCCGTGCTGTGGTGGTGTCCCACATACAAAATAGAGGAAGATGGGCACGGATGTTAGCACAGGGCCAATCGTCCTCAGCAAAAAGAGGAAGATTGGCAACAGATGTTAGCTCAGGGCCAATCTTCCTCACCAAAAAAAAAAAAAAAAGAAAATAAAAAGATGTGTCTGTTTCTTTGTGGTGGCATTCGCCTTGTTCCTCTGTTCCCTGTATTTCTGGTTAATTGGAAAGTAGATCTAAAGGCTTGAATAGACTCAGTCAAAATGGAATTCCTTTATTTCTGTAACTTGGGCTGATCCTAGTCAAGCCCCCAGTGTAATAATGACACTGAGAATAAGAGTGGACTATCAACTGTTACACACCTATCATGCTTTCTTTTAAGTTGTTAAAATACTGAAATACTTTCTCACCAGTTGGCAACTGGCCACAGCTCCAAGCCTCACGTGCTCCAAAGCCACCAGCTTAGATGCCTGAGCATTACCCATCTCTGTCCCCCACCGTGATCCTCTGGACCTCCCCTGGACCCAGCAGTTAAAGGTTAACTCCTGGCATATCAGGGGCCTCCAGGGTCTGTTTTGATTGGTCATTGCTCAAGCCCAACCCCCTGGCTAGAAATGATCAATTCTTAAAAAAATAGAATCCCAGAAACTCAGATGCAAGAATCCGAGAATCTTCTATTTATGTAAAGCACAAAAACAAGCAAAAGTAATTCATGCTGGTAGAAGTGAAGATTGTGGTTACCCTTGGAGGGGTAATTACAGGAAGAGAGGTTTGGCAATGTGTTTCTTTCTTTTTCACATTAAAAAAAAATCCGTGTGTATTTTATGTACACTAAAATATGCACATCTTATATGTGCAGCTCGATGGATGTTTACTTTGTCTATAGACCCACATAAACAACCAGATAAAGATAACAAAGATAAACAACAGATAAAGAACACTTTTAGGCCCCGGCAGGCTCCCTCGTGCCCTTCCCAGTCACTGCCCCCAAGGGTTAATCACTGTTCTGGATGGACGTCTGTCACCATCAACTTCTGTCACCTGTTCTTAAACATCATATAAATGGAATCATGCAATTTTACTCCTTTGTGTCCTGCTTCTTTCACTCAGCATGCTGTTTTTGAGATCAATCCATGTGGTTGTGCGTATCAGTAGTTCTTTTTCTTTGCTGTGTGGGATTCCGTTGTACAGATGTCCCATGACGTTCTGTTTCTTAATCTGGGTGCTGGTTACATGGGTGTGTCTGTGAAAATTCCATGAGAGCTGTTCACTTAAGATTTGTGCGTGTTTCTATATATATAGTATACTTCAAGAAAACAGTTTCGTTTTTTTAAATCAGAGAATCAAACCCAAAGAACCTAGAAAGGCCTTTAGAGTCTGGCAAAAAGCCAGAGCTGGGAAGGCCCTCAGCAGCCCTTTGTCCCGCCCTCATTTTACAGAGGGAACAAGAAGTAACGCAGTTCCCTCCTGGTCTGGGGCGAGCTGGGGAGATAGAGCCCCACCCCCAAGCAGGACTGCCAGGGTAGGAGATGGAGAAGTGTCTGACAGCGAGGGCAGGCTTCCTGGTGGAGGGGGCCGATGCCGTGACCCTGTCCCTCTCCCCAATCTGGGTAGGCTGAACGAGAACATGTCCGTTTGTGTGGCGGACTTTGGGCTCTCCAAGAAGATTTACAACGGGGACTACTACCGCCAGGGACGCATTGCCAAGATGCCAGTCAAGTGGATCGCCATTGAGAGTTTGGCTGACCGCGTCTACACCAGCAAGAGTGATGTGGTATGTGCGCCCCCTACTGGAGTGGGGAACAGGGGGTGGGTGTGGCCTGTTCATCTCACACGGCACTGGGCTCACAGGGATGGAGGGGCTTCCCCGCACAGCGGCCTGTCCACGTGGGCTAGGCATGTCTGGGGGTGTGGTGGGCATCTGTGAACAGTGGTGTGGACATGCTGGGGATATGCACAGGCCCATGTGTGCATGGTGGCAGGTTCATACATGGGACCTGTGGACAGTTTGGGTTAGGAGAGGCAGTGGTAAATATGTATACATGTGTATAGCCAGGGCGTGGAGGATGAAACATGAGATCATGTGTCCCTGATGTGTGTAAATGTGTGCATGGGTGAGCATGTCTATGCATGCACGAAAGTTAACTCTATGAATGTATACCTGTGCTAGAGGGTTTCTGTGAATAACTGTGATGCACCCACAAAGATAGCTCTGCACACATGTGCATATAAGTGTGGGTGTACCCATGAACCTGTGTTTTGGGGGTTGTCTTTGTACAGGAGAGACCCTCTAACTCCCTCTCCCTTCCCCCCCACAGTGGTCCTTTGGGGTGACAATGTGGGAGATTGCCACACGGGGACAAACCCCATATCCAGGAGTGGAGAACAGCGAGATTTATGACTACCTGCGCCAGGGAAACCGCCTGAAGCAGCCTGTGGACTGTCTGGATGGACTGTGAGGACCATTAGGACCCCCCCCCACACCCAATCCCAGATTTCATTCCAAAACCCTGAGCACCCCACGTGGCCCCGACATATCCAGGACCTCCTAAAACCTGCACAGAATCCCTCAGATCCCACAGAATCCCTTAGGGGGCAGGAGGAATCCACCCACCCCTCACCAGTGCTCTGCAGGACCACTGCTAGCCAACAGGGTGCAAATTAGCAAAAGGTGCCCTTTCCTCCTTTGCCTTGTGCATGGAATGCAGACTGGATCAGCCCCCTCGGCAGGTGTCCATGGGCAATGAATAACCTGCACAACCTTACCTGGGGGACCTTCCTCTGAGGCCCCCCTCCCCCAAAATTCTAATTCATTCCAGTCTCCTGAGCACCCATGCTTCCCCTAGATGGTCTTCAACGCCCAAGACCCTCTGCAAAACCCTCCAGTTTGTTATATTGAGCTTCTCCAAACTCTCAGGTCTCCTCTGAGATGTTCTCAGGATCCTCTAGAACAGTACTTGTCAAACTTTGCCTTCTCACGGCACACAGAGAAGAGCAGAATATTTATCCAGCACTTTGGGGGTAAAGAGAAGATGTTGCTTAGATCAGGAGGGGACAGCCTGAGGCTTCAGACTCCCCAGATCCTCCTTGGGTGCTCCATGAGCTTAGGGAAGTGAGAATAATAGCTAACATTTCTACAGAACTTACTAGAAGGCACTGTTTTTGGTGTTTTGCATGAATTAATCCATTTGGTCCTTACACAGCCATGTAAGGTAGATAGGTACCATTACTATTCCCATTTGGAGATGAGGAAACTGAGGCCCACAGAAAGGGGGAATCACTTGGCAAAGGCTGCACAGCTGATGTATTAGTTATCTATACCCCAAAATCCAGTAGCAAAAAAAGAAAACAAGCATTTATTACCTCACGTAGTTTCTGAAGTTCAGGAGTCTGGGAACAGCTTAGCAAAGTGATTCTGGATCAGGATTTCTAATGAGGTTACAGTCAAGATGTCAGGTTGAGAGTGGAAGGTTGCTTTCGTGGTGGCTCACTCCTCAGTTCTTCACCATGCAGACCCCTCCATAGTGCTGCTTGAGCTGCCTCAGGACGTGGCGGCTGGCCTCCCCCAGATGAGCATTGCAAGAGAAAGAGCAAGGAGGAAGCCATAATGCCTTTTACAACCTAGTCTCAGAAGTCACACACACCGTCACTGCTGCCGAGTCAGAATTGAGTCACTAAGTGCAGCTCACACTCACGGGGAGGGAAATTAGGCTCCATCTTTTCAAGAGAGGGATGTCAAAGAATTTGAGCACTATTTTATTTTATTTTATTATTTTATTTTGTATTTTATTTTAATTTTTTTTGTGTGAGGAAGATTGTCCCTGAGCTAACATCTGTGCCCATCTTCCTCTATTTTGTATGTGGGATGCCGCCACAGCATGGCTTGAGGGGTGGTGTAGGTCCACGCCCGGGATCCAAGCCCACAAACCCTGGGCTGCCAGAGCGGAGTGTGCAAACTCAACCACTCTGCCATGGGGCTGGCCCCAAGCACATATTTTAAATTGCACAGCTTGCAAGCCTTTGATGCCAGAGACACATTGGGAAGCTCTGCTCTAGCAAACCCTCACTAGAACACCACCCCATACCCAGAGAGGTTTCCCAAGACTCTTTCCAGCTCCTGAGTCTCCCAGGATCCCCCCTCAGAAACTCTTGAGAATTCCCAAATCCCCATAGATGCCCCCAAACTGCTATGGTTCCCTCCAGTCCCATGAAATGCCCCCAGACTCTCAGAATGTTCCCCTTCTGAGCCCCTGCTCAGTCTCCCACCCCTGACTTTGCTGCCCTAGGTATGTCCTGATGTCCCGGTGCTGGGAGCTAAACCCCCGGGACCGGCCGAGTTTTGCAGAGCTGCGGGAAGAGCTGGAGAACACGCTGAAGGCCCTGCCCCCTGCCCAGGAGCCGGAAGAAATCCTCTATGTCAACATGGATGAGGGTGTGGGTCATCCTGAACCACTTGGAGCAGCTGGAGGAGCTGACCCCCCAACCCAGCCTGACCCTAAGGATTCCTGCAGCTGCCTCACTGCAGCTGAGGTCCATCCTGCTGGACGCTATGTCCTCTGCCCTTCTACAGCCTCTGGCCCCACCCTGCCTACTGATAGGGGCTCCCCAGCATCCCCGGGGCAGGAGGATGGAGCCTGAGACAACCCTCTACCTGGGACTCCCTCTCAGGACCCAAGCTAGGCACTGCCACTGGGGGACCCCCCTCCACTTTCCCGCTCCAGGCCTTACCCTCAACTGCAGCTCTCTCTTCCTTCCTATTCCACTTCCATCCCAGACAGATCCTCTCCCTTTTCCATGCCTTTGTGTCCCCATGTGTAAAAGGAAGGGGTTGGACTGCAATCCCTAAGGGTCCTCCTAGGTCTAACATTCCAAGATTCTAGATTCTAAGGTTTAAAGAGTCTAGACTCAAAGGTTCTAGGTTTCAAAGATGCTATAAGTCTTTGGTTCTAAGGACCTGAAATTCCAAAGTCTCTAATTCTAAAGTGCTAAGGTTCTAGACATAGAAGTCCTAAGGCCTATATTCTAAGGCTCTGAGACTCTATGGCTCTAGATTTTTCTGGTTCAAAGATTCTTGATAAAGCCCACAAGATTTTAGGTTCTAAAGCTCTAAGATTCTAATTCTAGGATCTAAGACTCTATGATTCTAGATTTTATTTTTCTAGGGTTCTGAATCCTTAGGGTGTAAGATTCTAGATTCTACAATTCTAAAAATTCTACAATTCTAGACATGGAGGTTCTAAGGCCTAATGTTCTAAAATTTGATGTTCTAAGCCTCTTAGAGTGTAAATCTTCTGGCTGTAAGACTAGATCATAAGCCTTCAAGATTTTATCTTCTCAAGTTCTAAGATTCTAATGATGGCCAACTATAGGTCTAAGGCATTATGATTCTTGAAACTCTTGTTAGGAGATTCTGGATCCTAAAGGTCTAAGATTCTAGAATCTGCAATTCAAAAGTTCTAAGAGTCTAAAGATGGAGTTTCTAAGGTCTCATGTTCTAAGATGTGATGTTCTAAGACTTAGCCTAAGAACCTAGATTCTCTGTGTCTGAGATTCTAGATCATATGCTTCAAGATTCTAGATTATTAAACTCTAAGATTCTGATGTTGGTCTGTTCTATGTTCCAAGACACTCTAGACTCTATTGGTCCAAGATTCTGGATCTTCAGCATCTGAGGTATAAGTCTCTACAGTTAATTGTGACTAACTAGATACCAAAGTTCTTACCATTTCTTTCTTTCTTTCTTTCTTTTTTTGAGGAAGATCAGCCCTGAGCTAACATCCATGCTAATCCTCCTTTTTGCTGAGGAAGACCAGCTCTGAGCTAACATCTATTGCCAATCCTCCTCCTTTTTTCTCCCCAAAGCCCCAGTAGGTAGTTGTATATCATAGTTGCACATCCTTCTAGTTGCTGTGTGTGGGACGTGGCCTCAGCATGGCCGGAGAAGCAGTGCGTCTGTGCATGCCCGGAATCCAAACCCGGGCCGCCAGTAGCGGAGCGCGCGCACTTAACCGCTAAGCCACGGGGCCAGCCCTCTTATCATTTCTAATGCTGGACACCTTTAGGTTCTATGCTGCATTCTGCCTTTCTAGGATTTTAGTTATGGGTCTAAGATCCACAGTTCTAAATCTTAAGATTCTAGACACCGTAGTTCTAAGATTCAAATGTTGTAAGATTCTACAGGTCTACAGGCATAGAATTCCAAGGTACGATTCCAAGGTTCTAGCCTTATATTCTTCTGTGTGACCTTCCCCTTCTTAGCCACCTCTGCTTCCTCCTCCCTTCATGTGGGGGTGTGCCCCCTCAAGCCTGTGCAATGCATTAGGAATGTCTCCTTTCCCCAGGGGACAATCTTCCTCCTCTTGGGCCATGCCGCCCCCCTGAGCCAGTCTCTCATGCCCCTGTACTGAGTGTGGACGCTGGCGCCTCCAGAGGGGCCCAGATCACATAAAACTTTGTAACCACACTTCCATCTCCTCTCGTCTCCACTCAGCTGTCATGTGGCCTCCCTCCCTGGCAACTCAGTTTCCCCTTCAGTAAAAAGAAGGGTTTGGTGGGGTCTAGGAGTTCTCCCCTCACTAAAGAGGGTAGAGATGAACATACACATAGACAAAAAGACACGCAAGCAAAGAAATGCAGACTCTCTGAAACCCCTGGCAAGGAATAGGCACAGAGATACTCACGAGGTCACACAGAGACACTCCTCCCCGCAAAGTAACAGATACATGAATTAGTGGACATACTCAGGCACACCTGGTCACAAATACAGAGACACTGAAATTCAGACACATGAGTAACAGAGACACACAAAATTACACAGATACAAACATATTTACAAACATATGCACAGGCAGATACTCCCCAGGAATAGGGAGAAACTAGAGTAACACAGATACAGACACACAAAGAGTAAAGTGACACAAATACTCAGAGACATATAAAGTACAACGGGTACTCACAGACCCAAACGTTCAGATTCACATAGAAACACAGGCACAGAACACCTCCGATAATCACCAGCCCATAAAGGGACTCCTGCCAAGACAAGTCCCCTGTGTTTTGCACGCATCGCGGGCACACGTTCCTGGGTGTGTCCAGAGCAGATGGAGGAACCCTTGGCAGCGCCCGGACGCCCCCCGGTGGCGGCTCCTGAGAACCGAGAACAGTTCAATCCGGGCCACAAACTTTTTTAGAACAAATCATTCTGGGAAGCTGGGGGTAGAGAGGAAGTCGGACGTGGGCGTGGGGCGGGGTGTCTGGACTGAAACCTCCGGGCCCACGTGAGTGTCTGTCCCGCTTCTGAGTGGGTGCTGGGTGTATAGGTTGCCGTAGTGTAAGCTTGTGTAAGTGTCCTGTGTGTCTTTATCTTTAGATGCCGCCTGCGTGTGCGGACCTTAGTGGGCACATCTACACTGCAGTTTGGTGTATTACCCCTTGAATTGATGCATCTGATCTGACTCACGGCCATTTGTTTATCTGTGTTGTGTGTGCCTTTGTCTAAATAGAGGTCGTGTGTGGCTTTTGTGGGCTGAAGGTATGGCTCAATGCGCAGCGGGCGTTTGCATTGTGTGTCTCGATTGTGCATCTTACAGAAGTTTTGAGTCTTTTCAGTTAGAGGCGACAGGTGGTGCAGCGTTAGACATGGTGAAACGCTGTGTGGCGTTTGTATTTAGCAGCGTGAGGCGTAACTACGGACCTGTGTGTTTGAGCTTGTCAGTAGAGACGCCAAACAGCCACGTCCACTGAACAGGCGTCTAGAGGATTTGGGGTAGAGACCCGCGAACCTCTGGAGGTCTTTCCGGGGGGGACGGCTCTATGGTCGCGTGCAGAGCGCCCATTCCACGTAAGATCCCAACCATAGAGAGAGAGGGCAGCGAAGCTCAGATCGGGGAAAGAGGCGCCCTGTGAGATGTACTATCAAAGGGGAGAGGGTGCCATTTCCTTTACAACTTTTCTCCCGTTGTTAGACTAGCCTCTATTTTCAAACCTGCAGGACTCTCTGAAGTCAAAGGGTTGCTTTTCATTAAGACAACTGAGTTTTTTCCAGGCTAAGAATAATTAATCCACTTAATCTCTATTTCGTATACCTCCTTCTACAGCGAGATTTGTGAGGCCGTCCGCTGAAAAATGGCCAATCTGGTTAGCTTTTCCTAAAGCGATCCAACCGTACTAGCTTTAGTGAGATAAAACAACAACTGCGATTGGTGGGCAGATTGTTTTGAAACCGCCCTAACGGCAAAGGGTAGGTCCTTCGTGAATTCATCTCTTTCCGGTTTTTAAAGGCAATAGTGAAGCGGGGGGGGGGGGGGGGGGGTCTGCCGACCCTCCATTTGATTGGTTCTAGTGGTTTTACCCGCTTGGACGCCTCTAGGGGCGGGAGATCTAGACCAATCAGGATATGTGTTACAGAGACACTAGTTTGATGAAAGGACCGCGCAGGAAAGGCCGTGAGGGCGCTCATTCTGAGATCTCGTCGCTGATTGGCCCAAGTCTTTACTCCCTTTCCCTCATTTGACCCTACGAGAGCGAGCGCGCCGGCGCTACCCAATCACCGCGCGCTCCGCCTCCCTCCTTTTCCCGCCCTCCGCTCCGGCCGCGGCATCAACGTAGGCCAACGCTTCCTCCCCGGCAGCTCTTGAGCCCTTTCTTTGCCGTTCTTTTGAAAGCCGCGCTCTAATTGGCTGAATCTCCAGGCCCGCGCCCGCTGCCCTCACGAGGTGACCAATTGGCACCCGTGTTGCATCGCACGGGGCAACAGAGGAGGGGGAGGCGGCGGCGGCGGCCATTTTGAGCCGCCCCCGCCATTGGAGTGGGGGGCCCCCCCCTTCCCCCTTCGCCTACTGACAGGAAAGGTTTAAGGGGGACAGAGCCCTGGAAGGCCGGGCCGGGCTCGGGGGCCGCCCCGGGGGCCCGGGCCATGGATGTGCGCCGTCTGAAGGTGAACGAACTTCGCGAGGAGCTGCAGCGCCGCGGCCTGGACACTCGCGGCCTCAAGGCCGAGCTTGCTGAGCGGCTGCAGGCGGCGCTGGAGGCCGAGGAGCCCGACGACGAGCGGGAGCTCGAGGCCGACGACGAACCGGGGCGACCCGGGCACAACAACGAGGAGGTCGAGACCGAGGGGGGCTCCGAGCTGGAGGGGACCGCGCAGCCACCGCCGCCCGGGCTGCAGCCGCACCCGGAGCCTGGCGGCTACTCGGGGCCGGACGGACATTGTGAGAGTGCGCGGGGCGGGGGCCGGGGAGCCCAGAGTCCGGGCCGAGAAAGGGCTGTGGGACGCGGGAGTCCGGCGCCCGAGGTCGGGGAGACGGTCTGAGGATTGGGGGATCCCGTCACCCGCCGCTGAAAAGGATCTGGGGACCAGGGCCTCGGGACGACCGGAGGGTGGATCCTGGCATTTGGTGCAAAGGAGATAGTGGAATGGGGGCTCCTGGTTTCGGAGAGGAGGACGGTCTGGGGGGTGTAGAGCCTGGGGCTCGGGGACCGGAAGCCGTCGTTTCTGGGGCCAGAGAGAGTCGGAAGAACGAGAAATTTTCTATTCAGGGGCTGAGAAGGATCTTGGAAATGGGGATCCTAGGGGTTTGGGGGCTGTGCTAGCCTGGCGAGTGGGTTGGGCGTTAGGAGCCGCGTTTTAGTGCTCGGGAAGGAATGACCAGGTGTCCAGAACTAGGAGAGTTTTGAGGATGGAGGATCCTGGAGTTTGCTGCTGGATGAGGTACTGGGAATTCTCAAATTTGGTACTGGAATGGGTTGATGAAATGGGGGTGCTAGTGTCTGGCCGGGGAGGGTCTGATGGACTGGGTGCTCTGTTGTTTGGCTGATAAGTGTGTAGGGGATGTGGGAGACCACCGTATGACTGGACTATGGGAGACCCACATCTGTCTGAGGATGGTCTGGAGGAGTGTGAGATCCAGGGCTGGCAGGCCAACCTTGAGGCAGGGGCAGCTTGGGCATTTGGTGCTGGGAAATCTGGGGACCTTCTGGTTGACTTCCAGAGGAAGCGTAGGGAATCTTGGTGTCCGGAGGCTGGCAGGGGAGGGAAGGATGCTTCACTGGACAAGGGACCTAGACGACTACAGCTGGGAAGGCTCTCAGGACAGATAACTCAGGGGCTACTGCTGAATGATCTTGGATTAACAGTACAGGTTGTTTGGAGAACAGAGGTAGCTAGGAGTGGAGCGGGACAGATGGTTGGTGGAGTTTGAAGTCGATGGAGTATCTGGGGGACGGAGGATCCTTGTGTCTAGCACAGGAGTGTGTAGCTGGTCTAGCAAATATAGGGGAGGGGAGAATATAGAATGTGTAAGGAGAAAGAACTTGTTGATTTGTCTGGGGGCCTCTGGGTGGAGTCCGGGGAGTGTTTCTGGGGCTGGGTGTCTCCATGAGAGGGCTCCTTGGTCCCCAGAGGCAGTTATTTGTGTGCCCAGGGATGGGGGGACCTCAGGGGGTAGCAGGGAGTCTCTGCATCAGCCAGAAGGTAGGACTTGAAATGAGAGGGAGTAGGATAGATCTGTGATAGTCTGAAGAGAGGAGACCGTGGTATGGGTGGGAGTAAATCTGGAGTTAGAAAAGGGTGGCTTCCTAGCAGGACTAGGGAATGGGGACTGGGGAGAGTAAGGAGTAAGTAGAAAGGATTCTGGCGTCCAGGATTTCTGGCATTTCTCTGAAAAGAGGGCACCCTGGGCCATGGGGCTAAGGGAATGAGAACAAGGGGGTCAGGGAAGAGACACGATTTGGAGTGGGCGTTGAGTACTTACTTGTTCGAGAGAGATGAGATCTCCGGGAGGGGAGCAACCTGAGTGTAGATTTAGGGTGGAGAGCAGCCTAGGGCTTGTCCAGGACCCAGGTGCTGGAAAGAGTACTTCCTATGCAGAGACCTGTGAAGGAAAGAGGAGTGGCCCAGCGTGCATGTCTAAGGCAGGAGACACCCCGGCAAGAATGCCTAGGGAAAAGGGCCAATGGCTGGAGGTGTCTAGGAAGGCGAGTTAGGTGCTCCAGAGCACAGGCTCTAGACTCAGACAAACTTTTGTTTCAAATATGACTCCACGACTTGGACAAGTCACTTCAGAACTCGGTGAGCCCCTGGTTTCCTTGTGTGTAAAATACGGAGACTAATGCCCCCAGGATTGTTGTGAATGAGATCGCATGTGTAAGGGGCTTAGCACTGGGCCTGCCTGTTATTAGGAGATGGATGTTTTAGAGAGTGGAGAAGGACCCCAGAATCATAGCTTCTCTGGACGAAGCTGCCTCAGTAGGCACAGGAGAGATTCTCAAGAAGAGAGATATGAGGCTCTATGGGAAGAAGAGCACTATGCTTGGAGCCTGGAGGAAACAGAATGGTTTGAAAGGGCCCCCCGTGTTCCAATTAAGGAGATATTCTATTTCTTCCTCTCTCTCCTACCCTCTACAGCAAAGTCCTTTGAGCCCCGTTTCATGCCCCCCTCCAACCCTTCTTTCAGCTCTGGTAAACAGACCTGTAGCAAACCACGTGATCTGTTACTTTCCTCCCTTTGGGCTGCACCTGGTTTGTGCCCAGATGTATTTGTCCTCTGAGAAAGGATCCAGTCAGTTAGCAAGTGGCAGAATAGTCTCTCCTTCCCTGTGGTTCTCCCTCACTGGTCCTGGCACAGCCACTAGTAGGGCCCTAGAGGCACCTAGCAGAGCTTGCCCCTGGGGTGGAGAGCCTGCTTCCTGCTCATCCTAGGTTTCCATACTTCTCTCTGGGTTTGGCTGCAAGGTTCTCCTTGAGGGAGTTTCAGGTTTGGTACTTTGGAGTTGGTTCTCCTTGAGGGAGTTTCAGGTTTGGTACTTTGGAGTTAGTCCCACCTCTGAGCTTTCACAACTGTTATCTCAACCCCAGGAATGTTTTCTCCATTCTCATCACCGAGTTATTGCCTATGTATCCTTTGAGTCGAGGTTTATCTGTTACTTTCTGGGTTCCTTTCTTAGCTCCTGGTACCTCTTTGTAGCCCTTAACACAGTCATAATTAGCTTTTTGTGTTTAAGTATTTGTTTAATGTGTGTCTATCTAACTAAACTGAAGGCTTTAGTAGGGCAAGCTTATTCTTAGCTGTATCCCAGGGTCTGATGTGTAGTATGCAATTTTGTTATTCTTACCATCCTTCAGCTGAGCTCCTCCTCGATCCACAAGACACCTTCCCAAAACCCTTCCCACCTAACTCCAGGTATTTCAGGACTTATGCCTAATGAGTCCGAAGTCCACTCTTATCATGATTTCTGTTTTCTTAACAATTCCTTTCCTTCCCCTTCAACTGAGATGGTTACCCTTTATCTTTGCAGCTATTGCAGGGTGGAAGAGATTCTTAAAGAGGGTTGGCTGTGCAGATAGGAATAGTGAATTGGGCTGGGCAGAGGACTGGTTTGTGCTCTGAACAATTTTAAGATTGTGCCCTGAAGGCAACTCCCTAAGCATTATACCATATCAGAGAACAGCTAGGCTGGTGGGTTTTTAACTGTGCTACAAGGAGTTCCAGGTGTCTGTAGAATTGCCTGCTGCCCTGGAGTGGGAACTTAGAGGGCAAGGTCAAGCTGGACCCCTTCTCTGACCCTCCCATCTCCTTGCTTCAACCAGTGCAATTCTGCTTCAGTTGGTTTTGTATATTGGGATTCTCTAGAACCTAGTCATAAATAGATCTCCAACCTTTTTTTTTTTATCTTTTTTTTTTTTTTGTGAGGAGATCAGCCCTGTGCTAACATCCGCCAATCCTCCTCTTTTTTTGCTGAGGAAGACGGCCCTGGGCTAACATCTGTGCCCATCTTCCTCCACTTTATATGGGACGCCGCCACAGCATGGCTTGCCAAGCAGTGCGTCGGTGCGCGCCCGGGATCCGAACCAGCGAACCCCGGGCCGCCGCAGCGGAGCGTGCGCACTTAACCGCTTGCGCCACCGGGCCGGCCCCAAGATCTCCAACCTTTTAAGGGGCAAGACGGCATGTCCTCAGGCAGTTGGGGCTGCTGACTGCCCAGATAGGTTTCTATCTCAAGGTGTTGTCACACCTTTTAGCCTCTGGCAGACTGATTGTCCCAGGTGGAGATGATGTCATGTAGCATAAAAAAGCCACCTCTAATCCCAAGAAGCACACTTCTGACTGGCCATTTTTTGTTTTAAGATGTCATGGACAATATTACCAGGCAGAACCAATTCTATGAGACCCAGGTCATCAAGCAAGAGAACGAGTCAGGCTACGAGAGGAGACCGCTGGAAGTGGAGCAGCAGCAGCAGGCCTATCGCTCAGGTAGGAAGGCGCACGTGGTGCATCTCTTTTGAGGGAAATAGAATCAATACATGGCTGTTACCTTCTGTGTAGAGCCTGTCTTCCTAGAGAGACGTTGCATCTTCCTCTTGGTCAATCGATTTGGGTTTGTCACTGTGGCGAGGTTTTTCTGAAGGAAAGAACTTAGTCCTGCTTCCAGGTGTTGGGAATTGGGAGTTTTCATGGTATCTGTTTTCAGATGTTAGTATCAACACTCTAGAGAGTTTAGATCTGAGGCCAATACTTGAGTCTTATTTAGAGTCTTAGAATATGGAGGCCAGAAATGATCTTGTAAATCTAATCTGGTATTTCCCATGTTTGAAAGAATATTGTTTCAGGAGACATTATTAGGGACTTCTCAGAAAAGGGTTCCTTGGCCAAACGCATCTGGAAAATGCAGCATTTGCTGTACCACCTCTGGGAGAGTCACTGTGCTCATTAGATCATTAAAGGCTCTGAAGAGTCCTGGATTGAGGAAAGCTCTGCGTTGCATTGTTTAAACCCAAGATTTCCCAGACGTGTAAATATGTCTTTGCAGAACAAAGTTCCCCATAATGCCGGTTTGGGAAACACAGATGTAGTCCAGCTCTTCCCTCCCCGTTTTACGGATTGGGAGGTGGCTTGCCTGACGGCAGAGCTGGGGTTGGAACTCAGGAAACTGGCTCCTGGGCCACTGTTCTTGGTTAATAAGCAGCGTTCCTCACCATTTGTGTCCTACTGTTTAAAAAGCTGAGTCCCGCTGTTGAGTAATGACAGAGCCAAGACTGACTCCTAGTCTTATGCTTCTTTCACCGTGTTGTGGCCCTGATGCCTTTCCTTAGCGAATCTCTTTGATTCTATCTAATTCCATTCTGGTTCATCCACAAAGTGAAATCCCCAGACATTTCTTGTGGGTGGCTCAGGATTTTAATGAATGTAGGTTAAACCACAGATTCGTGTCAGGCTCTGTGACTTGTGGGATCCTTTGGCCCAAGGGGAGTATTTTTTGTGCCCTTATCAGCAGACATTTATCAGGGCCTCCTGTGAGCTCAGCACCGTGCTGGGAACCGTGGAGGCTCTCTTCAGATGGGTGAGCACCATCCGTGCCTTGGAGAACCAGGAGCTCTCTCTGAGACATGTGTTCTGCATGCCAAAACTAGGGCGTGATCCAGGGTGGTCTTGGGTTGAGTGCTCAAACGAGTGGATGTGAGTGATCCACAGCACCAGGCATAGATGCTGTGGGAGGAATGAGGCTGGACTGAATCCACAGTTTTCTCTCAGTTAGGTGTTGATTCTTAGAGTCTGCCTGAGACCAGAACTTTTCTGTGGCCCACACAGCACATTGTCCCATCCTGACTGCTGTGTGTTATGACTTACTGAGGCCATCACACCTATGTGCTGGCTTAAGTGCAGACCCTCCCTCCTGGAGTGATTCTGGGCTTTGTGGTAGAGTGATTAAAGCCAGTGGAGTTAGCTGCAGGACCACAGTGCTCTGTTGAATTGACCTTCTCCACTCCCTTGCCAGGCTGAAGAAGCTTTGTAAGAACTAAAGTGGAGAGATTCTTTAGGAGGAGAAATTAGAGAATGTAGGATCATGGAATCTCAGAGTTTAAAGGGGTCTTAGAAGTTGTCTAGGGCTCCCTCCTACTCTGTGCAGGCCAGGGTATCTGCCAACTTTCATGGCGCCTTTGCCAAGTAGCCAAAGGCAGCCGTTCTACCTTTGAGTGGGCCTTGAGAGAGCTTGTAGGTCCTTATTTAGTGCTGAAATCCCCTCTTTCTCCCCATGAAGCCTGAGAGTTATCTGACTGACATCTGTCACCCCATCGACTGCCAGTTCTGATGTGCCTGGTTGGCCATCCCCAGCCTCCCTTTATCCTAGGCCTGTTCTCCGGTACAGTCTTCTTGGTTCCCTCAGCAGGCTTCTGTTAAACCCAGCAGCTGCCTGTGCCCAGCCCTTCATCACTATAGTCAGGATTCTGCCAACATCTCCTGAGGTAAAGGAGACCAGAAAGGTGATAGCTGAGGAGTTTCCAAGTGTCTTGACCATCTGGATTTGTCCCAATAGAAGTGAAGACAGAGATGAAGCAGGAAGCACCCACCAGCTTCCTCCCACCTGAAGCATCTCAGCTCAAGCCAGACAGACAGCAATTCCAGAGTCGCAAGAGGCCTTATGAAGAAAACCGGGGACGGGGTTACTTTGAACACCGAGAGGATAGGAGGTGGGTGTGTGAGGCGATAAGTCACCCTTTTTTCCAGGAGGTCTCTATGTCCGTAGCCTGGTGCCACTGGGACCTTTGCACTAACCAAGAGGGGCAGAGCAGAGTTCTCCTTGCCCTCACACTCTCCCTGTGTCATTCCTAC
Organism: Ceratotherium simum simum; assembly: GCF_057802395.1. NCBI lineage: Eukaryota > Metazoa > Chordata > Mammalia > Perissodactyla > Rhinocerotidae > Ceratotherium > Ceratotherium simum. The sequence goes on along the minus strand of NC_141932.1, from coordinate 20,615,005 downwards.
ACTCACTACCAGATTCAACTTTGCTAAACTTTGGGTCTTTCCCTCGGTTCCTACCTTCCTATTACCTGCAGGGTAAAGTCCAGCACCTTGCCTTTCATGTGTGAGATGCCATCCTGCCTCTTCTGTCCTTTGCCCCACTGCCCTGCAGTCCTGCAGTGTCCTTTTCTTAACAGCTGCTCTATATCCCTCCATTGAAAGAAAGATCTATTTCCTGACCCTTCTCCCAAACATCCCCCCTCCATCCTTCTACTCATTCATTTGTTGTCAGTGCTCAGTGCTTTCACAAGGTGCCCACCCTTGGGCTGCACGCTGGGGACACATGATTTGGACAGTGAGTTTTGCCTTCTGTTGTTCACAATATAGGGACTGAGACAGACACATACACAAATAAGCCACAACCTAGTGGGGTGAGTAGTCAGGGTGTGTGTGAGTGTCAGGAGCTCACGGGAGGGAGTGGCCTCTCTGCCCTGGTTATTTCCTTTTTCCCTTTCCTGCAAGCCCCCCCCCCCCCCCCCCGCCCGTCCCATCCCCTTCGTTCCAGCCCAGTCCTACCCCTCCCACCTTCCCTCCTTCAGCTCCCCTGTGGAGACTTTCTCAATCACAGAAACTAGGAATGACCACTCATTCTCTACTTATCTGGACTGATCATCTGACGCGTTTATTTCCTGCCTAGGGGAATCCATCCTCTAACTAACTTGTGACTCTTTAAGATAGGGCCTATGACTAAAGTTAGGACATGGAACCCACCTCTTATGAGTTTCTCCCACTGCCTCTCATATAGCAGAGTCCTTAGAGCTACTTGCTCATAGAGAGCAGAGGAGGAACACTTGCTCTTATCTGGGGCTGGCAGAGAAAGCTTCCTAGGATGGACTTAACCGTGTGATGAGCTCTGTGCTAGCCATGGACTGGCAGGTCTGGAAAGGTGTTCCACCTGAGGAAAGCCTGCTGCTGGGGGAGTGCCAGCAGCCACATGGGCATGGGGTAACTGACCTGGGCACATGGTGGACTAGGGTCATCCAGGCTGTCTGAGGTAAGACCCTGGGCATTAGACCCCACCCCTCTATCCCTCTCCCTTATTCGTATATATTTGAAACCAGCAGTATTTTAACATAGTCCCTTGTTAGTGTTTTGGTAGGAAGATGAATCTCGTTCATAATTTAGGACACTTTTGAAAGAGAAATAGAGACTGAAAAAATGGGTCATTTCAAATCCTTTCAGAGTTTTAGGAAGCCTGGTATATAGACAGATTGTAATTACTGGGGTTTATCTAAGCTCTTGCACTTTCCCCTTCCCAGCCCAGTGCCCTTTGGTCTACCACAGCCTCTTGTCGCTAACAGTCAGTTTGGAGGCAGTTCTCAACATGCAGAGGGCATGGATCAGAATCATGGGGTGTGAGAGGAGTCGTCTTTGAAAAAGCTTTCTAAATGATTCTGATGGCCCTCTTTAGCAGAGCATGCCCTTTCTAGTCCCTGTCCCCACCCTAGGAGTTAACAGTCATTGCAAGGATGTAGGGTTGCAGGGTTCTTTTGCTAACCTCTGTGGGAAGAAATTGAAATCCAAGAAGCAGACTGGAAACCACTTGTAAATTCCAGCAGAACCTTCATTTCCCTTCCTCTGTGCTTGTCCAACCCTTCTGATGTGACTTAACCCCTCTTTCTGACACAGGGGCCGCTCTCCTCAGCCTCCTGCTGAAGAGGATGAAGATGACTTTGATGACACCCTGGTTGCCATTGACACATGTGAGTCCTTGGAGTCCCTATCTGATTCTGCCTTCCAGTCAGTATTGGGAAACTATGCCTTGACCTTCACAAGAATGCCTGCCTGGCACCATCCAGAGCCAGTGTTAATCCAGATGTGAGAAACAGCAGAGCTCTGGAACAAGGGTGCTGGTTTGGAGACAGAAGATCTGCTCCCAGCTCTAGCTGTGGGATCCTGAGCAAGTCATTCTACTTGTCTTAGCTTTTCTTCAAGGAAGAGTAATCCTGTGCTAATACCTCTGAGGACTTGAAGTGATACTCATCAGAGGATGGATACAAGAGCAATTTGGAAAACCCTGAACACCCTGCACACACAGGGGGTTGTCATCTAATCAGGAAGGGAACCTGAGTGCTGCTGGGGAAACTTACTCTTTGACGACCAGTTCCCCAGTTTCCATCAGCTGCTCACTTTCCTGGTGAAACCAATGCCACTTTGTCCTCTAAGGCATTAACCTGGCCTGCCCTGCTCTGTCTTCCAGTTCAGTTTTCTTTCCACTAGATAAGTGGCTTTCCCCTTGACTGCACATCTAAACCCTTGGGGAAATGATTATAGAGCTCGTATCCTTCCTCAGAGCTCCTAAGACTTAAGTGTCAGTGCCTATGAATCTGAATTTTAGAATGCACCCAGAAGCCCAGTCAGGTCTGAGAACACTGCACTTTTCAACAGAGCAGAAAGTTAACAAACAGCAGTTCAGTTGTATATTTCTTTACATAGCTCATTTATAGAGCAGTGGCTACATGCTTTGGAAGTGGGAAAGATATCTCATACATAGTCCCTTCTATCACAAGATCTCAAAGACAATATACCCAGAGTAAAGCTAAATATTTTTTAAAGTATTGGGTGGCAGTGGTCCGTGAAGCAGCATCTGATCAGATGCCAAATGTACAGACTGTGGTGCTCAACCTTTAGAGAAAGGAGAGAGCCTACCGGATGGGTTGGTCACGAAAGACTTTCTTGGAGGCCTGACTGGCTCCTTGAAGAGTGGGGAGATTCAGAGCCACAGCAGGAAAGTTCTGGGCCCACAGGAGGAGGTGGGAGCCTTTGGCACACCCAGACAGTGATGCCTGGGTGGCAGGGATGGATCAGGGTCAAATATTTGTGCGGCTGTTGGCAGCAAGAGTCTGGCTTCCAAAATGGTATAGTTAGTAGGAGGAGATGGTTGAAGTGTACAGCTGTGGGGATTAGCCTTTTTTTGAATTCTAAAATCCCTTGAAACTGGTGAGGGTATGGACACTGTCTCCAGCAAGTGTATATCCTCATAAAAGGCATTTGTTTACAATTTCCAGGGGTCCCCCTGACAGCCATCCTTGGACCCCAGCCAGGTGAAGAACCCTTGTTCCTATGTGCTTTGATCCTCTGCAGGCTAGTTTGCAGTAGTCCAAAGCCTTTCTACTGGAAGGGAGAATGGTTAGGCAATGCAGCTGGTTTCTCATGAACCTACCCCCACAATGTCTTGGCTTATGTACTCCTGGTTAATAGTCTTGGGGAACTTACCTTTGCTGGTGCCTGTCCCTCTCTTGGGACCTTTAAAACATCAACCAACTCAGGCTTTTTCCTCCATAGATAACTGCGACCTCCACTTCAAGGTGGCCCGAGACCGGAGTAGTGGCTACCCGCTCACAATCGAGGGCTTTGCATACCTGTGGTCAGGAGCCCGTGCCAGCTATGGGGTCAGAAGGGGCCGTGTGTGCTTTGAGATGAAGGTGAGTGGGAGCAACAGAGGGGACAGAGACAGAAAACAAGTCTGTCCTTTGGAAGAGCCTGTTACCATCCACCTTGGTCAGAGCCATGATTGCAAAAGAGATTTCACCGAGCAGACTTTATATTCCAAGCAAAAAAAGTATAATGAACTTGAGAGAACTACACTATTGCTAAATGCTCTATTGGAAGAGCAAGCCAACCATCCATACTTCATGAAGCAGTTTTTTCCTTGGTGGGATGTGTCCAGGTATTAAACAGCCAACCATTCCAAGGGTGACATGTTTGTAGAAGTGGGAAAAGGAGTTGTTTGGAAGAGAAGTGAGCTAGAAAGAATGGACTCAGGCATCCCCAATTAAAAGGAGGCCAGAGGGAGAGGAGGGCAAAGAAAGGTTCTGCCGTCAGGCCATCCTCTACCATCATCTCTCCACAGTTCCACGTCAGGTTATGTTGATGAAAATAATACATGCTCGTGTTTAACAAAAGTTCAGATGCCACACAAGATTATAGGGTAGAAAAGCAAAAGTCATATTCATGTCCTCCCAGTCCCCATCCTACCCTCCAAAGACAACTTATATGTTAATTTCTTGTGTATCCATTGTATCTCCAAACTTATTTATGATCGCTAATATTTATGGAACACTTTGCATGCACTAGATATGGTGCCAAGCTCTTTACACAGGTATCTCCATTAATCCTCACAGTACCATCATGAAAATAGGTAGTTATTCTCCTTTTTTGGTGGTGGAAGCTGAGACTGAGGGTTATCATATTTGATTGACTGAGATGTTGATTGTCAGTTGCACGTTGTTTTGTGTGCTACTCATAGAGAAACACTGCCAATTAAAATGACGAGTGCTTTCTTATTACATTAATTGTAAGATATATCTTGACTTTGGAGATGTTAAAATGTGAAAAATGTGCATCCAAAAATCGGTGAAATAGGGTAACTTTCCAAAAACCATAAACTAATATAATACAGGTGGTTATGGTTATTAGGCAGTCTAAGCTCTGATTCAATTAAAGGTTAAGTCAGAAGTCACTTTTTATTTTTTCTACTTCTTTTACTTAATACTGTATCTTGGACATTTTTCCATACCAGTACATTAGCCCTCTCTCATTCTTTTTAACTGCTGCATCATATTTTGTGGCGTGAATGTGCCATAATGTGACAAGTGCCTTATTGATGGGTTTTTAGGGTTTTTTTGTTTGTTTTTTTGGAGAGGAAGATTGTCCCTGAGCTAGCCTCTGTACCAGTCTTCCTCAATTTTTTATATGTGGGACGCTGCCACAGCATGGCTTGACGAGTGGTGTGTAGATCCGCGCCTGGGATCCAAACCCATGAACACTGGGCTGGTCCCTGGTTTTTTTGTTTTAATATAAACAGTGCCACACTGGATGTTCTTGTGTGTGTGTATGTATGTGTGTGTTTACACACACACACGAGTGTATCTGTTGGGTAAACTGGAATTTGAATTGCTGGGTTGTAGAGCCTGTGCATTTGCAGTTTTCACAGAGTTACATTGCCCTCCAAGAACATTGCACCAGTTTATCCTTCTACACCAAATATTACGAGAGTCCCTGTTTCCCCTGCAGCAAGTTTTAAAACTGAAAAATAACTGTATTTTGAGATACATGTCTCTGTGGCCCTGCACTCTCCTGAGCCCTTCAGAAGCTCTCGTTTCAGTGCAACAGGCCCTTCAGAGCTGCTTAAATGTCTTTTCCCCAGCATCAAAAGCTATTGCTGCTTTTTATTGCCTGTGTGCTTCCCTCCTCTATTGCCTCGTAACCCACCAGCCTCCAGAAAATCAATTCTGAGCCCTCTTCTGAGTTCTCTGTCCCCAGATCAATGAGGAAATTTCTGTGAAGCACCTTCCGTCTACGGAGCCTGACCCTCACGTCGTCCGTATCGGCTGGTCCCTGGACTCCTGCAGCACCCAGCTAGGTAAGGGGAGGTCAGCCAAGCGGTCTAGAGAGTAGAGTGATTACCTCTATCCCTGGATTCTCAAGCTCCCTAAGCTTCTCTTCCTAGCATTAGACTCAAATCGGAGCTAGCCTGAGGTGGAACAGACACAAGGATTAGATATATGCCGCTGCCTGTTTTCAGACATACACGATTCAGCCAGAAGGACCACAGTCATATAACAACCTTTCTACGAAAAATTTATCCTTCTTCTTTTAGGAGAGGCTCCAAAGTTCTCTTTGGAAAACTATTCCCTGTCTTAAAAAAAATATATCAGTTGTCTCCTGTTCTCAAACCATGCTGAAAATAAGTTCCTCAAGCCCCGTTAAGTTCTGTCTGGGATTTTCTGTCCAGGCCTAACCTGGAGTAAGAGGGGAAGCAGAAACCAGTGGGTCCAGGGCTGGTTGGCAGAGAGAGGCAGGGGCTGCCTATTGAGAGATTCTGAATTTTCGCAGGACCCCATGCCTGAGTGGGGTCAGAACCAAGTGACTGATTTCAATGACCACTGCTGAGACTTTCTGCCTTGGTCATATAAATATTCTGATTATGAAAATAATCTTTGCTCCTTGTAAAAATTCAGGCCATACAGAGAGGGGAAAAATGAAAATCATCCTAAACCTGCGAGATAACAACCAGCATCAACATTTTCATCTACAGTCTTGTGGACGATTGTCCACAACTGGGTCACACCATGGGTACTATTTTGTAACCTGATTTCTTTTTCCTGCTTAATATATGGTAGGCATATTTTTGTAAATAAGTATAGCTTTTTGACCACTGCATAGTTTTTGATTTTATAGTTGTATCACTTATTTATAAATGTTTTGTAGATCACTTAAATTGATTGCAAATTTTTGCTGCTGAACACTTAGCTGTCCTTGTGTGTAATTGGTCTGACTGTTTGCTTAAGACTGGTCCATAAAAGTAGAAATGCTAGGTCAAAAGGCTTATATAGTTTTCATTTTGATACGTATTAGCACTTTTTATTTAAGACTCATGTCTCATTTTATCTTTGTCTCAATTTTGAGTTGTAAGGGGTCGGTAGTTAATACAGATGAAGATAGAAAGCCCAGAAAGGTCAATCAGATGTCCAGGGTCACACAGCTGGTTTGTATAAGAATTGGGCCTGGAATTCATGCTTGTTGGCTCCTGCTTTTCTGGCAGGATGCTCCTTGGGTTCTTGGCCCAGGATCTCTATATAACCCAGATGTCAGCCAGGGCTCTTGGAATCTCAGTCAGGTCGCTTCAGTCCCTAGTACTATAGCTTAAGGAAATCCTTTACCTTTCCTAGGGGTTAGACCTCATAGAAGCAAAACCCAGCCCCTTTACTGATTTCTGCCAAAACCTACTGGCACCAAAAATTGATGCCATTAGTAGACTTGACTGCATGTTGTCACAGGGAAGGGTTACATCTCAGCAGAGTGCATTCCTCCATCCCGGCTTCTCTCTTCCCCTCCTCCCTTTCTTTCTAAGTTCTCCCTTTCTGTGCAGAGCAGTTCAGTTCACCTCCTACTCCCAGACTTAACACCTAAGCCCATCAAGCCCTCAGGAGTTCTGCATAACAAAGGGCTTCTTTTAACAGAACCTTCCTTATCTTTCTCCCCAAAAAGTATCTGTTTAATAAAACTAGTAAAGAAAATGATTTTCTTCTTTAAAAGTATGTGACTACCATAAAGGCTGTTGTGACCATGGCAGGTTTAACCTGCCTTTGCCTATTTCTTCCTTCAGGCGAAGAGCCTTTCTCCTATGGCTATGGAGGCACTGGGAAGAAGTCCACCAATAGCCGGTTTGAAAACTACGGAGACAAGTTTGCAGAGAATGATGTGATTGGCTGCTTTGCGGTGAGTGCTGGCAGCCTGTGGGAATTGGCAGAGCCAAATGTTGGTCCTATCAGATGGACCTGCAGACACTTCTTTTTCATAATAACTCTGTCCATTGTCTGCCCCGTCCAGCCACTCTCGCCATAGCTCTTTGTCTCTCTTTGGCAGACTGAAATGTTTGCTGTCATTTTGTGCAAAATTCTGCCATTCTACTCCCTCTGGTCTTTTGTACAAAGCTGTCAGATGGTATTCTGAAGAGGTTTGAGGACGTCAGGTGTGCACAGCCTTCCCTCCATTCCTAGATACCAGAGTGACATTTTCTAAACCCAGGAATTTCTTATCTTTCTTTGCTATGGAATAGCTTATCTGCTCTCGAAGGCATTGGTGGTGGCTCTTGCCCCACTTTGGCATCATCTCATCCCAAAACTTCTTCCTTCTTTCACATCATGTTGGTTGAGCCAGGCATCCTCCAGTGCACTGCCTTCTAGGAGGGCCGGGGTGGATGCAAAACACAAGATAGGGTGCCTAAATTGCTGCAAGCTTCAGTCCCCGAGAGCAGTGACCGACACTCACAGTGCTATGGAATGTGGCTGTCCACTCTGGGGCCAGACTCTGCACACCCAGTCCCTGCTCTGCCACTCAGAGCTGTGGGCACCTTACCTGCCCTGCATTTCAGTCTCCTCTAAATGAGAATCTTTGCACCTCCCTCAGAATTCTGTGTGGGCTCATTAAGTTCATCCTTTAGAAGCGCTTAACGGCAGTGCTTGGCACACAGTAAGTGCTCAGTAAATACTACTTAATACTGTTATTATTATCATGAGGAGTTATGGATGTTTTTTAAATGGGCCATGAGGCCCCAGGAAGGAGTTGCTACCCAGGTGGATGCTTCATCTTATTCTCTCTCCCTCCTTCATATTTGCACACATGTACTCTCCCCCCCCCCCTTTTTTTTTAACTTAAAGAAAAACTGTAATAATTCTCGAAGAGTCTTGCCCAGATTCTAACATTTGCCACGTTTGCTTTACCATTTTCTCAAATATATGTATGGTTTTCATCTGGCCTATTTGAGAGTAGGTTGCCTACCTTATGTCTTTATTCCGTAATACTTCAGCATGCATTTCTTAAGGATAAAGCTATTATCTTAACCACAGTACAGTTATCAAATTTAACATTGATGTAATGCTGTTATCTACTCCACAGTCCACATTCAAATTTTGTCAGTTGTCTCAACAATATCCCCTAGAGGGATTTTGTTACTGGTTCAGGATCCAGTCCAGGCTCATGTATTGCATTCTCTTGTCATGTCTTTTTAGTCTGAAATAGTTTCTCAGTCTTCTTTTGTCTTTCTTGACCTCATTATCCTTTTAATAAAAAACATATTCTCTCATATAAAAATTAACCATGTTTATACTCTACAAATTGTTCTAAACCTTGCATTTTTTCCATTTAACAGTAAATGTTGGCTGTCTTTACTTGTCTGCACATAACATAGATCTAGCTCAATTAAAAACATTTTTGAATAGTTAATAAATTCACAGGTTTCCAGAAATATCAAGAAATATAAAAAGGTATGTAGTGTAAAGTCTTCTTCAACTTCTTCCCTGTCCATGCATTGTTCACACACACCCTCCTGACACGTGAACCCACTGGTACTCAGGATTTCTTTATCCAAATGCAAGAAGGATGAATGTTACTATTCTTCTTTTACACAAAAGCTAGCATATTATACGTGTTATTCTGCATCTTTTTTTGCTTAATTATAGAGAGATATTTTTATGTCACTACCTAGAGGACTTCTTTGTTTGATGTAGTCTGTAGTCATTATGTGGATCTACCATACTTCCATAATAAGTCCTCTGTTAGTGGACCTTGGCTTAGTTTCTTACCTTTTTACTTAGTGACTGCCTAGTAGTCTGATGCAGGCATCAATTTACCCTGGTTTAATTTAGCCAGTCTTCTGTTGGTGGACCCGAAAGTTATTTGCTGGAATGGTCAATGCTGCAGTGACAGCTCATCTGTTTCCCACTTACCAGAACATCTTGGCGATCTTTTTGTGTCTCCACACATGGATCCCCTCTGTGATTTAGTGTCTGCCACTTTCCCGTTGGAGCACAGTTAGCAGTGCTGGGGTGAGCAATTATACATATATTTTTGCATTCTTGTGGGAATATAGTTGTAGTGTTTATTCCAGAAAGCATAACTTCTGGGTCAAAAATGTATTTTTAAATTTTGATAGCTGCCACCAAGACTGCACTCCAGAGAGATTGCAGCAGTTTAACATGGCATCCGTGTGTGACAGTGTTCCCCAAACTCTGTCCCATCTGAACGTCAGGTTCTGTGAGTGTGTTGCAGTTTGGAACTCTAGGTCTTGACTCGTGCTTCAACCAGATCATCTCTATTTCTGTTTTTAAGATTCCATCTGCAATTTCCTTTGTTCAAAGGATGCCATAACTTTTTAAAAGGCTCAAGTGAGGGATTGGAAGAGGTATGAAAATCAGTGACCTGAGGGAGAACGTTTGTGTCAGATCTTGAGTTCTCAACATTCACAAAACAAAAAGGACAAAGGGTCCTTGCAGGTAGAGAGAATAGTGCGCATAACCCATGTCAGCAAACCGTAGGGAGTGTAATGCTTGGACCTCAGAAATGACACAGGGAGATGTGAGAGATGAGGCTACGAAAATGGCCCACTCTGAATAACGCCAGGCTTAAGGACTTTGGGTCTTTAGACCCCAGACTGGCCGCGGGAGTGACACGACTACATTAGCCTTTTGGTGGTGGATTTATCAGTTGACGGTGCTGGTTTATGTACAGTATGGTAAGTTCCTTAGTGAAGCTGGTGACCATAAGGACGGTTAACCCCCACAATGTTCATTTCCATGTTAGAATACAGGTGACCTGGGCCACTCTTGCTCAGGTGAGAAGACGTGGCAGGGACATTGGGGCAGGATTCAGTCTGGGAAATGTTCATGTGTCTGCTCTGAGTGGGCTGGACCTGTGTGGGCTCTTAGAAGTGAATAGATAAAAAGGACTGTATAGAGCTGCACCCAGTGAGCACTGACATGGGTGGTGAGGAAGCTCCTTGCAGGGAGGGGCTTTCACTGCTTCTTAAAGGGCAAGTCCCAAGGTGGTCTCCCCATTCAAGAGGGAAAGACTACCACGTCTTGTACTCTTTTATCAGGAACTTGACTTGTACTGAGCTTCAGTCTTCGATCTGATCCTAAGTTTCGAGTCTCCCGTTTAGTTATAAACCTTTACCCTGCAGCTAAAGTGATCTTTCTGAAAAACAGTTTTGACCAGGCCACTCCTGTTCGAAACAAGTCAGGGGCTCTGATCTGCCATCAGCACGAAGTCCAAACTCTGGAGGTGAGAGAGAGCCTCTCACACACTGAGGGCAGGGACCATATCTCCTCCCCACCCCTTCAGCCCAGCACAGTGGCTGGCATCTTGGGGCAGTAGCTCCCATTCATCGTATGCTCACTGTGTAGTAAACTCACTAACCCACTTAATCCTCAGAACGACCTTATGCAGTATAGATTCTTATCATGGCCCCCCTTTTTTGATAAGGAAATTGAAGATGAAATAACTGGGCCACACAGTTAGTAAATGGTAGAGCTGAAGCAGTCCACCTTCCAAAATAGCATCTTAACCACAAACTTGAGCTGTTCAGTAGAAACTCAGTAAATAGTTGAATGAGTGAGTATGGTCCCTGCCTGGCTCTCCAGCTGTACCTGAAATGACTTCCCCTCATCCTTTTTGCTTCAGCCACTCTGACCCTGTGTTTTCTCACTGCCAGGTTTGTACACAGATAACACTTCTCTTTAGGACTCTCTCCTCCTACCCCAAAGTTGGCTCATTTCTGTTTATTGTTCAGGACTTGGCTTACAGATCCCCTCCTCAGAGTCTTGCTCCTGTGTAGGTGCTCTTACTGCATTAGGATCGTGTCCTTGTCTAATTCCCCACTAGGCCCTGACTTCTGTTGGGCCCAGATCACTGTAGATGTGCACGAGGAAGAGCGGGAACTTGGGGAACAAGTATGGGACAAACAAGTGAATGCCTTTGTAGAGCTGGGCTTGACTTAAAAGGCCCTGCCCTGGCTTTCTTTCCCTCTGTTATCTTCACAGACTGCCCTTGCTGGGGTTGAGGACAGACAAGATCGCCTTTTCCTTTATTTTCATCTCAGGCTAGGCACAAGACTCAGATACTTTGGAGCTTCCTAAAATTATGTGCTTTACGCCCACCAGCTTTTGGGTCTTGGGCAAGGAGAGCTTTGGGCTGCACATTCTCTTAGCTGTTCCCAGGTGCTGCCTGTCATACCTGTGTGTTAGGGAAGAATGCATTTCAGTCTGGGAAGCTGGCTGTATTTCCACTCCCTGCATCTGCTCTCTCTGACTTGTGGCTCCCAGTGCCTTAAGCTGAGTGTTGGCAATTATCTTCCTTTGCCTTTTTCTCCTAGGACTTTGAATGTGGAAACGATGTGGAACTTTCCTTCACCAAGAACGGAAAGTGGATGGGCATTGCCTTCCGAATCCAGAAGGAAGCCTTAGGGGGTCAGGCCCTCTACCCTCATGTCCTGGTGAAGAATTGTGCAGTGGAGTTTAACTTCGGGCAGAGGGCGGAGCCCTACTGTTCTGTCCTCCCGGGCTTCACCTTCATCCAGCACCTTCCCCTGAGTGAGCGGATCCGGGGCACCGTCGGACCAAAGAGCAAGGCGGAGTGTGAGGTGAGTGGGCCTGGAAGACTGAATTGGTGGCTGCCTCTCCAGAGCCACATTGCTGCCAAGGCAGAGGGGAGGCACTTGGCAGCTGGATATGGTGAAAGCAATACAACCGCGCTGTGTAACCTGGGGGCAAGGGGCCTCTTCCCTTGGCTCCTCAGGGCTGGACTCAGAGTTGAAAGCTGCTGTGAGAGTGAGGCAAGGGTTGTGGGTGGCTTAGGCCGGAGAGGGAGGGGATAAGGTAAGAGACCTAAATCTTGGAAAAGTTCCAAAAGGAAATTGCGACGCTACTCCTTTGGTGAGGTCAGAATCTTGGAAAAGGAGACTTTCCTCCCAGCAGAAAGGATGTGAAGGTACTTCCTGGTGAGTGCATTCTTGAAGGAGGTTGTACAATTCCACAGTCCCACCCAAGACTGAGAACAAGAATGACAGCTGGCCTTGGGGGTGATTTCGCTGCAGAAGCTACGCTGGTGATCTTTGTACTCAAAATAATGTTTTTTCTGATATATAAGTGATTTTGTGTTTATTCTAGAAAATTAGGAAGTAAAATAAAATTAGTTTCCCATAATTCAGCCATCTGCAAATAAGTTTACTTTTAAGGTTTGAAGTTTATTCTATTCTTTTTGCTATGCTAGGTGCATGTTTTATACACACACACATTTATAATTGAGATCTTATGGTATAAGCATTTTGACATCCTGCCCTTTTCACTTACCATTATTTTATTAGCTTTATCTCACCACGTGAACACCTCTTTTTAAACTCACTTTTAATGGCTTCACAAGCTAACCATTTCCCTCTTGTTGGGCATTTAGGTTGCATCTAGTGTTGCCCAAATTCTAAATGTACTGATTAGATACAATGCTCGTCTTTGTGCATACAGTCTGTCCCCATTTCAGGCTCCAAGAAGGTCGTGACACATCTCGTGCCCACTTTGTGGGCCAGCCTTAGTGCACGGCCATCGTGGGCCTTTTCCTGTCAGAGGCCACTTAATCCTACCTGAACAAAAATGTAAATACTCATGATAACAGTGCTTGATTTTGTCCTCACACTGTGCCAGACCCTCTGCTGAAAGTCTGACAAGACTCATTTCTTTGAATCCTAATAGCAATGCTGTGAGGTAGACGCTACTGTTGCTCGCATTTCCCAGTGGTGGCCACGAGGTTTAGAGTCACCCTTGTGGTTACCAGCGACTCAGGGTGGTGCCAGGCTGCCATACCACACACTGCTGCTGCTTCACAGTGTTCCTCTCCGTCTTGTTTTTGCAGATTCTGATGATGGTGGGCCTGCCCGCTGCTGGTAAGACCACGTGGGCCATCAAACATGCAGCCTCCAACCCCTCCAAGAAGTACAACATCTTGGGTACCAATGCCATCATGGATAAGATGCGGGTAAAGACAGCCCCTAGTCTCTCCTTATCCACCTCCCACCCCACTGAGGGCTGCCCTGCAACCAGGACCACCCACCCTTCACCACCCCCTGCCCACAGGTGATGGGCCTACGCCGGCAGCGAAACTATGCTGGCCGCTGGGACGTCCTGATCCAGCAGGCCACCCAGTGCCTCAACCGTCTCATCCAGATCGCCGCCCGCAAGAAACGCAACTACATCCTAGATCAGGTATTTGCTGCTGACCATCATGCCCCAGGAGAGGGAAGGGGCCTGTTGGGTGCCTGGAAATTCTCCAGTCCTTTTATTTCTTCCGCATAATGCTCTTGGACTACAGTGACGGTCAGGGGGTTGGCCATACATGATGGTGAAGTCCCAGACTCTTAGCACAGTTCTCTGAGCCCAGTCTGTGGGTGAGGTCTGTGGCCATGATTCAGGCCTAGCTCAGGCTCTTAGCAGCCCAGAAGAACATCATCAGGTGAGAGCTATTTAGTGAAATGGAAAGGGCCTGGATTTCTGAGCCCCAGACCTGGGCTTGAATTTCAGCTCTGCCACTTCCTAGCTGTGTGCCTGGGCAGCTGACCTCATCCTCTGAATCTCAGTCTCCTGGTGTCTAAAATGGAGATTGTAATGGGGTCCACATACTTTACACAGGGCCTGGCACAAAGTAGCTGGAGGTTGTTGTTAATTACTTTACAGAATAGGTATGACCCAGCTTCTCTTAACGTTTTTTTTTTTTTTTTTTTTTGAGGAAGATCAGCCCTGAGCTAACATCCATGCCAATCCTCCTCTTTTTGCTGAGGAAGACTGGCCCTGAGCTAACATCTATTGCCAATCCTCCTTTTTTTCCCTTTTTCTCCCCAAAGCACCAGTAGATAGTTGTATGTCATAGTTGCACATCCTTCTAGTTGCTGTATGTGGGACCCGGCCTCAGCATGGCCCGACAAGTGGTGTGTCGGTGTGCGCCCAGGATCCAAACCCAGGCCGTTAGTAGTGGAGTGCACGCACTTAACCACTAAGCCACGGGGCTGGCCCCTTTTAGCATGTTTTTATCACAGTCAGGTACATCTCTAAGTCACATGTTTTCTAACTGCATTTCAATTAAGAGTAGGGTTCTGGTGATCTGGGAACCTTGGAAATTAAACACAGAATTTTGTGTGCTGGTGCAGATGTGTCCTTTTGTAAAAAATGGCAATTTTGAGTTAGGATAGGAAGGTCGTCTATGGCTTTCAGCATTCTCAAAAGTATGAGTGATCCAAACGTGGTTAAGGATCCCTGTCTCAGAGTAATGAGTTCCTCATGTCTACCGCCTGTGATGCGTCACTCTTGACATTTGTCCTGAAAGCTTTCTCAAGTAGCGGATCCTATATTTGGGGATCTGTGAACAAGCCTCTGTTCCCCTTAGCCTTGTGTTTGTGCTTTCTTAAAAACCTGAGTGTGCAAATATGTAAACTAAGTAGCACCCCTCCACTCCCCGCAGCCTTACTGGAGTGCCTTCCATAAGTATAGCCCTGGGTACTTAGTTACCATGAGTTCAAAGGGCTCCTGATGAGGGTGGAGCTGGTGATGGTGGTTGGCTCATCAGAAAGGTGGTTGGAAACTCCAGGGGACCAAGTTGCTTTTGCATAGAGTGAGCATCTTATGCAAAACAGTTGAGCAGGAGCTTCTGGGGTTGGTGAACATGTGGAGATGTTGGGAGAGTGGTGTGCTCAGAGAGCATGGAAGCTCCGCTCCCCTTCCTACATACCTGCCCAATGCATTTCTTCGATCTGGCTGTTCCTAAGTTATATCCTTTTATAATAAACTAGTAATCTAGTGTTTACAGTTGACAAAATGATGCCTCATATTCAACATTTGAAAGGAACACATAGAAAGCACTTAGTTGTTAAAGACAAAAAGAAAAAAGGCTATTGATTGGTGATAGTTCTTCATGATAGACCAATTAATTTAAATGATCCTGCCAAGCAGTTAGGTGTTGGGAGTGGAAGCCTGTGGTTTGCTGATGAAACAGCCATGCTAGAAAAACTAAAAGTTGGCCAAGGCTGTGCTACACCTTGGCACTCTTATGTCATGGTGGAGATGTGAGATTTGCTCTGGGTTCTGCTTTTCTGGAAAGTGGACGTGAAAAGGTGTACTTTAATCCAGTGACCAATGCTGCAACCATGAGATTGAGCCCTGATGACACACATTTGTGAAGAAGACAGGACATGATCCCATAATACTAAATTTTGATAAAAACAATTAATTGGGCTAATGTTTACAATAAATTTATTTCTGGGAAAAAAAACAAGCATTTGAGCACAGGATAGTCCAAGAGCCAGCCAGGGTTACTGGACTATCAATAATGTGTACAGCCAGCCTTCTTCTCCTTTGAAGACTTTGTTTTTTAACCCCGGCCTCACTTTGCCCCGGTCTTCTTGTCAGGGCATTTTGGAATTGTAGTCCACCTTGGCCCCACTGGGACTCAGTGTCCTGAAAGGTAGAGCAGTGGTGATGTTGTAACACTCTGAGGATTCCTTTTTTTGGATACCCCACCAAGTATTCTCTGCCTGTCTTTTTCTCAGTTTGCTGGTTAAATCAGCTGTGAAAACCATTTCAAATATGTGGCTGAGTGGAGAAGGATTATTAAGATTAGGGGTAGATCATCTTAACGTCTCTGTCCAGCATTTGGAAGTGGGCTTTCTCTGGAGGTCAGGCCCCGACACCTCAGCCAGGCACAGAACAGCTGAGTACTGTAAAGACTTGCTGTTGGCCTTCTCAGCTTGTGCTGGCTTACTCAGGGACAGGGTCCAGGGCTGTACTAGGTGCACTTATGGTCTTCAGAGCTGCTGACCTCCTGGTAGAGGGACATGCAGATCGGGCCAAGTCATCGAGGCCAACAGTGAGGTGAAAGAACCTAAACTCTGAAGGTGGGAGAGGAGGGTTCTCTGGTTAGCCACAGATTGGAGGATTGACATAGGGCCTGAAGCTATAGGTTACTCAGGCCTGGGAATAGGTCTAAGGCCAGCATTTGGCTTAAACCCCAGAAGTGGCTTCCAGAAAACTCTGGGTCAGAGAGAGAGAGAGTGTGTGTGTGTCTGTGTGTGTGTGTGTGTGTGTGTGTGTAGAAGATTCAGAGCAGGCCCCTGGCCAGATTCTGGCACTTCCCACCCCAACAGCTTTGGCAGTGAGGGATACGGTGATGCATAGCTCTCTCCTGAGCTAGATGGAACTTCAGAGCGGAGACCAGTACCACAGGCAATGTCTCTGCAATCCCTGGATCTCAGCCCAGGGCTGGCTTTCCCCTTCTCTGGTTTTTCCCAAATGGTCAGACCTCCCTGCATTTGGCTCTTCTGGGTCTGCTGTTAGGTAGGTTGGTCTCAGCAATGTCCATCCTTGAGAGGGAAAGAGAATATGCCTGCAGAAGCCAGGCGAGGCCACATGAGCCAAGATTCTGCGTTTGTCTGGCCAGAACCCCAGCTCCTACCCCAGCATGTGTCTTATTGGGCACAAGGTCTCAGGTGTGTTGGGGCTTTGACCTACGTTCCATGATGACCTGAGTATCCTCTTCAGATCATGTGGGTGTTAACAGCTGTGGAACATCTGAGGAGAAAAAAAAAGGAGATGGACCAGAGAGTAAACTGAGGCCACACAGAGGAAAGGAACCTGTCTGAAGTTATGCATTTGATTTACTGGTAGAACACGTCTGTTGACTTCCCAGATGGCCACAGCCCGTAATGGTTGGGACTGTTATGGGAAACTGGGAAAACTTTCTGGAGGTGAGATGCCTGGGCCAGGACATGAAGATGATAAAAAGAATTGAGGCTTTGTCCTGGGGGCAGTGGGGAGCCATGCTCCTGTTTTCATCAGAGAGGGATATGGCTAAATTTGCCTGGCTAGTAAAACATTGACGAGAGAGGAGAAAAGGGAAGTAGGAGTGCTGCAAGTGGCTCTTTGGGGTCCTCTTGCTGGTGGAAAGCCTCCAGATAAGATGCTGCCTGGCCTGTCCCTCGCCTATCAAGGAGCTTTGGGACTGGGTGCAGAGCAGGAGCTGGCAAAGTTGCCCTCCTGGAGTCCTCTGAGAAGACCTCTGCAGGGCCGTGTGTGAGGGCCCCAAACTACCCCTAGAGTTGACTGCAGACTAGGAGTTCCCTTAGGGCTCCAGCAGCCCAGAGCCTGGCCAGGCAGTGATCAGAGGCAGGGCTGGATGTGATGACATGGCCAGCCTCGCCTCAGCTCTCAGAATGGCGATTCTTGTCCTGCTTTACATCCCTATTGACAGGTGCCACGCCTTTGCCTGAAACAGAAACCCAGGGCTAGAGCAGAGGCCCAGAGTAAACGGCCTCTTGTTAGCAGGCGTTGGAGAAGGGGATGTTTGTTTCCTCCACCTTCCCCATCGCCTCTTCCCATCCATTGTTGACACTCTGGCCAGTTCTCTCCCTACACGTGTGCTTCCTTCCACTGGCTTTACTTCACTCTGGGCCCCGAGTGAACTCTTTCATCACCAGCTTTAAGTTTGCTCCTCTGGGATCCAGCCGTGTTTCTCCCGATGCCAGCCTGACCCTGTTGAGCTGTGGATGGGGGCAAGTGAGAGTGGACAGGGGACAGTGGGACTCTTACAGAACTTGGGCTGTGAACAGCCTGCTGTGTTCCTCCCTCACTCCCTCAGACTGTCATACACCAAAACTACTCACACAGCTTCTCTGAGAAATGCAACTCCTGTCCTTTGGCCCACATCGTTGGGGATTGGGGATAGCCAGGGTCAGGGAAACACAGACAGCTCCAGACCTTCATAGAGTCAGCATCTTCAGGCAGGGTGGGACTGGGAGAAGCAGGAGCTAGGCAGAGGGAGCCCACACAGCTGGAAAAGCTGACCTAGCTGTTGTGCTGGTCTCCTAGCAACAGCTGCAAGCAGCCCCCAGTGACCACAGCAGTGCTGGGCCGGCGCACGGGCTCTGACCTCACTGTGTTTGCTGTGGCAACAGCCACTGGCAGCTAACTCCCTTCCCTCCAGGAAAGCCAAGTATTTGCATTTCTGCTGGCATGGTTTAGACGCTCTTCTTCCCTTCCCCAAGCCAAGGAGTAAGGAGAGGGAGGTGCAGTCTTGAAAACCATGGCCAAGAGAGTTCTCAGCACTCAGTTCCAAAGTGCCTGAGGGGCCATCCCTCAGAGTCTAGCCACTTCCCAGGACAGAGGCCTGCTATTTATGAGTCCAGTCTGCTCCACCCCCAGTCGTCCCATCCCATGAAGCTACAGGGATCAGCCCTCTTGGCAATGTTGCTTCCCGTTTCTGTCCCCTCATCAGACATTTACAGGGCAGGTTTGCCCCATGGAAAACCTTCAGGAGGTGTTTATCCATGTCCTCCATGTCCTCAGGGTTCAAAGGAGTCAAAATAGGATCACGTCTTATGGGCAAGCAGCAGTGGGATGGGTTGTCCACAGAATGGTCTAGGGCCACATTCCTCCTGGCACACACCCACTCTGGCTTTTGTGCCGGGAGAAAACCTCATTATTTAACTGGAGGAAGCCAAATTCTATCTTCCTGTGACCAGATGCCACCTTCTGCTTTGCTTTTAGGAATGGAGTCCAGAAAGAGCAGTGGGGAGAGGGACTTGACTTTTCTTCTATAACCTGATGTGCTTTTTACCCATTTGTGGTCCAAGGCCTCTCCTTGGACCAGCGTTCAAAGCCCAGATCACAGCATGTATATGCCTACCATAGACACCCTCTTCCTCCTCCTTCATGAAAGTTGGGACATTTTCCTTGGGGAACAGGGACAAACATCTTAGCCTGGTATGTGTGTAAGGGCCTGTGTCCGGGGGTCTGGTTGGTTTAGAGAACAGCTGCACCCACAACGCAGCTTCCTGTTCTTTGTGTCTTGGAAGAGGATCTCTTATGCCTCATCTTTTCCTAAAACTTAACTTTCCTTAGTCCTTTCCATTGGGAAGGCTCTCCTAGGACAGTGTCAGTCCTGTTGGCCACATTTTCAGATCCACCCTGTGTGTGTTGACTTATTTCCCTGCCACATGCCAGACATTTTCACATCTGCAAATCCTCACCAGAGCCAGGAGAAGGGCGATACGATCCTTGTCTTTCAGATGAAGAAATTTGAGACTCAGGCTACTTAAGTGACTTGTTTACAGTCTCACAAATAGTAGAGGGCACAGCTGGGATTTCAACCCCAAGCTTCTTCCCCAAAGCCTGTGTTCTTTTCACTCCATCTCACTGTCTCTGCCTGTCTGATGGGTAGTCACTATAGCTTGACCTTCCCTTGGTCTGGGTTGCTTCAAGTCAACATTACAGTAAGAATATCCATGGCACCCCACCTAGTGATGACAGTATCAACAGTGGCTCCCATTTGTTGAGTGTTGGCTGTGAGCCTGGCCCTGAGCTAACCAAGGGCTTTTACTCACATGAATTCCTTCAGTCTTAATAGCGACCATATGACGTTCCTACTGTTTTCCCGTTTCAAGGCTTGAGACTCAGTAAATATGCAGTAAGTTGACTTTACAGACAAGCAGGCTGAGGCTCTGAGTGGAAGTCGCTCACCCAGGGCCACACAGGTGTCACGTGGCCAAGTCAGGTTAGAGCTGAGGTTTGCCAAGCCATCCCCCTTTACACTGCCTGCCTCGGTCAGGGCATCTCCCCCTCTGGAAGCTGCCACATAGCCTCCACTCAAGGAGTTTCTCACGCTTGGTCAGTTGCTTTGTGGTCCTTTTCCCACTCAGTCGTCACCAGCCCCAGGAGGGAGGCTTTTCATCCCCGTTTTACAGATGAAGCAACTATAGAGATTGGCCAGAGTGAATTAGTGGCCACACCAGGACTTGATCCTGGACTTTTTCCACGCTGCCAGGCTGTGTCTTCAAAATACACTTTTTTGTCCATTTGTACATACACCTTTACAGATTGTTGCTCCTCTCTGCGGCTTCTCCCCTGAGTCACTGTCAAAGCCACTAAAAGTGTTTAAATGCAGGTATTCTTCATCACTCCAGTTCTGTTGAGTGTGAGTTTGGATAGGGTGGGTGCCCATATAGGTGCCTGGGTTCTACCTCCATAGATTGGGGTTCAGGAAGTCTCAAGTGGGCTTTGGATTTCTCTTTTTTTCAGTAGTGTCCAGATGATGCGGGTGCACAGGCTGAGTCCATGGACCCCTGGGGTCTGACAGATCTGGACCCCAGTTCCAAAGGGCCTCGCCTGTAGGAGGTATATAAATGGAAGCTGTTGTTAGTACTGCTCTCGATCAGATGAGTCCTAGAGCACTGTTCTGTGCCAGCAGCAGCCCAGGACACACTTGCCCATCACCTAGAGGAAGGGAAAGGAACATTGGTAGCAGAGCTGCACGTGGGAACAGCCAGGCTATTGCCTTGTCAGGCTCCTGGGTTAGAAGCTTGTGGGTGAGGCTGATGTTTCAGAGGACTGAGGGAATGAGAGAATCCCAGTGTTGATGAAAACAATCTTAGACAACTGTCAGAGGGGGCTGGTTAATTATGGCATACATTCTATAAATGTTATGCAGCCATTAAAAGAGAACACTGGCACAGAAAAATGTTAGAGAAACATTAAGTGAAAAAACACTTCAAAAGAGTGTATATAGTATGATTCCATTCATGTTAAAATTCACACAGATATTTCTAGAAATAGATAAGAAATTCAATACAGGTCATCTCTGGGAAGTAGGACTGGCAGTAGGCGGATGAAGGGAATCTTACCCTCAACTTCCTACCTTGTACTCTGAATTTTTTACCGTGAGCATATATTACTTTTAGAATGGGGCGGATTGTAAAGTACAATACCAAGAACAAATAGGATCGAAAAGCAAAGCCCACTATCAGGAATCTCTCGTCCTGTGACTGTCAGCAGCCACTTTGCCAAGTCAGTTCATTTTCTGAGGATGGACTCAAGAATCTTAAAAGTGAAGAAGAGCGGTTTCCTGAGTTTCTCTGCTTAGGAGAACTAGTATCTTTTTCTTAGTCCCTGACCTACATAATACCCCACAGAGGAAAAAACCAACTCGTAATGTACCGTCTCTTGCCTCTTCTGTTACCTACCCCTAGACAAATGTTTATGGGTCAGCCCAGAGACGAAAAATGAGACCATTTGAAGGCTTCCAGCGCAAAGCTATTGTAATTTGTCCTACTGACGAGGACCTAAAAGACCGAACAATAAAGCGCACAGACGAGGAAGGGAAGGATGTCCCAGATCACGCGGTCTTAGAAATGAAAGGTAGGAGATGAGCGGTTCCCAGAGGGACATCACCACAGGGGCCTTCAGAGAAAAAGCTCCTTACATGATTTTTCCTTCCCCAACTCCTTGATTATTCTTTCTTTGATCTTGTTCTTTGCTTCTGTCTAGTGCAACTGTGAATGGGGAAGCTGTCCATATGTCTCTGTGGCAGGGTTTTCAGAATAGATGGGGCTGGGGCAGGATGAGGGAGAGGATGTGTGGGAGCAAATGCTGAGAGACCTGCACAGTCACCTGCTTCTGACACCCGCTGGGTGGGCTGACTGAGCAAGCCTCAGTTGCCCCTCTGTAAAAATAGAGATGGTGATTCCACTTGCCTGGGGGTGTTCCCTAGGTGAGGCTGGAGGGACTGTGTATAAACACTGGTTTGGTAGGGCTTAGCCATCTCTTCAAAAAAGGGAGGAGAGGCTCTCTGTCAGAGAAGCCAGGTCGGTCCCCTGTCTCACCTCTGTCACTCACTACTCCAGTCCCTTTCGCCTCTCCCTTCTGGCAGGCCAGTGTCCTGGGGGTGGAAGGGACCAGACCTTGGAAGGTACTGACCCTCTCTCCTTGTTCCCTCTGGGGCCCTCCCTTCCTCCTAGCCAACTTCACATTGCCAGATGTTGGGGACTTCCTGGACGAGGTGCTGTTCATTGAGCTGCAGCGGGAGGAAGCAGACAAGCTGGTGAGGCAATACAACGAGGAAGGCCGCAAGGCTGGGCCACCTCCTGAAAAGCGCTTTGACAACCGAGGCGGTGGTGGCTTCCGGGGCCGTGGGGGTGGAGGCGGTTTTCAGCGCTATGACAACCGGGGCCCCCCCGGGGGCAACCGAGGAGGCTTCCAGAACCGAGGAGGAGGCAGCGGTGGAGGAGGCAACTACCGAGGAGGTAAGATCGCTCACACAGAGCTCTCCCTACTTTTGGTTCCCGGGTCAGGGTTATGCTTTGTGATTGCTTATTCAGTCAGCAGATCAAGTTTCCCTGGCACCAGCTGTGAGCTGAACTCTGATAGATAACCGAGATGAGTCAGATTCTGGGACCTCAGGGAAGCTCTCCCACTGTCCTGCTCCCCCTGGGCATTGCTCCTGAAGCCCTTGCCCATTTGTGTGTCACGTTGCTGTCATTTTTGTGAATCTTCCCCTGCATCTGACCTTGAGCTCCTTGAGAAGAGGGGCCAGACCAAGCTTAACTGCCAGTCCTGGGTTCCAGCTCAGGACCTGATGTAAGACAAATGTTAGGACTATTTTTGGTTTTAAAACAAATGGAGAAACAGGTTTAGGGAGGTTTATTTGCCCAAGATTCGCCCAGTTAAATCCAGAGCAGAGATCAAGTAATCCAAAGCCCAAATTCTTAGTCTCTAAGTTTTGCTGTCTCTGAGGTACAGTGTATGATTATGATTTAACAAGCATGCCCTACACTGTTTCAGTCTTGTGCTAGACGGTTCTGGGGACACAGCCATGACCCAGACAAACACATCACCCTCTAGTGACAGTCCAGAAGGATTCTGGGCTTAATGGGAAAGCCCAAGGGTAGTGTGAGCTCGGGTGATACCTGATCCAGCCTGCGGGGAGCAGGGCTCAGGAAAGGCCTCCTGAGGCACTGATGTCTCAGCTAAGGTCCAGAGGCCAGTAGGAGTTGGCTGGGAGAAGAGGGAATGGTTCCAAGCCCGAGAAACAGCTCCACAAGAGCTCAGGAGAGGCTGGCCCACTTGGCCAAGCCTGAAGAGGACTGCCCCAGGGCTTAGCATTCCTCTTCCTGAACATCTCTTCCAGTTTGTTCCACAGCTGTCGAGATGCTGGGGACACAGTAGAAACCAAGACAGCCCTGATCCTGGGCTCTCAGTCCAGTGAGCAGGACAAACCTGTCACAGAGAGTGATGACTGAGTGTTATCAGGGCTGCATGTGGAGTGCCCAGGGGTCTGGGGAAGCCTAGAGGGGGTGCTGTATTTATTTGCTTGAATTGAGCTGCTGCTCTGTGCCTGGCCGTGCTGGGGCTGCAGCAGTCACCAAAACAGCCCAGGTTGAGGAGGACGAGGCCTCTCTTCTGCTTTCTCCAACACAGGTTTCAACCGTAGTGGAGGTGGTGGCTACAACCAGAACCGCTGGGGTAATAACAGCCGGGATAACAACAACTCCAACAACCGAGGCAGCTACAACCGGGCTCCCCAGCAACAGCCACCACCACAGCAGCCACCGCCACCACAGCCACCACCACAGCAGCCACCGCCACCACCCAGCTACAGCCCTGCTCGGAACCCCCCGGGGGCCAGCAGCTACAACAAGAACAGCAACATCCCCGGCTCGAGCGCCAATACCAGCACCCCCCCCGTCAGCAGCTACAGCCCTCCACAGGTGAGACTGAGCACGCACGTGTGTGTGCCCACGCAGGTGGGGCGGGAGAAATCGCCAGCACGGGCTCTAGCCACAGGTCTCCACTCTTACCTCCAGCCCTGCCCTTCTTTCTCCCTGGCAGTGTTTTTGATTGGGCCAGACTCTAGACGTTCCTAGATCCCTTCCAGACCCAGAGTAAATTCGGGAGCCTACCTGTTCTCCCACCCTCCTCAGAGGGGGTGGACTGTAAGCATTGGTCCCCTCAGCAAGTACATTTCTCCTGGCTGTGTCGCTGGCCTCACTGAATCACCAAGAAAAGCAGTCGATTGGAGTTATGTTTTGCCCAGGCTGGAAGGGGTGGGCCCCCTTGTCTTCAGGATATGGAGACAGGCCCTAAGGTTGGTGAGGACTTGCCCTCTGCCCTAAGTGCTTCACTCCGGAGTGACTCTAGCCTCAGTTCCAGTTCTCAGAATCTCAGAAGCCAGTGCTCAGGCTCTGGTGTGCACAGGCCCCTGTTGACCAGAGCAGGCTCTGTTTATTGCACAGCCGTTTCCTGAGCACCTTCCACGTGCCGGGTCTGGGAACAGCTGCTAGGAGACAGAGGTGAATGGTTCCCAGTCCTGGTCTAACCAGAATATTTCCTAAACAGGAGTTGGGCAGGTACAAATTCAAACCCCAGTCCCACAACATTCTGGTTTTGTGACCTTGGGCAAACAGCTTCACCTCTCTGGACCTCACTTTCCTCATAAAGGACTCGAGTTGTTGGTAGAACTCACTTCTGATGTTTGTTGTGAGGGATGGTGGCCTTATAGCTTTGTGGGCAAGGCTCTGGAACTAGGTGGACCTGGGGTCAAGTCCCAGCTCTGCCACTTCTTAGCTATGTGACTTGGGCCCAGTGATGTCACCTCCCTGAGCCTCAGCTTCCTTCTCTGTAAAATGAGGCTCAGGGGACCTACCTCACAGAGTTGTTGGGGGGTAGATGAGATAATGATGCAGGCTGGACAAGGGAAGTGCTTAGGAAATTGCCACTACTGTTTTCTCAGCAGATCTTCCCCTAACAACTGCCACCGCTTATCGAGTGCCCAGAGGTTTGTGCATAGCTTAATGAATCAGCAAGGCAATCCAAAGGGGTAGTTCTGTTGTCATTCTCCTTTTACAGAAAACAACAACTGGTGTTTCAAGAGGTGCTGTGCGCCTTGCTCCTCCAGGGTCTCAGAGCTGGGGTTAGAGTCCAGAGCATAGCCCTACATCCTACCCTGTCCTCCGTGTCACAGAGCTGACCCACCTCCTTCTCAGCCCTCACACACCCTCCACCAGGGAGGTTCTTTTGTGGGCCCACTGCTCTCTAAGTCCCTTCCTCCCTCCCAGCTGAGCTGGCTATTTCACAGAACCCTGGTTTTTCCCCCTTTCCAGCCAAGTTACAGCCAGCCACCCTACAACCAGGGAGGTTATGGCCAGGGCTACACAGCCCCTCCACCTCCACCTCCACCACCACCTGCCTACAACTATGGGAGCTACGGCGGCTACAACCCGGCCCCCTACACCCCACCACCGCCCCCTACTCCACAGACCTATCCGCAGCCCAGCTATAACCAGTATCAGCAGGTAG
Source organism: Ceratotherium simum simum (assembly GCF_057802395.1). Taxonomy (NCBI): domain Eukaryota; kingdom Metazoa; phylum Chordata; class Mammalia; order Perissodactyla; family Rhinocerotidae; genus Ceratotherium; species Ceratotherium simum. Next base: position 20,589,527 of record NC_141932.1, on the reverse strand, counting down.
GTGTCCAACGGTGGGGTGGGCAATGGAATGGAGAGACTTCCAGGATTCCCGCATGGATATGTATTCCCAGACTCGAGCTTCTGCTTATCCCTAAAAAAAAACGCCTGCTGGCCTCAGGCTGGTGTTCCTCTGGTATAGCCATTCCATTTGGTGAACACTTCTGTACTGGCTGCCAAGTAACTGGTGTCCTAGCCCCTCTCTCCAGTGCAGCAAGCAAAGGGCCTAGCAGGGGCCTCCAAATCCTGCTTCAGCACCATGGCCAGTGTCCATTCTGATTGATTGGTGTTAGGCCGCCAGACCTATTATTGAGTATTTTGAATACGGTATCTAGCTGAACCTGAAAGGGCGTTACGTTGGCAAGCCAGGAGACCTGGGCTTCAGTCTGTAACTGCCCTCCCATGTAGCATCAGGTCAGTCACTTGTCCTCCCAAGGTACCTTGATTTCTCTGTCAGGGGACCACTGTGTCAGCTGTTGTCACTACACCCATCTCTACCCTGGGCAAGAGTGGGGTCGGGAGGAGCTGAATGTGGGTTTGGATGAAAGACAACCTGGAGCTCTTGGTTTCTCTCTCCCCAGTATGCCCAGCAGTGGAACCAGTACTATCAGAACCAGGGCCAGTGGCCGCCGTACTACGGGAACTACGACTATGGGAGCTACTCCGGGAACACACAGGGGGGCACAAGCACGCAGTAGCCAGTGTGCCCCGGAGGCCCCTACCGGCTTCCTCCACCAGCGCCCACCTCGGCCCCCTTGTCTGCCCCCACCGGGTCCCGTGGTGCTGGGGGACGAGTCACCCCAGGGCTGCCTCCCTCCAGCCCACTGCCTCCCCTCTGAGGGGCTTCTCCCCCCACACAGGGCCAGGCATTTTTCTCTGGATTCAAACAGGCAACAATGACCTTTTTATTTTCTGTTTGTCCCCCCATCACCCTCCTCCTCCTCCTCTTCCTCCTTTTTGACTAAAGACCCCTCCTCTCCCTCAGTCATACAGTCAGGCTACAGTGACTAAGGGGAGGACCCCATCCTGTCCACTCGTCCCAGCCCTGCTCCAGCCCCTCAGCTTCCCAGACCCTCATGCAGTTGGTTGTAAATTCTTCCAGGAGCTGTTTTACTGTCTACTTTTCAGGATTAAAAAAAAATCAAAAACTTCAAAAAAAAAAAAAAACACACAAGTTTAAAAAGCAAAATGCAGAGGGAGGAAGCAGTGACAAATATTTTTTTGGTAATTATGCTTTTTTTTTTAATTTTTAGAATTTGTCCATTTTTACTGTGGGTTGGCTGTTGGTATTTCATCAGGATGACCATTTCTTTGCTGAGTTCAGGTGACCGAGGAAGAGCCACACCCTCAAAACAAAACACAAAACAAAACCACAGAATCATCTTTAACCTAACTTTTTATACGATGTCTCAGTTTCCCGTAACTTTGCACACAAGCTTCTGTGTTGAGTTGAATTGTAACTGCTTTTTGTATTTGGAGAGAGTGTGATTATTGAACTTGAAACCTTTTATTCCGGGCGTCTTGGTAGTTTCTGGTGGGATTAAGCGGGTGAGAGGGAAGAAGGGGAGGTGGAAGGGGCTCCTTCCCTTCAGAACATGAAATTTCTCCCACTGCCTGCTCTCCAGAGGTCTCCCAGGTGCCAGACCTAAGGGTTTTTCCTAAGTGATCCTCTGATTATTTTTACTTCCCCTTGACCCATATGTTTTAACAGGATTTTAACAAACTGCACTTATTAAGAAATGTGTTTACCCTGTTTTGTTTTGTTTTCTTTCAATAAATGACATGGCACCTCCTAGCAGGAAGGACGCAGGGTTGAAACCCTGAAGTGTTACTGCAATTGGCCTTTAATTGGGGTGCGGGCCTTCTCAAGGGGACATCACTCGTTCATGAAACACTTATTGAGGGCTTCGTATGCCTGGCCCCATTTTTGGTGCTGGGGATGCCCCCCTTAAATTTGGGGCCCTCGGTTTAAAACCCACTAGTTCATCTTTTGGTGGTCTAGAGGTTAAGATTTGGTGCTCTCTCCACCGTGGCCTAGGTTCATTTCCCATTCAGGAAACCACACCGCCCATCTGTCCTTGTCATACTCTGGTGTCTGTGTGTTGCCATGATGCTGAAAGCTGTGCCACTGGTGTTTCAGAGAGCAGCAGGGTCACCCATGTGGGCAGGTTTCAGTGGAGCTACAGACGAGGAAGAAGCACTTGGCCACCTACTTCCGGAAACATTGGCCATGAAAACCTTATGAATAGCAGCAGAGCCTTATCTGATAGAGCGCCGGAAGGTGAGAGGAAGGCACAGAAAGACCAGGCCGGGTTCCACTCTGCTCTCCACAGGGTCACTAGGAGTCAGAATTGACACAACTGCACTAACAACAAAGTTTGTTTTTAAAGTGGTTCTCTGGTCCCTGCTCTTTTCAGTCCACTCAGTTCCAGATCCCTCCAGGAATTTGTAATAGAAGGCATGGAACAGGTCCCTAAGTGGAGGGTGAGGCAGGGCCGATGGAGTGGAGACCAAGGCTGGATTGTTGGGGGTCATCACTGGGTGTGACTGCCCATCCACCTCAGGCCTGGCCTATGTGCTGGACTTAGGACGGTTCCTGCCTGCAGTCGTGGGTCCAGGATAGTGGGGATTCCAGAAGCTTCTTTATCCAGCCAATAGGTGTTAGGTACTTGCTCAGTTCCTCACCCATTCTGGACGGTGCTGGTGACAGCATGGCCAAGGCAATACTGGACCTGCCCTCCTGGGGCTCCCCGTCCAGAGGTAACAGACCTGTTGTCAAACAGTGCAAGCATCAAGTGGTCAGCTGTGAGAGCCTGGGGTGGCAGTGTGGTGAGGTGAGAGCTTCCTGGAGAAGGGGAAATTTTTAAAAATAGAAGTCAGCCAGAGTAAAAGACTTTCTGATTGCATCCTCCTTCCCCAGCAACTTGAGTCATTTTTTCATCCCCTCCCAACATGCTGTGTTCCTGGCCCCTTGTGAGGGACAATGCTGGGCACAGGCGTGGCCAGTTTGGTGCCATCCCTTCCGTCACAGGAAGTATCTCAGAGCCTTGTGAAGGGGACACAGGCTACAAAAAAAGGGAGGAAGACCAACTAGTTTTGAGGTTAAGGGTGGGGCATCTGAATGTGAGATGGAGCCAGGGTTGTTGGCTGGTTGGGCTAACAGGCACCCGGGAGTGCCTCCCTCTCCCTGCTCAGCCAGAGCAGGTGGGGAGGGCCTCTGGTCCTCTTGGCTGGGAAGTCCCTTTCCCTGCAGGTCCATGTGTTGGGCAACAGCGCCCTCTGCTGGCCTCTCCTGGTAATATGTCCAAGTGTAGTCCCCACCTATCCAGTGGGACAATGGGCACTTTCTTCCAGATCCCTTATCCTGGGAACTCAAACGGGAAATTATTCCTCTGCTCCAGGCCACAGTGTCTGGATTACTGCACCAGCCTCCTCACACATCTCCCTTAGCTCCAGTCCCTTACCCTGACACCCTCTTGCCAGTTCCCTGGGGATAAAGCGCCTCAAGCTACTTAGTATGGCTTATGAGGCCCCTCATGCCTGGCCCCTGTCACCTCACTGGCTTCATCTTTTGCCGCTCCCCCTTTGAACTTCAGATCAGTGGTTCATTCTGCGGGAGTCACAGATTCCTTTTAGGGTCTATAAATGCCTTGGAAAATGCACATGTATGTGGAATTTTGCATATTTGTGAGTTTCTCAAATCCTCTGCAGCAATCATGGCCTTCAAGTTACAACTTCTTTCCAATTCTCTGACCTTACTGAAGTCCTTGCAGCAACCAGAACTATCCATGCCTGCCCTCCTCTATGGGTCTTTGCCTCATCCATCCTCCAGTCTGAGACCCTTCCCTACCCCCCTTCCTCTTATCCTAATTCCTGCTCATCGTTCAGGTCTCAGCTTGGGCATCCCCTCCCAGAAAGAAGCCTTCCCTTACCCAGGCTGGGGCAGGCAGCCCCCTTAGTCCCCTGGGTCCATCAGAGCCCTGGCCACTCAGAGTGGTCACTGGTGACGTTTGTTTACTCTGTCGGTAACAGACACCTGAAGGTGAGTCCCTACCCGTCACCTAGGGCAAATAGGGAGCTTGTCACCCTCCACGTGTGCAGATTCTCCAGATCCTGGGAACACAAAGTGGGAAGTTCTGTGTCTGATCTCACCACCCACCTCATGCTAGCCAGGGACAGGGTGTGATAACAGAAGCAGGAGAAAAGGCTTAATAAATATTCTCTGAGATGATGAGGAAGGGGCCGGCTCCGTGGCTTAGTGGTTAAGTGCGCGCGTCCCGCTACTAGTGGCCCGGTTTGGATCCTGGGTGCACAGGGACACATCGCTTGTCCGGCCTCAGCGTCCCACATACAGCAACTAGGAGGATGTGCAACTATGACATACAACTATCTACTGGGGCTTTGGAGAGAAAAAGGGGGGAAAAAAAAAGATGATGAGGAAATAGGGAGATTGGATTCTAACCCAGAGCACAAACCCTCAAAGGCCCTGAATGGTGGTCATTCAACTATCCATCCAAAAATTAAGCATGCCGGGCTCTGGAGTCACAGCAGTGAGCAGGTTGAACAATGGTTCAGGTCATTCCAGATACCCCAATTTCCTAGCAGTTAAGATGGGGAGGCAGTGAGGTTCTCTGACCCTGGCGCCCTTTTCCTTCCTGGCTGCGAAGGGCGGGACCCGAGGGAGGCACGCGTGCGCAAAGGGAGGTCCTCCTTTGGCCCGGAACTTTGGTTCCGAGCGCGGCGGAGCACCCGGCCTCAGGAGTGTGCTCAGTCGGAAGTGACTGCTGAGGACAGGGGGCTAAGATAGGCGCGCGGAGACCGTCCGTCGGTTAACAAGTCCTAGAGAATCAGGATGGAGGCGGTGGCCACGGCGGCGGCGGCGAGGGAACCCGAGGAAGGTGAGGTCTTGGCCACGCGGGGGCGGCGGGAGGGTGCGGCTGCGGTGTCACTGGGAAATGGTTCCCCGTCAGCGCGAAGGAGGACTCCTTATTGGGGGACACCTGCCCTCAGCCTTACCTGTCCCCTTCTCCACTTTGTCCAGATTAAACCCTCTCGTGTTGCGGCCTGACCCCCTTTACCCCATCCCCTCCCCCGAAATTAACCCCTTCCGGGTCCCAGGCCCGCCCCGTCCATGGCCCATGCTAACCGAGTTCCTCACCAGGCTAACCTAGGTCAACAGGAGCCTCGCCCCTGTCCCAGCTGGTTTTGCTTCTCCACTTCCCCCCTTCCCGCTGTCGCACCGACCTTCCCTGCCCCGGGCTGACCTCCTCCTGGCCCCCACGCTCGCCTTATCCCCGGTTAACGGCTCCCCCGTTCCTTCTAAGTCCCCTTCCCCTCTGCCTCCTCACGGTCCTTGATCCGTTTCTGCGCTCCCCCATCTCTCCTTTCCAAACTCAATCTCCCTATTTCTTCTGATGCCTTCCCATCAGTATCTGAAATGCTTTTGTTTTGCTCATCTTAACATTCCGTGCCGCCGCTTCAGAGTAATCCCATGTGGGCTGAGGTGTGGTGGGGCGGCCGGCTGAGACATCACTGGCCCAGAACGGGTCATTGTTGAAGCTGGATAAAGCTGGATGATGGGTATATGGGGGGGAGGGGGGTCATCATACTCCCTACTTTGGTGCATGTTTGAAATTTTCCGCAATAAAAAAAGATGTTTTAACCTAGAAAAATCTATCCCTTGATCCCATGCTGCCTACAAGATACTGTCTTCTCCCAAGAGTCCCCACACTGGTCTCCATCTCCTCACCTGCCGCCTGCTGCAGTCTGACCTTTACCTTCCGAAACTGGTCTGATTAGAGTCCCAATGATCTCCTTTTATAGTTCAACTCAGTTATCCCATTCTGTTTTTTTCTCACTAGACTACGTGGAAAATTCAATGCTGTTGACCCCTCCATCCTTCTTGAAAGTTTTCCTGGGGTCTCTGAGACACCGCTCTTTCCAGCTTCCTTCCTGTCTCTCGGGCTTCTCCTGCTCAGCCTGTGTTAGTTTCCTATGGCTGCTGTAGCAAATGACCACAAACTGGGTGGCTTAAAACAACAGAATTTTATTCTCTCCCAGTTCTGGAGGCCGGAAGTCTGAAATCAGTGTCTCTAGGCTGAAATCAAGGTATCAGGGGACCGTAGAGGGCTCCCTCAGAGGCGCTAGTGGAGAACCTGTTCCTTGCTTCTTCCAGCTTCTGGTGGCTTCTGGCATTCCTCAGCTTCTGGCCACGTCACTCCAACCTCTGCCTCCATCCATCTTCATGTTGCCTTCTCCTCTGTGTGTGTCAGGTCTCCCTCAGGCTCTCTCATAGGACACTTGGGATGGCATTTAGGGCCCACTGGGATAATCCAGGATAATCTCCTCATCTCAATCCTTAACTAAATCATATCTGCAAAGACTCCTTTTTTTTTTTTAGGCATATAAGGTAACGTTCACAGGTTCCAGGAATGAAGATATGGCTGTCTTTGGGGGGCCCATTTTTTAGTGTCTCATAACCTCCCTCACAGGCATGTCTTCTCCCCATCCAGTCAGGGCTCTTTCCAGCCCCTCTTCTCTGTATGTCCCTCACATGCTCCCACCCTGCCCTCCCCACAACCTTTCATTTCCTTCGGCTTTAGTTCTTTGTTTTTTTTGGGGGGAGGAAGATCAGCCTTGAGCTAACATCTGTCGCCAATCCTCCTCTTTTTGCTGAGGAAGATTGACCCTGGGCTAACATCTGTGCCCATCTTCCTCCATTTTATATGGGACGCCACCACAGCATGGCCCGACAAGTGGTGCGTCAGTGAGCGCCCGGGATCCAAACCTGCGAACCCCGGGCCACCGAAGCGGAGCGCGTGCACTTAACCACTGCACCACCAGGCCGGCCCCCTTGGCTTTAGTTCTTGTCTTGGCTTAGACGACTCCCACAACTCTTTTCCTAGCCCAGCACTTCCCTCCTGAGAAGTTTCTAGTCCCATGTACCAGTAGTCTCTTAGATGCCTCCCATCGGACGTCTCCTGGGCCCATCATACCTTCCATGTCCCAAACTGGCCTCAGCATCTTCCCCTAAACCTGTTCCTCATCCATGTCTCTGTCTCAGGGACAGTTTGACCTTATCTGGATGCCCCCCTCACTTCCCAGGCCTTCAGCCCCATGGCTTGTCTACTCGGCCTCCTGTGCGTCTTCCTAACCACCACCCCCTCCTCTGGCCTCCTCCACAGCTCCTGTACCAGTCCAGCTCAGTCTTCTCTTGCCTCAGTGATTAAAACCCTCCCAGAAACCCACTGCACCTGTAACCATCAACCCGTTCTCTTCTCCATCCCAGTCAGGCTACCTAAAGGCGTGTCTGTACCTTCTGCCTTTGCTTACTCCCTGCTCGCTGCAGCCGTGCTCCTGTCCTCACCACTTTTGAGAGACAGCTCTCACAGGGTTTGCCTGGTGCTCAGCTTTCCAGTTACCAGTGCCTGGCCAGTGTCTTTGGCCTGGCCTGTCTCTCCCATCAGACTGGGTGCTCCCTGAGGGCAAGAGCTGGATTGGATCCCTCCTGTGGATCCTCAGCGTTGCCCAGCTCAGGGCCTTGTGTAAATTTAGAGGTGCTGAAGAGTGGCTGGATGGATGTGTAAATGAATAGGAGAGAATGAGTGAATGAGTGAGTGACAAGTTAGTGAATGTACTAATGATTTTGTGAACAAGTGAAAAGGCAAAGTATTGAGTGAGTCAATGAAGGAGGTGGTAAGGGACCAAAGAAACACACCAAGCACCGTCCTGCCCCAGGGCCTTTGCACTGGCTCTTCTCTCTGCCTGGAACTGTCTTCTCCCAGAAATCTCGTGGCTCAGCCCCTCACCACTTCCAGTCTTACTAAAATGTCCCTTTTTTGGCAAGGTCTTTTCTAACAGTCCATTTAAAATTGCAGTGCCCCCCCCCCCCCGCCCCATTCCCTCCTTCTTACCTCTTTATTTTTCGACAAGGCTCTTAGAACCTCCTAACACACTATATATTTTCAGTGATTATGTTTTTAATTATCTGTGTCCCCCACTAAAATGTCAACTTCCTGCTTACTGTGGTATCTCTAGGGCCTAGAACAGTGCCCAGAATATAGTGGGTGCTCAGTAAATGTGAAACGAGTGAGTGAGTGAGCACCCAGTCCCTTCCACCCTCTCTCCCTCCCTCCACTCCCACCCCTGGACTAACAGATCTCCCCCTCTCCCCACAGGCTGCACAGAGCCCAGTCCTGGGCACTGGGGGGAGCTGAGCTGGACGCCAGTCCCATCCAAACCCCAGGACAAGGTGGAAGCAGCAGAGGGAGTGCCCAGGGCCCTGGACGATGACCCCCCTGGGGCCGAGAACCCAGCGGTGAATGCCATGCTGCGCGCCGTGGCTGCTAGCCGCCTGCCCGTGTGCAGCCAGCAGCAGGGCGAGCCTGACCTGACCGAGCGGGAGAAGGTAGCCATCCTGAGCCAGCTGTACCACGAGAAGCCGCTGGTGTTCCTGGAGCGTTTCCGCACAGGCCTCCGTGAGGAGCACCTGGCCTGCTTTGGCCACTTGCGTGGTGACCACCGAGCAGACTTCTACTGTGCTGAGGTGGCCCGGCAGGGCACTGCCCGACCCCGCACTCTACGCACCCGCCTGCGTAACCGGCGCTATGCTGCCCTGCGTGAGCTCATCCAAGGTGTGGGGGCGATGGGCTGGGTGGGAGGGAGACCAAGGCAGAGGAAGTAAGAAACAAGGATGCAAGAGCAGAAACACAGACAGAGATCCTGGGAGAGAAGTTTTGAGACAGGGACACACAGAGAGACTGACACAGAAACGTGAACTGATGGGGCAGGATAGGTAGAGACAAACAGGGACCCAGCGGTAGAGAATGGGACAGGCAGTGAGAAGGGTCAGAATTTAGTAGATGACAGAAGTGCCATTTCAGATGAGTGGGCCAAGGACTCAGTACCCAGCACAGTGATAACTGGTTATCCCCAGGAAAACTAGATCCCCACCTCACACTGTACACAAGGCCTTGACGGAAACCTAGGGGGGGCATGTTTATGACCCTTAAACAAGGCTCACACGTGAAAACCATGAAGGGAAACATTGACACCTTTTTTACCATGACATATTTACAAGTGTCTTTGTCACCAAAGACACCAGAATTAAAGTTAAAAGATGAGAGCAAGTGAAGCAGAGTGAGTTAAGATTCTAGTTAGGGAGAAGGCATGGGCTGTAGAGAGAGGGATACAGGAAGAGTGGGACACAGTGACAGACGGGGAGCAAAGATGAAGACAGGAGGGAGGATGAATCAATCAATGAGGTGGGGTTGGGTGGCAGAAACTGAGAAAGCAGGAGAGACAGATGGGTGGAGACAGAGGGGCAGAGGAGGAAAGGGAGACACTGAGACCCAGAGAGAGGGAGTGACAGTCAGAGCCGGGGAGAAGGAGAGAGAAACAGAATCTGGTGGGAAACTCCAGAAACAGAGATGGGGGTAAGAGAGAGGGCAGGAGAGGGATGGTCACAGGCCCAGGTGCTGCAGAGGCCAGGATTCCAGGCAGATTCTCACCCTGGGCTCTGAAGGCAGGGCTAGGACCAGTGGGTGGGAGGGACCAGGGCAGGTTTGACTGTTATCTGAGGGACAGAGCCACGCCTGCAGGATCAGGCAGCTAGGGGAGATGCAAAGGACCGAGGTTTGGGGAGGTGGGAAAGCCAGGGCCCCCTGAGAGGTGGCTGCAGAGGAGCATCTGGGAGAGGTGAGAACTGGGGGCTGGAACACCACCAGGGACACCCACAGCTGGACAGACGCGCTGCCCTGGCTGATCCTGTGCACACACGATCCAGCTCCACATGGATGTACATTACGTGCCCAGCAGTGCAGGGGTGTCCAGGTGTGCACACCACCAGCCAGACTGGGGCTCGACAAACAGGCACACACAACTGACGTGCTGGCTCCCATGTGCGATGCACCTGCCTGCAACGTCTACACACTGGCTCTGAGACACACAGGTCCCTGTGGGCAGTGTGCTGACCACACGGGAGGACGTGTGTATGTGTGTGATTGTGCACACAGACTGATGGGCAGGAGCTTGTGAATCCTGCCCGGGCACAGTTGCTTCAGACCTCCAGTGCCACAGGGGCCAGGATGTACATGGGCCTGACTGTGCACACACGTGCTTGGATACTTGACTGCATGTGCAGAGACAGGCCTGGTCATGCACACATGCTCAGATGCACGCATGAGTCCTCGTGGCCACGGGATCTCAGGCGTCTGTGCATATTTTCCTACATACCTGAGTGTGCACACACTTGCACTTGTATACACACATGTTCACACACATGCATGGACACAGGTCTGCTCAGCCACACTCACTCAACAGCCAGCCCCCCGCCACACCCGCAGGCCCCTGACCCTGCGCCCACCCTGTCCCCCGCTGTGCAGGGGGCGAGTACTTCAGCGACGAGCAGATGCGGTTCCGGGCCCCGCTGCTATACGAGCAGTATATCGGGCAGTACCTAACACAGGAGGAGCTCAGCGCCCGCGCCCCGACCCACCAGCCGCCCAAGCCGGGCTCCCCCGGCACACCCGCCTGCCCGCTCTCCGACCTGCTGCTCCAGTCCTACCAGGAGCGGGAGCTGCAGCAGCGGCTGCTCCAGCAGCAGGAGGAGGAGGAGGCCTGCTTGGAGGAGGAGGAAGAGGAGGAGGACAGTGACGAGGAAGGTGAGGGGCAGCAGCAGGGAGGCCCCAGTGTCCGGACACCCCAGCCTGGGGCCCATGTGTTTGTCCATCCCAGGGCACCAGGTTTGGCCCCCACCCGCAAGAGCAGACATCACATCCCTCCCGTGCCTGGTCTGACCCTCCGCCCTGTGTGCCCTGGCTCTTCCCCACCTCTCCAGCATCTCTTTCCCCACTCCTCAAAGGCACCAAGCGATCGCTCACCTCCAGGTCTTTGTTCATGCCATTCCGTCTGCCAGGAATGCCCTCCCTTCACCGCCCTTCAGTTAGGTCCTGACCCTAGTCTACAGCCCACTTCTACCGTCACGTGTTTGACGTGTGCCTCAGGAGAGCAGGGACCGGGGTGTCTTGGTCACTGTTGTGTTCCATCCAGCACAAAGGAAGCAGCTCTCTGTGGACACGTGTTCAGCGCCTGTCTGAGAGCCCCGCCACACCCCCACCCACTGTGGGTGTCTCCCCTACAGATCAGAGGCCTGGCAAAGACTCAGAGGCCTGGGTCCCCGACTCGGAAGAGAGGCTGATCCTGCGGGAAGAGTTCACCAGCCGGATGCACCAGCGCTTCCTGGATGGGAAGGACGGGGACTTTGACTACAGGTACTCCTGTGTCCCCACTTCCCCATCCCCCAACCTGGCACCCCACAGCCTTTGGCCACATGCCAGATCCGACGCACCTCCATGGAGGGCCTCCCTTGGTGGTGCTAGAAGGCCCCAGAACAATCCCCGGTCATGGGTCCTGGGGTCAGACAACCAAAGATCAGTGGGTGACCCTGGACTAGCTTTGTCCATCTCAATGCCTCAGTCCCCTCATCTGGGAGGAGGGGAAGGAGCAGGGCTGACATTCAGCTCAGTATTGATAAGATATTGAAGCATTTCCATCTGGTAAGTGGTGGTGACCTGATAGGATGCCACCTATCACCTAACACCTCAAGTGTCCCCCAAGCACCCCAGCTTCTTCCCCAGCACCCCAGACCTTCTGCCACAAGAGGTAAGCCCTGGCAGGGTGAATGCCTAGCATGGAGGGGCCTGTGATGGCGTCCCTGCAGTACTGGTTGTTAATTTCTCCACTATGACCCCAGGGCCACCTGTTTTGAAAAGGACAGTGAGGTATCAGAGTCAAAGATAAATGGTTTTGTCAAGTGAGGCAGTCTTGCCCTGTGGTCCTGAACACCAGGTGTGGCAGCCGAGGGCCCTGGTTTTAAACATAGCCCAAGGACCTAAGAACAAGCAGACCCTCGGGGGCTCATCAGTAGAAGGGGGATCATGATTGCCTCTGCCACGGGCAGCACCTGGGACGTGAGCATCGCTGGCTTGATCTGGGATCCCCACCGGCTCTGGAGGCGACTCGAGCTGATCACTTCCAGTTGGGGTGGAGCCTCTCAGCCTGAGTTCCCACATAGAGCTGTGAGCCGAGTGCCTGGGCCGTGGGGAGCCCTCAGTATGGGCACCACTGCCGTCCAAAAGCCAGGTGCCCACAAGGAAATCAGACCTGGCGTGAGGAATGGGAGTGATGGGGACCGAAGCCTGTCCCCTCTCTGGGGGGCAACTGCTGGGCAGCAGGGCCGACGGGTCCCTCATCTGTGTTCAGCCACCACGTGCTGAGTGCCCACTGTGTCCAGACTCTGGAGACAAAGCGGGGAACAAAACGAACAGAGAGGGTTCCCTGCCCTGAGAGGGTCCCATTCTAGTGAGGAAGGTGAAGAAGCATCTAAATCTAGTGGTGATGGGCCATGAGGAAAAACAGAGCAGAGTCTGGGGAGGAGAGTGAGGTGACCAGGGAAGCTCTCTGACAGGTGACATTTGAGCACAGACCTGTGGGAAGTGAGGGGTAAGGGACATAAATCTCTAGGGGAAGAGCGTTCCTGGCAGGGGGAACAGCAGGTGCAAGAGCCCTGAGGTGGCATGGAGGAACAGCAAGGTGGCTGGAGTGAGGGGTGAGGGATAGGAGGTGTCCTGAGAGGTGGTGGGGCCGATGGGGCAGGGCTGCCTACACTGGAGTGATGGGAGCCGCGAGAGGGTTTGGAGCAGAGCCAGGGATCCTCCTCACAGTTTAGGACCACCATCTGCAGCATCCCTGGCCTCAGCCCACTCAGTGCCACTTGTGACACTCAGAATGTCTCCAGTTATCACCAGGTGTCCCCTGGGGGGCAAAATCTTCCCCGTTGAGAACCACTGCTTCAGGGGCATGTGGGCGCGTGTGTCACTACATCTTCCAGCTTTTCAAGAAAAACCAGAAGTCTTTATGTAAAATCTCTGATTTGGAAATTGTTGCCTTTTGTCTGAAGCCCTGAGAGAGCCAACATCCCCCCCAGGGGTTAGCTCTGACTTACTGCTGCCAGCTAGGGCCTTTGACCTCAGGGGGCCCTAGGCCCCAGCTCCTCCCAAGGGTGAGAAGCAGGTGGGGGGGGCTGGGGCCCTGGGCAGAGCCAGCCTCTGACAGCCCCTCCCCCTGCAGCACCGTGGATGACAACCCCGACTTTGACAACCTGGACATTGTGGCTCGGGATGAGGAGGAGAGGTACTTCGACGAAGAGGAGCCCGAGGACGCGCCCAGCCCTGAGCTGGACGGGGACTGATGGCCACCTGCCTCGCCCCACCCCAACAAGACAGCTTGATGACAGGCCAGCTCAGTGACTTCTCCAGGGGGACCAGGGCAGTGGCCCCACACCACCAGCCTCACCACCAGACCTCTCTGGGTCTGCTCCCATCTCAGACAGCCCCTCCCCTCTATGTCAGTTCCCTACCTCCCTCCTCGCTCTCCTTTTCCTTCCCCTCCCTAAACCCTACCTCTGTTTCTCTCTTTCCCTCTCCTGGCGCCCCGCCCGCCTTTCTGTCTCCTGCTCTCTGTGTCTCTCTCCCTCTCTCTCTCTCCTCCTCTGTCCCCACCACAGGGCCCAGGATGAATGTCCACCCCTTGACGTGGGGCCAGTGGGGCCTCGTAGCTGGAGCCGGCCAGGTGACCCCAGTGCCCCACTCAGGGTGGGGCTGACCCCTGGGCCCCAGAGTGGCTCCCTGCCTCCCTTCCTGGTCTCTGCCCCGTCTTCCTCCACCTCTCTGTTGACTCTCCTGTCACTCCTCCTTGTCTCTGTTACATTCCCATCTCTCCTTCAGCCTCACTTTCTGGGCCTGTGGTTCTTCCTGCCCTGCATTTCCATCTCTTGGTCTCTGTGCTGTCTCTGTTCCTCTCTATCTTTCTCTCAGCCTTTATCTCTCTGGGTTTCACTGTCCCCCTAGCCTGACTATTGTGGGCAGCAGAACCCTGACTGCTGAGTAATGTGGCCTCACTGTGGGCAGGCAGGAGACCCCAGGGGTGGCAACTAGCTCTCACCTCCCCCTGGGGACCCAGGCAAGGGAGGGGTGGGTAGGGGCAGCACTGGGGATCATGGGCCTGCCAGCTTGGGTGGGGAGGGGGGATTCTCCTTTCCACCCCCACCAACCCCCCTCTGCCCAGCCACAATTTTCCCTTCCTTCACTTCCTCCCTCTGCCTCTCCTGTTTACACTCCCCAAATATGCACAGGCTGTTATCATGGGTCCTGAGTCATCCCACACACACAGCCTGCCCCAGCATCCCTGCCCCCAGCTGGCCACAGGGCCCGCCCCACAGAGCCCCCTGCCGCCCCAGGCTAATGGGAGCCAGATGGCCGCCTAGTGACTCAGCCACCGGCCTGTGGGAACCCAGGCGTCCCGCCTTCCCATGCCCCCACACCCAGCTCATACTCCCCCGGTAGACACACACAAGAAGGGGCCAGCTGCAGAGGGGGAGGGCATAGGCCAAGGGTCAGAGAGATGGGGCCTGGGGACCTCTCACTCCTGTGAGCTGGAATGGTGGCATTCTGCCATGGCCAAGCCTGAAGGACCCTCAAAGCCACCTCCTTGGGCATGTGGCCCAGAGTGAGGGGAGATCCCGAGGCCTCCTGGGGCCACAGCTCTTGACCCCAGGGCCTGACCCCTGCCCTCTGGGTCAACCAGAATTAGAGCCAGACACAGAAAGTGAAAGCTGGATGGAAGCTGAGGGATGTTCAGATGGAGAGACTATTAAATAAGGAAACTTCTGGTTACTGAGCAGTTCTATCTGTGCCAGGCCTGAGCAAGGTGCCCAGCGCCACGTCAGATCCTCCAAACAGCCCCATGAACTAGGCACTCAGCTCCACTTCATAGATGAGTCAAGGGAAGCCCAGAAAGATGTCACTTACTCCAGGCCATGCGGCCATCAGAGATGAAAACCCAGGTCTAGAACCGCATGAGTCCTGGAGACTCGAATAGCCTCCCTGTCCGACATCAGGGCCACTCAGAGCAGACAGACGCACAGACAGACTTCTCAGATGGAAAGACTGAAGAGTTAGCTGTTGAGGATGATAGCAGCTGACACCTTGGGGGTCCTTCCTGTGCGCTAGGCACGGCCCTACACAGATGGGACTGAAGCATCTTGACACATGATCAGTACTGCATCCCTGAACCCTCCTGGTGGTCCTGTGCGGACGCACTCTCAGTATTGACATTCTGTCTCCTGGAGGAGGCCCAAAATAATCCAGCCAGGCTCACGTGAAGAACTAGAGAAACAAGCGAGGTTTCTCTCTCAGGAGAGAGGTCCTTTTCAGGTACTTCTTGTGCTCATGCCTTCAGGTTGTGAGATCTCTTTCATAACACGGGGATCAGCCCTTAGTGAGGTGCACATTTTCCACCAGTCTATCATTTGATCATTAAATTTGTTTGTGATATACTTTGCCATACAGAAGTTTGTTATATAATAAAAAAAAAGTGATGAGAGACACAGCAATTGACTCAGAATTAGGGTTAGTCAGATCTGGGAGACGGGAGCGTCTGTAGCTGAGAGACAGAGGTGGGGCCCATCAGGAGGGGTGGCGAGAGACACACCCCCAGCAGGAGCAGCTGAGACCTGGAGGTGCCTGGGAGGCGCCTGTGCCTCCGCCCCCAGTTCTGGGCTTGGGGTGGGCGGAGAGGCTGAGTCAGGGCGGGAGAGCCCCTCCGTGGGCATCCGGCCCCCACCCCGTGTCTCCTGTCCATCCTGGCCCTGGCCAGGCTCTGCTGGCCGCCACCCCCACCCCCTATGTCTGACACCTCTGTGCGTCCTGCCAAAGCTGACAGACTGACGCCCTGCCCCTCTCCTCTCCCTCCTCCAGCTGCCTGCCCCACACTGTCCTTTCTCCCTTTCCTCCTCCCTCCTCCGCCTCTCCCTCCTCTCTCATTCTTTCATTCTGTCTGCGCCTCTCTGGCTGTCAGTGTCTCTCCATCCCAGTTCATCTCCCTCTCTCAGACCTTCCCTCCTCCCCCTCCCTCTTTTGTCCTGGGCCTCTGCCTCCTCTCACCCCCTTCATGTCGGTCCGAGCTTCTAGCACTTCTCTGTAACCCTGTTCCCCGGGCCTTTCTCTGTCGGAGTCTCCCCTCCTACTCTGTCCTCATCCTCATTTTTCCTCTCCCTCTCCCTGCTGTCTTTCTTGGCCTGCACCCATCACCCCATCTCAGTCTCTGTCCCCTCCTTTCTGTCTCCCAGACCATGGGAAGCCCAGCGGGGACGTCCAGGTCAGAGGTTCATTGGTGGCCCCTGGGAACCCAGAAAGGGTCGCCGCCTCGCCCCCACCCAAAAGGGGGCGGGAAGGGGCAGCGAGGCTGCGGCCTGTCTGGCCAGAAGGAAGTGTCTGTGCTGTGGCCTGGTCACCCCCGCCCCCAGGACCTGCCGGGCTGCTGCCGCCCCCGGGCTGGGGCCGAGTAAACACAGCGGCCGACAGCCCGGGATATTTATACCGAGGGCCGGGCGTGGGTCCAGTGCCCACCACAGCCCCTGCCCTGCCCTGCCTGCCACAGCCAGCCCCGAGCCAGCGTGGCACCAGCCAGCAAGGAGATGCACCGCAGACGCAGCCTCCACTCAGCACGGAAGCCACAAGGCGCATTGCTCGGGATGCCAGTGACTTCACTGGGGACACACGGTGCCCCCTCCCCTGGAAACACCAGCACGAAATGCAGACCCGCACCACAGCTGCTCATGAATGCGAACATGAACACACACCCACCCCGCTGAGAACCTGAAACTCCCTCGAAAGTGATGCAAAATGAAAACCCACACACTGAAGTCACCAGCCCACATGTGGGCACACAAAATGCAGATAGCACCTGCTCAAAGACACCCACAGAGGCTGCGAACACCAGTCCCCAAGATGGACACAGACACGCACACACACGCCAAGAGTGACAGCAAGCATGTTGAAGACACACCAGACAAACATGCTCAGAATGCCAGCGACACACATTGATCAGAAAACAGAGCCCAGAGACACCTTCCCCACTGATACACAAACACTGGGCACTGTCTCACACACGCACTGAAAACACAGCTCGTGTAAGAAACACAAAACAACACCTCCTGGAAAGGCACTTTTCTCACAGACCCATAAACACAGAGAGAACATCCATGTTTCAAGTGAGACTCACTAAGAATGCACAAGTTTACACCCAGAGAACAGCCTAGGTGTCGAGGAAAAATTCAAACCCACAACTTGCCCCAGGGATTTGGCCCACTCATACACACAGACAGACCGAGTCACAGTGTCAGGATCCAGCACCCAGAGAGCACACGAGCTCGTGCAGCAGAAACAGCCTGGCCACAAACACGTAGAGTCAAACATGTGCCGGGGACACACATGTTGAAAATACCCATCCATCCCCAGCACAGGCCACAGGCACCCAGCTGGTGTGTGAGAGACCCCCATGCTAGACACACAAAACTCACAACCATAAAGCTTGCAGACTCACACACACACAAAGGAGTCTGAACTCAAATTCACATGAGAAACACACAAGACACCAACACTCGGATGTCCCGAGATTTAAAGGGAAAGGGGCTTTCTCTGTCTCCCCCCTTTCTCTCTCTCCGTGTCTCTCCCCCGCCCACCGTTCTGCGCTGACCCCGGTCACAGGCCTATCTGGAGGAGGGGGCAGGAAGACCTGAGCTGGCCTCCCCTGGCCCTGCTTCCTGCCCCGTGGGGGCCGGACGGGAAGCCGGGGCTCCAGCCGGAACCCAGGCTCCCTCCCCATGACTTCCCTCCCTGCCCCGCGGAGGCGGGGGAGGGGAGTGGGGCACCCCGAACCCCTGATCTCACCCCTGTGCTTGGCTGGGGGCTGGAGCTGCCTTCTCCCAACCAGGCCTGGCCACCCCAAGGGGCCAGGGGTGCCTGGTGGCTGGACCCACGCGGCCCGGGGAAGGTGCTGAGCCCGCAAGTTTCCCTTCCTGGCCGCAGCGCCAGCTCACCAGGCAGCCCCGGGCAGGTGGGCGGGGTGTGTCACAAGGGCGTGGCGAGGGCTTGGGCGACCGCGGGAGTGTGCAGCCCCGGTGCGCAGCCAGGACTTGTCCTTGGGCCGGGGCACGCGCTGGGCGTGTGAGGGCCACGACCCTGGGGGTGTGTCTGGGTGTGTGGGACTGCTCGTCTGGGACCTGGGGTGTGACAGTGTGTCTGGGTATGACGGGCCATGTGGGACTCCCCAGGCCCAAGCGTGTGGGGCTGTGAGATGTCAGACTGAGTGGGCACAACCGACGGGCAGGCTGTGATTGTGACATGTCAGATCTCCGTGTGTGGTGCGTGTCCGGGTGGGACTGTGACGCATCAGGTCGTGTGCCTGCGCACTGTGCCTGTCTGTGACTGTGACCCCACGGAGAATGTTTGTATAACTGTTGGTGGGTCCTGGCTGGAGTCTCTGTTTCATTTCCTGATGGGGCTCTGATGCTGTGAGGTGTGTGTCTGTGCGTGGCACCGTCTCTGAATCTGTGTCTAGTGTGTGGTGGTTGTGACTGTGACCCTACAGAATGTATTTGTGTGACTGTGTTTTGCCATGTCCCTACTGAAGTCCTTGCTTGTGTTCTGTCCCAGTGAAGCTCCAGGGCTGGACTGTGTATGCAATGGGGCGGCATGTGTGTCCGCCAGGTGTCACAGTCCACGTATCATGGGTCCTGTAGGAGTTTTTGCATGTCCGTCGTGGCTCTGAGAGGTGAATGTGTTTTCGTGGCTGTGGGACACCGTTGACATTTGAACCTCTGTGTGAGTGTGAATGTGTGTGTACATGTGCTGCATCCTCACGGAGCAGCAGTGACAACAGTCCGTGTCACTGTGTTCTTGCAGGTGTCTCCACACACCAGACTGGTGACAACGGCAGCGTTTCCTTGCATAGTGAACTCCTCCCACCCCCACCTCACCCTTGGCCCTCTGCAGCTCCCACACCTGGGACAGGAGGAATAAACACATTTCTACCTCTGGGCTGGGCTGGGCGGGCCCTGGTGCCCACTTACCCCGACCTAATGCCACCCATCAACAAACACTGTCCTCCCCCAGGACAGTCACTGGGCAGAAGAGCAGGTCGGCCCGGACCTGGGAAGGGCACGGGAGAGAGCCGGAGGAACTGAAAGCTGGGAGGAAGAGGGGAAACTGAGAGGCCAGAGAAAGAGGAAGCAGGAGAGAGTTCACAAGCAAGACCACAGCAGATGGGAAGACATGAGACAGCAGAGGGAAACCTACCCTATGTCAGGGCACTGTCATTTCTCGCCTAGACAACCGGTCTCCCTGCAGTCACCCTCTCCCCCGTTCAGGCTACTCTCAACCGTCAGCCAGAGGGACGGTCTGAGCACCGATGTCAGATCACACCTCTCCTGTTCAGAACCCTGTCAGGGCTCCTGTCTGCCCCAGAGTACAAGTTCTCACAGGTGCCCACAGGCCTGATGTGGAAAGCCATACCAGGGCAGAGGTTACCTGCATAGACCCTCCACTCGCCTAGGTTCAAATCCCACCTCTGCCACTTGCTAGCTCTGTGGCCTTAACAAGTAACTTAACCTCCCTGTGCCTCAGTATTCCCATCTGTGTAGTGGGGAGCAAACAGTCTCTACAGCAGGCGTCAGCAAACTTTTTCTATAAAGGGCCAGGAAGTAAATAGTTTTTGACTTTGCATACAGTTTCTACTCAAGCCTGCCCTTGTAGCACAAACAGCAATAGACAATACCTAAACGAATGAGCATGACTGTGCTCCAATAAAACTCTACAGAAACAGGGAGCGGGTCAGAATTAGCCTGCAGGCAGTAGTTTGCCAGCCCCTGCTCCGCCAGGCTGTGGGCAGAATGCAGCAAGCTAGTAGATTCATACCTGGCGTGGGGAATTGTTATTACTTCTGGCCTGTGAGTGTTGCCATCTGACTCAGCTCCCAACACCCTTCCTCCTGCCCCTCCCTTCCAACCACACTGGCCTGTTCCTTCCCTGTGGAGCTCACCCCAAGTTCACCCTCACCTCCAGGCCTTTGCTTTTGTCCTCCTAGCAAGGACACTCTCCCGTGATCCTCCCCCAGGCTACCTTCTTGGCTTCCTTCAAGTCCCAAATGCCACCTCCTCCGAGAAGCCCTCCCTCCTCTCCACAGCCATCTCTCTCTCCATTCTGCTTGCCTGTTTGGTGCCCCTTCCATGTCTGTCTCCTCCCCAGAAAGTAGATTCCCGGTGGGCAGAATCTATTCCCTTAACCTTTCGGGGCTTCCGTTTCCTCACCTTTAAAGTGGGTATTATCAGAGTCCCTGTATCTCAGAGCTTTGTTACGGTGATTAAATGAGTTAATGAACATAAGGCGCTTAGAACGGGGCCCAAGGCGCTCAATCAATAAACCTAACCAGGGTTCCCCAGGAGTACTTGGAAGGGGAGTGTTCGTGTGAGGAGGGGCAGATGAACGCGAGAGACAGGAGGCGGCAGATGGAGCGGAGGCCGGGAACGTCAGGCGCCCAACGACACGGAGACCCCGTCCTCTCTCCACCTTTAATGGCCCCCCCAGTGGGCTTGGGGCGCGGTGTCCTTAAATACAGCCCGGGCGAGGCGGGCGGGGGCGGGGCCGGGCCTGCCGGGGGCGGGGCCTGCCGGGCGGGGGCGGGTCCTCAGCTGCACTTGCAGGAGCGCACGATCATGTTGGACAGCTGCTCCACCTTGGCCTTGCGGCCCACGTAGTACACGATGGGCAGCGGCTCCAGCACCTGCGGCACGCAGCACGGCGCCGCCGACGCGCCCGGGTTGTGCTGGTTGTACAGGGCCAAGACCTGCGGGCGGGCGGGCGCGTCAGGGTCGGGGGCGCGGAGAGGGCGCCCCCACCCCGCCAACCTCTCCCCGTCTCCCCGTCTTATCTCGGTCGGTTTTTCTCTCCATCTCTGCCTCTGCCCGTTTTCCACTCTTGGCTTGCACCTCAGTCTTTCTCTCTCCTTCCATCTTCCTAACTCTCTATGTCTGCATCCTTCTGCCTTTTTCTCTGTCTCTCCGTTTCTCCTCCTTCCATTTCCCCGACTCTGCCCCGCTAAGTCACTCGTCTCCGTGGGTCTCCCCATATCTCTGCCTCCCTCTGCGTCGTGTCTCTAACCACTCAGACCCTGTCTCTAGCTTCTCTCCCATGTCTTTACCAACTGCCTCCAAGCACCCTGTCTCTCTCTTTCTCCCCAGCTCGCCAGTTCATCTCTGACTTGACCTCTTCCTTCCCTCCCTCGGTCCCTGCTCCCCGCGGCCCCTACCCCCAGCCCAGGAGCGGACGCACCTTGCTGTACTGCGTGTCCAGGCTCCAAATGTAGGGGCAGGGCCCCAGGCAGAAGTTGGCGTGGTAGCCCTTGGGCTCGTGGATCCACTTCCAGCCCAGATCCTTGCGGAAGTCGATGTAGAGCTGCCGCACGCAGCAGTTCTTCTCCGTGGAGCTGCAGGCGGAGACGGGAACCCGGTCAGGAGGGTGGAGGGGCTGCCCCATGCCCCTCCTCCTGGGGCCGGTGGGGGGGTGTTTCACCCTGGTTGCCCCCAGCACCCCTGTGATAATAACAGCAATAACAGTAATAGTAATGATAATGACTAACTGATAAAGCACTTCCTCTAGCCAAGCACTGCGCTCAGGGCGTCATAATAAACATTATCTCGTGCGATGTGGAAAACAAGCCTGTAAGAAGCCAAATGACCATCCACAGGGGACAGCTAAGTAAATCACAGCACAGCCACACACTGGAACGTAAAGACAGTGCAGCTCCGCGGGTGTGCAACGTGTTTATGGAACTGCTGCATGCTGGGCCGGGATCTACTGGGGACTCAGTACACGCAAAACAGACAGGAATCCCTGCCTTCTGGGGCCCATGCTACAGAGTGTCATGTGGCTCCTCTGCTCGGAACATGGCTCCATCTCACTCAGGGCAAAAGCCCAAGTCCTCACCAGGAACTGCAAGGCGCTCCTGAATCTGGCTGATGTCAACTCCCTCTCCACTGTCACTCTCCTCCAGCCCCACTAGCATCCTCGCTGGTCCTCAAACACAGTCCTATCCCAGGGCCTTTGCACTTGCTGTTCCCGCTGCCTGGCCTGCTATTCCCACAGATATCCACTCTGGCCCGTTCTTCACTTCATTTAAATGTGTGCTCAAATGTCCTCTCGGGGAGCCTTAACTCCTAGAACACTGCCTGGCATGCAGTAGGTGCTCAATAAATACCAGTTACACAAATGAATGTCATCTCCTCAGAGTCTTTCCTAGACCATCCTATCCAAAATCCAAATCCAAATCATTGTTAATTCCATTCAGTGTAATCACAGCATTTCAGTTACGCAAGAAAATGGGAAAATGTCTGTATCCGAAGTGGTGCAAATCTTAATACCTGTTGGAGCTGCCTGAGAGTTTACGGGAGTTCATTATACTATCTTGGTTGCTTATGTATACTTTTGAAATTTTCCATAATAAAAAAAAATTTTAATCAGAATAGGAAAAATAAACAGTCCCTAATATCTATTTCTTCCTTTCCCTTTCCTCTGATTTATTTTCCTTCTTAGAACTTATTGCTACCTGCTCTTTATTAGAGATGGGTTTATCTGTTCATTATCTGTGTTCCTCTGAGGACGGCACTTTTGTCTGTTTTGTCCCTTAATGTATCCCCAGTGCCTACAACAGTACCTGGCACACAGGAGGCGCTCAGCAAATACTGGCTGTATGAATTAATGGATCAATATGTTAGGTTTTTAAAAAGCATGTTGGAGAATAGTGGTGTATAAGGCTCTACTTTTCTGGACTCTTGATCTCCATCCCATGCTCGGATGCAAAAGCCAGTCCTCCTGAGCCTTCTGCTGGTGTGGAAGGAACTCTCAGCCCTGGGGCCATGGCTGAGATGGGCAAGGAGCTTGGCTAAAAAGCTTGACTCACGGGCAGCGGAGAATGCTTTATATTCCATGTTCATAACATGTGCAGGAAACACGATGCAAAGCTACAGGTGCAGTATGATCCAAATTTTGTTTTGCATAAAAGGACTAGAAGAAAATATATTAAATTGTTGACAGTGACTTTTTCTGTGTCGTAGTGTGACACAGATGGGTGACAGCTTTCTGTATTTTCCAAATTCTCAAGAGTGAGTACATGTTACTTTAGAATCAGGAAAAAAATTTCCTTAAAATAAAGAAAATGCAGCACCCTCTCCCTTCAAAAAGAAAAAAGACAACCATTTAGACAAAATAAAAAATCTATGGATATGTGTAAGTGTTTCATACAGAGACTGTCTCTGGAAAGAGACACAAATATAATAACAGTGGCTGCCTCTTCAGAGAGGGGCCGCAGGTCAGAGCTGGGGGGGGGGGTCTCTGACAATCCTTCTAGGTTTGGTCCATGTGCCTGTATTTACCTAATCAAAAAGGAATCAATAGAGAATTAATTAATTTCAAAACCCTGCGAGGCAGGCCTTATTATTATTCCCATTTGAGGGATGAAGAAATGAGCCTCAGAGAAAGGGAGACGTTGCCTGCTCATATGTAGCACGTAAGTGGTGGAGTTCGGGCCAGGTTCACAGCGAACTCTGTGCCACCCCAGAGCCTGTAGCCTCAGCTGCCCAGTGCCACCAGGTCAGCTCAAGCAGAGGGGAAGAGGCGATGACACAGGATCTCTCAGGGCAAGGCAAGGCCTCTCCAAGAGCCACAGAGTCCTGAGATCCCTGGGAGCTCAGCCTGGTCCCTCTCCAATCTCGTTGGGCCTCAGTTTCCCCATCTGTGCAAAGATGCAGGGGTCATTGGATCAAATTGGGCCAAGGAGGCATCGGGAAGTCCATGTTTGGGCTCAGGGAGGGTCCTGAGCCCAGGAAACCAGTGGGGAAAAAGGTTCCTGAATTTCAAGAGGGTCCTGGTCTTACAAAAGGGGAAGCACCACTGTCCAGAATAATCTTTCATTTCTGGTCCAACTCTGGCTGGGCTTCTGAGGTCCTAAGATTTGAATAGTCTGTGATTCTATCATCCAACTCAGCCGTTCTCCGTGCAAGGTCCCTGGAGCAGAAGCAGCATCGCCTGGGAACTTGTGGGAAATGCCAATTCTTGGGCCTCACCCCAGACCCACTGAATGAGAAACTGGGGGTGGCAGTGGGGGACCTCCAGGTGACCCTGAGGCACTCTCCAACCCACTTGTTCAGTACACATCTGGGCCCTGGGATACCCACAGCCCAGGCCCTTGCAAAGCTCCTGCAGATTCCTCTGCCGTCCCGTCTGTCAGGACCCAACAGGGCCTGCTGAGTAACAGAAACCCACTCGGGGCCCCAGGGCAGGCTGAGGGGCCTCACCTCCACCTTGGATGTTGGGGGATGGGTCAGGGAGCCTTCCCAGTGGAGATGGTGTTTGAGCTAAGAACAACTTTTTATTAGGGAAAGCCTCAAACTTATACAAAAGCAGAGAATATTACACTGAACCCTCATGTCTCCATCAGCAGCTTCAACAATGGTCAAGTCATGGCCAATTTCATTGTATCTCTGCCCCTGTCCACTTCCTCACCCCCACTGAATGATTCTGAAACACATGCCATCCATGGTGTCATTTCATCCATATGTATTTCAATATGCATCCCCAAGAAAATCAGGACTATTTTAAAACATAACCACAACACCATATAAGAAAAATTAACAATAATTCTTTGATATCATCACATATCTAGTCAGAATTCACATTTTCCCAACAGTCTCATAAACATCTTATTATTTTTTTTGTGTGTGTGAGGAGGACTAGCCCTGAGCTAACATCTGATGCCAATCCTGTCCTTTTTTCTTGAGGAAGACTGGCCCTGGGCTAACATCCGTGCCCATCCTCCTCTACTTTATATGAGACGCCGCCACAGCATGGCTTAGCAAGCTGTGTGTCAGTGCGCGCCCGGGATCCGAACCTGCAAACCCCAGGCCGCCGCAGCGGAGCGCACGCACTTAACCACTGTGCCACCGGGCTGGCCCCATAAACATCTTTTTTTTAATAACAGTCTGCATAGGGGCCGGCCCTGTGGCGTAGCGGTTAAGTGCACGCGCTCCAGGGCTGGCGGCCCGGGTCCGGATCCTGGGCGCACACTGATGCACCACTTGTCAGGCCATGCTGTGGTGGCGTCCCACATAAAGTGGAGGAAGATGGGCACGGATGTTAGCTCAGGCCCAGCCTTCCTCAGCAAAAAGAGGAGGATTGGCATGGATGTTAGCTCAGGGCTGATCTTCCTCACACAAAAAAATATAT
Source organism: Ceratotherium simum simum (assembly GCF_057802395.1). Taxonomy (NCBI): domain Eukaryota; kingdom Metazoa; phylum Chordata; class Mammalia; order Perissodactyla; family Rhinocerotidae; genus Ceratotherium; species Ceratotherium simum. Next base: position 20,564,356 of record NC_141932.1, on the reverse strand, counting down.
AAATATATAATAGTCTGCATAAACAAAGGTCCAAATAAGGTCTCCACATTGCAATTGGTTGCTGTATCTCTTAAGATGCTTTTTAAGATCGGCAGAACCATCTCTCCGTCTGTTCCCCCCTCTGCATTGTATTTGTGCAAGAAACTGGGTCAGGTTTCCTACGATCTGGCTGTTGTGGACTGCATGTCTGTGGTGTTAACGTGTTCCCCTGTCCCCATATTTCTGAAACATTGGTAGTTGTTTTGATCGGCTTTGGGTTCGATTTTTTGGCAAGACTTCGTAGGTGACATTGTGTTCCTCCCTACGGAGCTCACAAGGCTGGCTGCCTCTCTTTGTGATGTTATTAGCTGTTGGTACCCAAGACCTCAATCCATTCATTCATTCATAGGGTTGCGGGGTTGAGGGTAGGATCTGGTGGTGAAGGACCCCGGGAGCAGAGCTGATTTTCCAGCAGGGGAACAGCATGTAACAAAGCCCAGAGGCACCATCAAAACATTAAGCAGAGGAGGGACAAGGTCAGATTATCATTCTAAATTCCCAACATTCTAACTCTGAATTTCAACCTTCTAGGAGTCCAACTTTTCAACTTTCTTAGATTGCAGTACTCCAGCATTTCAAGATTTAAACACTCCAACAGCATTTCCAACTTTCTAGGATTCCCACATTCTAACTCTTGAGGATCTTGGCATTCTTGAATTCTAGGATTTCAAAACTGCATTCCACAGTTCTGAGCCCATCACTCAAGAGGTCCAAGCTGCCACTTTCTAAGATCTCAGCTTTCCAAGATTCTAACATTCCAATACTGAGTCCTAACATTTCTAGGCATACCAATATTCTGGCTTTCTCCAACTCCAACGTTTGTGGATGCTAATATTTTAACACAGGATCCCACCACTCTGAGCCCAAGATTCAAGGACTCCAATCTGCCAACACTGGAGACTCCAAACTGTCAATGGTATAGAAATCCAACAGGGGCAATCTTCCAATTCTGAATTTCCAAATTCTAGGATCCCAACATTCCTGGAGTTAACATTCTTAGATTTCAATAATTAACACTGAATTCTAGCATCCTACAGTCTCAACATTCTAGAAGCCCAACCTGCCAACAATATAGGAATCTAACACGGCGACCTTCCAACATTGAATCCACACATTCTCAGTGTTCAACATTCTAACGGTCTCTGATTCCAACACATCAGCAAGAAAGCAACCTGATCTCAACATTCTAGGACTCCCAGTTCACATGTCCCAGCATTCTAGGACTCGGACCTCATCCCCTGAGCTCCCTAGGCTGAAAGAGATGCCAGCCCCAGCCTAGCACCAGCCGGGTGCCCAGCCCCTGGCACCTGGTCAGCAGACGGCAATCGGGCCTCCAGCCTGGAAGGCCTCAGTGGAAGGCTGCAAGGTTCACCTGAAACAGTAGTTGGTGTCCAGAGCTCGGCGGTGCCGGGAGCTGTGCAGGTGCTGGGCCCTCTCCAGCGGGGTGGCCATGAGGAGCAGGAAGGGCCGGTTCATGCCATGAATGGTGGCCAGGTCACCTCGGCGGCTAGAACTGAACCCTGCTTTGATATGGGAGTCAGAGGGGGCCAGGGGGAGACAGACACACACACTCTCAGATGGATGACTGGGTGGATGGGCAGGGGGAGGAAGACACACACATGTGCACCACACACACACACTCATTGGGCATGGGGCCAGGCCAGGGAGGGGGGCTCACCGTTGATGTCCACTTGAAGTTTGTTATCTTTGCTGTCACAGGAGCAGTGGGCACTGAGGCGAAAGCCCTGCATTACCTCTGTGGGAGTGGGGAGAGGGAAGCCAGTGTGAAGGTGCTGCTCACCCAGCCCCTGGGGGAGGAGTAAGGAAGGAGCAAACCCGGGCGGCTCCTGCCTGCTCCTTCCTCTACCTGTGCTCCCTGCCCCACTTGCTCCAATTCTTTGTCTTGTGGGCCCTTTTTGCCTCCTTCAGGTCTCAGTTCAAATGTCACCTCCTACGAGAGGCCCTCCAAGACACAGGCTCCTCCTCCACTGTGACATCACTTTATTTTCTCCACAGCACTTATCCTCTCTGACATTGTGTTTGGCTATTTATTTCTTGCATTGTTCTCAGTGGAAAGCAGGATGCATGGGGGAGGGATCCCTGTTTTCTTGTTCCCCGCTGGGCCTGGCCCTCAGTCATAAAAACAAACATCTACTGAGTGTGCAGGGGGCCCCAGGTCCTGTGCTAAACACCCTGTATGCATCATCTCCTTTAACCCTCACCAAAGCTCCCTATTGTACAGACGAGGAAGCCAAGGCCCACAGAGAGGCGGCGACTTACCCCAAGTGGGAAAAGGCAGGGCTGGGATGCACATGCCGGGGCTCCTGCCCCAAGGCAGGTGTGGGAGGAAGGTTTCCTCAGTGAACGAGAGAATGAGGTTTTCTAGGCTCCCACTAGGTGCTGAACCCTGTGCTGGGTGCTCTGGACTCAGCAATGACCAAGACAGGCCTTTGTCCTGCAGCCCAGGACACTCCTCTCACTGCCCACCCGCTCCCTAACCCTCACCTTTTCATCTGGCCAAACCACCACTTTCCCATGAGTCTCAGCACGATCTCCCTCACCCAGGAAGCCCTCCCAGACCCCCCCGGATGGGTTTGGGTGTCTGCTCTGGGGTCTCACGGCATTTACGGCCTCCCCCACCCTGGCCCTGATCATTCCAGTCATCACTGCCTGCTAAAGGTCTTGGCAAGACTTCCTAGGTGTCTAGGAGTGACTGTGGGCCCCATGAGGGCCAGAAGTCGTCTTGGGTACCATGTGACCCCACAACACCCAGTACAGAGCCAGCACAGACCTACTGGCATTTTTTGAGTGAAGGAATGAATGAGAGAGAGATTAGGAAGGGGATGTGGGAGCTACGGACTCAGTTGGGAGAGACACAGTCCTCTTCCAGACACGTCAGATGTGTCAGGCTCTCCCTGGACTCTGGGCCTTTGCACAGCCTGTCCCTCTGCCTCGAACTCTTGTTCCTCCTTTCCTGGGGGCTGGTTCTGCTCATCTCTCAGACACCAGCTCCAATGTCCCCTCCTCCAGGAAGCCCTCCCTGACCCCAAGCTGGGTCAGGCACTTCCTCTGGGCTCCCCATTCCAGCCTTGCCCACTCTGGGTTATTACTACCTGGTTTTCAGGTCTCCCCACTACCCCCACCTTCTCCCACCCCAGCAATGGGCCATGAGCTCCATGACGGCAAGGATGGGGTTGTTTTGGTCCCTGCTGTGTCCCCAGCATCACCCAGCACGGGGCAGGTGCTCAGGAAATGGATCAACCATCAATCACTCAGGTTAGAGTGTCTGGGAGAAGGGCCAGGTCTGGGCTCTTTGGCGCCAACACGGGGTGGGGGTGCTAGGCAGGGTGAGCCCGGGAAGAACAATGGGGTCAACCCCATTACAAAATAGGGGCGGGGCAAACAACCAGTCCTCACCTCCCTGGCTCAGCCACTGCCGCACGACTCCAGTAACATCAAAGGACAGCCACTCCGGCGAGTCACTGGGGGTCAGCAGCCGGTTACTGAGGTAGCGCCAGGAATTATTGCTGTATTTCTGGGGGATGACGACGTGGGGGAGAGAGACAGCGGGTAGATGATGCCACACCCCCCGCATACGCTGTGCACCCCATACTTCATCTGCTCCCCAAAACAGGCCTCCAGACAGTCCCTCACAGTCCCCTCCCAGACATCCACACTATGGGGTCCCCACCAAAGCATCTGCTCCCACAGCGGCCCTCAGAGGAGAGAAGGAGAGAGAGCCCCAGGCTGGGAGTCAAGGCACCTGGGCAGCCCAGCCTCTGCCCCTGGCCCCCTGTGGGCCGTGGACACTTCTTTTCCCTCTCTAGGCCTCAGTTTCCTCACTGGTGAAGTGCCAGGTCCCTTTCAGCTTGGACAGCCCACGATGCTGATTCTGCAGACATCCTGGGGTTCCCTGAGCATACAGTTTCACAAACTTGACAGCCCAAATTCTAAGAGTCTATAACTTTCTAAGGGTTCATGTTAGAAGTCATTTCATAACTCCAGGGCTCAGTGGTGCCCCAAGAATCACACATTCAATGAGCCCGAGAAGTTCTAGGAGACGAATGTCCTACAAAGCCAGGAGGCTGACACGCCACAATCCTAGATGCTGCAGATGCCTGACAGCCATGTGGAACGATCCCCTGGGGTAGACAGGACACTCCAGGGGCTGGCAGCAGAAAGCCGAATTCTCTAGACTCCAAGAAGTTAGCATCAGACACAGTTCCCTCGTTGTAAGGTCTAACCCCTACCAGTGAATCTAATGTCCCATATAACACGGATTCTAGGTCCCATAACCTTGTAGAGACTCCAGCCCTTCCAGAGGCTCCAGTCTTCCTGGGAACTCTAAATCTTCTAGAACAGAGCTACCCAAGAGAACTTTCTGTGATGGTGGAAATGTTCTTTACCTGCGGCATCCAAAGTATCAGCCGCTAACCACATGTGACTACAGGCCTCTTGAAATATGACCAGTGAGACTGAGGAATTGAATTTTTTCTTTAATTCTAATCAACTTAAATGGCCATACGTGGCTAGTGGCTACCGTACTGGACAGGGCGGTTCGAGAGTCTCCAACATGGTTCCAGAGATTCCAGCTTTCAAGAGTCCTGCGTTCTTAGAGTCCATCTCCTAAGATTCCAGCCTTCTAAGTGGTTAACATTCTAGGGTGCAAGGAGTCTGCAAGTTCCCAAGAGCCCTATGACTCTATGGTCTGTGCTCCTCCATCCTTCAGGTCGTCTGTGTGGACCCTGCAGCCACCAGCCTTTCAGCCGCCCCACCTGGCCCCAGCCCGGCCCACCTGTGTGGCGCGCGCCCCACCTGGTACAGCTCCACATGGTGCTCCACTTTTAACTTGAGCCTCATCAGACGCAGCTCTGCCCGGGAGAGCAGCACGGGATCGGGCACTGCCTCCCGGAGCTCCGATGTGTTGAAGAACATATATATGCTGTGTGGACTCTGCTTGACAGTCTTATAGATATCTAGGTAGAAGAAGCGGAGAGGGGGGATATCAGGGGTTTGGCAGGAGTGTGGGAGCTGGTGCACCCCTGGTCTATGAGCGTGGACCCCAGGGCTGACAGCCCTGGATGGGAGTGCAACCCTGATGCTTTTTAGCTGTGTGATCTTGGGTAAGTGGCTTCCTCTCTCCAGGTTTGTTTCCTCCTCTGTAAAATGGGGTCCTACCCACTCTTCTCTCCCATCATCTGTAAAGTGCCCACTCAGTACAAAGCTGGCACCCAGGGGGCTGCTCTGCTTGCTCAGGCCTCCCCAGTGCTTACAGCCTCAAATGCAAGTTATAACGCAGCGTAGGCATCAAGGGCATTTGGATCAGACCCTGCCTCTGCTGCCTGCCAGCTCTGTGACCTTGGGCAAGTCACATTCCCTCTCGGAGCCTCGGTTTCCTGCTACTCTTTGGGAAACAGCAACTTGACATCAAGTTCCCCGCCTTCCAACCCAGGCTCTCCTAACCGAAGCGCTGTGTTGTAACTTTGGGCCAATGAATTCCTCTCTCTGTGCCAGATTCTCACCTATGAAACAAGGACCGAATGCAGGATTATAGTGTGAAATAAGTGAGCTGGGGCAGATAAAAGCGTGTAGCACAGAGTCCGCGTACAGCGCTCACTCTAATGTGTGTGTTAAACAGCGTTTACTACATGCCAGGCACTATTCAAAGCCCTTTACAAGGGTTAAGACATTTAAACCTCATAACAACCCCGGGAGGAAGACACTATTATTATATGCATTTTATAGATGGGAAACTGAGGCACAAAGAGATTAAGTCATTTGCCCCAAGGCCACATGGCTAAGAAGCTGCAGAATGGGGATTCAAACTCAGGCAGTCTGTCCAGAGACTGTGCTCTTAACCCCTGGACTATGCTGCCTCCTTGCTAATGTGATGTTATTATTGCTATTATTTTATTATTATTATTAATTGCTTCCTCCATTAGCTGGTTAGAAAGCAAAGTTCATTCTAGGTAGCAATGGCTTCTGGGGGGGAGAAAATTAGGAAGAGTGTGTTCTAGCCTAGGAAAAGTTCGGGGTTGGTCATGAACTCCTGGATGAACTGGGTCACCTGCTTTAGGCCTCAGCAGTGGGGGTGCCGAAATGGTGGAGACAGGATCTGATGAGAAAGAATGGAGGAAACCCCTTCTGTGGGCCCCATTCTGCTCCTCCTCCCCACTCTAGCCAGGCCAGCCCCCACCCCTCACAAATAAGCCCTATCTTGGCCCAGGGGTTACTCAGCAACCCCCAAAGGAAGGATAGAGCCCAGCCGGGGAGACAGATAGGCAGGAAAAGAGAAAGGAGGGGCAGAAATGGTCAGAGGGAGAGATGGAGAGACCACAGAGACAGGGAGAGGAGAGGAATTGGGTATGGAGGAGAAAAAAGAGAGAGAGAGAGGGAAGAGATGGAGAGACACAGACTGGGAGACCCATACAGGGACAGACAGAGTAATGGGGATGCAAAGAGATGAGAGACAGACACACACGGGAAGAGAGACACAGGGTTTGCGGGCGAGATGGAGACAGTCCGGGAGGACAGAAGGCGATCGAAGGGACTATGAGTGTTAGAGAAATCCCTACAACGAAGGTGAAGCGACGACGGAAAAAAAGGTGAGACCGAGATGTGTGTGGGGAGCAGCGTCATTTGGCTGGAGCCGCAAACTAAGCGCACGAATGGGTCAGGGACCCACAAGTCCACCGCCCAAGAGAGAAAATGAAAGCAGGGGGACCGCCCCCCAACCTCCCGCCCACCGGGACGCCTGGGTCCCCGCTAGGGCGCTGAAAGGGCGGGCCCAGCGGTAGCTCCGCCCCGAGCCGGGGTGCAGAGGGCGGGAGGCGCCGCCGCCGCGAAGGCGGGGACCCGACCTGCCTCGTCTCGCCCCAGGCTCCGCGCGCGATCCCCGCCCCCCCGGGGCACGGGAAGGAAAGGGAGGGAGGGAGGGCGAGGTGGCCGGACGCTGGGGTTTCCCCAGCCTCCCAGAGAGGAACTAGGAGTTTGGGGTCCAGGTTCTCAGCCTTTGGCTCTGCGGGGTCCTCCTCCCTCCTTCCGGAAGCGCAGGCTCCTCCCCCCGCGCGTGGCACCCACGTGGGGCTTCTTCACCCCTACCAGCTCAGTTTCCTCACCCCGATCTTGTAGAGTCGTACCCACCCACTTCTCCCCCTACGGCTCGACTCCTCACTGAGCTCACTCCTTTCCATACGGCGGCATAGGGGGGGCTCGCTGCTCCCAGCATGGCACCGTCTCTCTCTCCTCCGCCCCCCTCCCGGGTCCACCTTTCCCACGCTTGTCTCCCCTCTCTGTAAACCCCTTCCCACGACCCAGTATTCTAGGTTCCCCGGGGGCTCGCTTCCTCTGCTGGGCTTCCTCTCACGTCCCCATGCGAAATACTCAGGGCACCTCCCCGCGCATCCCCGGCACCCCCCGGGGTCTCCGCTTCTCTCCCACTAGCTTTCCCCTCCCTACGACCTCGCGTCCCTTTCTTCCCCGAATTTACACCCCCCTCACCGTCTCTCTCTCTCTGGGCCCTCCCCCAATCCCGCGTGCTCCTTGCGCCCTCCACAAGCGGGTCCACTCTCCGCTTTCCCGACACCTCCGGGATTCGCTTCACCTAGCTTTTCTGTCCTTCTTGAACCTCCCCGCCTCACGACCCCTGAGCTCTGGGTCAGCTTTCCGCACTGCCTCTCCTTTCCCAAATGCTGGGATCTTCCCGTCTCCCAAACAGGGCTCCCACTCTGCAGCCCCCCACCCCACGACCCCCGCATTCTAGTGCACCCTGGAGGGAGAAGTCTTTTTCTATTCCTCCCCCCAATTGCTTCTCTCTCTCTAGGGGACTTCCCCCACGATCCCGCATGTTCCTGTCGCCCTCTAGAAGCGGTCCACTTGGCTCACTATCTCCTCTTCTTCAAGACCAGATACCTGGGGGGGTAAGGAGCTCAGCCCTATCCTGTTTGGGATCTCCCTCCCACGTTCCTGGCGCCCCCGGGGGTCCTCTTCCTCCAGCCAGTTTTCTCCGCCAGTATTTTCCTCCCCATGACCCCCGCACTCCGGCGCCCCCTGGGGGCTCCCCTCCAGGGTCCCCTGCCCCTCTGAGCTCACCCTTGCTTGTTTCCACCATTAGCACGCGGGTGACCTCCTTGGCGTAGTAGTCCGCCTCGGGCTCGGGCTCCGTCTCGGCGCTCTCCCCGGCCACCCGGTCGCGGGTACTGTTGTAAAGGGCCAGCACGGCCTCGGGCAGCGGGCCGGGCGGAACCTCCCCCTGGCTCGGGGGGGTGGCGAGCCGAAGCTTGGACAGGATCTGGCCGCGGATTGCCTCGATGCGCTTCCGCTTCACCAGCTCCATGTCGATGGTCTTGCAGGTGGACAGTCCGGCGGCTGGCCGGCCAGGCGTCAGCACTAGTAGCCACAGCAGCGGCAGCAGCAGCGGCAGCAGCCGCAGCCCGGAGGGCGGCATGGGGGAGGCGGCGCCCCCCGGCACTGCCGAGAGCGCGAGCCGGGCTGGGGTGGGAAGAGGGAGGCCCCACCCCTACAGGGGCTGGGGGGGCTCCCGAGGAAAGGTAGGAGGGTCTGGGGGGAAAAGTTGAGGCCCGCAGGGAGAACGGAGCGGCGGTGGAGGGGAGGCTCTGATGGGTGGTTTCTCGGTATCCCACCGAAGAAACCCAGATGGGCGAGATCTGGTACCAGAGGTGGGTGGTCCTGAATAGGGGAGCTGTGGCAGATCTGAGCGAGATCCCGTCTCCCGGATCCCGGAGAAGGGTCCTTGGGCGCGCAGGGGCTCAGGAGAGAGGCTGGGGAGAGGGCGTGTAGGGGGGTGCGCCCGAGGTCTGGGTCAGGTCTTCTTGGGAGTCGGGTTTGCGGCTCCTGAGGGCTGGTCCGGAATGAGGGCGCCTGGAGGACGCCGTGTAGGGGGCAGAGAGGGAGCAAGAGTCCGAGGCGGTGGGGGGGCGGTCTGGGGTCCCCAAGTCCTGCCTCCTCGCAGGGCAGCGCCGCGCCAAGCGGTCCCCGCGCCTCCAGCTCCCAGCGGCAGCGGAAAAGTCTCAAAACTTTTTTTCGTCTTCTCCCAACCAGCTCGTCCCTCCTCCCGCTCCTCCTCCCCCTCCTCCCCGCAGTGGCGGCGGCGGCGGCGGGGGCGGCGGCGGCTGGTCTCAGACTCTGGGGCCTCGGGCTGCTCCTCGGCGGCTCCTTCCTCCGCTCCGGGCCGAGGCCGGCCCCGTGGGCCGCTCCGAGCCGGGGGGTGCCCCGGAGGGGGCGTCCCCCCTGGCCCCGGCCGGGGGCCTCGCTGTCTGGCTGAGCCGCGGCGGGCGGAGACGGTGGGACGACCGGGGCGCGAAGGGCGGCGGCGGCGGCGGCGGGGACCGGCTGGGGCGGCGGGGGGTTTTGAAGCCGCCCCGGCCCCACCCAGGAAGCGCGCGGGGCGGGGGCGGCCCCCAGGGGGAGGGTATGGGGGGGCCGGGCCACCGTCCTCATCTCGCGTGGGCGGGCTCCGAGGGGGGTCCCTTAAGCCCTGGGGGGAGGGGGCGGGCACCCCGGCTCCGCCCCACAAACAGGGTGCTGCCTCCTGGCGGCCGAGCGCTATCAAAGCGCTCCCAACGACCGGGATGCGTGTAGCTTTGAGGACTGTGCGGGTCAGCGAGAAAATGAAGACCTGGCCTTAATCAGAGGATGGGGACACAGCGTACAGGGGATCAGAGAAGGGGGACCCCGGGCAGAGAGAGTGGGAGGCTGAGGCAGAGGGGACAGGGTCAGCCAGAAGATGGGGACCCACTGGGGAGAGGGGGACAGAGGAGGGGGACCCCCAAGGAGAGGCAGTCATAAGAGGGTAACCCAGAGTGGGGAGGAGTCAGAGGTTGAGGCAGAGGATGGCGGTAGCGGGTCTGTCAGAAGGTGGGGGCCTGAGGATGGCAGGTGTCGGGGAGGATGGGGCACAGGACATCCGACAGATGAAGGAGGTCAGGAAGGCACCCACACTGGTGGGAACTGCTCTCCTTTATTGAGCACTTCCATGTGCCAAGCAGCCCCTTCTCACCCCTCCCCCTGTGACCCCACGTGCTTACTGCCCCGGTTTTACAGATGGGGAAACTGGACCTGAGAGGGCAGCCACTGGGCTGAGGTGGTAGCCAGGACAGAAGCTGCGCCATGCCTTGGCTGGGGTCAGGTGTGACAGTCTCCAGAGCCCACACTTCTGACCACTGTACCATCCTGCCCCTCACTGGGTCCAGGGGTGTGGATGGGGGTTGGCCGTCGGAGGCAGGGTCCCTCAACATTCAACGCCATAGCGGTCGAAGTGGCGCAGCAGTAGGCCCAGCTCAAGGTGCACGGTGCCACCGGCGGCTGTGTGCAGGCGATAGCGGTCCGCCCCACTGTAGATTGCATCCCCATGCAGCAGCTGAGGCCCGCCACCCACGAAGGCCCGTGCCAGCTGCTCCCGCCAGCTGCCCAGGGGCCGCCACGTGGGGCAGTCCAGCTGGTGGGTGCCTGGACTGCTGGGCACGTGGCAAAAGCCGTAGCCCGCAAGCTGGCAGCGGCCGAAGCTGTCCTGGGACCACACCTGGAGATGGAGCCGGGGCCAGCCTGCAGGACAGGAGGGAGAGAGGAAAGGAGGGATGGGTAAAGCCCAGCCTCCTGTTCCTGGAGACCCCAGGCCCAGTCCTTCCCCCCTGGGTTTCTGCCTCAGCCTCCTCTCTGGACTCCCAGCCAAAGGGATCTTTCTGAATCCATGTTCCTCCCCTGCTCAAAACTCTTTCATGGCTCCCCGGTGCCTTCAGTATAAAGTCCAACCTCAACATTCAAGACCCTTTGGATCAGGCCTCTGCTGACTTCCTTCTTTGTGGCCTCCTCGTCCATGTGCCCATCTCAGGGCAGCCCAGTCCCCAGGTGAGCACCTTGGGCCTTGTCCTGGACACCTCCTTCCTTTGCTCCCCATGGCCACACCCTGTCCCTGTCTCTGGGCTCAAGACCCTCTTTCTTCCCCCTCCAATCCATCTTCCACTTTTCTCCCCCTTCCACAGGTTTCCCAGTGTCCTTAGAATACAGTTCAGCTCCTCAGCCTGGTAGGCAAAACCCTTGGAGATCCGGCCCCATTCACCCCCCTTTCTGAACCCCCCTGTGCTGGGCCCTCTTCTAGAAGCTGAGGGACACAGCAGTGAGCAGAGCAGACAAAAATTCCTGCCCTTGTGTAGCTGACATCCTAGATAACAAACGTAGTAAAGAAGCAAATTATAGGGTATGTCAGGTGGTGATAACAGCTCTGGAGAAAAATAAAGCCGGGGGGGCGGGATGGTGGGGATGCAGTTTTAGAAAGAAGGTGATCAAGAAAAGGTTCATGGAGAAGGTGACATTTGAGCAAATGCTTAAAGGAGAGAAGGGAGCGGGCCATGTAGACATGTAGGGGAGTGCGCTCCCAGCAGAGGGAACAGCCAGGGCAAAAGCCTTGAGGAGGCAGCTGCCTGATGGGGCCAGGGTGCTGGAGCCCACTGAGAGGGGAGCAGGGGGAGGAGGTGACAGAGCCAGATCACGCAGGGCCTTGTGATTCCTGGTAAGCCTCTGGCTTTTACCCTGAGTGAGACGGGGTACCCGGAGGGCCCTGAGCAGAGGAGGAATGTGACCTGACTTAGGTGTTCACCGGGGGACAGACTCTGGAGGGTGGGGTGGAAAAATCACTGAAGAGCCTACTGTAATAGCCCAGGTGAGACATGAGGGTAGAAAAAGGTGAGGGTGGGAGGGAGAGGGGAGAAGTGGTGGGATGTTTGGCATTTCAAAGGTAGAGCCAACGGGATCTCCTGATGGACAGAATGGGGGGTTGAGAAAAGGAGAGGCAAGGATGATGCCCATACTGGGCGACTTGGGGTCCCTAAGAGCTGAAAGGACTGTTGCCTACCTCACCTCAAAACTCACAAGGCAGCCAGAAGGATCTTTTAAAAGCGAAATCTGACTTGTCAGTCGCCTGCTCTGGCTCTCTAGTGCCTTCAGGAGATGGCCTCAGCTCTGCGGCCTGGCATTCAAGGCCCTGCGTGGCCTGTCCTCTGTCCCCTGCCACCTCACCCTCTGCAGTCCTCCTGCAGGCACTCAGTAAATATTATTTATATTGTTGAAATATATGGCATATTTACCTAGGCTATTTCCTGGAATGCACTCCTCTCTAATGACCCAAATTTTCCACCAGAAAAGGTTTTCTGATACCCATCCTCCGCCTGCATGCTCATTTCCCCTCTGAGCAGCTGAGGAGCCCTTCCTGCCAACTGCTACCAGCCCTGCCTCTCCCCCTCTCATAAGCCCCTCCCAGCTTCCTCCTGATTGAAGACTCTCTTCATTTGTCTCTTTCAAAGTCACCTCCCTCTCCCCCTGGTCCCCACGCTCCCCTCTCCCCCACCACCCCTGGCCTCTGCCCTGGTCCCATGCACTCTAGAGCCAGCCTGGGGAGGCCTCCCCTCAGCCTCTCCAGGGCCAGGCCTGGCTGGAAAAGGGACCCAAAGGGCCTGGGGAGCAGGCAGAGGACTTGGAGCTCCCAGTCCCAGGAGCGGTGGGGGCTGCTACCCCCTCCCCTCAGCCTGGCCCGGGGCCCAGGCCGGGGACCCACCTTGGAGGCCTTTGGTGGCGAAGTGCAGGTCGATGGGGTGGGACCAGTAGGCCATGTCCCCTACTTGGGGGGTGTCCACCTGTGTTTGGCCCTCCCGCACGCCAGACAGGAGCTTCCATGCCGCCCCTGCAGTGAGAGCCAGGACATCACTGGGGCAAGGAGGGGTGGGTGACAGCCACCAGGAAGGGGATGTGACTGTGGCTGTAGGACCCCATTTCTCCCTGACATTAGGGGGCAGGGCTTACAAAGCATGGACTCTGGAGCCAAATGTCTGGGTTTAAATCCTGGCACTACTTCTTCCTGCCTGTGCAACCTTGGGCAAGTCACCTTTGCCTCAGTCCCCCTATCTGTAAAGTGGGTCTAACAATAACGCATTTCTCAAAGTTTTGTGAGAAGATTACATGAGCTGATACACGCTAAGCCCTTAGCACAGTCCTGGGGCATGGTAAGTGCTAGATAAGTGTTGGATATCATCTTATTACTGTTCTCACCCCACATGGTGCAAGGACTAAGACAGGGCTAAGGGTGCTCTCCCCAGGCACATGGAGAAAGGTGCATGATAACAGCGATCCCACTGAGGCTGATAATAATAGCAAAAATGCGCTGGGTGCTTACTCAATGCCAGACGCTGTGCTAAGCGCTTTAGGAATGAATTCATTTAATCTGCCCTCTGGGACTCTTAATCCCCACCCTGGCCCCCAGTTTACCCACTCTCCTCCACAGCCCACAAGGCCTGTGTAGCCTGGCCTGTGCCCCCTTCCTCAACTCAGCTCCCATCACTCTCCCCAGCCCTCGCCACCCTTGGGCCTCACTGGTCCTATTTTTGTTCCTGTCCTCGGGCCTTTGCACTGGCTGTTCCCTCTGCCAAGAAAGCTCTGCTCCTGGATGTCCCCATGCCTGGCTTTTTTTTTCATCCTTCAGGAACCAGCTCAAGTGCTGCTTTCGCAGAGGGGTTCTCCCTCACCCCCCTTTCCCCAAACTAGTCTCCATCACATCATCTCTTCCCATTTCTTCCTAGTGCTTACCACGATCTGTCATCACTGTGCCCGTTTCTTTATCTGCTGATTTATTTTCTGTCTCCCCTACTGTGAGCCCCAGGAGAGCAGGGATCTTGTACACTGCTAGGATCCCCTGGACCTCCAACCCAGATCTTGGTATACAGAAGGTGCTCAACAAATGTTTGTTGGACAAATAAGTGATCCTAGGAGGCAGGTGCTAATCCAATCCTCATTTTACAGGTAAAGAAACCGACTCTAAGAAGGAAAGTCACTTGGCCATTCATTCCATGAACATTCATTGAACACCTACTGTGTGCCAAGCACTGTTCTCCACGTTGGGGATACAGCAGGACCACACACCTAGGTCCCACAGTGGAGCTGGATTCAAACTGAGCTCTGTCTGACTGCAGAGTTCAATCCCTTTATCCGACTGCCCCTGAGCTCTCTGCTAGATTAACTACCTCGCAAGAGCCCCCTGAAATAATAAAAATCACGTTAGTTACTGCTCCCTTCTGGGCCATGCAAGGAAAGTGCCAGGCCCTGAGTCTAGTTCTTCACATGCAAGACTTCCCAACATCCCTATGAAGGACAAACGTTCCCACTTTACAGAAGAGGAAACGGGGGCTCCAAGACGGGACAGCTGGACTGGAACCCAAGTCTGACTGGGCTCAGCTGGAGGACCCCAAATTCCCAGGCAATCTCAACCAGCACCCTACCCACCAGTGAAATCACCAAGGACCCGGGGCCTGAAGACATGATAATGGCAATAGCCACACTCGTAGCACGGGCATGTTCCTGTGCCAAGCAGCATACCTGGGCTTTAAAAATAAGTCCCACCCAATTGTTACAGGAGCCAGACACTCACTGAGCACTTACTAAGCCAGGCCCTCTTCTAAATGCTGGTGATGTCCACTTAGTCCTCACAACAACCCCATGAGGTAAGTATTGTGATTATTCCTATAGTACAGACAGGGAAATTGAGGCAAAGACAATGCCCAAGGTCACATAATTAATAAGCCACAGCTGGTTTTGAACCCAGGCAGTCTGTGCTCTTAACCTCAACACTCTGCTGCCTCTTAGCTGCTGTTAGCTTCATTATCAGACAAGGAAGGGAAGGCTCAGGGCAGTCAAGTCCAAAGTCCCCCAATGAATAGGTTCGTATTTGAGCCCAGATCTGGCAGCCTATGGCCCTAACCATTATGCTGCACCACCATGCTATACTGCCTTTGATGGGGAGGCATGAAAATTGGAGCCTCTGAGGTCCCTCCAGGGGCTGTGTGGATGGACTTGTATGACAGCCAGAATGGGGTTCCTACATTCCCACAGAGAATTATGAATACAGGAGGGTGGCCTCTCCTGTGTAAATCTGGGATGAAAACTTCCATTTTACAGTAAGAACTCAATAAAGTAGAGGCTGTTAAGCAAAGAATTAAGATGGCAGAGGGACCCAAGGCACCCCTAAGACAGGGAGCAAAGTCCCAACAGTGGGGTTAGGGCTGTCTACTGTTTTGAGGATTGGAAGTGTGTGTGGGGGGGTCTAGCCTGTAGTCCCCATCTTTAGGGGCTGTGTGTTCAGAGAGTGGGAGTCAGAGCCCCCAGAGATGGGATAGGAAGGAATAAGAAGGGAGCCTGAGAATCACGTGGACAGTGTGGTCAGGCTAGGAGTCCTGAGAGCCAATGGAAGATGCAGAGCAGGGAATGGTCAGGGCGTCAAGGAAGGAGGGTGGAGCATCTAGGCTAGGGGGCTCTTGGTGGGGAAATGAACCAGGCCCGGAATACCTGTGTGGACGCCCCACTTGCAGAAGAGGCTACTTTCCGAGAAACCTGTGGCACCCAAGATCTGCCCGATCACGTGCACCTCAGCCATGGCCCTGAGAGGGGAAAGATATAATCACAGCCCTCTGAGATACGGGTATTATTATGTCCACCTGACAGATGGGAAAACTGAGCCCCACGGAGGAAGGGGCTGTACTAGGATTCCAAGCTAGTTTCGTCAAACCACTGAGGCAGCAGTCTTAACCATGATCCTAACTGCCTCGCTAGGAGAGCCCCGGATAAATATGAGGAGCTGGGCTGAGAAGGTGGCGTCTGACTTTGCCTGCCTTAAAATAACCTTTTCCTCTTGCTCATTACGACGGAAAGCCCCGCCCCAGGGGCCTATGGCTCCGCCCACAAGCACAGAAGCCCCGCCCCCTCGCGTCAGATCGCCCAAGCTCCATGAGGCGCACGCGTTTTAAGTGCCTGGCCGCCTTAGCCCCGCCTCTAAGCCCGCGCATGCGTTATTCCTACCTCAGAGCACTTAACGGTTAGGAGGGGCGAAAGCGGCAGTGGGGCTTGGAGTTCATGGGCCTGACCTGTCCCTCTCTCCGCCGGCGCTGAAGTCCCAGGCCTGGTTCGCCCCTCTCCCAGGACTTTCCCGGCAGTGAGAGATCTGAAGCAGTGAGATCCCTCCGAGCCGCGCCCGCCTCCGGGCTCCCTGCTTGTTGCTGGGGCAACAGCAGCCTCTTCCCCTGGCCTTGCACCCGCCCTGCGCGTCGCTAATTGGCCCTAGCCGTCTTCGAGGGTGGGGCTAAGCTATGATGGACGTTTTCTCTCCCCCGCTGTCTCCATTTTGGGAAAAGTGTCTCTCCAGCCACGACCCACGGTTCCGCCTTTTGGGGCGTGGCCGGGCAGCTGCCATCTTGAGTGTGGCTGAGGAAGTTTGAGGGCCAACTGTTTCTTCCAGTAACCCTCTTTACAAAATAAGCGAAGACGTCGATGCCCTATGCTCCCCTAAACTCTCTCCCAACCGGACCACAAGTCAGAGACTTGAGCCAGGAATAAGAGGGACTCTTTCTCAGGTCATTGTGTGCATCCCCCTGCCTCATAACTGGAAAAAAGATCCTTCCTCTTTCAGAGAGACTCGAGAAGTTGGGCAGGGGGGTTTCCTTCCTTTTTTAGAGTTCCCCCAGGCTCCTCAAGGACTGATAAATCCAACTTCCTTCTCAGAAATACTGCCCAGTTCAGTTACTGCTGGCTCTGAGCAAGGAGGCGGGTGTGGGGGCAGGGGTATGAGAAATGAGGAACTGCGGCCCCTTTTTCTGCAGAAAATCTGGTTCTTGAAGACTAGACTCTGCCAGTGTCTTATCTTGTGGCCTTGCACGCCTTTGTGTCTCCATTATCTCATCCATGTAATGGGCGCAAGGAGACTGTCAGCGGCCCTGATACGTTCTGATTTCCTGAGCAGGGCCTTTCCCGCCCCCTAAGTGCAGTTGAACCTTAGTTACTCCTCCAGCCCAGACCAGGAGTCCAAAGGGAACTTTTTCTCCTACTTTTTAGCAAAACGGGACCACAAAAGTTCGAGTCACCAGCTCAAAGTTATAGGGAGGGGGCAACATTTCAATAGTATAATATTTATATAAATAATTTAATAGGATAATATTTCACTAATAGATATATTTGAAAGCTACCATTTATTGAGTGCTTTCTCTGCGCCAGCCCCTGTAAACTGATCGTTTTGCATGCATGGTCTCCTTTAATCCTTGCAGGGTAGGTAACATTATTGGCTTTATTTAAGATGAAGAAATTGGGGCAAAATCTTTTGTCTTAGCCAAATCGATCACAGTTCTGTCTGACTCTTTAAACCTTGCTTTAAACCTTGTGTTCTCAACCTTTCTGCTATCCTGCCTCTCTTGGATACACGTCTCCCAGTGTCAAAGGAATATGGAAGTTGTGCCTGGGTGTCCTCCTAGACTCCATCACTTCCCACATGCGACAAGTCATCAAGGCCTGTCAATGCTCCTTCTTAAATATTTTTTCTTCAATTGGTTTCTTCCCCACTGGGTGATATTAGTGATTAAGAAAAAGGTTCCCAGGGGCTGGCCCTGTGGCGTAGCGGTTAAGTGCACGCACTCCCCTGCAGCGGCCTGGGGTTGGGATCCTGGCACTGAGGCACCGCTTGTCAGGCCACGCTGTGGCGGCATCCCACATAAAGTGGAGGAAGATTGTCACAGATGTTAGCCCAGGGCCAGTCTTCCTCAGCAAAAGGAGGAGGATTGGCATGGATGTTAGCTCAGGGCCAATCTTCCTCACACACAAAAAAAAGAAAATGGTTCCCAAGTCAATTGCCTGGATTTAAGTCTCGGCTCTGCCCCTTCTATGTGACCTTTAGCCTCTTTGTGCCTCAGTTTCCTCATCTGTAATGTGAGGTTGAATGATAGGACCCACCTTGTTGGACTGTTGTCAGGATTTGATGAGCTAATGGATGAAGCTGTTTTGAAATAATGTCCACAGCTTCTTTGACACCCCTTCTTTCAATAGGTGGAGACTAATTCCTCTCCCATCCAGTATGGGCTGCACTTAGTAACTTGCTTGTAACAAATAGAGTGTGACAAAAGTGTTGCTGGGTGCCTTTTTTTGTTTTTTGTGAACAAGATCAGCCGTGAGCTAACATCCATGCCAATCCTCCTCTTGTTTTTTTTTTTTTTTTGGCTGAGGAAGACTGGCCGTGAGCTAACATCCGTGCCCATCTTCCTCCACTTTATATGGGATGCTGCCACAGCATGGCCTGACAAGTGGTACATGGGTGCGCATCCGGGATCTGAACCTGGGCCACCAGCAGCAGAGTGTGCACACTTAACCGCTACGCCACAGCGCTGGCCCTGCTGGGTAACTTCTGAGACTGGGCCACAAAAGGCATTGAGGCTTCCTCCTTCCTCTTTTTCTTGGATCACATCACTGAGGGAGGTCCACCACCATGTTGTGATGATGTTACTGCGCAAAGGGCATGATCTGCTTGCCACAAGACAAAAGCCAATCGTCAAGAGGCAAGATGGTGGCAGAGAAAGGGCATTTATTAAGCAATAAGCTAGCAAATTGGAAGATGGGGGACTAGCGTCCTAAAGAACCATCTTAAGGGGAGCACAGCATCTTGAGGCAGTTCTGTAGGCCAGTGGGTTATGCAGGAGGGGGTTAGGAATGTTAGCCCTCTGGTGTTAGACTGGGAGTTGCCACACCAGATCTTTCCATTGTCATTGATGATGGCTATCAGCATAGACTCTCTGCCCAGGGGGTCATCACGTTACTTATCACAGCTGACAGGTACATACACAAGCAGGGGCCATAAAATCTACAGAGCATGTACATCGCCTGAAGGGTGCATATCCAGCTGGGTCAGTGAGTCAGAGGTCATTGAGAATTACAATATGGTTTCTTTTCTACAATGTGGCTTCCCTTATGTCAATCTTGTGTTGAGACGGTATCAAAGGCGGTGAAGCAGCCACTTGAGAGACCCAAATGGGGAAGAACTGAGGCCTCCTGCCAGCAACCAGCACCATGTGAGTGACCTATCTTGGAAGCAGATCTTCTAACCCCAGTCAAGTCTTCAGATGACTGTATATAGCTATGGCCAACATGCTGACTGTAACTTCGTGAGATGTCCGGAGCCAGAACCACCCAGCTAAGCTGTTGCCAGATTCCTGACTGACAGAAACCATGTCAGATGATATACGTTTGTTGTTTTAAGCCACTAAGTTTTGGGGGATAATTTGTTACGCAGCAAAAGATAGCTAATACGAGTATGTAATGAATTTAGGACAGTGCCTGGCACATAGGAAGCACCATAAATATTTGCTATTATTGATGGCTTTTACTGTTGTTATTATTAGTGAAATGGCATATTTTACATATTATTATTATTATTATTTTTGGTGAGGAAGATTGTCCCTGAGCTAACATCTGTGCCAGTCTTCCTCTACTTTGTACATGGCTTGATGAGCAGTGTGTAGATCCACACCCAGGATGTGAACCCCTGAACCCCGGGCCACCAGAGCAGAGTGCATGAACTTAACCACTATGCCAGCAGGCCAGCCCCCACATATTCTTTTTTTTACAAGAATCACACTGAATACTTATTTATTTACTTTTTATTTTTAAATTTTTAAAAAATGTGGTTGGAGCTGGCCCAGTGGCACAGTGGTTAAGTTCATGCACTCTGCTTCAGCAGCCCAGGGTTCGCAGGTTCAGATCCCCAGTGTGGACCTAGGCACTGCATATCAAGCCATGCTGTGGCGCCGTCCCATGTACAAAATAGAGGAAGATGAGCACAGATGTTAGCTCATGGCCAATCTCCCTCACCAAAAAGAAAAAAATGTGGTAAAATACACATAAAATTTACCATCTTAGCCATTTTTAATTGTACAGCTCAGTGGCATTAAGTACATTCGCGTAATTGTGCAACCAATCTCTAGAACTCTTTTCATCTTGCAAAACTGAAACTCTGTAACCATTAAACAAAAACTCCCCATTCCCCCCTCCCTTCTGTCCCTGGTAACCACCCTTCTACTTTCTGTCTCTATGAATTTGACTACTCTAGGTAACTCATATAAGTAGAATCATTCAATATTTGTCCTTTTATGACTGGCTTATTTCATTGAGCATAATGTCCTCAAGGATCATCCATATTGTACCACATGTCAGAATTCCCTTGCTTTGTAAAGCTGAATAATATTCCAATGTATATATACACCCTGTTTTTTTAATCCATTCACCTGTTGATGGACACTTGGGTTGCTTCCACCTTTTGGCTGTTGTGAATAATGCTGCTATGAACGTGGGTGTACATATATCTCTTGAAGACCCTGCTTTCAGTTCTTTGGGGTATATACCCAGAAGTGGAATTGCTAGATCACGTGGCAATTCTATTTTTAATTTTTTGAGGAACTGCCATACTGTTTTCCATAGTGACTGTATGTATTGTTTTACATCTTGCTTTTTTCACTCAGCGATACGTCTTGGAAATTTATAGACCGTGTCAGTATGTAAAGCTCTAACTCACTCTTTTTCAAAAATAACCATTTGAAGTATAATATATGTACAGAAAAGTGCACAAATCATAAATGAACAGCTGGATTCAATTTCATAAACTCAACACACCTAGTAACCAGAATTCACTTCAAGAAAACATGACCAGCCCCCCAGGATGCCCTTCATGCCTCCTCCAGGATGCCCCCAAGGGTAATCACTAACTGAACTTTTTTTTTTTTTTTGGTGAGGAAGAGTCACCCTGAGCTAACATCTGTTGCCAATCTTCCTCTTTTTGCTTGACATGTGTTGCCAATCTTCCTCTTTGTTTTTTTTTTTTTTTTATAATTTTATTTATTTATTTTTTCCCCCAAAGCCCAGTAGATAGTTGTATGTCATAGCTGCACATCCTTCTAGTTGCTGTATGTGGGACACGGCCTCAGCATGGCTGGAGAAGCAGTGCGTGGGTGTGCGCCCGGGATCCGAACCCGGGCCGCCAGCACCGGAGCGCACGTACTTAACCTCTAAGCCACGGGGCCGGCCCAACCAATCTTCCTCTTTGTGCTTGAGGAAGATTGTCCCTGAGCTGACATCTGTGCCAATCTTCCTCTATTTTGTATATGGGATGCCACCACAGCATGGCTTGATGAGCAGTGTGTAGGTCGCGCCCGGGATCTGAACCTGTGAACCCTGGGCTGCTGAAGCGGAGCGTGCGAACCTAACCTCTACACCACCAGGCCGGCCCCAATTGTCATGTTTCTTTAGTCACCTTTAATCTATTTTTTAATTTTTTATTGATTTTTTTGGGTGAGGAAGATTGGCCGTGAGCTAACACTTGTTGCCAATCTTCCTCTTTTTGCTTGAGAAAGATTGTTCCTGAGCTAACATCTGTCCCAATCTTCCTCTACTTTGTATATGGGACGCCGCCACAGCACGGTTTGATAAGCGGTGTGTAGGTCTGTGCCAAGGATCGGAACCCGTGAACCCCGGCCACAGAAGCAGAGCACGCAAACTTAACCACTATGCCACCGGGCCATCCCCTAGTCACCTTTAATCTAGAACAGACCTGCCAGGTTTTTAATTTTCTTGTTATTATTTTGGTTTTCATGACACTGACATTTTGAAGAGTACAGGCCTGCTCCTTTATAGAGTGTCCCTTAATTTGGCTTTGTCTCACGTTTTCTCATGATTAGATTCAGATGATGCTTTTTTGGCAGGAAAACTACAGAAATGATGTGTGTCCTTCTTGGTGCACATCTGGAGGCACGTGATGTCGATGTGCCCCAATACTGGTGACGTTAACTTCTGTCACTTGGCTAAGGTGGTGGCTGCTGGTATTCTCCAGTAAGACTATTTGTTTTCTTTTGTAATAAATAAGTCATCTGTGGGAAGATACTTTGAGACTAAATAAATATCCTGTTTCTAGTCAGACTTTCTCTCAATGGCTTAAGCTTCGTTGATGATCCCAGCTGGAACCTCGTGTTTAATATCCCAGGACCATCACAAACGTTAAGAGTCCCGGGCCTCTTGTGACCCCCTGAAACGGGTGGGGTTGGGGACACTGTACAAGGCTGATGGTGGCCAGAGAGATCTAACTGGAAGTGAAGGAATCTTTAGGTGGCCTAGAGGGCGAAGAGACCCATAGAGCTCAGAGATTTGGTGAAAAACTGAGGCTGGTGGGAATTCATGCCCTCACCCCACAAATATGTAATAAAGGCCCACTTTATGCCAGGCACTGTTCTAGGCTCTGTGACACAGCAGTGAACAAAAGACGTCAAATCCCAGCCCTCCTGGAGCTGACACTCCAACTACAAACAGAAATATATCATGTTTCATAGTGATAAGCCAAGGTTAAGGAGATAGAGAGTAACAGGTTCTCTCTCCCGGATAAAACAACCCTGCTCCCTTTCCCTCTCATCTACCCTCCCCTGGGTCTCCCCGCCTCTGTTGTCTGCCAGAAACTCTGGCTGAGCCAAGTGCACTTGCAGACGCCATCTGCTCTCCCCGGGAACGGGGCCCGTGCCAGCTCCAGCGTCTGGTCTTCTGGCACGGAGCCCTGGAGCCCTGGAGCGAGGGAACTCTGCCTGGCCCCACGTCGGCAGGGGAATCCTCCGTTTGGCTGACTGGGACTGCTGAGACAGAGGGTTTCTGGGAAAGGGAAGCCAGTGCAAGCTGGGTGGGCTCCCTGAAGGAGGTGGAGGCCTGCAGGGCGAAGAGAGTCCCCCAGTCAGACTGAAGGAGATGGATATAATAATCATATTCACAAACATCATCAACCACGTTCAGAGCGCCTACTTTGCCAGGCTTTGGGTAAATGGCAGACATTTGTTATCACACCAATCTAAGTGCTTTATGTATGTTATCACATCTAAGAGGCAGGGAGAATTTACCCCGTTTTACTGATGAAGACATTGGGGTTCAGAGAGGTGACGCCATTATGCAGAAGTCACACAGCAAGTGCCTTGAAGAGCCTGGAAAGGAACTCAGGTCTGTGTGGGTCCAAACACTGACTCATAACCACCACCTGTACCACCTGATAACCAGCGTTATCACTCCCACCTCTGCCTCCTCTCCCTGGAAGCCCCCACCCCAATTTCTGCCTCTTAGGCCTGCAAGGAATACAGCCCTGGGTTTCAATCTGCCGGGCCTGGTTCCAGTTGTTACCTTAGCCAAGTGAGCATATGTCTGAACCTCAGTTTCTTTATCTGCAAAATAGGGACAGAAAGAGAGCTCCTGAGAGGAATCAACACGATGATGAGCGTGAAGCATCTAACGCAGGGGCGGAGATAGTCTGCACTCAGGCAACTGGCAGCGTGCTCTCAGGCCAGGCCCTCACCTCTCCGCGCCTGTATCCTCCCGTGCACAACAGGGCAATACATGATGGTGCCTCCGAGGTCGTTCTGAAGAATAAATGCCTACGTGTGTATGGAAGCACTAACAACAGTACACATAGTTAGCCGTCATTGCTGCTGTTATTATTATTGGGGAGGGGAGGGAGAGTGGGGGTGGAGGCGGGGCCAAGCCAGGAAGGTCCTGGAGGATCGGGGGCGCCCCCTCCTCCGCCCCGCTGCGCTCGGGCCTGGCCTCGGGGGGGGCTCAGAGCCTGCCGTCCTCGGAGACTCCCGCTTGCTCCCGCGCACCCGGGGAGGCAGGGGTCGGCCCGGGCGCTGACGTCGGCCTTCAAGGCCCCTTCCCCGACCACCGCGAAGGAGGAGCCGGGGAGCCCGCGCCCCGCCCCCATCCCCACCCCCGCGCGCTGCGGGCCCGGGGCGCAGAGAGGGGAGCAGAACCGGTCGCGGGGCGCACTGACTTCCCCATCCCCGGGCGGCGGGGTCGGGGCGGGCGTCGGTGCAGGAGGCCCAGGAGGTCCCAGCATTTGGCCGTGGGCGGTGAGTGAGAGGCGGAGGTGGGGGGCACAGCCCCTCCCGCGGGTCCTGGCGTTGGGGATGGGGAGGCAAACCGTTAGCGAGGAAATCGGCTCAAGCCAGGTTTGGAGTCAAGGCGAGAGGCTTGGGCGCCCCCCGGGGGGATGGTGGGGTGAGGAGAATATTCTTTGTGGTTCAGTGTGCACAAGTGTGTGGTGGGTTGGGGATGTTATGGGGGAGGTGTGTAAAGGTGGATTCTGGTAAAACAGGAGGTGTCTGGGGAGCGGGTGGGTGCGCAGGGAGTAGTGTGGGGTCATGGGTGTGGGTGGAATAGGGGAAGGGTGCGTGGATCGGGTGTTTGGGGCAAGTGTGCAAGGGATGTGATGGGAACAAGGGAGAGTGTCCGGGCTGCATGTGTGGGAAGCCTATGCATATGGGGGCATCTGATGCTGGGGGGATTAGGAGCCTGCAAGGAGTCACTTGGGATGAGTGTGTAAGAAGGTTGGGGGCTCCGGAGCGGTGTTTTCTGGAAGCTGATGTTGTCTGGGGCAAGTATGCCGGGAGTCCCTTGGGAGATGAGTGGGCGGTGGTGGGGGTTAGGCTTGCCTGAATGGGTGGGTGTGGCAGGGGACTTGGGTATTCAGAGTGTGCAGGCTTCCGTGGCAACAGGGGGTGTGTGGACTAGAGTGAAGTGCAAAGTGTCATTGGGGATGGGTGTAGGTGAGAGGGATGGGTATGTGAACCCAGGATGGGTGTGTTAAGTTCATGGGGCAAGTAAGTGTGTAAGGCAGGATTTGGAATAAGTGTGCAACAGGTAAGTGGTTTAACTTGAGGAGAGAGATGCCCAGAATTGAATGTGCAGACCCCTGAGTTCTCTTCCCAACTTGGCCCAGCCTCTTTTATGCTCTGGGCCTCAGTTTTACTATCTGTAAATGGGTCTGAGGGTTGTTGAACTAACTAGTCTCTGCCTGGAGTCTCTCCAGAGTCAGGAGTCAGGGGAAGGAGCAAGGGGAGACTTTTACAACTTGTCTTTTTCTTTCCCCTACCCCCAGGACACCCCTCCCAGAAGAGCCTCTCCCCAGCCATGGAGAGCCCCAGTCTCCGAGAGCTCCAACGGCCTCTGCTGGCGGGCGTGGGCTGCGAGCCGGCTGTCCAGAAAACTGGGGAGCCTGAGCTGGGGCCTCCCTTTCGAGAGACAGCCTTTGCGGAGTCGCTGAGGGGTTGGCAGTGCCTACCACCTCTTCCCTCTGTGAGCGCCAGCCTGGGGGAGCCAGGGCCCCCCGACCTTGAGGTAGGCCTTTGTGGGAGCAGGGGGAGGGGGCTAGAGGCCAACCCAGCTGTGGTCAACATCTGGCAACCTGGCTGGGGTATCTGCCTTCGGCCTGGAGTCTCACTTTTTCAGGTTATGGTTTTTCCTGTGCTACATCTCCCCTGGTTTCTTTACCTTTTTCTCTCCAGATGTGTCTCTCATCTTTGTCCTTTTGCCTTTGGCTCTCCATCTTCCCTCTGATTTCTGACTCCCTGGCTCTCCATGTGTCCCTCTGTCTCCAGAGCGGACACATCTCTGGCATCTGTTGGCCCTGGTGTCTTTTTTCAAATTAATGTCACTTTTTTTTTTTTTTTTGGTGAGGAAGATTGGCCCTGAGCTAACATCTGTTACCAATCTTCCTCTTTTTGCTTGAGAAAGATTGGCTATGAGCTAACATCTGTACCAATCTTTCCTCTATTTTGTATGTGGGTTGCCGCCACAACATGGCTGCCACTGAGTGGTGTAGGTCTGTGCCTGGCAACCGAACTGAACTTAACCACTACACCACTGGCCTGCCTCCTTAAGGTCACTTTTTATAATTTCTCATTCCTTGTACACATTGTCAAATTTGTCTTTTATTTCTTTTTTTGTTTTGTTTTGTTTTGTGAGGAAGATTAGCTAACATCTGTTGCCAATCCTCCTCTTTTTGCTGAGGAAGATTGGCCAATGAAGCAGAGCGCATGCACTTAACCACTTGTGCCACCGGCCAGCCCCAGTCTTTTATTTCTTAAACATGGTTTTCAGGTTGCTATTGCTGTATAAGAAATCACCACATGGGGCTGGCCCGGTGGTGCAAGCGGTTAAGTGCACGCTCTGCTACGGTGGCCCGGGGTTCGCCGGTTCGGATCCCAGGCGCACACCGACACGCTGCTTGTCAGGCCATGCTGTGGCGGTGTCCCACATAAAGTGGGCATGGATGTTAGCCCAGGGCCAGTCTTCCTCAGCAAAAAGAGGAGGATTGGCATGGATGTTAGCTCAGGGCCGGTCTTCCTCACACACACAAAAAAGAAATCACCACAAAATTTAGTAGCTTAAAACAACAACAATCATTATGATGGCTCATGGTTTCTATGGGTCGGGAATTTGGGAAGGACTCCGTTGGTGGTTCTGCCTCAGGGTCTTTCATGAGGTTGCAGTCAGCCGGTGGCTAGAGCTGGAACCGTCACGGGCTGAAGCAGTTGGGGGCTGGCTGGGTATCTCTCTCTTCATGTAGTCTGAGGGTCTCTATGTGGGTCTCCCTATGTCGCTGGTTTGGGCTTCCTCACAGCATGGCGGCTTCACGGCCGTCACACTGCTTACGTGCCTCCAGCCTCCAGCACCTGTGTTTCAGCAAAGCAGAAACTGCCCCCTTTTCTGACTTTGGCTCGGAAGCCCTGTGGCATTATTTCCATCACATTCTATCAATTACGCGTGAGTCACAGCCTCCTTAGACTCAAGGAAAGAGGACAGAGACCTCACCCGTTGATGGGAACAGTATCAGTCACAATCTAAGAAAAGCATGCAGGATGGGAGAGGTGGTTGTGGCCATTTTTGGAAACACATTCTGCCACATTGTGGCAGTAAGCATCACCTTGACACTGTATGTGTCTGATAATTCCATTATTTGAAGACATCGAGGGCCTTATTGGTTCTGCTAGTTCTCATTCACCGTTCCTTGTGTGCTTGATTATCTTTGACTGCATTCTGGTCATCATATTTAAAAAATTATTCTTAGGAAAAATTGTTTTGAGGCCTAGAATGAAGGTACTTTCCTCCAGAGTGGATTTGGTTTGCTTCTGTCAGCTGCCTGGGGGTACTCCCAGTTAGAGATCATTTTTAATCTAGTTCGAGGTTTGAATGAAAGGTTAATTTTTCTGGGATTGGCAAATGCCTGCAGGGTGAAAGGGACCTTCGCTGTTCGTTTGACCTCTTTGTTAAATTTTTTTTTTTTTGTGAGGAAGATCAGCTCTGAGCTAACATCCATGCCAATCCTCCTCTTTTTGCTGAGGAAGATGGGCCCTGGGCTAACATTTGTGCCCATCTTCCTCTACTTTATATGGGACGCTGCCACAGCATGGCCTGACAAGCGGTGCATCGGTGGTGCCCGGGATCCGAACCCGGGGCCGCCAGCAGCGGAGCGCGGGCACTTAACTGCTACGCCATGGGGCCGGCCTCGACCTCTTTGTTAAGTTAACCTTGATTTTTCACTTAATTTTTGGCCTTATAGTAACTCCTTAAAATCTTGTGAGCTATTTGATGCAAGATTTTAAAGATTTTATTTATTCATTTTTTTCCCCCAAAGCCCCAGTAGATAGTTGTATGTCATAGGTTCACATCCTTCTAGTTGCTGTACGTGGGACTCGGCCTCGCGTTGGACGGAGAAGTGGTGCCTTGGGGCGTGCCCGGGATCTGAACCCGGGCCGCCAGCATCAGAGCGCGCACACTTAACCGCTAAGCCACGGAGCCGGCCCCTGATGCAAGATTTTAAAATATGTATTTTTTATCTAGAATTTATAGGTTTCAGCAGACGGGTTTGTCCTAGACATTTAGGCCACCAGAGCTGCCTCCCCTAATCTCCATCTTTTTGCAGGTTCCTGTCCCCGATGGTGGCTGTCTCTGCTTCAGGGGTTTTCAACTCAGAGATTATAAGCAATTGCAGTATCCATGATTGGACTGGTGAACTCCTTGAAAATGAACTCAAAACTTTGGGTGTGGGTGGGGCTTTTCTCTGGAGACAGGGCTCACAGCTTCCCCTCATGGGGATCCAGATGTAGAACAGTTAAGAGCCTATCCTCTGGACGTTTTTCTGTCTTGGTGTTTCTGGGGAGGCCCTGGTATTGGTCTTTGGGGGCTATGGGGAGCAGAGCAGTGAGGCAGGGAAGATGGGTGGAGATGCCCACCAGGCCCTCTCTTGCCCATAGGATGTGTCATCCAGTGACAGTGACTCAGACTGGGATGGGGGCAGCCTTCTCTCGCCGCTCCTACCCCACGACCACCTCGGCTTGGCCGTCTTCTCCATGCTGTGCTGCTTCTGGCCCGTGGGCATTGCCGCCTTCTGCCTAGCCCAGAAGGTCAGTCTGTGTGTGGGATTGGGAGGGGACTGGATATAAAAGAGAAAAATGCATTCAAAAGAAAACAAAACAGAGGAGCTCTGCCGGGGGGTGGGGGGGAATAGAGATGGAGCGAAGGATTCGCACAGAGACATTCGGGGGTAAAATGAGGAGGGGAGTGGAGTGGTGGTGAAGAACCTGAAGTCAGATCCTAGGTCTGTCACACTCTTAAGATTTTGGGCAAGCCACTGAACTTCCCTGCGCCTCATTTGCCTCATCCGTGAAAAGGGAATAGTTCCTACCTCAGGGTCATTGTGAGGATAAAATGAGTTGGAACAGTGGCATCTAGTAATAGTATATTTTTATTAGTCACTCGTACCCCCAGTGCCCAGCTGTGCGTGACCCACAGTGGTACTCCCTAGTTTTTTTTGTAATATATGAATAAATACAGGGGTGTGTCGGGTGGGGGAGGGACTAGGGCTGCGGGAAGCAGGGTGGGGTGAGGGGATGCCTGAGTCACCGCTGCCCAACGCCTCCACAGACCAACAAGGCTTGGGCCGAGGGGGACGTCCAGGGGGCAGGGGCCGCCTCCCGCCGCGCCTTCCTGCTGGGGGTCCTGGCTGTGGGGCTGGGCGTGTGCACTTACGCGGCCGCCCTGGTGACCCTGGCCGCCTACCTCGCCTCCCGAGACCCGCCCTAGTGGGCCCCGCGGCCCCCACTGTGAACCCAGAGGCCGGCAGCCCAGCGCGCCCGCGGTCAGAGTGGAGAATCCGGGGGGATGAGGCGGCGGCGGCGGCATCCGGAATCGGGAGTGAGCTGGACCACCCCCTCGCCTTCCTGGCCGCCGCAACGTGAGATTAAACGCCAGACACTCTTGCAGCCAAACCTGTGTCTGTCTGTGTGTGTGTGGGAAGGTGGAAAGGGCTGGGAGCGCCTGAGACCAGGAACGGACTGGCCAGGGTGACAGGCTGTCCCCAGGGTGTTCCTGGACACCTCAGAGCCGGAGACGGGGGAATCCGAGGGGGGAGGGTTTCCAAATTAGATGTTCTCTTCACAACGGGGGTGCTCAGTAGTGAATTAGAGAGAGCCGGTTCCAAGTCTTTACTCCACATATGAGCTGTTAACCTTGGCCCAAGTGACTCCTTTTTGAGCCTCACTTTTCCTCATCTGCAAAATGGGATTAATTTTCCCCACACCCCGGAGCTGTGGCAAGGACCAAATGGGTCATACATGTGAACAACAGTCTCCCTGAGCTCTTTGGGCAGCAAGAGACAGAAACTCAACTCGAACTGCCTTATGTAACAGGGAAGAAAGCTGAGGTAAAACTGGATTCAGGGGCTCAAATGAAATGGTCTGGCCTCTCCATCTCTTGGCCCTCCTCTCCTCTGCTGGCTTCATTCCATGCCGGCTCCCCCTTCTGGAGGAGACAAATGGCCCGGCAGCTCAGGGACCCCAGAGGTCCTCTTCCCCAGGCGCCCCCTCATTGGCCCGCCTCGGGTGGGAGGCAGCCCCATCCACTGGCCTGAGATGGGGAGACGGATGGAGCCCTAAAGTGACATCAAAGTGCTGGCACCCAGCAGGCAAAACTGACTCTGCCATGAGCCCTTAGCAGAGGCACACAGTAAGTGCTCACTAACTGGGACCCCAATACTACCAAGTAATGGAGTGAGAGGTGGTTTAGTTTTCTCTCTCCCTTTAATGCCATGCCAGTGGATCTTGCTAGAAGAAAACACTATTCCCCATCTAGCATTCCCCTGAGCATCTCATGGAGCAAAATTTCAAGCTCAAGATACTTATGTGTTTCCTTCTCGGTTACTGGGGCAATTGTGAGAACTGCCTGAGTATGTGTAGGGCCCGCCAGATGCGCCATTTTCATCATAAACCCCCAGACGGCAGTGGCAGACAGGATCCGGCGGCCATGTGGCCCAGCTGTGGGAGTTATTCCTTGCAGGATGCTCGCCTGTTCTTGGCTCCTGGACGCTAAATAGGAGGGGGCGCCTGCAAGCAAATGGCAACTAAAAATGTCCCCCATATTTCCGTATGCCCCTTAGGGGGTGCCACCACCCCTGAGAACCAGTGGGCCTCAACCACCTCTGTTTAGAGATGGGCATTGTAGTCCAGTGTGCTGGTGTCTCCCTGGGTTTGTCTGAACAGTCAGGGCTCTGGGACCGGGCTCTGGGTGGGACCCATGCTCCATTGCTGACTAGCTGGTGACCTCCTGACTAGCTGGTGACCTCTGGCAGCCAACCGGCTTCTGGGCTTGATTCCTCATCTAAAAAGGGAACTCTAACAGCCCTGCCTCCCAGGGTTGTTGGGCGGGTAACAGCAGCGCTCAGAGCCAGACTCCTTTCCGAGGCCCATTCCCTCCCTTGACCCATCTCCTCCCTCTCCTGCCCTTACTTGCTCCGCTCCAGCCACACTGGCTGCCTTGCTGGTCCTTGACCCTCCGCAGGGCTCTGCCTGAGGCCTGTCGCTCACACACGGATGAGCTGGCTCTTTGGCCTCCTCCCGGGCTTCCCTCAGACATCCACTCTCTGTGAAGGCGTCCCTGACTGATGTATTAAATTCACCCTGCCCAAACGAACTCACCCAAACCCCTCTTCCCCGCTTTTTGTTTTTTCATAGCATTCACCACTACCTGACAAACACCAATTTATTTGTCCATCACCCCACTGCTCCTCGAACCCGGGACCTAGGTCTTGTTCACTGCTCAGTCCTCAGCACCTAGCAGGGCCTGCACACAGTGGGTGCTCAACAGGTATTTGTTAGACTGAATGAATTCATTCAATAAATGTGCAGTGCTAGGAGTGTTTTCCCAGGGGTGGATAGGGATGGGGTCTGTGACCCCAGACCGAGGGGCTGTAGCCACGCTCTCTTGGCAGGACCACAAGCTCACCGGGCACACAAGGACAGAGGCTGGGCCACTGGTTTATTTTGCACTGGAGGTAGTGGGTGGAGGCCGCGGGAGGGGCGCCCTGCCCCAGCTCGCCTCAGCTCTTGGAGTACCGCCTCTGTAGCGATTCCCGGTAGAAGCAGAAGACGTGCTGTGAGGCGGCCTGGGCTGCAGCCAGGCACTGCTGGAGCTGGGAGGGGGAGAGACTGGTCAGTGCTGGGGGACCATCCGTGCACCCACACACAGGGCCAGGCCGGCCCAAGAGCTTCCGCCCGCCCCCACCTGATTCCCAGAGCCCCACACCTACCACCTCCCCCTTCACCTGGAGCCCCTCCCCCCAAGGTGAGGCAGGTGGTAAGGGGATTATGCCAAGTACATTTCCTTCTTTCCCACTTCATGAGCTTTCTTAGAGGGAAAGGGGAGAAAAAAAGAGGTGAGGGCTTCGAGGGTCAGAGCAGCTCCAGGTCCTCACACCAATGGGATCTGGCATCCTGACACCCAGAAGAGACCTCAACCTCGGAGAGCTCCAGAATTGGAGAGATCTGGAGCTTTAAAGCCACAGGCCCTGTGACTCCAAATAATCTTAAAAGCCATGGAATGTGAGACCCTAAATCGTTACTGCCACGTATTCCTAGATTCACAGGAGGTCCGGTTGGCAATGCTCTTGGAGACCATTTGGCTCAACTGTTTCCAAACTGTTCTTCAGAGACTTGGAATTCTGGGTGTGTACCACTCTGAGCTGGAAGCTGGGGGGGCGGGGGGGGACTTCAGATGCCCCCACCTCCTGATTTCAACCTGAGCTTCTCCTCTCTTTTCCTATCTCATAATTGGGCTTCCCTTTCAAATTCCCACAAAAGTTTCTGTGGCTACAAAGTTCAAAAACTCCTGTTTACAGAAAGGATGCAAGGGGCTCTGCTTAAACCTCTCACAGTAGGGGGCAGGTTTAGGACAAGACCTCATGTCAGATGGGAGGGAAGGATCTGGCGTTCACCCCCCTCCACACACTGGTACCTCAGCATCTGAGTAGAGCCCCTTGGTGGTGGACATGAGTAGCTTCCGTTCCACGCTCTCGAGTGCAAAGGTCAGGACTGCCTGGGCCTCCTAGAGACGAGGGGAAGAAGGTGGGGGACCCGGGCCTCGCCCTTCCCACAGCCAGGCACTGGGGCATCAAGTGTAGCTGTTGTTTTGTCTGCATTCCACCTCTTCCCTGCTTCCCCGGGAACACTCTCGGCCTTGCCTTTTGTGGAATTGCTCCCCACACCTGATTCCAACCACACGGTTCTGACAGGGGCTTCCGAGCACAGCACTCCTGCCCCATAGGGATAGCCACAGTGCGTCATTTACGTGGCGCCCCTCAGCCTCCTGGCCCCTTCCACACTCTGTACTGAGGGGGCTGGCAGCTGGCAAGCTATTTCCCAGAGTCCCTTGCCAGTTAGATTCTAGCAGTAATCTGGTGGGAGACTGGAAGGAGAGGGAGAACAGCACCCTGCTCCTCACTCCAACAGTCAGGGCAAAGCCAGGACTTCTTTTGTGCATCCAGAACTGTGACAGAGCCTCAACAGCACAGAGCTGGGGCTGGCTCACAGGCTTCGCCCAGGGCTGGGAGAGGCTCTCATCTCTGGGTGTCCTCGCCTCTTTCATTTTGCTCCTTCAGCTCTTCCAACACTGTTGTAACCAGTTCCCTGCATCAAATTCCCTGTCTGAAATCCCCCAAGTGGTTTCTGCTTTCCTGACTGGACATGATCATTATAGCCCTGGGTGAATAACTCAGAATAACCAGAGCCCTAGGACACTGTGAACTTGAGCTGATGAGGAAAGCTCTCTTCTCTCCTCCTCTGCTTTTGAGCCTCTTAAGAGGGAAGCAGGGAGCTTAAGGGGCCAGTCGCAACCTCAGGAGAGACACTGGCCAGGGGGGATGGAGCTGATGTGCAGAAAAGATCAGGGACTGAGAAATGAAGCAGAAAACACTCGGTTGGCATGTGAGGCCCTGGCTCTAGCCAGACCTCCGTTCTTTCTGAGTTTGATCCTGAATGTCAGTAAATTCCCTTCTTGCTTAAGCGGGTTTGAGCTGGGTTTCTAGCACTTGCCCCGATGAACAGAGCAGAGCTTGCCAGCTGGGACTGAGGTGGTAGGGGCCGAATGTTGTGGAGAAGCAGGTGCGTCTGCCCACGGCCCTCGCCACCCTGGGCTTCATACCTACCTTTTCCTGCTTGGCCGTGGGGTCCAGCACGAGGGTCCCATCAGAGTACAGGGCACAGGTGACCCCACAGAAGAGGGCCCGCATGGGCACACCTGCGTCCACCAATGCCATGCAGGCGGCGTTCAGGCAACAAGCCAGGAGCTGAGTGCCGCGGGGAGTGGTTAAGAAGTTTCCACCGTAGGGCTGGCCGGCAGAATGTATCCTCGCCTCCGTTCACCCTAACAGTGCTTGAGGTGGACTTCACTAACTGGTCCAGGAAGGCAGTATGGCAGAGTGGTTCTAAGTGGTTCAGGGATCAAGTCACCCTGGGTTCCAGAGCTGACTCTGCCATCTCTCAGCTGTGTGACCTTAAGCAAGTGACTTCCTCTCTCTGAGCCTCAACCAGGGATCATAATGATATTCAACAGATATGTACTTGGCATCTGCCAAGCACCTTCAGGGAAACTGAGGGCCAGAGAGGGGAGAAACCTTCCAAGATCACATGGGGAGGGAGTGGCAGAGCCAGGCCTGGAGCTGGGGAATCTAACAGGCAGCTGATACCAGGTGACAGATGGGTGGGGTGACAGAGGGGAGTCATTACCACTGCCCTCAGTCCAGTGGAGAGGCGTGGCTGTGGCATGGTGGAAGGCGAGCCTGGAGTCAGACAGCAGGCCCTCAAGTGTTTCTTCCCCAGGGCTAGCACAGTGGATACAGGCCAGCTTTAGAATCGGGCAGTCCCCCCTCTGCCACTGACCCTCCATTACTTCCCCTCTGAGCTTCAGTTTCCCCCTCTGTGAAATGGGGTCATAACAGCCCTTCTTTCCTTCCTGTCTGTGAAATGCCTGCTCAATGCAGGGCCATGTGCCAGCACGGCCTTCTAGAAATGCCCATTTCTGGTCCTCAGCCTCAACCTCTCTCGCCCAAACCATAGGGATCTTTCAGGGTCCTACTGCAGACCCAACCACTCTGCCTGCTCAGGGCTCCCCCAGTGTTGACCCTCGAATCCAAGCTCAGGGTCAGAGGAGAGGTCAATGGCACAGGCTTTGGAGTCAGACAGGCATAGGTGTGAGTCTTGCCTCCCTGCTTTCCAGCTGTGTGACCTTGGGCAAGCGACTTTCCTTCTCCAGGTATCAGTTTCCTCACCTGAAACATGGGAACATAAGTACACCCACCTGCCAAGGACCTTGGGCTCAGGAACCAGATGGCTTAGGCGCAAGTCCTGGCTCTGCCAATTACTAGATATGTGAGTTAATATGTGTAAGGCACTCAAAACAGTGCCTGGCACATAGTAAGCACTCAAGCTGTGTTTGCTATTCTTTTTCAACAAGTTGGTGCCTGTCAAGTGTTTGGAGGTCTTCTGGCTGGCAGAGAGCCATCGGCAAGGGAGGCAATCAGGGAGATGCTGGAGGACTTCCTGGAGGCGGTGGCCCAGGGGAAAGGATACAGAGCCAGCATCGCTGATGATCTGCAGCACCACAGTGATGGAGGTGCGGGGGTGCAGTGCCCCCAGCACCACCGCTTCACATGTGTTCCTGATCAGCCGCTCCCGGCTCTTCTCTGCTACGCCTAGGGAAATCAGGGGTGGGGTGGGGTTGTCAGGCTCTTCTCTTCCATCTGGCTCACCTTCCTTTATAGGCCCCACCCAAGCCCTCTGGAAAGAGCCTGCAGTCTCAGCCCGGGTTGGTGCAGGACCCTGCATGGATGACAGATCCCCAGTGGGAAGGAGACAGGGCCTGACTGCCACCCACCCCACCCCTCCCACCTGCATCACCCAATGAGGGAGCCTCCTGGGGGAGGAAAACCCGAGAGTTTCCATGCCCCGTGCTGCTGCCTACTCCCATCCCAGCTGGGCCCAATTACCAGGCAGCCCGATCTTTGGCCTCAGGATCACTTCTAGCGTGGCCTTGTTGAAGATCTCTTTGCTGACCTTCACCTCGGCCGGCCCGTACACGCCTGCCAGGACGGAGGTATCCCCTGGGGAGACAGCATGGGAGGCCTCACCCACATCTTCCCTGCCTCTGGGGCCCAATGCGTGGTACTTAACAGTGTGGGCACTGAGCTGGATGGCTGGGGTTCCCCACGTCACCCCCACTCCAGCCCACTATTTGTTGGCAGTGATTCTTTGAGTACTCGCTTCACTTGTCTGCCCCTGCTTCCTCATCTGTAAAGTGGGCATAACAACAGTACCTCCTTCAGTGTTGTGAGGATTAAATGAGATCATCCATGTAAACACTTATGACACTGCCTGGTACATGCTGAGTGCACAACAGACTTTAGCTGATATTATTAACTTTATGGGAAGTTCTTCCTGAGAGCTAACCTTCCTCCCTCTTACTGCACTGGTCTTAACTTTTCCTTCCAAAGCTTCTCTCAACCCAGCTCTCTTCCTTCAGGCTCTTGTCTCCAACTCTGCAGCAATCAGGACACCTGAAAAAGGGACAAATATCTGGGGGTGGGTCCTGACTCCTGCTTATTTCCCCAGAGTGGGAATGAACGGGGGCAAAGAAGGTAAGACCCGGGAAATAAAGGCCTCGCTTCTGGTCCTGTCTGCCTCCTACTGGCTCTGTAACCTCAGCTGATTTTGCTCACTTCTCTACCATTTGCAAAATGAAGAGACTGATTACAGCAGCGGCTTCCAAACTTTTCTGACTATAACTCCCAATTTGTTACTGTTAGTACCATCAAGTCAATTCCGACTCCTAGTGACCCTGTGGACGGCAGAGTGGACCTTCTCTGTCTTTTTGAGCCATCCTCTCGCCTTCTGGCACTGTATCAGACAATGCTCTGCTGCTATTCATAGGGTTTTCATGGCCAGTTTTTTCGGATGTGGGTGGCCAGATCCTTCTTCCTAGTCTGTCTAGTCTGGAAGCTCTTCTGAAACCTGCCCACCATGGGTGACTCTGCTGGTATTTGAAATCCCAGTGGCATAGCTTTCAGCATCACAGCAACACACAACTGCCACAGGATGACAAGCGCCAGACAGACGGGTGGCGTGGTTCCCTGACTAGGACATAAACCCCGGGCCACAGCGGTGAGAGTGCTGAATTTTAACCACTAGACCACAATAACTCCCAGTAAGAAATACATTTTACAGCAAGTCCCAAAACTCACGCAAATCCGTGTGTGTGTAAATGGAACAGAGCGCTCACAAAACAGCTCTTATCATCACTGCTTTGCTATACTCTGATATTTTCTACTCTATTCCAGATAAAAAGAATGCTGGTTGCAACCCACTAACACAGTGGTTCTCAACCCTGGCTGCACACTGGAATCACTGCGAAGCCTGAAAAGATGCCGATGCCTAGGCCCCTCCGTGAGAGATCCGAATTCACTTGCTCAGGGGTGGGGCTCAGGCACTGGGAGCGTCAGAGGTCATCCTAATCTGCAGCTGGGCCTACACTCTGCAGCTCTAGCACAGCTTCAGAACACTGGCCTGCAATCAGAATCACCAAGCAGTGAAAAATGTGGAGAGTGAGCCTTGGTAGGCGTGGGGTGGGTTCTGGGGTGCTGCATTTTTAACAAGCTCACCAGAGGTCCTGAGGCCAGAAGCACACAAGGGACATACTCTTGAGGATCTGCAAGGACTCCTCTTGCCCCAGGGTCCTGGGGCTTTGCGGTTTTACAACATGCAAGGGGCTACCTTTCTCCTTATTTCTTAAGTTCTAAGAAACTCCAGGCATCTGAATTTAGCAAGAGAGCTAAGCCTGGGGGAGGGCCTGGGTCGGAGCTGTTTTTCCTGGGGCTTGGAAGGAGGAGCTGCCACACAATTGAGGAATTCTCATGGCTCCTGGAGAATCTGCCCTAAAGGGGGAAATTACCCAAGCAGAACTAGATCCTGCTGTGGGCTTCATTCCTGTTACTCCAGAGGAGCTGTCTGTGGTCCACCTGAGCATAGGACCACCCTCCCCTCTCACGTTCTTGAGCAATTCTCTCCTCTCTGGACCCACATCCATCTTCAACTCCTGCCCCACCTATATGATCATCTTACAGCAAAGCTCTGGAAGAGCTGTCTCCACTGGCTCTCTTCTTCCTTTCTTCGACCCCACCACTCCACTGGCGCAGCTCTTGATGGCGTCACCAGTGACCTCCAAATTGTCAACCCATGGGTCTATTCCATCCTCACGTGATGCAACCTCTCAGTAGGACTGACGATGCAGTTGGTCGGCCCTTACATCTCAAACACATTCTCTGGGCCCCACGTTACCACCCTCTCTCGGTTTTCCTCCTACCTTGCTAGCTCCTCACATGTTAGAAGACCCTGGGTTTAGTCCTGCAACGTCTTCTCTTTTCTATCTACACTCATTTTCTTGGTGATTTCATCCAGTCAATAGCCTGAAATACTATCTAAAGCCAGAGGATTCCGAATTACATGTCCAGATTGGGTCTTTCTTCCGAATTCCAGACTTGTATGTCCGACTGCCCAGTCCGCATTGCCACTGTGATATCTACTAGGCACTGCAAACTTCATGTTCCAAACTGAACTCACCTTCCCCCGGCACAGCTGATCTGAGGAAAAACCTTAGCGTTATCCCTTTCTTCTCATACCCCCAAACCAAACCACCTGCAAATTTTGTTGGTTTTACCTTCAAAATAACCCCAGAATCTTACCACGTCCAGTGCTTCCACTCCGGTCTGAGCCACCATCATCTCCCCCTTTCCTCCATACCATCTACAGTCAACACCGCAGCCAGAGAGATTCTGTTAAAATATACTCAGACCATGTCACATGGCTCCCATGGCATTCACTAGGCCTTCTGTGATGTACAAGCCTCCTTACCTGTCTCCAAAACCTTCTCCCACTGCTCTAGCCACGGTGGTCTCCTGACTTCCTCAAACATACCAGGCAAGTTCTTGCCTCAGGGGCTTTGCCCTTGCTGTTCCCCATGCTTTGGTGTGCTTTCCCTCCTGAAATCTTCAGGGTTTGCTCTGTTACCTTTAGGTCTTTATTCAAATATTACCGTCTCATTGCGGCCTCTCCTGACCATCCTGTGTAAGATTGCAGCCGTCTCTGGCACACTCTATTCCCCTTCCCTCCTAATTTTTCCCCATGGCATTTTACTTAGTTATTGTCTGTCTTCTTGACTACAATGTAAACTCCATTAGGTCAGGGATTAAAAAAAATTTTTTTATCATGTATTCTCCCTGCCTAGAACAGTACTTAGCACAAATACGTACATGTTCAGTGAAGAAATGAATGAGACGAGCTTTGTACTGGGTAGAAGGTAATGCCCTAGTGAGGGGACTGAAGCATCCATGGGGGTGATCCTTAGGCTTATCTCCAGGGGAATATTTATCTCAGTCTGGGAGTGGAGTCTAGTTTGAGGGGTATTTAGCTACAAGAAGGGGATATTTACTCAATAAGTAAGACCTGCCCCAATCTAGCGATATTTACTCACATGGAGAGATGTGTATCCTAGTCAAAGGGATATTTACCCAATTGGTGGGGTGGGGACATTACCCTCAATCTGAAAAGTATTTACTGGGGTAAAAGATCTGCCACGGTCTGGGAAGTAATTAAGCCGGTAGTGGTGACTGGTCAGTCTACGGGGTATTTATGCAACTGGACAGGTTTGCCTCAGCCTGGGATGTGTGGACTCAGGGTGTGCGTGTGGGAGACGAAGGAATCTAGTCAAAGGGGATATTTACTCCGGTGAAATTTTCCCTATTCTAAAGTATTCATTCTTATGGAAAGGTCTGCCCCTCTCTCATTCTGAAAAGTTATTTACCGGGATGGAAATATCTTCTTTCTTCTAGTCGGAAGAGATATATGTACCCTGGCGTACCTGGTAGTATCCACCCAGGCATGAAGTTCTGTGCCAGTCCAGGAGGGACATTCACCAGCTAGTATAGGAGGAGGAGGGCACTCCTTTGCACGGTACACTACAGCCGCGCCCCCAAACAATTATGACTTGAGGGAACACGGCCCGGGCAGTATTTACTGGGTTAAGTTCTTACCTTGCAGGAAAGAGGCAGAGCCATCCGGCCGGGACAGCAGGTTCTGTTCGCAGGCAAAGTGCCGGAGGCTGCAGCCGGGGCCTCGAGGATCGGATTCTGTTCCGGACTCCTTGCGGATCTTGGCGTCAGTCTGCATCGCCCCGGATCCCACGTGCAGCCAGGACTGTCGCTTCCGTCCAAAAGCTCGCGCTTGCGTACTGGCTGCGTATTCAGTGCGCACGCGCCGATCCAGGAGCCCGAACTTTGGCGCCCGCACGTGGCTCCGCGTTTACTAACAACCTGACCCCGCCCACCCACCTCTCAACTTCTGGAAAACCATTGGACAGTAGAGAGGAGGGGGCGGGCCTTGGCATGGGCTCGTCCTACCCGAGGCCCCCGGGCCCTAAAGCCCTGAGGCTCTGGTGAGGTTGTCCTCTTCTTTGCCTGTTTGCCTGTTACGGAAACAGCTACAATGAGGCGATCAGAGTAGATTTTGGGAAGCCAAATTGTTTATCCATCCATCTATGTGTCCTAGCGACCGCAGGACTGGTAGTAGGTGGTGTGCTGGCAGGCTGGTACTGGCGTTTGAGTCAGATTTATGAAGGGGCAGCCCCCGGTCTCTCCGAGGAGAGGGGCGGGTCACCGAGGGTTGTTAGCCAAGATGGCGGTGGCGGCTGCCGCGGCGAGTGTGTGGGGGCCAAGTCGAGGCTTGGGTCAGGCTGGCCTCTTGCTCCTGCGGCGGACTGGGGTTCGGGGGCTGGCTAGATCTGTGAGTACCTGGGGCACTGGGGAGTTTTCCACAAGGGGGAATATGGATTCCAACGCTATCTTGAGAGTATGGGGTCCCTGCAGGGAGGGAAGGCAGGGCTGTCACAGAAGGGACAAGGGCTGGGAGAACCACTCGGAGAGGACACTCAGGAAGAGAACTTCCACTTCCTCAGGAGAGAAAAAGCAGGCAGCTCCTTTGTGGGCCCTGAGGGAGGGAGACAACTTGGAGAGAGGAAGGGGACTTACTCCTTGGTTGCCCCCCAACCCCCGGGGAGGCCGCTTGGAGGGACTTGGGAGGAAGACGAGACTTTTCCGCGCAGGGGTTGGAGAGTGAAAGGGGAGACTTTCTTCTCGGTAAAAATCCCCTCTTCAAAGAGGAGAAAAGAGAGACCAGGTCCCCCGTCACGGGCTTTTATAGTGCCCTGTATTTCTTTGCTCCTTGGCTACAATTCTGATTTTAAAATGAATTGCGTAAAAAAAGTCATTTGATCCTGTGTTCTCTGATAAATGCCAGGACAGGGGTCTTGTCTGTTTTGGTCACTCTACAGAAGAGAAGATCAGTAAATATTTGTTGAATTACTGAAAGGAGAGAGGTCCAGACTTTGCCCGCATTTCTTAGCAACACTTGAAAAATGCCTCGTTTCTTGTCAAAAGGGTGAGACTCCCTTTAGGTTGATGCTGCTATCGGCAAGCTCCCCTAGCAGAAATCTAGTTGGAAGCTCTTATTTAGAGGGAGAGAGGCTGCTGCAGGAGAGCTATGAACTAAAATTTTACAGGTAAGAGAGAAGTGGTTCAA
Source organism: Ceratotherium simum simum (assembly GCF_057802395.1). Classification (NCBI taxonomy): domain Eukaryota; kingdom Metazoa; phylum Chordata; class Mammalia; order Perissodactyla; family Rhinocerotidae; genus Ceratotherium; species Ceratotherium simum. The sequence goes on along the minus strand of NC_141932.1, from coordinate 20,523,698 downwards.
AAGGTGGGTTGTGAAGCTAGACCATGTGGGTTCATATATGTAATGGGCCACTTTCCAGCTGTGTAGCCTTGGGCAAGGGACTGCTTTTTGCACCTAATTTTCTCTCTCTGTAAAATGGTAACAGTGGCCACCTCATAGGGTTGTTGTGAAAATTAAATAAAGTGCTAAGAACTGGATCTGATATATGATAAAGGATATAGGAATGTTGACCGCTGTTGAAAGTGAGGATGGAGGGAAGGGACAGAAACCGACCTTGAAGATGTGAAGAAAGGAGGTGACTTTGGGAGGGCCTGGATTGGTGAGGGCCCTGGAGGGAAATATGTCAAGATCTTGTGGGGTTGGGTCTGACACTCTGATCCCCAGTTTATAAGGAAGGGAAGATGGAGTCTGTGGGAAGAAGCCCTAGGTAGGGAGAGAGACAGGGCAGGAAGGTGAAGAGGATGGGCCAGGAGTAATATGTGGGAGGATCTAGTGCCGGTGTTAACTTGCAGCAGGTTGCTGGGGCAGGATGGGGGTGGAGCATTCTCCTGCCTTTTGGTTGTTCTCTGTCCCTTTTTTTTGGAGCAGTCAGATTCTCCACAGCTGATGTCGGTCCCAGGAGCCCATTGGCTGGGTCAGTGGGGCGGGACCGGACTGGGGCAGGAGTATGGAAAGGTCATTTATAGCTGATTAAATCTGCTTCCTTTCAGGCTGGTCTCCCTGCTGCTCTTCCTTCTTGCCTCCCTCCTTCTTTTTTTTGGGGTGAAGGTGGGGGAGAGGAGGAGGTGTTTCAGAGTCCTTACTTTTTGCTTATATATATATTTCTTTGCTGATGAAGATGCACCCTGAGCCAACATCCATGCCAATCTTCTTCTACTTTTTAGTATGTGGGCCGCCAGCCCAGCATGGCTGCTAACAGAATGGTGTAGGTTCACGACCAGGAACCGAATCTAGGCTGCCGAAGGGGAGCATGCTGAACTTAAGCACTAGGCCACCTATATATTTTTAATTTATTAAAGTCCCTGCTTTTTCTTCTCCACTTTTCTTTCTCCCACTTATTCTTTCTAAGATTAAAAAAGAGGCATACTTTTTTTTGAGTGGAGGAAAGATGTAGTAGCATTTGATCAAAGAAGATTTTAGGCCAGGGCTGTCCAATAGGACTTTTTGCAATGATGGTCCAGTACGGTAGCTACTGAGCACTCGAAATGTGGCTAGTGCCACTGAGGAACTGAAGTTTTTGTTTCATTTAATTTTAGTGAGTTTAAATTTAAATAGCAGGTGGCTTGTGGCTGCCATATTGGATGGTGCATTGTTAGCCAGTCAAAGTGAAGCCAAGAGATAGTGTCTTGGGGGAAGGTGAGAAGGCTGTCCTGTAGTGGGACAGATTGGGTTGTTGGGGCAAGCTGGGTTGGGAGGAAGGATGGGCTGCCTTACTGCGTCCCTGCCTGCTTGCCCCTCTTTTCCCCATGCCCTTTGCTGAACACCCTGATGCCCTGGAGGCATTTGCCTGATTTCTGCCTCCCTCCCCCGTCTAGTTGCTAGCAGATGTTTTAGTGCTCAGGGAGAAGAGGAGGAAGAAAACTCGATTGTTAAGGAGTCCTGAGTGGGTTTCTCAGCAATCATCCCTAGAAGCAAGTGGGGCCTTGCCTTAACTCCGCCGTCTCTGAGAAGCTTCTCCTCATCCTCCGCCTGATGCTGGCTAGTGAAAGGTTCCTCCTAGAGCTGCTGCAGGCGCTTTATACCCGCCTCACCAAAAGCCTGTGAAGTAGAAATTCTGATTTTTTCCACCAGGGGATGCAAGTTCAGGGAGACTGTCTCCTGCCCAAGGTGACATAACTGCAAAGGGACAGAGCCGGGATTCAAACATAGGCAGTTTAGCACTAGAGTCCTTCATCCTACCCTGCCCTGTGGTTAACTACTGAACTATCCTGCTTCCTCTGAGATCGCCTCTCTTAATTGTAACTTGTGTGTTCAGTGTTTGTCATCCGTCCCTCCCTGTCGTCTCCAGCCCTCAGTTCAGGGCCTGATTTGGAGCAAATATTCACTATCTACCTATTTGACAACAATAATTGTCAAATACACTTGTTAGCTACTTATATTCATCAAGCATTTATGTGCCAGGCACTGGGCTGAGCACTCTATACACATCGACTCATAATCCTCGTGACCCCTAGTGAGATAAGTACTCCCATCACCCTCAGTTTACACACAAGGAAACTGAGGCTCAGGCTGCTTTAGTTACACAGCCAGGAGGTGCGGTCTGCTCGGAGTCCTTGCCCTTAACCTTGGCGCCCGGGGGAGTGGCTCCACCAGGGACCACACTACTACCTGCTGGGCCTACCAGACCACCCAGAGCAGGCCTGTTTCCTGCGTAGTGGGAGAGGATGTGGCTTCATGCTTTGTGTAAATCTGCACAGCTTCTGCCATTGTAAGTCGCTGGCCAGTGGGACAAACTCACCCTCCCACCAAAAACAAGAAGAGATGGGTGGAGTCACATCCTTTCTCTGCAGGCCTTTTACCACCCACTGCCTTAATGGGGCATTTCCTCAGGGCCCTAGCTCCTTGAATCAGCACGGTAATCCTGGGCTGGGTACCACCGGCATCTCTACAGGCCCAGGAAAGAAGGTGTACAGCCAAGGCCCAACTTGTATGTGGGGTGTGCCAAGGTACCCTGACGGTAACTCTGCAGCCTCCACAGGCAGAGTCCTGCCCTGACACCCTGGTTGGTTCTGAGCCCTGTGACCCTGTCCTGACCCATGTCATCCCCTGACCTACCCTCCTAGAGCCCCTTCCCAGACCACAGCCCTCGTCCTGTTCTGCCTGCGTCTCCTCTGGGCCTCAGTCTCCCTCTAGAGTGTCTGCTGGGGCCACAGTCTGGAATCACAATCCAGTGTGAGGGGCATTCAGTCCTTCTCCCCAATCCTCTTTTCCCCTCTTCCTCCTGAGGTGCCAGGCATTTTTCTTATTCCCGTTTTCAAACCTTCCTTGATTTTGTTTTTTCCCCTTCTACCAGTTTTTGGGCATATAATATGTCCCATGTCTATGCTGAACTCTGTGTGTGCCTTTTCTTAGGAACTTTTCGCCACAGCCCTCTGCAGCCTTTTTGCAGATGAGGACATTCAGAGAGGCAAAGTGTTTTGCAGAGGGCCATGCAGTGAGATAAAAAATTGGAACCCAGGTCAGTGGGACTCCAAAGCCTTGAACTTAACCGCTCATTCATCTGTTCGTTCAGTAATGGCCTGCTGAGTGCCCGCTCTGTAAAGTGACCTGGGCGTGATCTCTGTCTTCCTGGAGCTTGTGAGGTGTGTGAGAGACAGACAGGGACAAACGGATCCTCCCCGTGGATGGAAAGGTCCGGCCATGTGAGCACACCACAGGGAGAAGCCTGGTCTGCGAGTTTGACTGCTTCCCTCGCAGGCGGAGGGGAATCTGCTTGTGATGGTGTCAGGCCTGGGCCTGCCCTGCTGTTGGGGCTGTAATTTCCTTTATTTCTTCACAACCACAAATGCACATGAATGCATCCATGTTCCCGCTCCCCCGCTGGAACCTTGGACGGCTACTTCACTGCAATGAAAGGTGGGAGGGAGGGGAACACACTTGAGCACACACACGTGAGACCCAGCTCATGGCAAACCTCAGTCATTCTTCTTTAGCTCCTATGGGAAGTGAAGCCACGATTACTGAGCTCAGAGCCAACTGGCAACGGTGGGAAGTCAAGATGTAGATGTGTGGAAACCGGACCAGCAGTGGCAGTTGGGGTTAGGATTGTGAGTTTGGGGTCTGGGTGTCAGCCCTGCCCAGGTTTGAAGCCCAGTCCTGACTTAATTAGTTGTTTATTTTTAGCTTTGTAGCCTGGTGCAGGTTACTGTACCTCCCTGAACCTCAGTTTCGTTATCTGCTCAAAGGCAGTAGTAAAGAATGCCTGCCTCACAGACGTGCTCTGAGCACTCAGTGCAACTGTGCATGCCGAGCTCAGCCTGGCACCCGGCAAGCGCTGAAGCAAGGGGCACTGTTGCAATCCTGAGACCAGTCCAAGGCTAGCTCAAGGGCTAAGAAAGCAAATCGGTTCACATCCGTTGAGCACGTAGGCTTCTCCCGGGCTTTGCCAGCCAAGCCTCCTCTGATCCGAGGGATGTGAGCTCCCCACAGGACTGCTCCAGCCACTCGGAACTCCCAGGTTCCACGGGGGACACGCCATTCCTCACTTTGTGCCTTTTGCGTGTTCTGTTCCCTGGCCTCGAATGCTCTTTCCCTGACTCCTAGACATCCTTCAGGCCTCAGCTGTCACATGACTTCCTCAGAGAAGCCTGACCCTCTTTCTACTCTTCCCTGGCTTCTCCTAGGAGAATATGGGTCACCCTCGTTGGTACCTATTCAGCATTTGTCTTCCCTGCTGCATCTCTTGGGTCCCGCAGAACGCAGCACAGGGCTTGGAATGAAGCAGGTGCTCAAATGTTTGTTGAGTGAGTCAGTCTGGGCTGGTGGAGGGAGTTAGGACGGCAGTGGAGAGGGCATCGAAGCGTGTGGAGCAGTTTGCCAGGTGATGGGGGAAGAGGCATTGTAGTAAAGAGGTGAGAGCAGGGACATGGTGGGAGAAATGATAATGAGCATTTACTGTACGACTTAACAAGAACTCTGCTAACCATTTTATACACAAGGTCTCGTTTAAGCCTCGCAACACTTCCATGAGGTGTTCTCCATTCTACAGATGAGAAAGGAGAGACTTGAAGAGGGGAATCACTTTCCTGTGGTTGCTCAGCAAGGGATTTGAACCCAGGCAGACTGACTTTTTTTTTTGAGGAGGATTAGCCTGAGCTGACATCTGTTGCCAATCCGCCTCTTTATTGCTGAGGAAGATTGGGCTAACATCTGTGCCCATCTTTCTGTACTTTACATGGGACGGCGCCACAGCATAACTTGATAAGTGTGCGTTGGTCCGCGCCGGGATCTGAACCTGCGAACCCCGGGCCTCCAAAGCAGAGCACGTGAACTTAACCGCTGCACCACCAGGCTGGCCCCAGGCGGACTGACACTTAAGAGCTCACGACTTAATCTCTATTCTGGGTGGCCTTCCTGATGGGTATGGGGTCAGTAAAGAGCCCATCTGGCTGACTCAAGGACACTGTGTATGTGCCTGTGGTACCAGTAGGAGATTGAGAGAAGGGGTGTCTGTGGCCAGACTGGGGAGGCCCTGAATGCCAGGGTGAAGAGTTGGAGCATTTGATAAAAACAGCTACCAGTTCTTGAGCTGCCTGCCACTTTACTGAGTCATTTAATCTTTATGACAACTCTGTGGGACAGATACTGTTATTTTTGTCCCAGTTTTACAGATGAGGACCTGGGACACAAAGAAGTTCTAGTAACTTGCCCAAGGTCACACAACGAGAAAGTGGGGGAGCTGGGATTCAGACCCTCTGTATCAGGGCCCAGAGTCCACCAGGGCTGTGGAGGCTTAACCACCAGGCCATACTGCCTGCTGCCGTGGGGTTGAGCCATTGGAACCTCTGCTGCTCATAATGCATGTGTCCCCCCTCTCCTGCCCTCTCTCGCCAGCAACCTGAGAGACAGCAGCAGCAGCAGCAGCACTTCTCGTCCCTGGATGACAAGCCCCAGTTCCCAGGGGCCTCGGCGGAGTTTATAGATAAGCTAGAGTTCATCCAGCCTAATGTCATCTCTGGGATCCCCATCTACCGCGTCATGGACCGGCAGGGCCAGATCATCAACCCCAGCGAGGACCCCCACGTGAGAGGCCCCCCCGCCCCACTGCTTCCCATGCTCAGGCCCCTTGCCCATCTCCTCTCTGGTCCCACCTGCCCCATGTCTCTCTGTGCCTCCATCTGCAGCTGCCCCAGGAGAAGGTACTCAAGTTCTACAAGAGCATGACGCTGCTTAACACCATGGACCGCATCCTCTACGAGTCCCAGCGGCAGGTGCGTGGGGACCGGCCTGGGGAGGGGCTTGGAATTACCTGAGGTCCCCTTGCTTGCGTTTGGGCCAGAACACAGCTCCCAAGGAGGAGAGAGTAGAGTGGAGATCCTTTGTCTTGGGGTACTTAGAGTTCTTGGAACTCCGGAGGAAGAGTGTGGAAGGGGTCCTCTCACGGGCAGAAGGATGGACCAGATCACTAAAACACCTACTGTGCGCCGGGCTGGGGGATTAGCTGTGCTGGGAGAGGGCAGGCCGGGAAAGACCTGATGGCCCTTCCTCTTGGGAAACAGGGTGACCCTCGGGGCTTCCCAGAGTGCCCATGTCAAATGCGCTGTGACCCTCAGCAGCGTTAGCATCAGCAGACAGAGACCCAGTCAGAGCAGTGTCAACAGAGGGAATTTATTGACTCAAATAACGGCACGTTCCGAGGGCCCTGTTTCAGGCAAAGCTGGATTCAGGAGGCTCAAAAGATGTCATCAGACCTGTTTCTCTTCTCTGAGTGTCTTTTCTCCTCTCGTTTGCTTTGGCTTCCTTCATTCTCAAGCTGCGGTGGTCTTGAGAAGCTCTAGGCTCCTGGAGACGTGGCAGAGAAAGGGCTCAGGGCACAGGCTCTGGAGCAAGACTATGATTAAAGTCCTTACTCTGCCTGTTTCTGGCTCTGCAGCCCTGAGAAAGCTGCTTAACCTCTCTGCTTCCACTTTCTCGTCTGTACCTACTTCGTGGGGTTGCTGTAGAATTGCTGATGGCGCATGTAATGGCCTTAGGAACAGTGAAACTGGTTTTTAGTCAGCACACAATGAATACTAGCTCTTATTTATCATGACCCTACCAGCCTCACAATTATTAGCCTTTCTACTTAGTGGTGGGAAGAGAATGTCTGGTCCCTAATGTTCCAGCAAAAGGCCCAGGGCTGATGCTCTTTGGCCGGGCTTTGGTCCCAGACCCCACCTGAACCAGCCCCTGTGACTGGCCAGGCCCGGGCCATGTGCCCATCCCCAGGAACCAAGGGAATAGAGGCCTCTGTGCCCCAGGCCATGTAGACTGAGAGCAGGGGCACGGAGTTCCTGTTAGGAAAGGGGGAAGAGTGTCAGGGCAGGCAGGCCCTCAGATGTCCACCACACCTGCTGGCTCAGGAGGCGGGTGGGCTTGGGAATCTGCATTTGTATCAAGCCCCCAGATGATCCTGTGAGGACCCGAGTGGACTAAAGCGTGAGGCCCCCTGGCCTAGAGGACAGTGCTGAGCAGATTCAGGCAGGCAGCTCATAGGAACACTCCGTCTGGGCTCTCCAAGTTAGGGTAGTGTCTCCACGCTGCCCAGAGACTTCCCTTGGCTCCCACTGTCCTCAGGATCAAGTCCGGCCCTTCACGACCACCCCGTCTTCCGTTCCACCATGGCCTCGGCAATCCACTTCCCTCTCCACGGCCTCACCACCAGGCCAGGCCTTTCCCACCCTGTCTTACACGTGCTTGGGCTTCTTCCTGCCCCTGCGTTGGCTGTACAAACAGGGGCCTTGGAATCTGATGGATATGGGTCTAATCATGACTGTGACCTTGGGCAGGCGATTTTTATTGTCTTGGTCTCAGTTTCCTCAGTGTATTTAAAAAAATGGGGATAATAAGAGAACCCACGCTATAGGGTTGGGGGAGAATTCTGTGAGACCCAGCATGGAAAGTCCCTGGCCCATTGGCTGATGCAGAGGAAGCCCTCAATAACCCCCACAAATCCCAACAAAAATAAAAGCAGTAACTTAAACAGATTAATATTTTTTCTCTTGCATAAAAGAAATCTGGAAACGGGTGGTCTTGGGCTGGTATGGTAGCACCATGATGTCATTGGAAACCCAGCACTGGCTTCTAGCCTTGAGAGCCCCTAATGAACCAAATGGCTTCTGGAGCACCCTCCATCACGTCTCATTCCAGGCAGGAAGGAGAAGGAAAGTGGAAGATTTCAGATGTGACACGTCCCAGCTATTTCCCCACACCCACCTTCATAGAACCTTCTAGGTAGTCAGTTCCACCCAATAACATCTCACATTTCATTGGTTACTCCTAGCTGTAAGGGAGACTGAGAAATGTAGTCTTTTAGGCTGGGCACTTGCTGCCTGTGGTGGAATGAGCAAAGAGGAAGGGGGAGAGGATACTGAGTAGGCAACCAGTGACCTCTGCCACCAGTCCAGGTGCTGTTTCCTCAGTGAGCCCCTCTCAGGCTCCTCCCCACACCAACCTTACAGCCCTGCCAGGCCCTCAGCACCCAGCATCCGCCCAGTTGCTTGGCTATGGGAGGTCAATTAACTTTTAATTGGCTCCCCACTTAGAAGAAAGCATTATTCATCTGCTTCCCCAACCGTGACAGAAAGCCAGGCCTGCAGAGTGCATGAGGGCTGGGCAGAGGGCGTGCCGTGGGTGCCAGTCTGGGCTCTGTTTCATTTCACACACAGTCCTGGGGAGCTCTTTCTATTTCTGTGCCAGGGGCTCCCCAGATCTTCAGCTAGACTTCATCTCTGAGCCCCAGATCTACTTGGCTTATAGCCCTACATGTCCCACACCAAATTCAGCCTGTCCAAACTTGATCTCCGCATCTTCCTCCCAGACCTGCTCCTCTTCCTCCCTTAGGCCATTTCTCAATGAAGGGTGCTACCATCCACCCATTTGCCCAAACTGGAGACTTGCATCTCATCCTTGCCTCCCCCCTCCCTCTCGCTATCACTTTGTTCCTCTCATTTACTGTGTCCCTAGGTATTTAGTTAGAAATCCGTTCTGCTGCTCAGCAGCACCATCAAGGACCCAGACTCCCTGTCTTTCTGCTTCACTGTCATGGGCAAGTTGGCTTTCATCCTATGCCTGTTGCCTCATGTTCACAAGATGGCTGCCACAGTCCAGGCTTCACGGCTATGTGCGAGGCAGGAGCAAGGGCTGGCACCAGCTGCAGTGGTCTGTTTTATTGAGAAAGCAAAAGCAGATTTCCACTCAAGTCTCTGGCTAGAACTGTGTCCCGTGGCCACCTCTGGCTGTAAGGGGGGCTGGGAACCTAATGTTTAGCTCCTCAGGCTCTGGGGTTGGGGGGCTCAGGAGAAGGAATTGGCCTGGGCACTCGTGTAGTCAGCTAGCAGTCTCTGCCACTCCCTGACATTACTGTCTCTGCTTCTTAAGACTCTTACTCATCCGCTCCTCTCCCTGCCTCCCGCCACTACCAAGCCAGGCCACTGCCCCCCTCACCTGGCTTGCTGTACTTACTCCTGTCTCCTCCATCCAGTTCCCACATGGCAGCCCGAGAGACATTTCTAAAACATCGCTCCCCTGAGGAGAACCGGCTGCAGGTTGCCACCATTCTCAGGGTGAAGTCCAGGTGTATAACCCCCTGCATTACCTGAGCACTGCCTCTGTCTCCCACCTTATCTTTCCCCAGCCCTCCCACTTCATGTCCCAGCCCTTCTACCTCGTGGCCTTTATTGTTCTTTCTCCTGGAAACTGCCACCACCGCCGCCTTTGCTCAGCTTAGGCATTTCTTGCCGATGCCCCTACATGGTGGGGCAGGTGCCTCTTCACAGCTCCCATCACACAGCCCTGACACTCTGGCTCTAGCCAGTCTGGCAGTTCTTCCGTGAAGCAGGAGCCCCAGTGTGGCCTGGCCCAGAGCCAGCCTTCAGGAAGTATCTGTTGATTAACTGAGTCATCAGAGGTTGGTTGGGATTTGGATGCTTCTCTGTCATTGCCCAGCATAACTGAGCCCAGGCCTCTGGGCCCCCCTCCACCCCCAGGGCCGGATCTCCTTCTACATGACCAACTACGGCGAGGAGGGCACACATGTGGGGAGCGCAGCAGCCCTGGACAACACGGACCTGGTGTTTGGCCAGTACCGGGAGGCAGGTACGTCTGCCCATGGCCTGGCCCTGAGGAGCAGATGCCAGAGACCTGGGTGTGTGGTCCCCGTCGAGGCAGGTCAGGCCCAGTCCCTCCTGGTGTGATGGCGAGGTCCACGTCAGTGACCCTGTGTGCTCTTCCAGGAGCAGCATGCTGCCAGGGAGGTCTAAGGAGCTGTAGGAAGAACTTTGCGAGCAAGAAAGAGCCAAGCCAGGGACAGGAGTTTGGAGGGGGTGGGCTTCCCCTCTCAGGAGGCTTGCTGGTGTCGTGGTTAAGAGCCTGTGCTCCTAACTCTTCCATGCTCTGCTGGATACCAGTTGTCAGATTTGGGCAAGTTGCTTTCCTCCTCTGAGCCTCAGGTTTTTCATCTCCACAACAGAGATTCTGACGCTAGTGCAGCCCTTGCATGGTGGGGCCGCTGGGAGCCGGCAGTGAGGTCAGCCTAGCTGTGAGTGGCGTGTGCTGCGGGCCCCTGTCCACACAGTATGGGGCTCTCCTGGCCTCTTTCCAGCCACCATGTCCCTTGGGGAGCAGAAGCAGATGGAGGGCCTGGCAGGTCCCAGCCAGGAAGCTGAATGAGTGAAGAAGGAAGGATCAAAGACTAGGAATAAAGAGAATCGATGAGCATTAAGGAGTGACTGGGGGTGAAGGAGTTAGCCTGGGGAGCTGTGAGTGGGGGGTTCCAGAGTGAATGTTGGTATGGGGGCCCTGCAAAGGAGCCACCCTGTGGGGGTGCCAGGGAGGCAAATCTTGACCCTTCGTCTTAGGTGCTGCCTGATCGTGGGCAAGTTGTCTAAGTGCTCCTTGCCTCAGTTTTCTCATCTATAATGGGAGATGGAGAACCTCCCAAGATGGTTGGTGAGGGGCTTCATGGCGCGGCTGATACAAAGACTTCAGCGCGGGGTAAGCACTCAGTCGAGGCCATGCTGTGATTGGGGCCTCTCGTCCTGGGACAGCTCTTCTGCAGGGAGGCAGGGCCTGGCCAGGCTGGCTGTCCAGATCCCTCTCTGGACCAGCATCGCATTCCAGTCTACTCTCCGACTATCTACTCCCCACTCAGCTGCCCCAGAACCCTCACCCCAGGCCGGCCCGGTGGCTTAGCGGTTAAGTGCGTGCACTCCGCTACTGGCAGCCTGGCTTTGGATCCCGGGCGTGCACCGACGCACCGCTTCTCTGGTCATGCTGTGGCGGCATCCCAGATACAGCAACTAGAAGGATGTGCAACTATGACATGCAACTATCTACTGGGGCTTTGGGGAAAAAAAGGAGGAGGATTGGCAATAGATGTTAGCTCAGAGCTGGTCTTCCTCAGCAAAAAGAGGAGGATTAGCATGGATGTTAGCTCAGGGCTGATCTTCCTCACAAAAAAAAAAAAAAAAAGAACCCCCCACCCCCTACATGCTGTAGGAGCACAGATGCCCTGTGATGTCTGTGGTTCAGCATCATTAGCAAGGAATATGAGATTTCCCCAGATACTGGGCTGCAGGCCAGGCACCTGCCAGGTTTGCTGAGCACGTCCCACCTGTTTCTGCTGAAAGAGTCTCTCCGGTGAGGGCTCCAAGCAGGGCTGAGTGAGGGTCTTCGGAATCCTGGGTGGCAGCCGGGCTCTCCACACAGGGGTGTTTGGGCCCTGGCTGGCCGCCTCCATAGGGGTGAGCCCTCCTGCACTGAGAGTCAGCAGAAGGCCCTGCATCTGGGCAGCTGCAGAGGGTGCTTGTGCAGAGTAAGGACGTGAGTCAGACCCCACACCCTCGCCCTGACTCGCTGACTCTCAGTCTCCCACCTGTGGCATGGGGAGAATGAGGGTACTCAGAACAATAGCTAGCACTCCCACATCTCTTGAACACCAAGATGCTGTTCTCAATGCTGGAAGCGGTGGAGGCTCTGTCTCATTTCCCCTCACAGCAGAGCTGAGGTCCCTGCCCAAGGTCCCACCAGATTGTGCTGCCTCAGGGAACCCATCGGCCATGTGAGATTTACGTCACAGTTACCTGTCAGAGCCAGGTGGAAGCCCGGTCAGAGAGGTTCAGTCTTGGGGTTCCCTTTGATGGTGAGGTGGGCATCCACCAGGGGTTTTGTGTGAAGAAAGGGTTTTACTGTCATAACAGATTTGAATGTTTCCTCTGTAGTCTGGAAGTTGTAAGCTAGTGGCTTGTACTTTTATTTGGTTCATATGGTGATTTTTTTAAGTAATTGAATTAGTTGAAACACTTAAAATCATTTAAAAAAAAAAAGCAAGCTAGATTTCTGCCTTTTTTTTTTTTTTTTTTTTTTTGAAAAACTGGACCATCTGGCCTCCCTGGGCAGCAGTCAGTTGGTCTGAACACTGTCCTCCCTGTTGAGACAGGCCTGTGCTTTCTGGTCTACCCACCTGGTTCTTGCACCTGTCTGTTCCCGTAAGCATCCGAATTTGCCTCCCCTGCTCTGGTCCAGCTCCCTTACTGTACAGATAGGGAAACGGAGGCCCCAGGCAAGAAAGGTCTTACCCCGAGACTCCCTCAGGGTTGGTCTGCCCCCCTGCACCTCCCACCAGGCTAACTGCTTCCTCCTCCCCACCCAGGTGTGCTGATGTATCGGGACTACCCCCTGGAACTGTTCATGGCCCAGTGCTATGGCAATGTAAGCGACCTGGGCAAGGGGCGCCAGATGCCCGTCCACTATGGCTGCAAGGAGCGCCACTTTGTCACCATCTCCTCTCCACTGGCCACGCAGATCCCTCAGGGTGAGGATGCATGCCCTGGGCCTGGTTCACACAGACCAACGAAGTACCCCTGTGCAGGCCCCAATCCTTCTCCATCCCTTCTCGAGGCTTCCTGGCTGGTGACCCGGTCAGAGTGCTGGTCCGGGCTCCAGACTTTCAAGACACCTCTTGTCTGGGACCCTTCAGAGGAGGGCTGTGGTGGTGTCCTCACCTGTTCGGCAGGCCTGAGCCGGCATGACCACACTCTTGATTTCCCATACTTGCGCCACCCCATTTGTCCACGCGCAGACACAGCCAGCTGCATGTGACTGAGTGTATGCCAGGTTCCTTGCTAAGGGTCACCCGGCAGGTAGTGAAAAGAGCAGGGACTTCAGTCGTGGGCCGTGTGGCTACAGAGTCCAGGTTCTGGACCCTGACCCTGCTCTGCCTTGGTCCTTGGAGTCCAAGTCCCCTGAAGCTTACTCGGGAAGCCCACAATGCTTAGAGCAGTCGGTGTGGTTTCAAATAGAGGTGACTGCTTGGAAAGCAGACCCACCAGGGGCCAGGCCTGTGCCCACACAGCACGGAGACCCTGGAGCCGGCCATCCCTCCCTGCCCTCTGCCGCCTGCAGTTGGTTGAGGTCAGTGTGGGCTCCGGCACCCTCTGCTCCCGGGCAGCCAAGACATGAGTTGGTGGTCAGAGCGCCTGGCACGATGTAAGGCCCCATGCACGTTTGCTCATAGTGTTCGTTTGGGAACAAGGAGCGTTCATGCCTCTGAGGTGGGAGAACAGCTTTCTGGGAGGAGGTGCCATTTTTGCTGAAGGTAGGTAGGATTTCTACAAGGTGGGGCCCTGGCTCTAAACCTTCCATTTGGGTGACCATTAAATCACTCATTCAGCAGATGTCCAGAGTCCATGCTGTGTGCTGGGTGCCATTCTAGGCACGATGAACCAAGAGACAGACAAAACCCTCAGCTCTCCTGGGGCTCACATTGTGGTGGGGGAGACAGACAATAAGCAAGATGGAGGAGTAACATAGAGTATGTCAGGGGTGATAAATCCCACAGGGAAAAATAAAGCTGCGAGGGAGTAGTGTGTTGAGGGGGAAGGTGGGTGACATTGTAGTACAGACCAGGTGAAGGAGCCATGCAGCCATCTTGAGGCAGGTGCCTGTTTGATGTGTTTGAGGTGCAGGGAGGAGCGCATGGGGCGGGTGTGGAGGTGGGTGGTGGAGGAGAGAAGTCAGAGGTGGGGGAGGGGTGCAGGTCTGGAGGCACTTTGACTTTTACCCAGAGTGGAATGGGAGCGGGGGAGGGGAGTCATCGCTGTGGAATGACTTGGCCTGACTCACATTTTAAGAGGCCTCTGGCTGCCGGATTGGGGTGGGAGAGCAAGAGCCAGTGAGGAGGCTGCTCAGGAACTGGGGCAAGAGGTGCCAATGCATGACCGGGGTGAGGTGAGGAGGGATCAGGTTCTGGCTCTGTTTTGAAGGTGGAGTAGGTGTGGGGAATGACAGAAAGTTAGGAGTCAGAGATGATGCCGAAGATTTTGGCCTGAGCAGTTGGGAGGACAGAGCTGCCATCAGCTGAAGGGAGAAGACTGGGGGGCACAGGTTCTGCAGGGATAGTCAGGAGGTCAGAGCCCGGCAGCAGGCAGCCTGAGCCCCAGAGCCGTGGGTTGGCATGTGGGTGAGTGTATGAGGTGTGTGAGTGTGTGAGGTGCATGTGTGAGTGTGAGGGGTGTGTATGTAGGGTGAATGTGTGAGGTCAGTGTGTATGTGTCTCTGCTCCTGCTCACTGCCCTCTCTCTCCCTGCAGCGGTGGGGGCAGCCTACGCGGCCAAGCGGGCCAACGCCAACAGGGTTGTCATCTGTTATTTCGGGGAGGGGGCGGCCAGCGAGGGGGACGCCCACGCCGGTTTCAACTTCGCCGCCACCCTTGAGTGCCCCATCATCTTCTTCTGCCGGAACAATGGCTATGCCATCTCCACGCCCACCTCCGAGCAGTACCGCGGGGATGGCATCGGTATGGGCCCTGCCTGCTTCGTGTCCCTCCCCTGCCCCCCCCACCCCCGCCACCCCGTGGCGTCTGGCGCAAGGTAGGTCACAGAGACAGTGAACTGAGCGCTGCCATTTGCTCTCCTGTCCTCCCTTCCCTCTCTCCCCACCCCCTGCTCATCACCCTCATCTGAGCCCTGGGGTCTGACCTGCCTTCTCTCTGTCCCCACAGCGGCTCGAGGCCCTGGGTACGGCATCATGTCAATCCGCGTGGACGGCAATGATGTGTTTGCTGTATACAATGCCACCAAGGAGGCCCGGCGGCGCGCCGTGGCAGAGAACCAGCCCTTCCTCATCGAGGCCATGACCTACAGGTGCCTGCCTCCCTCTCTCTGTCTCCCCCAGCCTTGACAGCCACCATCTTGAGCATCTCCCCCACACTGGTCAGTGTCCCCAAAGCATGACCCCATGGCCCCATGTTGTATCCCCTTCCTTGCCTTTATTCCATTTCTATCCCTTCTCCCTCGTCTACCCTCCTCCCTCCTGACCCCTACCCCAGGGACCCCAAGCTGACCCTGGGCCCCTCCCCCTCGACAGGATTGGGCACCACAGCACCAGTGATGATAGCTCCGCATACCGCTCGGTGGATGAGGTCAGTTACTGGGACAAGCAGGACCACCCCATCTCCCGGCTGAGGCACTACCTGCAGAGCTGTGGCTGGTGGGACGATGAGCAGGAGAAGGCCTGGAGGAAGCAGTCCCGCAAGAAGGTGAGGGCCTCCCTCTGAGAAACCGATGCCCCAGAGGGCATGTTCTGGGGTGGGGCATCGTGGAGAACCCCAGAAGGATGGAGAGGCTGAGGTTTGGGGGACACTGAACTGGGAGACTCGAAGATAACCCCAATGATGTCTCTAAGCGGCCAGGGTGCCTGGGCACATGCCCCTCTGCCATGTCCTAGCTCTGTGGCCTTGGCACCATGTCTGCCCTCTGCTCCCTCATCTCTGAAGAGGGATACTGGGGTACCCGTTCCAGAAGGTTGTTTGAGGATTAGGTGACTTAATCCGCGTGCAGTGTAAGAGTCAGTGTGCTTCCCTCCTCAGCCCTGTCATCATAGCCAGAGGCAGTGCAGCCCAGTGGCAAGGGCAGACCCTGGCGTCAGGAAGATGCTGCGGCCCCTAACAACATCATTGTGGGCACGTCCCTTCTCTGTGCCTCGGTTTCCTCATTTCTTAATTTTATTTATTTATTTATTTTTTACCCCAAAGCCCCAGTAGATAGTTGTATGTCATAGCTGCACATCTCTCTAGTTGCTGTATGTGGGATGCGGCCTCAGCCTGGCCGGAGAAGTGGCGCGTCGGTGTGCACCCAGGATCCGAACCCAGGCTGCCAGCAGCGGAGCACGCGCACTTAACCACTAAGCCATGGGGCCGGCCCACGGTTTCCTCATGTCTAAGCTGCCTGCTGCTTAGGGCTGCTGAGAAGCTGAAATGATTCCATACACTTAGTACAGTGCCTGGTCCTGCTAAGGATGGAGAGGCTGGGGTTTGGGGGATGCTGACGTGGGGTGTTAGTTTCACCACTGTTATGATGATCATCCCCACTGTCCAGATGGGAACAAAGGCTTGGGGGTTAACCCCTTGCTGAGGCCCCACAGGTAGGAAGCGGGGCCCTGGGTGGGAGGCCGACTGCCTGCTCACCGTCCCGTCTCCCCCAGGTGATGGAGGCCTTTGAGCAGGCCGAGAGGAAGCTGAAGCCCAACCCCAGCCTGCTCTTCTCAGACGTGTATCAGGAGATGCCCGCCCAGCTGCGCAAGCAGCAGGAGTCTCTGGCCCGTCACCTCCAGACCTACGGCGAGCACTACCCTCTGGACCACTTCGAGAAGTGAGGCCTGCTCACCCACCCCCACCCACCTCAACTACGCTGAGAGGCAGCCCCACGCTGAGGGGTGGAGGGAGCTGCATGATGCTCCCCCCGTTCCCCAGCCAGCTCCCTCCAAAATACTCAGGGGCCAGGGCAGTGCCCAAGACGGTAACAGGGGGTGGCTCCCCTCACCGGCCCTGCTCCTCCAGGCTGTTACATTGGGGAGGGGGCTCTGTCAGCCCCCTCTTCACCTGTTGTTACAGTGCCTTCTCCCCCGGAGCTGGGCGAGGGCGCCTCCAGGACTGGAAGCCCCTCTGGGCTGGGGCTGGGTGTGGCAGGTCAGCCTGTGGAACTTTCTCAGAGTGAGAGGCGGTCAGCAGCTAGTGAATAAACTGTGTCTCTGCATTTGGCTCTGTGCCACCTCCGGTTTCTGTTTCCTGGAGTTTTGGACGTGAGAAGAGAGTCCAGAACGACTGGTTTGGGACCACTCCCTGCTTCTGCACTTTAGATAAATGCGGCCAAAGCCGTTGAAATATCTGCTTCCCCCAGAAACTTGCGCAAGCTGGAGAGTCAGCCTCAGAAGATAGGATGTGGGGGATCCTCCACAGATGGTCTCCTGCTCTCCCATAGCACGGGGCAAGCCTGGTGTCCAGCAAGGTGACCAGTAGGCCATTGGAGCTGGCCCTGCCCAGTCAGGGTGGGGAGGGTGTTGAGTGTGAAGCTCAGGGTGTGGCTGAATTCTGCTCTCTAAACTTCTCTGGGGCCCCTCAGGTGCAAAAACAACTCTAGGCCTCAGAGCAGGCAGTGCATATTTTTCAAAAACAAAAAGTAAGACAAAAATAGTCTGCCTCTTCTTGCTGCCCAGTCCCCTGGCCTGGGGGGGCCCAGGAGGGACTCAGGCTGTGCAATTCTAGGATCTCCTTCCTCACACCAAAGCCTAGAAGGAGAGGCTGAGCAAGGGGCAGGCACAGAGGCCCCACCCAGGGCCCAGGCCAGAGGGCTCAGCATTGGAGTTGAGGGTCCCACAGCTGTTTCCAGAGCTGGATGCTGTCCTGGGGGCCAAGGGGCCGCACCAGCAGCAGGTCTCGGAGAGCACAGGGGTCAGCGGTACGGTCTGCTGGCCAGGCTGTGAGGAAGCCTTTGTGAGCCCTGGGCACCAGGCCCAGGGCACGGAAGCACAGGCCGGTGTAGACGTCGTCGAAGGGGAAGGGGGCCACACGGGCTGCTGCCTGCAGCAGCCAGGGTGCCAGGCGCCCAGCGATGACATAGCCACCGCCACTTGCATAGGCCGGGTAGCCACCTTCAAAGAAGGACCCGGGCACGTAGAAGGGTCCTCCAGGCTTCCGGAGGGGCTTGGCCTGGGTGAAGACCTCACCCAGGTAGAGGCCTCGGGCCCAGCTGGGTGGCAGGGCCCGCAGGTGGTCCAGCAGGGCAGGGGTGTGCACGAAGGCGTCATCCTGAGCTTGTAGGACAAAGCTCACGCCGGGGCAGTGGCGGTCCAGCCAGGCCAGCAGTAGCAGGTCCTTGAGCGTCTGGTTGAAGGGGACATCAAGGAAGTCCCAGAGCAGCAGGTCACTGTAGCGGTGGCTCTCCCAGGCCACCAAGGAGCCTAGGTCAGGCCCCCTGTCACCTGCTGGGGACCCCAGCAGGAAAAGCAGCCGGATACCGGGAGCCGGACCACCCCATGTCTCCCTCACAGCCTGCCGTTCTGCAAAACGCCCTGGTTCCGACTTGACAGCCAACAGCAGGTACGGAACATCCATATCTGTGCAGCTGGCCACTTGGCCACTGCCACCTTCAGGGAGCCACCGTGGGAAGCTTCGGCAGGCTGCTGACAGCAGGAAGCGGCGGAGGTCCTCAGGGTAGGAGGCGAAGTCGGGGATCTCGGCAGCAGCAGCAGCCCCCCAAGCCCGGCAGTCCCCCGCCTCAGCACTGTCCCCACTGGGCAGGGCCCCCAGCCGCCACTGTTGCATGTTCCAGTAAGCCGAGGGCAGTGGGCCAGTCTGACCCAGACGGGCTGAGAGGTTAGCCGGCAGGGTGGGCTCAGGGCTGGATGGAGTGGGGCCTGGCGGGGTGCCCCGGGGTCCTGGGTAGGCCTTGCTAAGCCGAGACTCGGCAGTCCACTCGATGTACACTTTGAGGCCCAAAAGCGTGAGCAGCGCTGACAGGCAGAGAAGGCATTTGGGGCAGCGCATGACCTGGCCCAGGGACGGGTGGCTACAGAAGCTGCAAAGGAGCCACAGAGGCCTTTGGGGTGTGGGGAGGGCCCCCACAGTCCCCGCCAACGCCTGTAATGGCTTCTCTCACTCCCAGACCCTAAACCACCCCTCAGCCGAGGACCCAACTCTTCCCTGTTCCTAGACCTAGGAATCCTTGCTCCAACCCCATTCCAACACCCTGCTCTTTCCACTCTCAGCCCCACTCCTTCCACCTTCCTAGAAACCCTGGAGGTCTACCTATTTCCCACCCCACCCCAGGCACCAGGGACTCTGCCATTCCAATCCCCTCCACTCCCCAGTTCATCCCCCTCACCAGGAGTCAGGATCACTGGGGTCAGCTCCTTTCACCTCCGTAGAAACCCAGCCTCCCTTGCCCCCACAGTCCCCACCCCAGGGACCGGGGAACCAGGGATCTGCTCCCTCCTCTTTACCTCTGGGTCCGGCTCCCGCCAGCTCTGGCACCCCAGGGCTTCTGGTCCAGCCCTCCCTCGGCTCCCGCCCTTCTGCCCTAGTCCGCGCGGTGGTGAAGTCGTTGTTCTTCAGCCCAGCCCAGCCAGTCCAGAGGGGCGGGGAGGGGAGGGGAGCAGGAGGCTGGGAGGGCCCCAGGGGCCGGGAGGGGCTTGGGCGGGGCTGAGGGAGGAGGGGAGGGAGGAGGAGGGGAAGAGGCAAATCTGAGAGCTGGGGCTTTGGCATGTTATGGCTGGTTTTCTGGTGAGACAGTGGGAAAAATGCAGGGGTGGCTGCAGAGACAGACGGGGGACCCAGAGAGGCTCCAGGAGGGAGAACCAGGGGCCTGAGAGAAAGTCTGAGGGAGGGTGAGGCTGAGGGCCCAGTGGGCTGGGTGGTGTCAGAATGGCCCAGGGACAGGCAGAGTCCTAAAGTGGCAAAGCCTGGAGGCGAGGGGCTGGCGCCTGGCCGCGGGAGGAGGTGGTGGTGAAAGTGCTGAGAGGGAATGGGTCAGTCCTGCCAGATATGGCGGGGGAGAGTGTTGTGGCTGCCCAGAGTCAGGGTGGGGGTGGGGAAGGAGGCTGATGAGGAGGAGGAGGAGGAGAAACAAACAGAGACAGACATTGTAGAGAAGGAGGGACAGCCAGGGAGACCTTAGGGGCAGGCAGGGAGAAGAGAGAGGAGAGATAGGAGATGGAGACTCAGGGGGGCAAAGAGGAGAGAGCTGCAGGGAGAGAGATGGCGAGGACAGGGAAGGTGGAGACAGAAGAGGAGGAGGGGAGTGGAGACAGTGAGCAAGAGATCGGGGGTGGCCGGGAAGCCCCCATGGGGGAGGGAGGGTAGAGAGGAAGAGAGATCTGGAGAGGCAGGTGGAGGGTTGGGGCAGAGAGGAGGGAGTCTGCGAACAGAGAGCCACCCTCGGAGAGGCAGGGAAGGGAGCCAGGAAGGAGTGGGAGAGGATGAGATGGATGAGGAAGGGGTAGGTGGAGGGGGAGCCAAGCCAGAGGGCAACAGAGGGTGACAGGGTCCTGGCCCCGGGAGCTCTCGGAGCTGGACTGACCCCTGCATCTCTTCCATCCCCTTTGCATGGGCTGCCTGCCTTGCAGGACGGGAATCCATCCCCACCCGGTTCCCTACTCCAGCCCAGGCCAGCCGAGCCCTGGGGCCCTGGCCCCGCCCACAGCTTCTCAGTGACTCCGGGAACACTCACATCCGGCCCCCTGGGAAGAGGAGGTGTTTGCCTGTGTTTACACCCCTGCCCTCCTGAGGCCTCTGCTGTTGGGGCTGCATCAGCTGTCTGGGGAGGCGGGCAGGTGGGGCCTCCTCATCCTAGACCTTCTGGAACCTGAGGTGGGACTAAGAGTCCCCCACTGAGCCTGGGCTGACCCCTTCATCCCCCCCGGGGTGGGGAGGGACTGTCCGGATCATCTCAGGAACCCAGTCTGTCAGCAGCAGCTGATGATCTGTCTGGTGCTGATTCCGCCCCGCCCCCTCCCCAAGTTTGAATAATGGAGCCCATGGGAGCAGCTGGAGGAAGAGTTCAGAGGAAGTGGTGCATGCCAATGGAATAAAAGCTAGAGGGGCTGGGGGCAGGCGCCTGAGTACCCCTGGAGGGGTTTCCATCCTCCCCCCCCACCCCCCGCCCTTCCCCATTCCCCCTGGGGCTGGGAGAGGGCGTCAAGGCCCCCTGAGCTGTCCTGGCTCATCTCACTTCTCTAGGGGTGCAGAGGTTCTTGACCAGCGATGACACTGCCCCTCCTGGGGGAGGTTGGAATTCCCAGAGGGTACAGTTTTGGTTGCTATGTGCATTGTTCTGGGGCCAATCAGGAGAGAGAAACCACACAGCAATTGGAACAGGGAAAGGTGAATATCTAGAAAGATTCAAGAGGTGCCTTCTTGTGGAACAGAGGTGGAGGTGGATGTGCGGGTGGAACATGATCAGCCCAACCCAACATTCCTGCCTCCCTAAGCCTTTGGATCCCCCTCTCCAGTTTGCACCAGGGTTCTGGCTTTTCGCCTCGATAACCCTAGGCCACTGTTGAGTTCAAGTTCCAGTCAGCCAACCAGAAAAGCAGTCAGAACCACCCCTGCTCCACTGGCTAACTCATTATAGCCAGAGCCTCTAGTAAGTGCCCGCGTACCAGTGAACTTGGCCCCATCCAGTGTTCTATCTGCCCTCATTGGTCTAAGACCCTCAGAACCCACTCCTGCATGGGGTCCCCAGGTCTCTGCCATACATATTGCAAGCCTTGCAATTCTTTCAGGGTTTAAGCTGTTCCCTCCTGGGTGCTGGTGAGTACCTGTTCCCTGGAGCATGCTGAAATTTGACCCGAGGTATTTATGGGTCTAGTGACAGCAGGGGGTGCCTGTGATGAGTCTCAAGAAGAACAGACACCCCCTTGCAAGGCATCTGCCTCAGGTGAGGCCATCACAGGGTTTTCAAGCACAGGAAGGCTGGTGGTCTCCTCAGACATAGGTAAGGGAGGCTCACAGTGACTTGGGAGTTTGAGATGTGTTTCCTCTGGGTCCAACCAGATGATCCCAGGTGATAGCTTGATTGTGATGCCACTGCATGCCCTGGGTTTCTGATATCCCTTCCCATCACCAAGGAGCTCAGCACTGTGCTCAAGCCAAAGGCAGGACCAAACCAAGCCCCAAATCCCACCTTTGTGAGTCTCTCCTGGAACACTCCAGATGCCAATGCTGTGTCAGTCTGGATCCAATCAGGAGAGGTAAAGCACACAGTAATTTGAGCACACAGTAATTTGAGCAGGGAAAGTTTAATATGAAGAATTATTAACTTTAACAGCAAACTGAAATAACAAGGGATTCACTGGTAAGGTGCCTTGGAATTTACTGGAAATCCACCTTCTGGGGTGTGGTGGAGTCATTCACAGGGAGGTACCTCACTGGAGGCACTCCTCCATGAAACTGCCTGGGGGGCAGTGCCAGGGGAAGCTGCTGACCACCTGGCACTTCAGGAGCCAGGTGCTGGGGAAGCCACACAGACACTGCAGGAGCCTGAGCGAGCGCGCCTAATCAGAACCAGGAAGCAAAAGCCTTTCCTCCTGTACTGTCTCTCGAGCGCCCTCTACTGACAACCTTCTCATGCCAGTTAGCGAAGCAAAAATATTTCCAAGGCCCAGGTCAGTTTTCACAGAGCAAACAAGAAAGTTGAATTTGGAGCTGATAGAGTCCATAAATCGATAAGTGGGAACACCACGGGACTTGGGGTGCTACCGGCATTGAGTGAGTGTGGGCCAGGATGCTGCACCCCACGGGAGCTGAGTCGACCCACACAGGGAAGAACCGTACTGTAAAATGCCAGGAGCACCCCCGTATCAGTCAGGGTCCCAGGAGGAAACAGCTGCACACTCAAATGAGGATAATTTGAGAGGAGTCTGTTGACAAAAGTCAAAAGAAGAGTTTCTGGACATAGCAGCGGGCAAGGCGTGGGGAAACCACCAGAGCGAGTGCAGCTCCCCGGGCTACTTACAGCCAAGCCCTGACCTCCCTAGGCCTGAAGAGGCGAGAGGAGGAGGTGACTGGAAGTGGGAAGGAGAGGAGAGTGTAGGAAGGGCTGCCTGACAGGGTGACAGGAGCGGTGACCTTCCACCCAGGGCACAGCTAGCCAGAGCCCCCGAGGTGGGGCCCCCAACCTCATGCTCTCCTTCCCCCTGACCTGCCAGTGCCACACCCCTCATCCCACCCCGACCCCCACGTGGAGTGAACCCAGTTGAAAGCCAGAAGTATGGAGAACTGTCAGACACTGGCAGAGGCCAGCTGAGATCCAGCTTGATGGAGGGGGGCAGGGATGGGGCTGGCTGAGTCCTAAGATTGCTCCTCGGGCCCCAGTTTCAGGCCCTGGGCCCAGTCAGCCCCCAGAACCTCGCAGTTGGGCAGCATCTCCTCCACTAAGATCCGAGTGAGGCCCGGGTTGGACACGGCAGGGAGGTCTGAGATGTCCAGCCTGCGGAGCTTCCTGAGAGGAGGCAAGAAGAGGGGAGGCCCGCGTGAGGATGGCATCTGTGTGTGAGTGTGAGGAGGGGGTGCACCAGTCCCCACTTCAACCCCTAGCTTCCTAAAATAAATCTTCAACTGTCCAAGTACATGAAATCCACTGTGTCAGTTACAAACAGACACCTCTGGCTCCTACTGTTCTGCAGCAGTGTAAATATCATGGAGTTTTCATTAAAACAAAAAGGAAGAAAAACTAGGAGTCCTTCCACTCTCCCAGAGATTCCCTGCGACTGCTCATCCGTGCTGACCTAGGACCTACACTCGAGGTCTGTCATGGAGGCAGGGGATACAGGGAACCACCCAGCAGTGCCCCCGCCCCCGGCTTGGGGCCCAGCCTGTGCTGAGGTCTCACTGGAGGTGGTGGAGGCAGGCGAGGCCCCGCTCAGAGACTTGAGGGCAACCGGCCAGTGAGAGCTCCTGCAGTGAGCCAGCCAGCTGGTGGAGGCGGCTGAGACACCAGTCATCCACGTGGGGACAGCGCTGCAGAGACAGGGACTGGAGTTCCTTCAGGGCCACTGTAGGGGGAGAGGGCGGATGGCACCGAGGGCCCTTCTGGAGCCCACCACAAAAGGGAAAACGCAGAGCCTAGCCCATCTCCATGCCGCCCCACCCCACTCACAGAGGTTGTCCAGGCCTTGGTAGTTGATGGCACAGCCACTGGCATCGACAGCCTCTACAGGCACTGCCTGGAACTTGAAGAAGTCAAGAGAGAAGCGGCCACGCCCATTTGACTGCATCCACTCCTGGCCCTGAAACCTGGAAGGGGAGACGGAGTGTCAGCAGGGTATCCCACCCCTCCCCAGGCCTCCAGGCTCTCGAGAATGCTCCCTGGCCCCGTACAATAAGATGATTGTACTGCATCTGATGCACTTACTACACATCAGGCCCTGTACTCAGGGCTTTACATGTCTGGTCTCATGGGAACCCCTGACATCCCATCCAAGATGGAATGTTTGGTCAGTTTTACAGACCTGGAAGCTGAAGGCCAGAAAGATTACTGATAACATAAGAGAACGGGGCCGGCCCTGTGGCTTGGTGGTTAAGTGTGCGCGCTGCGATGCTGGTGGCCCGGGTTCGGATCCCGGGTGCGCATCGAGGCACCACTTCTCCGTCCATCCTGAGGCCGAGTCCCACATACAGCAACTAGAAGGATGTGCAGCTATGACATACAGCTATCTACTGGGGCTTTGGGGGGAAAAAATAAAATAAATAAAATCTTTAAAAAAAAAAAAAACATAAGAGAAAAGAGCTATAATACAAGAATCCTCACAGATGGGCAAAAGCTGAGACATTTTCAGACAAGTCTACCATTTCTAAGGAAGGTGCTGGAGGAAGTGCTCAAACCCAGTGAAAATTTTAATCAGAAGCAAGATGAGGAGTAGATGAAATCTACATGAATTGTATTTTTCAAAAAAAGAAGAAAAATAAACAGGAAAACACCCCAAAGGGAAGAAGGAGAAAGGAGGAAAGAAGAGAAACACTCACATTTATTGAGCACACATGCTATGCCAGGCCGTGTTCCAAGTGTTTAGTTTGCAAATGTCTCTGAGACTTTACAGCAAACCCTGTAGGTTAGATACAACTACCATCCCTTTTTACAGATGACAAGACTGAAGCTCAGGAACAAGACCCATGTCACACAGCCAGCAGGGGGCAAAGAGCAGGGGACTCACAGGGAAGCCTGTCTGACTGCAGAGCCCAGGGCTTAGAGAGATACTCTAGTGCCTCCCCCAGGCCCCCTCTGACACCTTTGCTGTCGTACTTGACTGCGCCTCCCTGCTTCAGGACGAAATAGGCACCTGCGATGTACGGGCCGTATTGCTCCTTGATGTGGGTGAAGGATCTGCCGAGAGAACAGGAGCCGAGGGTAAGGCCTGGGGAGCACTGCACCCATCACTATGCCCTGGTGCTGAGAGGGTCAGAGTCCACAGCACCAGGACTGGCTGACAGACAGGGGCGACAGACAGACAGAGTCAGGCTGCAAATATTTACTGAGTGCCTATTAAGTGCTGGGCACCGGGAGAGTGGTGACAAAGACAGACAACCGTCCCTGCCCTCGTGAAGCTATTTTACAGAGGACACAGAAAATAAACCAGGGAGTAAAAGCCAATTGCAGACAGTATCAATTCCACGATGAAAATAAAACACAGGGACTGATCAGGAGTGGTTCGGGTCAGGGGTGGGGATGGAGGAGGCTAATTTAGTTTGGGGGTTAAGAAATGCTTCTTGGAGGAAGTGACCCTTGAGCAGAGATCCGAGTGGTGAGAAGGAATGCAGAAGGGCAAAGCCTGCCAGGCCAAGGGAGCAGCTAGTGCAAAGGCTCAGAGGCTCAGATGAGGATGATGGAAC
Organism: Ceratotherium simum simum; assembly: GCF_057802395.1. Lineage (NCBI taxonomy): Eukaryota > Metazoa > Chordata > Mammalia > Perissodactyla > Rhinocerotidae > Ceratotherium > Ceratotherium simum. The sequence continues at coordinate 20,498,359 of NC_141932.1, read as the reverse complement.
AAGGAGCAATAAGGATGCCATGTTGGCGGGGGTGAGGGGAGTCCCTGGCAGGGGTCCCGAAGCTCAGGAGGGACTAGGTTTTTAGGCCTTAGAGTTTGGCTTCTATTCTAGTTGCAATTGGAAACCAATGTGGGGTTTTAAGCAAAATGGTAATGTTGTCTATTTTGGTAATGGACTGGATGTGGAGGGCAGAGAAGCAAAGAGAGGAATTAGGGATGACTCTTTAGAATTTGGCCTGAACGACAGGGTGGGCAGTGGTGCTGTTTACTGGGATGGGGAACGCTTGGGGGTGAGCAGAGTTTTTGAGGTGCCAGTCTAGACCTCCAAGAGGAGATGGTGGGCAGCAGGTTGCCTGTGTGAGCTGCAGTCCTTGGGAAGGGTGTGGGCTGGAGATGAAGATGCAAGCCGGCAAGGCTGGTACTGGAAACCACAGGGCTGCCTGGGAGTGGCAAGGGCAGAATCTGGGTTCTGCCTAGTGCGGCCTGAGTGGCAGAATCCTGCACGTCAGGAGTTCTCACCGATTTTTCTGGTGCACCTTCAACACCTGCTTTCGGAACAGATACTCCCTCAGAGCCTTGACATCATAGAAGTGGTCAGCCAGGAACTGGAGCAGCGCCCTCCCCTTCCTCCAACTGCCCTCTGGGGCCACTGTCCTGCTCAGGCCACGGATGTCCCTGGGACCCCATTTCCATATTGAGGACGCCAGGTGCAGGAACTGGGGAGGAGGAGAGGAGATGAGGGGCTGAGCCTGGAGCCTCCTGTGAGAGACAGACCCAGATCCTCCCGATCTTGCTCCACGAATCCCCCACTACCCCAATGCTTCCCAGCTCACTAAATTCTCCTTTCAGAACTTCCAGATGCTGCCTTTGGGATCCCCAAATTTCCCCATGTTTACCCAAGTTCTCCCCCTTAATGAACCCTAAATTCTCTCTTTGATTTGGCCAAACATTCTTGGTTTTCTCAAATTCTCCCCCAACCCTTATTTTTCTCTCTCAAAACCTCTATTATTTGACCTCTTAATTTCCTACAAATTATTCCCCTGATTTTATCCAATTCTCCCTGGAGTCTGCCTGAATAACCCGTTTCTTTTCCCAAAATATAACCTTAATTTCTCTCCAAACCACCCTTAACTAACCTCTTAAAGCCCCCAAACTCCTCCTCCAATTTCCCCTCCAAAGTCTTCTCTTAGCCTGCCCAAATTTCTCTTTTGGCTTTAACCAAATTCTCCGAATAATTTTGCCCAAATCCTTATTTTCCCTCAAAATTCCTCTAGCTCCCCGCTTCTTACTTTAATTTTCCCTAAATCCATTTCTTGATTTTACCTAATTCTTCCCGAATTCTCTCCACGAATATCGCGAATGCTCCCCTTAACTTCCCCCAGGTCCTTCCCTTGGAACTCGCCAATTCACCTCTTGGTTCCTGTCCCCCCAACCCCCCCATTATCCCTTTGGTTTTCCATCAAAATTCCTAACTCTCCTATGAGTTTCCCTCACCTGTATCCTTTGGTCTCCTACTCTTGGACCTCAAAGCACACTTTCTCCGCCAATCCGCTCTAAACCCTCTTGCCTGATAGGAAGGACCCACTCTCGCCCGCCCATGACTCCCTGCGCCCGCAGTAGGATCCCTCGCGCCGATTGGCTGATGCGTCACCTTCCGAACGCACTCCCTGCTTCCCCATTGGTTGTTCCCTTCCAAGTCCCCGCCTCTCTAAAGCTTCTCTGCCACCGCCACGGCTGCTTCCCGGCCCCCAAGGGCCACACGTCTACGTCCCAGCGCGAGGCCCAGCGGGAGAGGCCTCCTGCTCCCTCTCGCTTCCTGATCCCTGGGCGCCGACAGAGGCCCTGGAGGCAGAGGCAGCAGAGCGGACTTCAATTTTGGGAGTCCAGGAGCTCCGGTCACCTACCGCCCTGGGCGCCGCCATCTTGCTAGGCTTACGTAACCGGAAGGGGCCGGTCTTATTACACCCACCTGGCCCAGGCTGAGGCTTCTTTTATGTCCACGCCCCCTCTGTTTTCCAACCCTCCTCTTAAAGGCGCACGCACTTTTTACTCTTCTTGGGTTTAGGGATTGCTGGGAGCGCCCTCTCCATGAGCCTTAAGATGGGACTCTGTAGCCTTTCCCTAGGAGAGGGTGGGCTATACTTCCTGTTACAGGACCTTCTTTCCCTCCGACTGTGCTCACAGGGCCCCTGAGCTTCCCTGTTCCTTCAGCTCTCACTGGCTAGCTCCTTAAAACACGGAAGGAGAGTGAGAAACTGACCGCGTCTTTCTTTAAGCCAGGGTCAGGGAAGGGAAAGGTCAAGGGGGTGGTGAGGTTAGATTTCAGGGTAGGAGACGGGGGATGAGATCTCAAGATTAGTATTGTGATGTGTTCGTGGTTTCAGTTTGGAGTTCAAGGCTAGATCTCAGCGTGAAGATTCAGTGTGAAGCCTTGAGGATATAATTATTCATTCATTCATTCCACAAGTATTTATTGAGCTCCTACCACGTGGCAGGAACTGCTCTGGGTGCTGAGGTTACTATGGTGAATAGGACAGACCAAGTCCCTCTCTCAGGGAGTGAACATTCCAGGCAGGGAGAGGATGGATAAGAAACAAATGAATAAGCAAGATAATTTCAAATAGTATTCATTAAGAGGCAAATAAAAAGAGGCAATATAATAGGGAGTGACTGGGGGGTAGGGCCATCAGCAAAGGCTCTCAGAACAGGTGACATTTAAGTGAAGGTGAAGCTAGGAAGGAAACAGTCATTCAAAGATCTGGAGGAAAAGTGTCCCAGGCAGATGTAATAGCCAGTGCAAAGGCCCAGAGGTGGGAACCAGCTTGAGGAGAGAGGGAGGAGACTGGGTCAGAGAGGTGGGCAGGAAGCTGACTGTGCTTTGTTGCATTCGCAGGGGCGTTTCATGATCTGATTTACATTTTCTGAAGATCATCTCTGTCAGGTGGAGAACAGAGCTTGGAAGGCAAGGGAGGAAGCTGGGAGTAGCAAAAAGGCTACTGAAATAGTCCAGGCAAGAGATGAATGGGGACACGAGCAGGGATGGGGCAATGGAAATGGTGAGAAGTGCTCAGATTATGAGTCTATTTTGAAGATTGAGCCAATAGCTTGAGAAACGAACAAGGATAGTGATGCCAGTTATGGAGCTGGGGAAACTGGGAATGTAGCAGGTTTGGAAGGGCTGGTGTGGTAGGCTGAATAGTAGCCCCTCCCAGAATATCCACGTCCTGATCCCTGTGAATATGTTACTTTATATGGTAAAAGGAAGATGTGATTAAGTGAGGAATCTTGTGATGGGGAGATTCTCCTGGATAATTGGGATGGGCCCAATGCAATCACAAGGGTCCTATCAGATGGAGGCAGGAGGGTCAGTCGGTAGGAGACGTGATGAGAGGTGCAAGAGGTTAGAGTGATGCAAGGAAGGGGCTATGAACCCAGGAATACAGGTGGCTTCTAGAAGCTGGGAAAGGCTAGGAGATGGGTTCTCCCCTAGAGCCTCTAGAAGGAACCCAGCCCTGTGGGCCCACTTTAGACTTGTGACCTTTAGAACTGTAAGATAATAACTTTGTGTTGTTTTAAGCCACTAAGTTTGTGATAATTTGTTACAGCAGCAACAGGAAACTAATACAGTGGTGCAGGTCCCAACTGAGATTTCTGTCTTAAGTATATTCACCTTGAGATGCCTGACATATCCACGTGGAGATGCAGAGTAGGATCTGGAGCTCAGGAGTGAGGTCAGGACTGGAGTCAGAGACTTGGGAGCCATTGCCACATAGATGGAATTTGAACACCCTGAGCCTGAAAGACTGATTCTAGCAGAGTGAAGCCCGCAGTGTGTTCCAGCCTTTTCCATGGCAGGGCCCACGCTGATAGTGACAATATCTGTGGACAAGTCTGTGGTCAGCAGAATTGGCTGTTCCCCGGTAGGTCAGCAGCCTAGAGACTGAGGCATCCCAGCTGAGGGATCATCTCTGTGGAAGCCACCCTTGGTTCCTCAGGCACACTGGCTGGGGGGCCCTGGGATGGCCCAAGAGGAGAAGACAGGCAAGGACCAAGCTGTGGGTAAACTAGAGGCCAAATGGACAAGAAGGCAGCAGAGGAGGCTGAGGAAGAGCAGTGGGAGGGACCGAGGACAGGGCAGACTGAGATGAGACCAGGCATCCACAGACATCAGCACCCAGGAGGGGTCAGGCCTGAGAAGAGGCGGGGACGGGTGGAATTTGACCTCCACCAGCTGGGCTGTGGTCGGACCCTTGTGAGCAGAGTTGAGGTTGGACTTCAACAGGAAAAGAGAAACACATGAGGCTGCTGATTCTCACTGCAGAATGGACTTTGGGATATGCCATCCCAGCCTCCCTCCTGCCCTACCCTTTCCTCCCCCCAACCCCCAGCTCCCCAGGGGACTGGGTCACTCTGGACCTTGCTACTTCCTGCTCCTGGCTGCCACTGCTCAGAGATATGGAGCTGTGGAGGCAGCTCTGGCAGGCTGGACTGGTGCCCCCGGGACTGGGCCCACCTCCCCAGGCCCTGAGGGGCATCCCCCCAGTGGGGAGGGCTGGGCAGACCCTCATGTCCCCAGCGGTAGACACCAAAGGTGCCAGGGAGAGTCTGCTGTGGATCTGGGAGGAGCTGGTGAGTGAGAGGTTTGGAGGGGAAAGAGATGAGGGGTGGGGAGAGAGAGAGAATGGATGAATGAATGGGAATGAATGGAAATAGAAGGGGCCAGACATTGAAGACCAACATTGAGAGACAGGAAGGGAGAAATAGGGGCAGAGACAGATAGCGAGAAAGAGATGGAGACAGGCAGCGACACAGAAAGACCCAAAGAGTGGGAGGCAGGAGTAGAGAGGGACAGAGACAGACCCAGAAAGAGATGGAAAGCAGAGATTGAGAGCAGCAGCAGACACAGAGAGATTCAGATTAAATCTGAGAGACAGAGAGAGATGGAGACAAAGGCAGGGGCAGAGAAACAGAGACAGAGAGACAGAGACAGACAGGTGAGACAGAGAGACAGATAGATAACAAGAGAGGGAGACATAAGAGAGATGAAGAGACTAAGACTCAGAGACACAGAGAGAGAGGTAGAGACAGTGAGGGACAATGAAATGCAGAGACAAACAGAGACAGAGGCAGAGATCAAGAGACACTGGGAGAAGCAGGATGGCAGTTAGGGTCAAGGGACACAGTGGGGACCCTGTCCAGGTGCTGTGGGCCTGGATTGTTAAAGAAAAAATATTTATGACACCTTTAAAGATGGTAAGGCCTTAGCTGTAGGGATCACAGTGATGAGATTTTGGGGTAGAGGAGAGAGAATGGGCTCAGCTCTGAATACAGCTTGGGCAAGTGGGGATTTATAGCCAAGGAGCAGGGTGGGGTCAGTGGATGGAAAATGACTAAGAGGACACATCAGGATTACGGGGAATTCTGGTAAAATGACCTAACAGGATTCTTGGTGGAGGTAGGCCAGGTGATCAGACCGTGGATGATGGAGGGTGAGGAACCTGATCAGATATGGGGGGTGATCAGATGGGGAGGATAGAGGATTCTTGCTAAAAGTGGATTTGGCAAGGAGGTGTGCAGATGGGCCTAGGAGAAGGTTCAGGAGCCTGACTAATGTTTGGTCAAGCAAAGAATCTTTGTCAGGACTTGAGCCGGGACCTGCTCCCACCCAAGTTCTGGAAGGGAAAGGGGGCAGCCTAACCCCTTTCCCTCTGTGGTGGGATGCCCATGACTTGCCCTTCCCACTGGCAGGGGAACCTCCGCCGAGTGGATGTCCAGCTGCTGGGCCAGCTGTGCAGCCTAGGGCTGGAGATGAGGGTGCTGCGGGAGGAACTGGTCACCTTCCTGGAAGAGGAGGAGGAGGAGGAGAGCATCAAGGAGGAGGAGGAGGATGAAGAGCCCGAGGGGAAGCAGGAGGAAGGACACCTGGTGGTCTCCTGCCCCACCCAGTCTCACCGCCTCCCTGACTTTGAGATGACCATCTGAGGCCCTGCCAGTGTGCTTCGGACTGACACAGGAATGAGATGCAAGTTTATGCAAGGAAGAGGGGGCGATTTTCAGGTCAAATCAAGTGTAAATGGTGATTTGGAGTCAACTCCTGTTCCTTGAGCAAGTGCTTTCCCTGAAGATGTCTGAGATGAAATTGAGGGGTGGCCTGTGGGCTGTGGGTGTGTTTGCAGGTGATGTGGGAAGTTGGCAGAGAAACTCTAGGGATATTTGCAGAGGAGCCGCAGGTGGGTTGCAGAGGAGATGTGGGTCTTTGCGCATATGATGGAGATGCGGGCAGATGGCTATCGAGCCCCTGAAATGTGGCTAGCCCTTATTGAGGTGCTCTGTAAGTGTGACACATATGCCAAATTTCAAAGGCTTAGTATGATAAAAAGAATATAACATTTCAATAATGTTAAAAATTAATTACATATTGAAATGATAGTATTTCGAGTATATTGGGATAAATAAAAATATGACTAAAACTGATTTCACCTGTTTCTTTTAATTTTTTTTATTGTGGTAAAATATATATAACATAAAATTTGTCATTTTTAGCATCTTTAAGTGTACAGTTCAGTAGTGTTAAACACATACACATTGTTGTGCAACCATGTCCTCCATCCATCTCCAGAACTCTTGTCATCTTGCCAAACTGAAACTGTCCCCGTGAAACAACAACTCCCCAGTCCCCTTCCTCCAGCACCCAGCAACCACCATTCCACTTTGTGTCTCTATGAATCTGATACTCTGGGACTCTCCTATGAGTGGGACCGTACAGCATTTGTCTTTTTGAGTCTGGCTTATTGCACTTAGCATAATATCTTCAAGGTTCATCATGTTGCAGCATGTGTGAGAATTTCATTCCTTTTTGAGGCTGAATAACATCCCATTGTATGTACACACCACAGTTTGTTTATGCATTTATCTGTCAATGGGCACTTGGGTTTCCACCTTTGCACTACTGTAAATATCATTGCTATGAACTAGGGTGTACAAACATCTGTTCAAGTTCCAGCCTTCAGTTCATTTGGGTATATATCCAGATGTGGGATTGCCAGGTTGTATGGTAATTCTTTGTTCAATTTTTTGAGGAACCACCATGCTGCTTTCCACAGGGGCTGTACCATTTTATATCCCCCCAGCAATGCACAAGTGTTCCAATTTCTCCACATCTTTGCCAACAATTTTTTTTTTTTTTTTTTTATCCTAATGAGCACGAGGTGGTATCTCACTATGGTTTTGATTTGTGTTTTCCTAAGGATTAGTAATGTTGAGTGTTTTTTCCTGTGCTTATTCATCTGTTTATTTTTACATTTTAAAATATGCCTGGTAGAAATTTACACATGTAGCTCCCACTGTATTTCTATCGCACAGCACCTTTTCAGACGATTGAAAATGGCATGTGGGTGTGAGCAGATGAGCAGTGAGGGTTCATGGATGTTCCCGGATGTGATGCAAATGTGTCAGAGCTCCCCCTGCAGGAGACAGGCTGGCACTGCGCATGGCTGCAGAGGAGAAGCAGGGCTGCACATGGGACTATTGCCCAGGTCCACGTTTGTAGAAAAGATGCCCGAGTCAGCAGATGGAGGGTCCAGGCTGAGGAGAGACAACTCTTCAGGGGAGACACTTGGACATTCATTAACCCATTGCTCCCAGTGAGGGCAAACACACTCTGTCATATTTGCAGTGCTTCATTGAAGCACTGTCTAGTTGGGAATAAGGATGTTTCCAGAGAAGTGAGATGTTGGCAGAAGAGGTGCTGAATCCCTGTCTGTGGGGACTTCCTCCTTAAAAACAGCCTGCTAGGGCTGGCCCGGTGGCATAGTGGTTGAGTTCGCGTGCTCTGCTTTGGCAGCCCGGGGTTCGCAGTTTCCGATCCCAGGCGTGGACCTACGTACCAGTTATTAAGCCAGGCTGTGCCGGAGTCCCATGTAAAGTAGAGGAAGATGGGCACAGATGTGAGCCCAGGGCCAATCTTCCTCAGCAAAAAGAGGAGGATTAGCAACTGATGTCAGCTCACGGCTAAGCTTCCCCACACACAAAAACAACAACAGCTGCAAAAGTAGCCTGCTGCTTTCTGTCCAGTGGAGTCTCCCAAGTCTGGAGGTGTGTGTAAGGGGGCTTAGGGGTTCAGGCTCCATCCCCAAACTGGTCCTTCTTTGCCAACCCTATCCAGGTCTGCAGCTGCTGAGGCCTCTGCTTTGGGAGTCAGGAGAGGATGTTGGAAGTCCAACCCCAGCACCCAGGGAAGGTGAAAGACACCCCAAGAGTGTGCAAATGGTCAGAGCTTCCTCTACCTCACTTTGCACTCTAGAAGGAGGCTGGGGGCAGCTACATCCAGGCTGTGGGAGTCATGAGGGCTGAAGAAGTGAGGGTCCATGGCCACAAGGTCTGATTCACTCCTGTGAGAGAGGCACTGAGAGGAGACTTGGAGGGGGTGCTGTGGGAGGGAATGCTCACTATTCAAGGACAGCATGGGGGGGTGGCCCCTGATGTCTGGGTGGGAGTTGCTTTCAGCCATGGCCTGGGACACAGAGGAGACATCTATGGGAGACACTCAGGGAGTTAGGGTGGATGTGGCCAGCCCCACTGGTACCGTCCTCAGCAGCACATTGAGCAAGCAATGTCCAGCAATGCCCAAGTCAGGATCAGCCCTGCCCTCCTGGAACTCTCAGGCCAGCAGAGGGGGAGAAACCCCTCACCACATGGGAACAGCCATGATGACCAGGGCCAGGATGGGGTTGCCAGGCAGTGGGGTCATGGCTGAGATGAGGGAGCGCAATTGACTGAAGGGACTCAGATGAGGCAACAGGCCCAGCCTGAAACATCAGGAAAGTGTTCCTAGAGGAGAACTGAAGGAAGAAGTAAAAATGAGCCAAGAAAAGGAAGAATGGGAAGAGTGTAACAAGCAGACAACAGCACATGCAAGTGATCTGGTGACCCAACCCTCGGCTACTCAAAGTGTGGTCCATGGACCAGCAGTGTCAGCGTTGCTACGGCTGTCCACTGCTGCATGACAGACAACCCCAAACTCAGTTCTTTTGACAAAATGGCAACATTTATTTTTCTCACAATTCTGCAGCAGCAGGGATAGCTCATCTCTGCTCCAGGATGAGTTACTGAGCTTCAGCTAGAATCATCTGAAGGCACATTCACTCACCTGTGTGGCAGTTGACACTGGCTGCTGGCTGGGGGCCTCTGTTCCTCTTTGTGTTGTCTTTCCACGTGGCTGGATTGGGCTTTCACACAGCGTGGTGGGTAAGCTTCAAAGGCAAGTGTCGCACAGAGAGAGCCAGGCAGCAGCCTTATCACCTTGTAGGACCAGGCCTCATTAGCCATGTGATCACTCGCCCATATTCCACTTGTTAAGGCAATCACAAAGTCCTGCCCAAGTTCAAGGGAAGGGGAAATGGGCTCCATTTCTTTGTGGGGGAGTGCAAGGTTCTGGAAGTATGTGGGACAGGAAAAATTGCTGTGGTCATTTTCAGAAAACACAGATTGTCACAGCATCACCTGGAAGCTTGGTGGGCATGCTGATTCCCAGGTCCCATCCCAGACTTACCGAATCAGAATTTGAATTTAATCAGATTCTCAGGTGCTTCCTCTGCATATTTGATTGGAGAAGCACTGTCTTAAGTTATACATATGGCACTGTTTTGAGCAGGAGGGGACATTAGTTAAGTTTAGAAAGTTCCCTCTGGCTGCTGTGTGGAGTGTGGATAGAGGGGTCTAAAGTGGTGGTTTTGTAGAAACAACCAAGGAAAAAAAATGGATAAATTAGAATTCATCACAATTTAGCACTTTGTGCATCAAAGTGTACTATCAAGAGTAAAAACATAACCCATAGAATGGGAAAAAAAATCGCAAAAATACATCCAATAAGGGTCTAGTGTCCAGAATATATAAAGAACTCTTATAATCCAGCCCTAGAGAGACAAATAGTCTAATTAAAAAATGGTGAAAGGATTAAAATAGCAATGTCTACAAGAAGATACACAAGTGGCTAAAAAGCAAAGGAAAAGAGGCTCAACACCATTAATCATTAGGGAAATGCGAATTAAAACCATAATGAGATAGCATCTCACAATTAATAGGACCACTATAATCCAAAAAAAGGAAAATGGGGCCAGCCTGGTGGCGCAAGCGGTTAAGTGCTCGCGCTCCGCTGCGGCGACCCGGAGTCCGCTGGTTCGGATCCTGGGCGCTCACCGACGCACTTCTTGGCAGGCCATGCTGTGGCGGTGTACCATATAAAGTGGAGGAAGATGGGCACGGATGTTAGCCCAGGGCTGGGCTTCCTCAGCAAAAAAAGAGGAAGATTGGCAGATGTTAGCACAGGGCTGATCTCCTCACCAAAAAAAAAAAAGGAAAATGGCAAGTGTTGGTGAAAATGTGGAGAAACTGGAACTCTGTTGTGTTGCTGTTGGCAATGTAGAATGGTGCAGCTGCTGTGGAAAACAGCCTGGTAGTTTGTCCAACAGTTATACATAGAGTTACCATATAACCAAGCAATTCCACTCCTAACTGTCTACCCAAGAGAATGGAAAACACATGCCCACACAAAGGCTCATACACAAATGTTCATAGTAGCATTATGCATGAACACCAAAAAATGGAAAGAACTCAAATGTCCACTACTGGGGAATGGATAAACAATATGTCATGTATCCAGACAGTGGATTATTATTCATCCATAAAAAGGAATGAAGTACTGATCCATGCTCCATTATGGATGAACCTTGATGCTAAATGAAAGAATCACACACAAAAGGCCACATATTGTATGATTTTATTTATTTGAGATGTCCAGAAGAAGCAAATCCATAGGAAAACTGGATTAATAGATTCCCGGAGTTAGGTGGAGGAGTGAATGGAGAATGATTGCTTAATGGATATGAGGTTTTACTGAGGTGACAAAAATATTCTAGAACTAGATAGTGGTGATGGTTATACAATGTGAATATGCTATAAACCACTGAGTTGTGCACTTTAAAAGGATGAATTTTCTGTTGTGTGAATTATATCTCAAAAAATCAAGTGTTTTTCTGTGGAGAGACTCAGCTGGGCTGGGCTGAGACTGGACTGGGGCATGGCTCTGGGGAGGGGAGGAGAGCTGGTCGGAAAGAGGCTCAGGAGGCAAGAGACAGGTGGTAGAGACTGCTGGAGAGGGCTGTGTTGGGAAGGGGCTTGGGCCTGGGGACTGCAGTATGGAGACACAGACAAGGAGCGGGTTTGTGTGGTTTGAGGCAGCTTGACTGCATGTGTGGGAGGCATGGGAAGGCCCATTTCATGTGTGCACATATGTGGACATATTAATGGAAAGTGTCTTCCAATGACCCATGGGAGCAGGGTCAGAGAGTCTGAGAGATGACCCATCTGCCTCAGCACAGGTTGTGTGTTTGGGACAGGGGGGCCTCTGCCGGCCCTTCATGCCAGACACCCTGAGTCCCTGGTCCCTCAACTCTGCCACCACCTTGGTCTGAGAAAATATAGAAACCTATCATCCAGAATGAGTCAGACATCTCGGATTATTCAGGCTCATGGCCAGGGTTTGAGGCTCTGGGTCCTAGAGGTCAGAGGTCAGGGTGCTGTGTACCTAGGTCTCCATGAGTCACAGGTCAGGGCACTGGGCACTTGGGTTCTGATGGGTCAGAGGCCTGAAGATTGGGTGACTGGGTTTTAGTGGGTCAGAGGTCAGAGACATGGGCACCTGGATCCCTGTGGGGCAGAGATCAATGGACTAATAACCATGTCTTTATGGGCTCTGTGACCTTAGGCAAGTGGCCACTGCTCTGAACCTCAATTTCTTTGTGGTAAAATTGGGATGATTATGGTACCTGCCTCTTAGGGCTGAGTGAAGATTCAAAGATAACTCATGAGTGGTTGGCATAGTGCCCAGCAGGCAGACAGGGCTCAGAAAATGAGACCCAGATGGTCCGGTTGACGGTGCGTCTGGGGGCCTGGGGCCCTCTGTCCCAGGGCTCCACTTTTCATTCATTCCACAAATATTTACTTGGCACTTGCTGTGTGTGAGGCGCTGTTTGAATGCGGAGGATTCTGGGAAAACAAGATAAGATAAGCGGAAAAGACAGCAATCACAGTGGCTAACTCTCACCAGCATGAGCTATGAAGGGCCCAGGTAGCGGGTTTCATTTGCCCCAGCACACACAACCCTCAGCAGGGTGTCGTCTTACAGATCAGTACAAGGAGCTTCACCAAGGGCTGTGGCTCCCCAAGGTCAGCATCAGGGATGGGGCTCTAACTTGGTCTCTGAGTGCACCTCCCTGCCCCCTGTCCTCACCCTTCCCAAGCACAGAACCTGGTATTGTGGCCAGACAAAGGCCTGGTCTGGAAAGCCAGGCCCCACCCTCATGAGCAGGCCAACCCCTCCTTTAGTCCCCTCTCCCAGGCTCCATCCCATGGCAGAGCCCCTCCCACTCAATTTCTCCTCTCTCTGCCCCTCAGTCTTCCTCTAGGATTGTGCTGTCCAATACTGTAGCTACTCGCCACTTGTGGCTACTGAGCCCTTGAAATGTGGCTGGTGTGGCTTGAGAGGTGATGTAAGTGTGAAATACACACCAGATTTCAAAAACAAGAGCATGAAAAAAAGAATGGAAAAACTCATTATTTTTGTTGTTGATTACACGTTGACATGATAATGTTTTGGATACACTGGGTTAAATAAAACATGCTGTTGAAATTATTTTCACCTTTTTGTCAATATGGCTATTAGAAGATTTAAAACTTACATACCTGACTTGCATTATATTTGTATTGGCTGCACACCTGCTGTGGTGCCCTGTGTCCACCAGGTGGCATCAACACAGGCTGCTGCAGCCCCACCAGCTATGGGAGAAACGGGACAGAGTGGAGATGGGATCCAGCTTTGAAGCCCCTTGAAGAAGTAGGATCTCATAGAGGGCATTGAGACACGCTGTTCCCACACAGGAGGCCAGTATAGGGAGAAAGTCCAAGATCTGGTGAGCAGGAGACAGGCAGTGTGGTCAGACCCCCAAAGATATCATGTTGGAATCCCTGGAACTTGTGAATATTACCTTTTATGACAAAAGGGACTGTGCAGATGCGTTTAAATTAAAGACCTTGAGATGGGGAGATTATGCTGGATTATCGAGGTGAGCCTAAATGGAATCACAAGTGTCCTTATAAGAGAAAGACAGAGAGAGATGTGACCACAGAAGCAAGAGGTGGGAATGTTGTGATGTGGGACCACAAGATCTGGGTGACCTCCAGAAGTTGGAAAAGGGAAGGAAACAGTTTTTCCACTGAAGCCTCAAGAAGGAACACAGCCAACATCCAACTTGATTTTGGACTTCCAACTTCCAAAACTGTCAGAGAATAAATTAGTGTTGTTATAAGCCACTAAGTTTGTGATGATTTGCTGGGGGAGCCACAGGAAATGAATACAGGCAGGGAAAGACAGAAGCGTCATTACTTTCTTACATGAAAATATAATTAAGCTCAAACAAATATACAAGCCATATTGAGACTTGAGGATGTGGGGCAACTAGAACTGTCATATGATTGGGTACATGGGCACAACTGCTTTGGAAAGCCTTCCGAAAGTGTCTATTACACTGAACATATATGCACCCTATGACCAGCAATTCCACTCCCGGGTATACGCTTAAAAGAAAGACGTAAATGTGTTCACAAAACACAGCACTGGAATACTCACAGCAGCCCAATCTGAATAGCCCCAACTAGAAATTCCCCAAATGCCCACCAGCAGTGGAATGGTGCAGCAGTTTAAAAATATGGCAGCAAATTCTTTGCCACTCCTGCCATTGACAAGTGGGGTCTATGTGCTGTCTTCTTAAATATGGGCAGGTGTGTGACTCCTAAAACTAATAGAATATGGAGAAGGTGACACAATGTGACTTCCCAGGCTACATCATAAAAGACATGAGTTGCCATGCAGGAGATCCAACTACTTCAAGACCACCGTGCTGGAGAGGTTACGTGTAATTGTTCAGGCCAACAGTCCCAGCTGAGCCCAGCCTTCCAACCATACTCATCGAGGTCCCAGACACAAGAGTGAAGAAGCCATCTCAGATGTAGAGTTTTGGGCCCCAGCTCTTCCAATCCCAACCATTTGCTTCATCCCAGTTGAGTCCTCAAACATCGTGGAGCAGAGAGAAGACGCCTCAGTTGTGCTCTGTCAGAATCCTGACTCACAGAGTCACTGGAGAGCACTATATTCCACTAAATTTGGGAGTTTATTAAATAGCAATAGATACCCATAAAAAAGATAAATAAATGGTGGGATATTTGCACAATGGAATACTGTACAGCAATGAAAATGAACTAACTGCAACCACATGCAACATTTAATGTAAACAAGTGTAATGTTGGCTTTGTGTCTTTTCCCTGACTCTATTTAATTACCCCTGATAGTGTTTATTTGTGGATTGTCTCTCCCTCAGCCAAATAGAATGTCAAAGTTTGGAAAGTAGGAAACTCTTCATTTTGTTTACTGCTGTATCCATCACACCTAGACCATGGCCTGGCATGCAGTAGGTACTCAGTAAAGATTTTGCTGAATGAATGAATGAATGAATGAATGACTTGTGTGTTCAGGGAAGTTCTCTTGAACTGAGACCATTAAGGCTGAAACCTGAGGGCCGGCTCCGTGGCTTAGCGGTTAAGTACGCGCGCTCTGATGCGGGCGGCCCGGGTTCGGATCCCGGGCGCGCCCCGAGGCACCACTTCTCCGTCCAGCGCGAGGCCGGGTCCCGCGTACAGCAACTAGAAGGATGTGAACCTATGACATGCAACTATCTACTGGGGCTTTGGGGGGAAAAAAATGAATAAATAAAATCTTAAAAAAAAAAAAAAAAAAAAAAAAAAAAGGCTGAAACCTGAATGAGGAGTGGGAATGTGATGGCTAATTTTAGGTGTCAACTTGACTGGACCACAGGGTGCCCAGATGTATTAGTGAGCTCAGGCTACCATAACAAAAACCATAGACTGGGGGGCTTAAACAACAGAAAGTTATTCTCTCTCATTTTGGAGGCTGGGAAGTTCAAGATCAAGGTGTTGGCTGATGTGGAGTTGGACTTGGAGAAGTAATTAGAGTTAGATGAATCATGAGGTGGTGCCCTCATGATAGGAGTGGTTTCCTTATAAGAAATCTCTCTCTTTCTCCCTCTGCATGCTCACACCAAGGACAGGCCATGTGAGCACACAGCCAGAAGGTGGCCTTCTACAGCCAGCAAGAGAGCTGTCACCACGAACCAAACTGGCCAGCATCTTGATCTTGGACTTCCAAGCCTCCAAACTGTGAGAAAATAAATTTCTGTTGTTCAAGCCACCCAGTGTATGGTATTTTGTTATGGCAGCCTGAGCTGACTAATGAAGATTTTGTGACCGAAAATGGTTTTAGAGAAACAGAATATTAAGGATGAGTTTTCTGAATTGGTTCTGGGTTTTCTGGAATTGGCTCTTTAATATGATTAGATTTAACGATGCTAATGTCTCTATTTCCAGTAGTGAAGAGAGCACTGATAGTCCATGGCATGATCTGGCAGTAGAGATACACAACATATCTCCCCTGGATGCTCCTCATCCCCCACTCATAGGAAGTAAGGAGATAGGCAACTGTGTATACGATACTTTCCAGGATTTCTGGAAGAAATAACAAATATGATGAGTTTGGCTTGTTGCTCCTAATATCACTAGACACAGTTGTGACAGAAAAGATGAGTTCAGGGATTCCAATTCCAAGCTCAAGTGCCACATAAATGTCCTGAAAGCTTCTGTGTTCCCTGAAGGAGATTCTTATCTCCTGTAGCGACAGGTGGGGCTGAGGTTGCTGAAAATCACAGGCAGAATCTCATCCTGTGACTCAGTGTATCCCAGCCTCTCAGTGTATTTACTGTCAAAGTGAGGGTGTTGATTGGGGAAGAATGGGATCCTCTAAGTAGGAATGGAGACATGTGGGAAGACCCTGATGAAGCTGTGGACATTGAGCTCCTAAATTCTGATGAGGCTTCCTTGCCAGTGGAAGAGGCCACCCCACCTCCAATGGAAGTGGTCTCTCCATCCCACTCTGAGGGGTTAACCCTGCATTGCCAGAGGAAATGGTATTGCTTTTCCCTGAGGCTGCCTTCCCTGATGCAGTCGCCATGGAAGACAGTGCTGATTCTCCCCAAGAGCCACCCCCCATCACCTTTCTTTGCTTCTAGACCTAGAACTAGACTCAAGTCCCAGCAGGCCCCTAAAGGTGAGGTGCAAAGTGTGACCCATGAGGAGATGTGCTACTCCAAAGCAACTACTTGAGTTTTATAAGTTATACAAACAGAAACCTAGCAAATGTGTAGGAAAGGACACTAAGTGTGTGGGATAATGGTGGAGGGAAAATAAATTTGGATGAGGTCAAATTTATTGATATATGCTCACTAAGCAGAGATTTGCATTTAATGTTGCAGCTCAGGGAGTTAGAAAGTGTTTTAAGTGTTTAGTTGGTTGTGTTGATGCAAGTAACCAATAATCAACCTATAGATTAAAAATGGGGTGAGTTTATTATCTGAGCAAGTCCGAGGACTACAGCCTGGAAGCACAATCTCCACCACGGAAGAAAGCACTCTGGAGAAGTGAGGTGAACAAGCGTGGTTATATACCATTTTGAAGCCTACACCAACATGACAGGAATACTTCTTTTTCTCTTTTACTACAGTCACAAGATGTTTTGCTTCACACAGAAGGTTAATTGGGCCCTGATTTCTGGGAAGGAATGCTTATCTTTAAAAAAATCATGATATGGGAGGGAGGCATTCATCCCTATCTTTAGAGAAGAGTTCTTTGCTTTGGGATACTGTTTAATGTTTAAATCAGATGTATGATGCATGCTTGATAGGCCATATCGGGCCATTCTGGAAAAATAAGTTCAGGCCGAATCAGTTTTAAACCCAAATGGCTTCCTCATCTACCTCAATACATTAACTTTCTTTATTAATTTTATTGCTTTTCATTTATTCCATTGGTTGTTGGATGAAACACACACCAAAAGGTGGCTCACAGTGAGCATATTAGAAATGGTAGTTCTGTCTATGTTTATACAGATCTTCCTCAACTAACGGTGTGGTTACATCCCAATAAATCCATTGTTAGTTGAAAATATCATTAGTCAAAAATGCATTTAATACACCTAACCTTACAAACACCATAGCTTACCCTAGACTATCTTTTTTTTTTTCACCCTCCTCCCTCCCCCCTTCCCCTCTGCTAACCACCAATCCAATCTCTGTCCCTATGTGTTTGTTTATTGTTGTTATTATCTACTACTTAATGAAGGAAATCATACGGTATTTGACCTTCTCCCTCTGACTTATTTCACTTTGCATTATACCCTCAATATCCATCCATGTTGTCACAAATGGCTGGATTTCATCGTTTCTTATGGCTGAGTAGTATTCCATTGTGTATATATACCACAGCTTCTTTATCCATTCGTCCCTTGATGGGCACTTAGGTTGCTTCCAAGTCTTGGCTATTGTGAATAACGCTGCAATGAACACAGGGGTGCATGTACCTTTGCAAATTGGTGTTTTCAAGTTCTTTGGATAAATACCCAGCAGTGGAATAGCTGGATCATATGGTAGTTCTATCCTTGATTTTTTGAGGAATCTCCATACTGTTTTCCATAGTGGCTGCACCAGTTTGCACTCCCACCAGCAGTGTATGAGAGTTCCCTTCTCTCCACATCCTCTCCAACACATGTTGTTTCCTGTCTTGTTAATTATAGCCATTCTGACGGGCGTGAGGTGATATCTCATTGTAGTTTTGATTTGCATTTCCCTGATAGTTAGTGATTTTGAACATTACCCTAGACTATCTTAAAGGAGCTCAGAACAGTTCTATTAACCTACAGTTGGGCAAAATCATCTAAGACAAAGCCTATTTTATAACAAAGTGTTGAATATCTCATGTAATTTATTGACTATTGTACAGAAAGT
Source organism: Ceratotherium simum simum (assembly GCF_057802395.1). Taxonomy (NCBI): domain Eukaryota; kingdom Metazoa; phylum Chordata; class Mammalia; order Perissodactyla; family Rhinocerotidae; genus Ceratotherium; species Ceratotherium simum. The sequence goes on along the minus strand of NC_141932.1, from coordinate 20,480,397 downwards.
GAAGAACAGAATGGTTATTTGGATACAGGATGGTTGTAAGTGTGTCGGTTGTTCACCCTCGTGATCATGAGGCTGAGTGGGAGCTGTGGCTTGCTGCCGCCACCCAGCATCAAGTGAGAGAATCACACAGCATATCACCAGTTCAGGGAAAGATCAAAATTCAAAGTTCAAAGTACGACTTCTATTGAATGCATATTACTTTTTCACTACCATAAAGTTGAGAAATCTTAAGTTGAACATCATAAGTTGGGGACCATCTTTACAGAGGAAAGAATTCAGAGGCTTAGGGAGATTGAAATGTAAGAGTGTATTTGTCATTTAAAACTTACTCATCAACACTAGGAGGGGCCAGAAGACATATCTTTCACCATAATTTTGAGAAATAAATTTGTGAGGGAGCCCCAGCATCCTTGAAGGGCGCTGTGATAGCTCTTCTCTGTAGGTCAGACCTTACAGTAAGACTTGGGACTTACACTCACTGAATTGGGAAACCTAAATGCAATGGGAGGAACTTGATTCTGGAGTGGCAGAAACAGAAGACGGCACTCAACTGCCAAAGGCAGGGGGCAAGGTCACGGTGATGGACAGCAGAGTCAATGCAGCAACCAGAATAATCTGACTCACAGACCTATGGCTTTCGCATGTTGATCATGGTGTTCCTAGAAGTGAAGTAGATAGGAAGCCTGGTACATTCTTACCTGATCTGTGTAAGCAGACAAGTTCTAGGTCAAGTGAACAAAAGTCTAGCCTGTATCATAAAACAGAAAGTCATGGCCCCTCAATCGATGCCCAGACTTGAGCCATTTATAGACCCAGAGCCCCTTGAATGAAGGGAAGGCTGGGTCCCCTTGTGGAAGGACCCCACTACACCACCAAAAATTTATACTGTTAATCTTTCTCCCAGTCTCCCCTAAAGAGATCTGTGGCCTTTTATGAGGATAACTGTGCATTGGGAAGAAAGAAATAATCAATGTTTTGGGGACTACTAGACATTGGCTCTGAACTGATAGTAATTCTAGGAGACCCAAAAGACACTGTCATCCACCAGTCAGAGTAGGGTCTTCTGGAGGTCAGGTGATCAGTGAAGCTTGAGCTCAGGTTCATCTCACAGTGGGTTCGGTGGGTCCCTAAACTGATCTTGTGGTTATTTCCCCAGATCTGGAATGCATAATTGGAACAGATATACTCAGCCTCTGGCAGAATCCCCACGTTGGTTCCCTGAGCCATGGAGTGAGGGCTATTATGGGGGAAAGGCCAAGTGGAAGCCACTGGAACTGCCTCTATCTGGGAAAAGAGTAATCCAAAAATATGGCATTCCTGGAGGAATGGCACAGATTAGTGTCACTATGAAGGACATAGTGACACTATGCAGGGGTGTGATCCTATGAAGGATGCAGGGGTGGTGATTCTCACCACATCCCATTCAACTCTACCATCTGGCCTGTGTAAAAGATGGATAGATCTTGGAGAAGGACAGAAGATTGTCACAAGCTTAACTGGGCAGTGACTCCCATAATAGCTGCTGTATCAGATGTGGTTTAATCGCGTGAGCAAATCAGCACACGCCTTGGTGTTTGGTAGGCAGCTATTGATCTACAAATGCCATTTTCTTCATCTCTATCCTTAAGACCCACAGGAAACAGTTTACTTTCAGCTGGCAAGGCCAGCAATACACCTTCACTGTCCTATCTTGGAGGTCTATCAACTCTCCAGCTTGCGTGATCACTTAGTTCACAGGGATCTGGATAGTCTTTTCCTTCCACAAGACATCACCCTGGTCCATGACATTGATGACATTATGCCGATTGGACCTAGTGAGCAGAAGGCAGTAACTATTCTAGACTTATTCATAAGACATTTCCATGTCAGAGGGTGGGAAAAAAATCTGACAAAAATTCAGGGGCCTGCTACCTCAGTGCAATTTCTAGGGGTCCAGTGGTGAGGGCATATGGAACTATCCCTTCTAAGGTGAAGGATAAGTTGTATCTGGGCCCTCCTACAACCAACAAAGAGACGTGTGATTTGGGACTAGTCCCACGTAAGGCCTAGTAGACCTCTTTGGATTATGGAAGTACCATTCCTCATTTGGGTGTATTCCTCCAGCCCATTTATCACGTGACTTAGAAAGCTGTTTTTCAGTGGGGCCCAGGACAAGAGAAGGCTCTGCAACAGGTCCAGGCTGCCAGGCAAGCTGCTCTGCTGCTTGGGCCATATGACCCAGCAGAGTCAATGGTGCTTGAAGTGTCAGTTGCAGACGGAGATGCTGTTTGGAGCCTGTGGCAGCCCCTTATAGGTGAATCACAGTGCAGTCTTTAGGATTTTGGAGCAAAGCTGTGCCATCCTCCACAGAGAACTACTCTCCTTTTGAGAAACAGCTCTTGGTCTCCTACTGGGCCTTAGTAGAGACTGAATGCTTGGGCATGGGCCGCTCAATTATCATGCAGCCTGAGCTGCATGTGCATTGGGGAAAAGAAAAGTATCAGACCTTTTTGGGGTTACTGGACACAGGCTCTGAACTGACACTAGTTCTGTCACGAACCGAGTGTTGTCTGACACATCAAGCCATAAAGCTATGTGCGCACAGCAGCACTGCATCATCAAATGGTATATACATGATCCGGCCTGAGCAGGCCCTGAAGGCACAAGTAAGTTACACAAAGAAGTGGCCCAAATGCCCACGGGCCTGCTTATGCTACACTGTCTTCTCTCTCCCAACCACACCTGCAGGGACTTCCCTACTGTCAGTTGATGGAGGAAGAGAAGACTCAGGCCTGGTTTACAGGTGGTTCTGTGGGGTGTGCAGGCACCATGTGAAAGTGGACAGCTGCATCCCTACAGCCCCTCTCTGGGACTTCCCTGAAGGACAGTGGTGAAGAGAAGCCCTCTCAGTGGGAGAACTTCAGGTGGTGCACCTGGTTGTTCATTTTGCTTGGAAGGAGAAATGGCCAGATGTGTGACTATACACTGATTTTGGGGCTGTGGTCAAGGGTTTGGCTGGATGGTTCTTTGGAAGGAACATGATTGGAAAATTGGTGACAAGGAAATCTGGGGAAGAGATATATGGATAGACATCTCAGAATGGCACAGACATTTGTGTCCCATGTGAATGCTCACCAAAGGGTGATTTAGCAGAGGTGGATTTTAATAATCAAGTGACTCATTCAATAATCACCATGACTCATTCTGTGCATACTAGTCAGCCTCTTTCCTCAGCCACTCTTCTCATTGCCCAATGGGCTCATGAACAAAGTGGTGTATATTCCATCACCCAGTTGTAATCAGGTAAGTAAAGCAATCCATGTCGGAGGGAGTGGCCTTGTGTGTGTGTCACAGCCCAGGCAGAAGGAGAGCCCCCATGGAGGTGCTGCTTGGAGGAGGGCATCAGGGTCTGAGCAGGATGATGAGGCCCTATATGGGTGGCCCAGAGCGTGGAGTCTGAGCCAGGCCAGGAAAGAACAGTGTACACGCAGGAGGCCCTTGGCCAGCACACCCTTCTCAGGCCATGGAGGACTTACTGTACTTGACTACTTAAAACTGGGTGAAGGAGCACTGAGAGGCACCACAGTGTGTCACCTGGGAATAGTCTGTGGCCACCATCATGTAACAGCACCCTTCCCCCATGTGGATTGGAGAAATGACTCCTGCTAGGAAGGCCATTCCTCCCCTTGCCTGCTGGTCTCTTGTTGCAAGGAGCTCAAAGAGACTGAGCACCAGCCACAGCTTAAAGTCTCATGGGATTCTTGCTGTATCTCGTGGTGAAAGCATTTCCTTTCTGGGACCCAGACACTCTAGACCCAGAGACCTAAAATTTATGAGGATGAGAAGCATAAATTTTCCAAGTGGTTACTGGGAGTGAAGGAGAATGAGAGGTAAAAGTGTTCTGCATCCAATTTCAGTGTGGATGGGGGCAGTTTTTCCCACATCAGGCAATTGTCTGTGACACCATCTGGGTGTACTACAATTCAACTCAATTATGATGCTATCAACTTGGAAACAGCATCAGTTCCCACAAGTCAAGGGCTCAGTCCTACAAGACTGCCCAGCACTCCCACTTCAGATGCCAATCACAAGTCCAAGTTTTCACCTGTGCTTCTGATGGACTAGCTATAGATCAGAGGTTCCAATGACCTTCTCCTCGGGTTCTATTAATTTGCCAGAGTGGCTCAGAGAACTCAGGAAACCTGTTTACTCACTAGATGACCGATTTATTACAAAGGATATTTAAGAATATGAATCAACAGCCAGATGAAGAGATAGCTAGAGTGAGGTCCTGAGCAAAGGATCTGCTGTCCTCATGGAGCTTGGGGCCAGGCATGGTGGCAGATGGAAGCGTTCTGGTTCTCCAACATGTCAGCTCTCTGAAAACCCTCCTTTCGTGTATTTATGGAGGCTTCATTACATAGGCACGGTTGATTAAATTATTGGTCATTGGTGATTGATTCAAGCTCCAGCCCCTCATCCCTCCCTGGAAATCAGGTGGTGGGACTGAAAGTTCCACCTCTCTATTAATGGTTGATTTTCCTGGCAACCAGCCCCTACCTTAGGGGCTCTCCAAAAGTCACCTCATTAACATCAACGCAGTTGTAGTGGAAAGGGGCTTGTTCCAAATAACAAGACACGCACTTCGCCGTCATGACTCTGAAGTGTTTTCAAGAACTGAGGACAAGAGCCCAAATATTATGACCAAAGATGCTTCCATTGCTCTTTTGCTCAGGAATTCAAAGGGTTTTGGGAGTTGTGAGCCAGGAACTGTGGACAAAGACCAAATGTATATGAGAAATATATTTTGATCATCTGAATGATAAAATATTTATTTCTTATAAATCACAATATCACAAGAGGAGACATTTCTATTTCCATCCACTGGTCCTAGGCCTATAGTTTCCACCTTTGGGGGAGACAGAACCATATAATTGCCATTGATCCAAAGTGTATATCACATCCTGAAGGATAGTGTTCCATTCTCTTGGGGTGTCATTTCCAAGATGGTGCCTCAGCTGCATCTTTAGGAGGCCATTCCAATCCTCTGTCAGACTGGCAGCTGCTGGTGACATGTATGTGATAGGACCAGTGGGTCCTGCAATCATGTGCCTACTACATCTGCTTTTGCTGTCAATTTGGTCCTTTGGTCCAAGGTACTGTTGGTCTGGATGCCACACCGGTAGGTCCGATACTCTGTGAGACTCAGATGATGGTGATGTCTAAGGCACAGCAGGCAGGAAGGGCAAATCCGTATCTGAATACATCTCAATATCAGGCAGGATGACACATTACCATTTGCAGGATAGAAGAGATCGGATGCAATAATCTTGGCACCCAGTGGCTGGTTGGTCTCCTTAAGTGTTGATGCCATATTGCTGGCTCAGTGTTGGTCTATGATGGTATAAAGTCAGGCATTCAGTGGTGACAGTGGCTCTAGCACTTTGGCAAGAGGGAGCTCATGCTGTGGGGCCCATGCCTAGCTTCCATCTGTGTCACATTCATGATGTCTCTTTTTTATTCAAAAGTGGTATATAACATGCTGTACACCTCACTTCTCCAGAGTGCTTCCTTCCCTGATGGAGGTTGCTTCTCCCAGGCTATAGTCCTCAGATTGTCTCATATAATCAACGCATCCCAATTTTGATCTGTAGTCTGATTATTGAGTATTTGCATCAACGTATCTAAATCTGTATCTGTATCTGTCTTTCTGTCAGAAAAATGTTTATAAAGCATTAGCTCACATGATTGTGGAGGATGAGCAGTCCCTAAATCTGCTGTCTGAAGGCCTGAGAACAAGGAGAACCGATGGTGTAAATTCTAGTCTGAGTATAAGGCAGAAAACTGATGTCTCAGCTCAAAAATCATCAGGCAGAGAGAACAAACCTTCTGTTTCTCAGTCTTTTCTTCTATTCAGGCCTTTAAGGGATTGGGTGAGGCCCGGCCACATTGAGGAGGGCCATCTGCTTTACTCAATCCACCCCTTCTAATGTTAATCTCATCTAGACACACACATTTTCATAGACAGACCCAAAATAATCTTGAACTAAATATCAAGGGACCCAGTAGCTGAGTCAAGTTAACATACAAAATTAACCATCACAGCTGGTCATAGAAAACCTCTCTGAGCCCATAGATAGGAGTTGAGAGGGTCTGAGTCACCTGTCCATGACTGATTCTGGATGTACCACTTTTCTTTTATGATGGATGGTGCTGGGCCTCCCCAACCTAAAGCTTTTTTGTGTCTGATAGATCATGATGAGAAGTTCTAGCTACCAGGTCACTTTATGTCCCATGTTCAGAAACGCTGTCTCTCCTCTGGCCTAGAAGCTTGTCAGGAGCTGTTTTTCTATTGCTGTAGATGGCATGGCCTTGCTCCAGAACTGTGTGAGTCTGCACTTCCACTATTAGTAGGTCTTGCCAGAGGCTACACAGAGCATCTTTCATTCTTTCAACATGGGTTAGAGGGAGGTACAGGTGCAGTAATGTGTGCCTGTCTTGAAGGATTTGTGCAGCCTGCCCCAGACTATTGGAACCCTAGCACCTTCATAGATATAGCAGATCACTGAATGGTCACAAATGTGGACAGTGCCTGGAGCCATCAAACTCTCACACTTTGCTTTAAACTGCTGATTACTGATCTGAGCCTGTTACTGGTGTCAAGTGGATGACACTGTCATCATTGGATGTCATTGTCATCAGTCATAAATATTAGTAGGCATCCACTTCCACCCTTTGGAGCTGAGGGTGTGGGCAGATTCCAAAAAGGAAGAGAGTTGAGCTCTGGGTTGTCGACAGAATTGGGTTCCTGAATGCCTGTCAGGGGAAGGGTGGCCAATGAAGGACGGGTTTGGGGTGGGGACTAGAGACTTTGCACGTAATCTCCAGATGGAGGGCAGGGTTTCCAGTGTCCAGCTCCCGCTAGGCAGAGACATGCCCAGTTCCTCTCAAAGCTGGGTCTGGATCAGGTGGTTTCAGAATCTCCGGTTGTGCTGTAGGAAAGCGAATGTCCACCTCTGGGCTTCAAGATGGCCTTCACCTCAGTTTGCAAGTAAACGAGATGCCGAGATTTGTAAGTGAAACTGATCGAGACCCTGCAGAGGCTGAAAGGAGCTTGGGCTCAGGGAGGGGGAGGGGGAGGGGAAGTGGATGGAGCACAGGAAGACCTTGGAGTGTGTGTAGCCCAGGAGAATCTAGAAAGGGAGGAGGGTGGTGGGGGAGGGGATGGAGGGCCGGAAGACCTTGGAGTGTGCAGAATCCAGAGGAATCTAGAAAATTTGGGGTGGGGGGAGGGAATAAAGGGACAGGAAGACTTGGAGTGCCTGGAGCTCAGAAGATTCTAGAAAAGGGAGGGTGGATTGGGAGTGAATCTCGAGGTGTGGACTCTCTCTCAGCAGTTGGGATGACTTGTACACTGTTTCACTTTCTCCTGTGCTAAGAGGCTTCCAACATATCCTGCTGCTCTTTAAACCCTCAGCCTGACTAGCCCCTCTAGGACGGCACAGAGGCTTTTTCAAGCCCACACCCTTTCCCCTCCGAGGTCTCTCCATAAACTTCTGAGGGTCCCTCTATGGGCAGAGAATCCCTTTCCCTCTGTGCCCACCATAATTTGTCCCTTGAAGACTTCCACCGCCATCAACTGCTCGGGGTCTGTTCATTCCATTGACTTCTCATGGCGCCATTTCTCCTCGGCTGTCATTTATATTCCTCCCCTCAAACCAGGAAATGCCCTCTCCAAGCACTCGATCAGTACTCATGATGCCCGCCCTTGCTCCCCGTGCAGAGGCAAGGGGTTTTCTTTGCCTCCTCAGGACTCAAGTCCAGAATTTCACCTTTGAAACCTCCTCATCTCCTAAACTCTGTCCAGGCTTACCACCCCTCAGCCTCCTGCCCCCATGGAGATGTCCTCCCTGCTGCGCAGGGGTGTCTCCATGTCCAGACCACTTCTGTACTCAGAGCCCAGGCTATAGACTCACCCTAACAGGAGAAGGAAATCAGCACAGACTCGCCGCCGTGAGACCACATTCCAATTGGGTAATACTTTATTTCCTCAATTTCAAATCTGTCTTCTTTCTCGGCGTGGTGGTGTTGCTACGATCACGATGAAAGCAATGTTTAATTATCGCAATTTCCTGCCGGTGGTTTGTGAGACTGCAGTTGAGGAATGAGTTCAGGAAGCCAGGACAGGAATCTGTGTGTCCTCCTGAAGACGGTTCTCATCACAGTGCAGGATTTATCCTTAGTAATGAAGCGCTTACTCTGCTGTTAACTTCCCAGGAGACATTGTCTTATAAAAGTAATATGTGATGTTGTCTTTTAAGATTTCCCGAGGATTTTGCAGATACACAGCTGGATTTATAAGTAGAAATTAAACCACAATCACTTCTGCTGGTTGGCGATGCATCATCTTTTTAGAGAAATATCCGACCTTGTTTTTGAAACATTTCGCGTCCAACTTATTGTATGCAACTGAAGCTGTCTTTGCCAGTGCATACGTGAGCATCTTATTGATGAGAATCCTAAACAAAGGTCTTAAGAGCACCAGGGCCTGCTCCATTCCATTTGTTATTAATTTGTCTTCTATGAGTTTCCATATCACATTTGTGAGAAACGCAACCACGAAACTCTGTAGCATTTCCACGGCCTCCTCCTGGCTAAATGAAACAAGTGAACCCACGGGACAAACTGACCAACTGTTTCCGTTGGTGTCAGTCGAAGTAATGGCTTCATTCCCGGCGAGCCCGCCTTTTTTAAGTAGTCTGTGGGCAGTCCCACAGAGGAAGTGGCTCTGGCCAATGAGGGTATGGCGGGGACCGCAGTACCACTTGCAATCCAAGGTTACCTCCCGCCAACTGGAACGTAGGCGGTGACGTCAGAGGAAGCGATGGAACTGGACCCTCCCACAGCGCTGCGGAGCAAAGATCCGTGCACCTACAGGGGAAGCGCTTCGTCACTGTCCGGTACACGGGAGAGGAGATGGATAGTGTTTTCAAAAGCTTTTATGTATGGAGATGCAACATTTTGAAGTTGTTATAATACTGCGATAGGCTGAATAAGAGTCCCCAAAGATATCCATGGCCTAATCCCTGTGATCTGTGCAAGTTACATTACATGCTCAAGGGGCCTTTGCACATGGGATAAAGTTAAAGATCTTGATGTGGGGAGATTATCCTGGATTATTCAGGTAAGATCTAAATGGAATCACATGGGTGCCCATATGGGCAGTGGACAGAGAGATTTGAGTAGAGAAGAGGAGGAGGGTGATGTGAAGACGGAACAGGGGGAGAAAAGGCAATGTGATGAGGGGCCACGGGCCAAGGAGTGAGGACAGCCTTTAGCAGCTGGAAAAGACAAGGGATCAGATGGTGCCCAAGACCCTCAGGAGGGAGCCGGACCCTGCTGGCACTCAGATTTCACCCCTGAGAATCCTATTGGAGATTTCAGGACCACAGATTTCTTTGGAGAATAAACCTGTGTTGTGAATCCACTAAGTTTGTGATAATTTGTCAGAGCAGCCATAGAATCTGTCACCAATAATATTTACCTCAGCCCAAAATGTAAATTTCTAAAGACTTCAGCATTAAGACCTAAATTGTTTATTTTTTCAAAGCTTCTTTTGATACCAGGTAAACAACAGTATGTATTTTTCTTTTTAACCACAGAGCCTGAGTATTACACTTCTTAGAATAGAAAAATAAAGACTGTACAGCCTGGGAACCATTAAACAGTATTTCATAGCTGGATGCAAGGAAATCTGAAACCAGGCCAGAGGGAAATGGCTGTGAGGGAGGGGACTGTCTGTTGAAATGTTGAGACACATCTCCATGGCCAGGAGCCATATACTTTGGGCATTGATGGAGGTCCAGTGTGTCTTGGGAGGACAACCCCAGGGGAGGCCATCTGATGGGCAAGGAAGCTGGGGCTGATCAAGGCACAAGCAGCAAAGATTCCCAGGAAAGGAAGGTCAGTTCATCATGTCCAGGGCTAGTGAGTCTGTATGTGGGGGCAGGGCATTACTGCCCAGGGCCAGCATGGGAGGGCCAGTAATATTGTTAGGAAATTTTATTAGGGTTCTGTAGAGAAACAGAACTTGTGTGTGCATGTGATTGTGTGTTACATATATATGCGAGATTTCTCCTAAGGAAGTGGCTCACACAATTGTGGAGACTGAGAAGTCTTGTTATGTGACATCTGAAAGCTGGAGATGCAGGAAGGCCAAAGTCCTGAGACAGGACAACCAATGGTACAAGTTCCAGTCAGAGGGCAGGAGAAGACCTATATCCTAGCTCGAGCTCTCAGGGAGAGAGGGCCAATTCTCCTTTCCCTCGACTTTGTTTTCAGTTCAGACCCTTAACCAACAGGACATTGCTCACTCGCATTGGGAGCAGGGTGTCTCTGCCGGTTCAAATGCTAACCTCAGCTGGGAACACCCTCCCAGAAACACCCAGAAAATGTTTAATCAAATATCTGAGTAGCTCATGACCCAGCCGAGTAGACACGTAAAATTGCCATCAGAGAAATCAAGCCCTTCTATTGTTTCCAAAAGCAAAATGTTCACTTATGAAAGAGCTAAGTTTCTTTACAGGCAAGTTACTCCCAATGTTGACTTTTAAAATCTTTGTCTGTTTTGCAGCCACGGATACAATCAGATTTCCTTGCCAGTGGCATTATTAGGGTGATGAACATTCTTCAGATATTAGTCTTTTGCACATGATCAGTATTTTGTGAACCAGACCATTTTAAGTCTTTTGTGCTATTCAGATCGTTGTTTGATTTACCCTGATGGTTCCCTAAAATACCTCCCAGTCAGGCACAGGACTGAGTGGCCCATCTTCCTGAGACAAAGAGGATTGTCTCAGAGACCCATGAACAACAGCTTTGTCAGGTCCCCTGCAGCACATGCTTCTGATGGTATCACTTCAGCAACTCTGACATCCTCCCAGGGAACCAGGCAGTATCCACATGGGGCCATGAGACTGCTCACTAAAATAGAGCAGAACAGGAGTGGATTCCACACACTGAAAGCACTGGTGGAGGAGGATGATGGAGTTTGTTTAGAACTTGGTGATATTTCAATGTTCTATTTCTAGCCTAAGGAAGCCCTTTTTCTCTGTCTGAAGCTATCACCAACTCATAACAATCCAGTAGCCTCTCCTTTGTAAGCACAAATGAAACTTTGATCTTTTTCTCCTTGATTACTCTCAAAGAGTTCCTAAAGTCTTCTTGAGTATTCTTATTTTCATGGCAACACAGTTGTTTGCATAGGTTGATTAAGACTCTGTCCTGCTTGTTACTAGGATATCATTGGAAACACTGGTGATACAACAATGACTTTAACTTCAATGTCCTAGTTGAGAGTGATGCCCATGGGATCAGACATGACCCCACACTTTAAGGAGGTGAGGCTGACTTGATGGATATTTTGGGACCTTGAGAAGAGAAGACATTGTCCAAAGCTACAGAGACTGCAGGTAAAACCTGAGGGTGAGGCTACCCAATCTCAAGAGACTTTAACAAGTTCAATCTGAGAAAACTAAGTAGAACTTCCAGCAAAGAAAACTGTGTGGTAAATGTGCAACCCTCCTGCACATATATGACAATTAGGCCAAATCTGATGAGAGCAGCCATATTTTAGGGCCAAGAATAATCTTCCGTGCAGATGATTTTTTATCAAACTAAAAGGGAAGTGACTCTAGAAAGAAATGTTGTGTTTTCATGGAAAACCGCAGCAAGCAGAGCCTTCTGCTGATCAGATTCTGTCCCTGTTCACTGTCTCTCAGCTATTTGGCACCTCTATAAATTGCAGGCAATGGATGGAGATGCAGACTGGGTCTTGGCTGATAGAGATGCAGATGCGTTTCCTCCCGTTGTGCATGAAGCAGGTTTGTTATGACCTGGAGGCCTCATGTTCCCCTCAGATTCACTAAACTTTAGACAGTTCTTCCTGACTGTAGGCCCCTAGCCTCCGTTTTCTTATTTTCTTCATTTAGAAATGTAATTGTAATTTGTAATTGCATCTTCTTTCTCTGTCCCTTTGAAATGTATGTAAGTCTCCTTATAAGCCTCTTGCAGTTTTAGGTTCAAGGGAGTGTCTTTCCAAGGCCTGGGCACAGCCCTTTGAAATGTAGTCCTCCTGGAAGATCCTGCCCCCACCTCCCCATGTGTTAGTGAGGGCAGGAGCCTAACTTGGGTGGGCCCCTTACAGGTAGGATGTAAAACTACCTCCTGTCAGGATTTTAGGGGAAAATTTACTTTTCTTTTGTGTATGGCCATTAGCCAACGCAAGTGCCTACGATTCCCTCTACGTGCTCTTAAAATCTCGCCAGCCTTTTGTTTCGGGCATTGAGTTTGGTCTCTCTTCCCCTATTGCACTGGTCTTGAATAAAGTCTTTCTGCCTGTTTCAATTTATCTGGTGTGATTTGTATTTTGACATTACCTGCCTGTAAATGATCCTGTCATCTTGTACACAGTGTCAATCCTCAACATATTTTCAAATCTTCCAAATTCTTTTTCTATCTGGTTATTATCCTGAAATGAACGTCTCTAATTTTCCTACTTCTGTTCTGATATGAGTCCGCAGCAGGAGATAACCTGTCTACCCACTGGTTTCTCAGGTCCCAGGTTACCTCCTACCTGGCTTTTAGTGACCCTAACTCCAACAGTGTTCTCATTCCACACACATTTTCATCTCCCCTTCAGGGAAGAAGATCACACAGATTTTTTAATGTATCCTGTCTCACAACCCAAGAACTCTAGTGGACAAGTCGTTTACTGCCATGTCAACTCCCCACACCACATGCCCACACTGGACCACCATATCCAGGGCCCTCCCCAGCCTTAGGGTCAGATCAGACACGTGTGTCCTCATTTCTTTGCTTGCTTTGTTGTTTTTACAAACTCTATGTGCCTGTTCTAAGTAGAGTCCAAAAATAGAACCTGACAAATAGTAAATAGAATCCATCCTGTGGTTCTGTTTCCTTTTCAGGTCCTTTTGTACTCTGGGGTATTTTGGCTGAGTCTATTCAGACCCGGTGTTGAGGTGGAGTGTGGATAAGCTGAGGTGGATAAGACCTGGTGTTGAGGGGTGGTGTGGAGGAGTAGTGTATGTGCAGAGTTTGGCTGATAAATAGTAGAGCCTGGGTGGGGTTTTGGGGTGTTAGGCATGATTTGAGATGTAACATCCCATGCAAGAGGGCTTTTTCTGGGGAGCTCCAGGGTGAGTCTGAGGATTCTGAGTGAGAGGATGACATGTCTGTTGAGGGGGGAGCAATGGGAGGTGGTGCAGTGAAGTTGGGGTGAATCTTTCCAGACTTGGATGGGTATGAGTGGTGATTCAAAGGGTAGTGGGGAAGAATAAGATTCTTGAAGATTCAAGGACCGGCTCGGTGGCATAGTGGTTAACTTCGCGCAGTCTGCTTTGGTAGACCGGGGTTGGCTGGTTCAGATCCCGGCCTTGTGATTCACGAAATAGTTTCCCATGATTCTATTTTGGGCATATAACACAATGAGTGTAGGCTTTATGGGCCACTGTGGGAGAAAGTTTCCAAAAGCATTGTTTTCCCCATAAAATCACCTTTACGGTGCCTGATGGCTTAATTGGTGTATAACCTGGAGCAGTGGCAATTAATTCTGCTTCAATAGGTACTATGGGTTTCTTATTGGGCCTGAACCACATCTGTGAGTGGGTGTCAAAAATTTCCCCTTTTGACTGCCATATATGTTTCTCTTCTTCCGTGGTGATTTCTTTAGACTGGAGAAGGAAATCTTTTACTGGGTTAGCAGAGTTAACAGAAGGTTGCAGGCATTCTCGAGGCTGGACAACATATCCAGTCTGATAATATCTTGCTTATCATTTAAGTAAGATTCATCTGTAAACCAAATGAAGATGGAATGCAGTCGTGATGTTTTCCTCTTGTGAGGTTGGAAGCAAGGTAGCAGGGTTAAAATAGTGAATCATATTTACCTATGCACTATCGCCTAAGAAGGTTTGTCATCATTTACTTGACAATAGTGGGGCCCTAGGACCTTCATAGATATGGCAGATCCCTGAATGTTCACACATGTGGACAGTGCCGGAGGCCATCAAACTCTCACACTTTGTTTTAAACTGCTGATTACTGACCTGAGCCTGTCACTGGTGTCACTGTCAACACTGATGTCATTGTCTTCTGTCTTCAGTATCAGCAGACATCCACTTCCACCCTTTGGAGCACACGTGTCTTACTAAGGCTTTTAGAATACTTGCCATGTCTTGTTCATCACATATGATTATCATGTTGTCATCAATGTAATGGACCAGTGTGAGATTCTCTAGCCTGTCCAGATGGGCCAGATCCCTTGGGACTACAGTGGAGCACAGATTGTGACTGTGTTCTTTTTTTGTCCCGTATCAATGCAAACTGTTGCTGATTCGTCTTCCTGAGAAATTTTGAAAAGAATGCATTTGCCTGATCAACACTGCATACCGCGTCCCCGAGGCTATGGTTATGAACTAACCTAGTAAAGATACAACATCTGGCACAACAGCTACAGTTGGGGCTACAACTTGCTGACGTTTGCAGTGGTCCCCCGTTATCTGCCATTATCCACCTGGACTTTGGAGATGCCAGACCCATGAACTAAATGGAGAGAAGCTGGGACCATCACCCCAGTGTACTTCAATCTTTGATTGTGACCCTATTCTCTGCCATTTGTCCTGGGATGTGATACTGGTGTTGATTAATTGTATTGTTGTGGGGGGAGTTTACATAAAGAGGTTTCCATTTGTTTTTCATACTATAATAGCTTTTACCAACAGGTCAAGGAACCATGTGAGGATTCTCACAACTGATAAGTATATCCATTCTTATTATACATCTGACACGCATAGAGGACTTCAACAACCCACCTCCAAGCTGTGTGATGTTCTTGCTGTCATCCATGGTGAGCGACCCAACCCGATATGTACCCTTGTGGCTGGTTCCTAGGTCCGTTACTGGTGTGGACAGTTTTGGGTCATGTTTCCTAGAAGCAGTGTATGGGATGGGATTCAAGAGGTTCATGGAGGGGATGCTGGAGGGAATCTGGGCAGCACAGATTAAGGAAGCTAGGGCTCCAACCGACAGGGTTCAACAGAGTCACTAAGGGAAGAGAGGGAGTCCAGGCCACCCTCAAAGGGAAGTGGCTTTCAAGGAGAAGTCCCTTGTGGGCACCACTTAAGAACCAAGGAATCAAGGCCCTGTGGTGGAAAGCACTTTGGGCTGAGTGTGTGTGTGTGTCTATGTGTGTGTGTATCTGTGTGTGAATGTGAGTGATTGTGTGTATAAAAGTGTATGTGCATATGTGTGTGCACTTATGTGTGCAAGTGTGTATTTGTATATATGTGTGTGTATGTATGAGTGCATATGTGTGCATGCATATGTGAGTGTGTGTATGTGCATATACGAGTGTACGTGTGTGCATGTGTGTGTGTATCTGTGTGTGAATGTGAGTGATTGTGTGTATAAAAGTGTATGTGCATATGTGTGTGCACCTATGTGTGCAAGTGTGTATTTGTATATATGTGTGTATGTATGAGTGTATACGTGTGCATGCATATGTGAGTGTATGTATGTGCGTATACGAGTGTACGTGTGTGTATATGAGTGTGTGTGTGTGTGTGTACTGGGGGAGTTAGACTGAGGGACACATAGATTGATGTCCCCAGGGGCACAGGAGTCTGCAGGGACGTGTGATGAACAGGCCAACAAAGGGCAGGGGTCAGGGAATATGGTGGAAAGGGAGATTCAAAGCACCATGGGCGTAGAAATCCAGACAATGAGCAGGGACTGGGACAATGTCAGGACACAGCAGAGACAGGAGGCCTGAGCTGAGAGTGTGGGCAGATTCAACAGGAAGGGAGTTGGGCGCTGGTGTGTCGACAGAAGTGGGATCCTGAACAGTGGCGGGGGGAGGGTGGCCAACGAAGGCCAGGCTTTGGGTGGGGACTAGAGACGTTGTACGTAGTTTCTAAATGGAGGGCAGGGTTTCATGTGTCCAGCTCCCACTAGGCTGAGACCTGCCCAGTTCCTCTGAAAGCCGGGTCTGGGTCCAGTGGTTGCGGAATCTCCTGTCGTGCTGTAGGAAAGCGAATGTCCACCTCTGGGCTCCAGGATGTCCTTCAGCCCATCTTGCAAGTTAACAAGATGCCAAGATTTTTGAGTAAGTGAAACCGACTGAGACTCCGAGTGGAGGTTGAAAAGGAATCTGGGCGCAGGGTGGTGGGGGGAAAGAAATCTAGGGCAACAAGATACTGGAGTGTGTGGAGCCCAGAAGAATTTAGAAAATGGGGAGGGTGGTGGGGGAGGGGTTGGAGGGCAGGAAGACATTGGTGTGTGTGTCGCCCAGAAGAATCTAGAAAATCTGGGTTTGGGGGAGGGGATCAAGGGCCAGGAAGGCCTGGATTGTGCAGATCCCAGATGACTTTAGAAATGGGGGGAGGGGAAAAGGAGTAAGGGGGCAGGAATGACGAGATGGGCATCACTCTGGAGGACTAGGGGTGAGTCTCGAGGTGAAGAATGTCTCTCGGCATTGGGACGACTTGTAGACCGTTTCCTTTCTTCCTACACAAACAGGCCTCCATCTTATCCCTTGCTGTTTAAACTCTCAGCCTAACCAGCTCCTCTGGGAGAGCAAAGTAGCTTGTTCGAGTGCACTCTTCCCCCTCTGAGACCTGTCCTTACTCTTCTGAGAGTCCCTCCATGCTCAGAGCATCCTCTTCCTTCTGTTCCCACCATAATTTGTCCTTTGTAGACGTCCAGCTCGAGTCAACCCGCTCGGGGCCTGTTCATCCCGCTGACTCATCATGGCGCCATTTCCCCTCGGCTTCCATTTGTAGTCCCCCGTACAAACCAGGAAATTCTGCCTCCAAGCACCACGTCATACTTATAGTGCTCCCCTCTGCTCCCCAAACGGAGGCAGAAGTTTGTCAAGGCCTCCTCGGGACTCACTTACAGAATTTCACTTTTGAAAGCTCCCCATCCCCTAAACCTCGTCTACGATCACACTGCTCAGCCTCTTGCCCCCATGGAGATGTCTTCCCCACTAGGCATGGGTTCCCTCCATGTCAGGACCGCTCCCCTGCTCAGAGCCCAGGCCAGAGACTCATCTCAACACAAAAAGGAAATCACCACACAACCACTGTGAGACCACATTCCGATTGGGTAATACTTTATTTCTTCAGTTTCAAATCTGTCTTCTTTGTCAGGGAGGCGTCTTCTTTGTCAGGGAGGCATCTTCTCTGTCAAGGAGGCGGTGTTGGTACAGTCACAATGAAAGCAAAAGTTAAATGTCGAAAATTCCTGCCATTGGTTGATGAAACAGCAGTTGATGAGTGGGTTCAGGAAGCCAGGACAGGAATTGGTGCATCCTCCTGAAGATGGTTATCATAACGTGCAGGATTTATCATTAGTAATGAAGCGCATTCTCTGCTAACTTCCCAGGAGACATCGTCTTGTAAAAGTAATATGTGATGTTGTCCTTTAAGATTTCACGAGGATTTTGTAGATACCCAGCTGGATTTATAAGTAGAAATTAAACCACAATCATTTCTGCTGGTTGGCGATGCATCATCTTTTTAGAGAAATATAAGACCTTGTTTTTTAAACATTTCACGTCCAACTGGTTGTATGCAACAGAAGCTGTCTTTTCCAGTACATCTGTCAGCATCTTGTTGATTAGAAATTTAGACAAAGGTGTTAAGAGCACCAGAGACTGCTCCATTCCATATGTCATTAATTTATCTTTTATGAGTTTCCATATTTTATCAGTGAGAAATGAAATCACTCTACTTTCTAGAAGTTTCATGGCCTCACCCTTGCTAAATGAAATAAGTGAATCCATTGTGAAAATGTAGCAACTGTTTCCGTTGGTGTCAGTCAGTGTTGTGACTTCATTCTGGAGAGTCAGCCTCTTTCATACTCTGCGTGTGAACACACAGAGGAAGTGGCCCTGGCCAATGAGCGTGTGGCAGGGTCCTCAGCACCACTCACGATCCAAGGTTACTTCCCGCCAACTAGAATTTAAGCAGTAAGGTCAGAGGAAGTGATGCAACTGGACCCTCCCACAGCACTGGGGGAGCACATAGCCATTCACCTCTAGGGGCAGCACTTCACCACAATCCACCAGACAGGAGTGGAAATGGACAGTGTTTTCAAAAGCTTTTGTCTATGAAGGTGGGACATATTGAAGCTGTTTTAATACTGTAATAGGCTGAATAAGGGTCCCCGAAGATATCCATGGTCTAATCCCTGTGACCTGTGGAAGATACATTATATGATCAAGGGGCCTTTGCACATGGGATAAAGATAAGGATCTTGATGTGGGGTGATTATCCTGGATTATTCAGGTAAGATCTAAATGACTCACAAGGGTCCCCATAAGGGCAGTAGACAGATAGAGGTTTGAATACTGAAGAGGAAGAGGGTGATGTGAGGATGGAGCAGGGGGAGGAAAGGACACGAGGCAAGGCATGAGGATAGTCTCTAGCAGTTAGAAAAGGCAGAGGGTCAGATTGTCTCCAAGATTCTCAGGTGGGAGCCTGGCCCTGCAGACACTCTGATTTTGGCCCTGAGAAACCTATCGGAGGTTTAAGGACTCCAGACTGTTAGAGAATAAATCTGTGTTGTGACTCCACTAAATTTGTGGTAATTTGTCACAGCAGCCATAGAATTTATCACAAATAATATTTACATCAGCCATAAATGTAAATTTCTAAAGACTTCAACATTCAGATCTAAATAATATTCCACTGTGTGGCTATACCACTTTTCGCTTGTCCATTCATCTCTTGATGGATAATTGGGTCTTTCCACTTTTTGGCTATTATGAATAATGTGCTATGTCCAAGCTATTGGGGACATATATTTTCATTTTTCTTGGGCATATACCTAAGGGTGGAAAGCTGGATCATACGTTAACTGTATATCTAACAGTTTGAGGAACTGCCAGACTCTTTTCCAAGGCAGCTGCATCATTCTACACTCCCACAACAGGGGGTGAAGTCTTCCATTGCCCATAATCCTCCTCACCACTTGTTATCATCTGTCTTTGTGATTCTAGCTCTACTGGTGGGTGTGCAGTGGTATCTCATTGTGGTTTTCATCTACATCTCAGTGATGACTAATGATGTCGAGCATCTTTTCACGTAGTTCTTGGCCTTTTCTGTATCTTCTTTGGCCATCTGTCTGTCCAGGTCCTTTGTCCATTTTTTAAATTAAATCATTTCTCTCTCTCTTTTTTTTTTTTTAGTGAGGTAGATCAGCACTGAGCTAATATCCGTGCTAATCCTCCTCTTTTTTTTGGTGAAGTAGACCGGCTCTGAGCTAACATCTATTGCCAATCCTCCTCCTTTTTTTCCCCCCCAAAGCCCCAGTAGATAATTGTATGTCATAGTTGCACATCCTTCTAGTTGCTGTTTGTGGGACACGGCCTCAGCATGGCCAGAGAAGCGGTGTGTTGGTGCGCACCCGGGATCCGAACCCGACCCGCCTGCAGTGAGGCACGCGCACTTAACCGCTAAGCCCCGGGGCCGGCCCCATTTCTCTTTTTTAAGATTGTGTTGTGCATCTTCTTTCTATGTATACTAGTTACAAGTCTCTTATCAGATACGTGATTGGCAAAAACTTTTTCCCATTCTGTGGGTTATTTTTTTCACTTTCTTGATGAGGTCCTTTGAAGCACACAACTTTCAAATTTTGATGAAGTCCAGTTTATCTATTTTCTCTTTTGTTCACAAATGTATTTTATGCCACTCTTCTCTAGGCCAGGGTCTAAGCAAAGGTCCCACATTACGCGTGATATTAATCTACAAACACTTCTGCTTCTAGAAACTTGACTGTGTTTAGGACCCAGGCTGGTGGTCTTTGGGGGTCCAGGACTGGCTCTGTCTGGTAGTTTTCTCCAAGGATCTCTGTCTGGCCCCTCCCTGTCCCCTCTTCTGTAAACTGGAGATGAAGCGTGGACTGAGTGGCGTTCAGTGCAGAGTTTTGTAGAGCACCTCAAGGGCTGTGTTCTAGAAATCTCTCCAAATCCCATTAGGGGCTGGACCTGAGGGCCAGGCTGCCCGTAGTGGGTTGAATGGGGGTCCCCCAAAAGGCATGGCCGCATCCTGAACCCCAGAACCTCTGCATGTGACATTGTTTGGAAAAAGTTTCTCTGTAGGTATAATTAAGGATCTCAAGAGGAGATCATACTGGGTTATCTGGGTGGGTCCTAAATCCAGTGACAAGTCTCCTAACTGGAAACAGAAGAGGAGAAGACACAGAGGAGAAGGCCACTTGAAATGGAGGCAGAGATGGGGGTGATGCAGCCGCAAGCCAAGGAATGCAGACAGCCGCCAGAGGCTGGAAGAGGAAAGGAACAGAAAGTCTCCTACAGCCCCTGGAGGGAACGTGGTCCTGCTGATATTTGGATTTTGTATTTCTGAACTCGAGGATTGTCAGGGAACAAGTTTGTCTTGTTCAAGGCCACCAGGAGTGTGGTAATTTGATACGACAGCCACAAGAATCTAATGCATCGTCCCTCCTGAGGGTGAGGAGTCCACCCCCAGTACAGAGACAGCTCTGTCTCCCCAGAATTAGCTCCCTAGTCCCTCAGATCCTGTGGGTCCTGGGGGGACACCTAATTCTTGTGGATGTCGCATCCCCAGCTCCTCCCCCCTCACCACTGCTGCAACCCCTCCTGTTCCCGGCCTGACCCCATCGTGTCCTCCGGGTGCCCAAGGACAGTCACTCACCCTCTCATCCCTCCTGCATTCATGCAAAGGCTCCTCCTGCGCAGAGAGGCTTCCCTCATCCCTGGACCCTGGTCCCTGGTGAGAGGACAGGTCCCAGGCTGGACACTTGTCCTGGAAGCCCCAAGCTTCAGGGTGAGGAGTTTATTTCTCTCACCTCTAATGGGAATAAATTTTGCTATCTCTCTTTAAGGATGATTATGGCTTTCTACATAATCAATGTGTTTCATTTATTCTTTTTGATGCAAAATCATCTCACATTTGGTTACAGATTTTGTCACAGCAAAATATCTACCTAATAATCATCAGAGCCACAAATGTGAAATTTTCAGAAGAAAGTGAAACTTGTCATTGGGGATTTAAAGGCAGTGAGGGCTCTGTCTTTAAATGTAAAGCCTTTTATGTAGGTTTTCTATGGCTTGGGTTGATGTGGCGTTCACATAGAGGATGAACACATCCATCTGCCCTGTGAGGCAGGGCTGGCTTCACGGGCAGTCACAGTCACTTAGAAGGACCTGTGCTAGGTGTAATCCTCTGCTTTTGCCATCTTGAAATTCTTAATGATTTTTGAACCCGGAGCCCTGCATTTTCACTTTACATTGGATCCTGCAATTTATGTAGCTGGTTCTGCCCCTGGGACTGACCACGGGTTGATGGGCCGTGTTTGGAGAAAGAAAGGTGTGATGCCATCAGGAGCTGCAATATGTCCTGTAGCCACTAGAGGTCAGCACCACCACCGGGTAACCTGGGGGCTGACACAAGTGTCAAGAGTATGGCTTTTTCTACTCTGTTTATGTCCTCATAGGTCTCTAACTGCCCCCTCTCCTCACCCCAGTTAACAGAGGGAATTTTTCCAGCCCTGGTGTACTTCAGAGAATCAGATTTTGTGGGCTTGCTGGCTGGCATCTTGAGCCAGTGTTTGGTATTGAAGATTGAATCTCTTTTTTCTTAGATCATCTGCACTTTTCTGGTTAGTTTTCATCCTCGGCCTGCATTTGGCCTTGTGAGGCTGAATCTCCTTTCCTCTTGATGTCTAGACCTTGACTTCCTGGGGAAAACAGCTCACTCATATACTAAGGAGGGAGAGAAAGTCCTGCTTAGTTTAAACAACAGTTAATTATGCTGCGTACGCACAGCTACAGTTAGCAAATCTTATCTCAAATGTTTTGCTCTGGGGAAGGTTGTAACTCCTTCATTTTCAGTTTCAACTGTGTCGGCTGTTTACCCTCGTGATCACGTGGCTGACTGGAAGCTGTGGCTTGCGGCCCCTGCCCAGCATCACCAGAGTGTTGTATGGCAAGCACCAACTCAGGTAAAGATCAAAATTCAAAGTCATGTTTCTACTGAATGTCTATCACTTTTGCGCCATCATCAAGTCAAAAAATTTTAAGTGAAACATCACAATTTGGGGACTGTGTGTATAATGGAAGGGATTCAAAGGCTTAGGGAGATTGAAATGCTGGAGTAAATTTGTCATTTAAAATCTGCTCACACACTGGGAAGGGCCAGAAGACATCTCTTTCACAACGACTGTGAGGAATAGATTTGTGAGGGAGCCCCAGCATGCTTGACGAGCCCTGTGATCTCTCTTCTCTGTAGGCCAGGCCTTACAGTGGGACTTGAGACTTATACTCACCGAAATGACAAACCTAAATGCAATAGGAGTATTTGGATCCTGGGGTGGCAGGGAAAAGAGATGGCACTCAACCACCAAAGGCAAGGTAGGCATGGTCACCATGACGGACAGCAGAGTCAATGCAGCAACCAGAATAGGCTGACTCTCAGACCTGTGTGTTTGGCTAGTTGATCATGGTGTCCCTAGAAGTGAAACAGGCTGGAAGCCTGCTACATTCTCGCTTGATCTGTATATGCAGACAACTTGTAGGTCAAGGAAATAAAAGTCTAACCTGCATCATAAAAACAGAAAGGCATGGCATCACAATCAATTCCCAGATTTGAGCCATTTACAGACCCAGAGCAGGCCAGCTCCTGTTGAGGAAGGACCCCACCAGAATCCCAAAAGTGTGTACTCTTAATCTTTCTCTATGGCCTTTTACCAGGGTAACTGTGCATTGGAGAAAAAGAAATATTCAGACCCTTTGAGGGGTACTGACATTGACTCTAAACTGACAGTAAGTCTGGGAGACGCTAAATCACTGTCATCCACCAGTCAGAGTAGGGACACACAGAGGTCAGTGGTCAATGGAGTTTTAACTTGGGTTCACCTCACAGTGGGTCCAGTGGGTCCCTGAACACACCTTGTGGTTATCTCCCCAGTTCTGGAATGCATAATTGGAACAGATATACTCAGCTGCTGGCAGGATCCCTACATTGGTTCCCTGACCTATGGAGTGAGGGCTATTATGGTGGAAAAGGCCAAGTGGAAGCCACTAGCACTGCCTCTGTCTAGGAAAATAGTAAACCAAAAGCAGTACCACATTCCTGGAGGGACTGCAGAGATTAGTGCACCCTCAAGGAATTGAAGGATGCACTCTTGATGATTCCTCCCACATGTGCATTCACCTGGCCTATTTAGCCTGTGCAGAGGACAGATGGATCTTGGAGAATGGCAGCAGATTATCATAACCTTAATTAGGTGGTCACTCCATTGCCAGCTGCTGTGCCAGATGTGGTTTCATAGCTTGAGCAAATCAACCCATCCCCTGGTGCTCTGTACTCAGCTATTGATCTACAGATGTCTTTCTCTCCATCCTTATCATAAGACCCACCCGAGCAGTTTGCTTTAGGTGGCAAGGCCAGCAATACACCTTCACCTTCCTATCTCGGGGGTCTATTGACTCTTCAACCTGTGTCATAATTTATTTTTATTTTTATTTTTTTTAATTTTTTGTTTATTGCAGTAACATTGGTTTATAACATTGTAAAAATTTCAGGTGTACATCATTGTACTTCTATTTCTGCATGGACTACATCATGTTCACCACCAAAATACTAATTACAACCCATCACCACACACATGTACCGAATTATCCCTTTCACCCTCCTCCCTCCCCCCTTCCCCTCTGGTAACCACCAATCCAATCTCTGTCCCTATGTGTTTGTTTATTGTTGTTATTATCTACTACTTAATGAAGGAAATCATATGGTATTTGACCTTCTCCCTCTGACTTATTTCACTTTGCATTATACCCTCAATGTCCATCCATGTGGTCACAAATGGCTGGATTTCATCGTTTCTTATGGCTGAGTAGTATTCCATAGTGTATATATACCACAACTTCTTTATCCATTCGTCCCTTGATGGGCACTTAGGTTGCTTCCAAGTCTTGGCTATCGTGAATAAGGCTGCAATGAACACAGGGGTGCATGTACCTTTGCAAATTGGTGTTTTCAAGTTCTTTGGATAAATACCCAACAGTGGAATAGCTGGATCATATGGTAGTTCTATCGTTGATTTTTTGAGGAATCTCCATACTGTTTTCCATAGTGGCTGCACCAGTTTGCACTCCCACCAGCAGTGTATGAGAGTTCCCTTCTCTCCACAACCTCTCCAACACATGTTGTTTCCTGTCTTGTTAATTATAGCCATTCTGACGGGCGTGAGGTGATATCTCATTGTAGTTTTGATTTGCATTTCCCTGATAGTTAGTGATTTTGAACATCTTTTCATGTGTCTGTTGGCCATCTGTATATCTTCTTTGGAGAAATGTCTGTTCAGGTCTTTTGCCCATTTTTTAATTGGGTTGGTAGTTTTTTTGTTGTTGAGATGCATGAGTTCTTTACATGTTTTGGAGATTAAGCCCTTATCAGATGTATGGTTTGCAAATATCTTCTCCCAATTGTTAGGTTGTCTTTTCGTTTTGTTGATGGTTTCCTTTGCTGTGCAGAAGCTTTTTAGTTTGATGTAGTCCCATTTGTTTATTTTTTCTATTGTTTCTCTTGCCCGGTCAGATGTGGTGTTTGAAAAGATGTTGCTAAGACCGATGTCGAAGAGCGTACTGCCTATGTTTTCTTCTAGAACTTTCACAGTTTCAGGTCTTACATTCAAGTCTTTAATCCATTTGGAGTTAATTTTTGTGTATGGTGTAAGGTAAGGGTCTACTTTCATTTTTGCATATGGCTATCCAGTTTTCCCAACACCATTTGTTGAAGAGACTTTCTTTTCCCCATTGTATGTTCTTGGCTCCTTTGTCAAAGATTAGCTGTCCATAGATGTGTGGGTTTATTTCTGGGCTTTCGATTCTATTCCATTGATCTGTTTGTCTGTTTTTGTGCCAGTACCATGCTGTTTTGGTTACTATAGCTTTGTAGTATATTTTGAAATCAGGGAGTGTGATACCTCCAGCTTTGTTCTTTTTTCTCAGGATTCCTTTAGCTATTCGGGGTCTTTTGTTGTTCCATATAAATTTTAGGATTCTTTGCTCTATTTCTGTGAAAAATGTTGTTGGAACTTTGATAGGGATTGCATTGAATCTATAGATGGCTTTAGGAAGTATGGACATCTTAACTATGTTAATTCTTCCAATCCAAGAGCACAGAATATCTTTCCATTTCTTTGTGTCTTCTTCAATTTCTTTCAGAAATGTTTTATAGTTTTCGTGTACAGATCTTTCACCTCTTTGGTTAAGTTTATTCCTAGGTATTTTATTCTTTTTGTTGCAATTGTAAATGGGATGGTATTCTTAATTTCTCTTTCTGCTACTTCGTTGTTAGTGTACAGAAATGCAACTGATTTTTGTATGTTGATTTTGTATCCTGCAACTTTACCATATTCGTTTATTACTTCTAAAAGTTTTCTGGTGGATTCTTTAGGGTTTTCTATATATAAAATCATGTCATCTGCAA
The DNA here is from genome assembly GCF_057802395.1 of Ceratotherium simum simum. Taxonomy (NCBI): domain Eukaryota; kingdom Metazoa; phylum Chordata; class Mammalia; order Perissodactyla; family Rhinocerotidae; genus Ceratotherium; species Ceratotherium simum. Next base: position 20,454,862 of record NC_141932.1, on the reverse strand, counting down.
ATAGTGACAGTTTCACTTCTTCCTTTCCAATTTGGATCCCTTTTATTTCTTTCTCTTGCCTGATTGCTCTGGCTAGGACTTCCAATACTATGTTAAATAGGAGTGGTGACAGTGGGCATCCTTGTCTGGTTCCTGTTCTTAGAGGGATAGCTTTCAGTTTTTCACCATTGAGGATGATATTAGCTGTGGGTTTCTCATATATGGTCTTTATTATGTTGAGGTACTGTCCTTCTATCCCCATTTTATTCAGAGTTTTTATCATAAATGGATGCTGGATCTTGTCAAATGCTTTCTCTGCATCTATTGAGATGATCATGTGATTTTTGTTCTTCATTTTATTAATGTGGTGTATTACGTTGATTGATTTGCGAATGTTAAACCATCCCTGCATACCTGGAATAAATCCCACTTGATCATGGTGTATAATCTTTTTAACGTATTGTTGTATGCGATTTGCTAGTATTTTGTTGAGGATTTTCGCATCGATGTTCATCAGTGATATTGGCCTGTAATTTTCTTTTTTTGTGTTGTCCTTGTCTGGTTTTGGTATCAGGATAATGTCAGCTTCGTAGAATGAGTTAGGGAGCTTCCCCCCCTCCTCAATGTTTTGGAAGAGTTTGAGAAGGATAGGTATTAAGTCTTCTTTGAATGTTTGGTAGAATTCACCAGGGAAGCCGTCTGGTCCTGGACTTTTATTTTTAGGGAGGTTTTTGATTACTGTTTCGATCTCCTTACTGGTGATTGGTCTATTCAAATTCTCTACTTCTTCTTGATCCAGTTTTGGAAGGTTGTATGATTCTAAGAATTTATCTGTTTCTTCCAGATTGTCGAATTGGTTGGCATATAGTTTTTCATAGTATTCTCTTATAATCTTTTGTATTTCTGAGGTGTCTGTTGTAACCTCTCCTCTTTCATTTCTGATTTTACTTATTTGTGCCTTCTCTCTTTTTCTTGGTGAGTCTAGCTAAAGGTTTGTCAATTTTGTTGATCTTTTCAAAGAACCAGCTCTTGGTTTTATTAATTTTTCTATTGTTTTTTGGTCTCTATTTCATTTATTTCTGCTCTGATTTTTATTATTTCCCTTCTTCTACTGATTTTGGGCTTTGTTTGTTCTCCTTTTTCCAGTTCCTTTAGGTGCATTGTTAGATTGTTTATTTGAGATTTTTCTTGTTTGTTGAGATAGGCCTGTATTGCTATAAACTTCCCTCTTAGAACCGCTTTTGCTGTATCCCATAAATTCTGGCAGGGCGGATTTTCATTTTCATTTGTCTCCAGGGAGTTTTTGATTTCTTCTTTGATTTCTTCGTTAACCCAATCGTTGTTCAGTAGCATTTTGTTTAATCTCCATGTATTTGTGGCTTTTCTGATTTTCTTCCTATAGTTGATTTCTAGTTTCATACCGTTGTGGTCAGAAAAGATGCTTGGTATTATTTCAATCTTCTTAAATTTATGGAGACTTGTTTTGTGGCCTAATATGTGATCAATCCTGGAGAATGTTCCATGTGCATTTGAAAAGAACGTGTATTCTTCGGTTTTTGGATGGAATGCTCTGTATATATCTACTAGGTCCATCTGTTCTAGTGTGTCGTTTAAGGCCAATGTTTCCTTATTGATCTTCTGTTTGGATGATCTATCCGTTGGTGTAAGTGGAGTGTTCAAGTCCCCTACTATTATTGTGTTACTGTCTATTTCTGTTTTTATGTCTGTTAATAATTGCTTTATATATTTAGGTGCACCTACATTGGGTGCGTAGATATTTACAAGTGTTATATCCTCTTGTTGGATTGTTCCCTTGATCATTATGTAATGCCCTTCTTTGTCTCGTTTTACAGTTTTTGTTTTAAAGTCTATTTTGTCTGATATGAGTACTGCTACCCCAGCTTTCTTTTCATTGCCATTTGCGTGGAGTATCTTTTTCCATCCCTTCACTTTCAGTTTGTGGGTGTCTTTAGGTCTGAAGTGTGTCTCTTGTATGCAGCATATATATGGGTCTTGTTTTTATATCCAGTCAACCACCCTATGCCTTTTAATTGGAGCATTTAGTCCATTGACGTTTAAAGTAGCTATTGATAAGTATGTACTTACTGCCATTTTTTAACTTTTTTTTTTTCCCTCAGTGTTTTAGTAGTCCTTCTCTGTTCCTTACTTCTTCTATACAGAATTGATGGTCACTTTAGTTTGACCTCTGTCTGAAAGCTGTACTCTTTAACTACCCTCCTCCCTCCTTTTATGTTTTTGATATCATATCCAACCTCTTTTTTGTGCATTTGTATCCATTACGTTCTAATCGTGGAAATAGATAATTTTTCCTATTTGTGGTCTTCTCTTTTCCCCTTAAATCAGTCCCTTTAACATTTCTTGTAACACTGGTTTCTTGGTGACAAACTCCTTTAATTTTTGCTTATCTGGGAAAATTTTGATCTCTCCTTCCATCTTGAACGATAACCTTGCTGGGTAGAGTATTCTTGGCTGTAAGTTTTTTCCTTTTAGCACTTTAAATATATCGTGCCATTCTCTTCTAGCCTGTAAGGTTTCTGCTGAGAAGTCAGCTGATAGCCTTATGGGGTTTCCTTTGTATGTAACTTGACATTCTCTTGCGGCTTTTAGGATTCTCTCTTTATCTTTAATTCTGGACATTTTGATTATGATGTGTCTTGGTGTGGGCCTCTTTGGGTTTATCTTGTTTGGGGCTCTCTGTGCCTCCTGTACCTGGATGTCTGTTTCCTTCCTTAGGTTAGGGAAGTTTTCATCTATTATTTCTTGAAATAGATTCTCTGCCCCCTTGTCTCGCTCTTCTCCTTCCGGCACACCTATAACACGGATGTTAGTGCGCTTGATGTTGTCCCAGAGGTCCTTTAGACTGTCCTCACTCTTTTTAATTCTTTTCTCTTTTACTTGTTCACCTTGGGTAATTTCTTCTAGTCTTTCTTCCAGCTCACTGATCCGTTCTTCTGTATCCTCTACTCTGCTTTTGAGTCCCTCTAATGAATTTTTCATTTCCAGTATTGTATTCTTCATTTCTGATTGGTTCTTTTTTATATCTTCCATTTCTTTGTTGACATTCTCACTGAGTTCATCTATTCTTCTCCCCACATCAGTGAGCATCCTTAACACTCTTAGTTTGAACTCTCTGTCGGGTAGGTTGCTCATTTCTGTTTCACTTAGTTCCTTTTCTGGGGTTTTGTCCTGTTCCCTTACTTGGAATGTATTCTTTTGCCTCCTCATTTTGCCTCTTTCCCTGTGCTTGTGTCTACGTATTAGGTAGGTCAGCTACGTCTCCTGCTCTTGGATAGGTGACCTTATGTAAGTGATGCCTTAGGAGGCTTCCAGTGTGCTTCCCTCAGTTCTCAATGTTCCAGGGGTGGCCCCTATGTGGGCTACGTGTGTCCTTCTATTGTGGCCTGTTAGCTCTCCCTATAGGCGCCCAGGGAGGCTGAGTTATGCTCCTGGGCCAGCTGTTGTAATGCTCAGCTGCTTGTCGTTGTTGTGGGCCCTTCAGTCTCTTTATCAGCTGTGGGGAGCCCCAGCACAGTTGGCTGCAAGTTCTAATACCACATTTGTGTTGCAGTATTTCTTTTAAGTGAGTAGGCCCCCAGTGTGTCAGGTTGTTAGGCTCAGGGCCTTACAATTGCTGTAAACCTCTAGCCTATTAGGTCTCTTGTCAGCTCTCTGAGGATTGCAGCTGGGTGGGGCTGCCCTTAGGCACAGGAGCACCCAATTGTTTCAGGCTTTGGAAGGTGGGGAAAACCTCCTATGTGGGTCTTTGAGAAGCACAAGTCTTCTGCAGCTGACAAGCCCTGTTGCCCACAGGTCCACACACACAGTCAACACAGTCCTGCCCCGTGTGAGCGCCCCGACCTCCCCAAGTGGACCCAGTCTCTCCACGGCGGGAGCCCCACACACTCCGCCACCACCCCACACTCTCCACCCGCTCCTTGTGCACACCCTGCCCCGCTCAAGTCAGCTCAGTTGCCAGGCTGCAGAGAATCCAGTCACCAATCTATGCAGGCCCACACATTGCCTGAGGGCTTGTTGTTGGGTGGGGCCAGTCTCTAGGGTGGGCTGCCTGCCCTGGCTGAGCTGGATTAAATCGGTGCTCTAGCTGGTGGAGCAGACCCTGGGCTAGCAGGTCTCAGGGAGAACTCCAATGGCGTCTGTGTCAGCACGCTCACACCAGGCCACAACAATGGCCGCCGCCCATGTCCCAGTGCCTGGAGAGGTCTCACCCCTCACCGAGATGCACTCAGGGCCTATTAGGTGAGTCTCTTGTCACCGAAGCACTGTGCACCTTTCTTTCTGGTGATTTTAGGATGCTTTCTGGAACGGGTGAGTTTGTGCGCGGGCCCTTTAAGAGCCAGTTTTAGTTTCTTTGTGAACCGGGTTTTCTGGGGGTGCTACCCAATGCTTTAGTAGCAGGCAAAGTCAGATATTATGCTGCTGGTCTCGATTGTGCTGGGTCCACAAAATGCCCACAGCGGGAGCGCTCCCCGGCTCAGGGCCCCGCGCCTCCAGGGAGGGCTGTGTACCTGTGAGCTGCTCCCGGCGGCTGTGAAGCTGGCGGCTCGTGAAGGCGGTGTTTTTCCTCTCTAGAAGGGAGTCTCTGCCTCTTCTACCCCAGTTAGGATTGTCCGTTGTTGCAGGAGTTCCTCTCATCCAGTTTTCAGTTCTGTCTCAGGGGTAATTTTTCCACGAGTAGTTGTAAATTGGCTGTGTCCACGGGAGGAGGTGAGTTCAGAGTCTGCCTACGCTGCCATCTTGACTCCGCCCCTGTGTCATAATTTATTTCACAGGGATCATGCTAGTCTTTCCCTTCCACAAGACATCACCTTGGTCCATTACATTGATGGCATTATGCTGATTGGACCGCGTGAGCGGAAGGTAGCAACTACTCTAGTCTTATTAGTAAGACAGTTGCATGTCAGAGGGTGGCAAATAAGTGTGACAAATTTCAGGGGCCTTCTGACTCAGTGAAATTTCTAGAGGCCCAGTGCTGTGGGGCAGACAGAGATATCTCTTCTAGGGTGAAGGATAAGTTGTTGCATCTGGCCTCTCCTACACCCAAAAAGGGAGGCACAGTGCCGAGTGGGCCTCTTTGCGTGTTGGAGGTAACACACTCTTCATTTGGGTGTATTACTCTAGCCATTCACCTGGTGACTTACAAAACTGCTAGTTTTGAGTGAGGCCCCGAACCCAAAAAGGCTCTGCATCAGGTCCAGGCTACTATGCATGCCACTCTGCCTCTAGGGTCGTTATCATCTAGCAGATCTAGTGATGCTTGAAGTGTCAGTGACAGAAGGAGATGCTGTTTGGAGCCTGTGACAGCCCTTATAGGTGAATCAGTGTAGGCCCTTAAGATTTTGGAGTGAAGACTTGCCGTCCTCCACAGATAACTACTGTCATTTTGAGAAACAGCTCTTAGCCTCCTACTGGGAATTAGTAGAGACCAATGACTTGACCATGGCCCACGAAGTTACCATGCACCCTTAGCTGCTCATCATGAACTGAATGTTATCTTACACATCAAGCCATAAACTTGGGCTTGCACAGCAGCACTCCGTCATCAAATAGAAGTGGTATATATGTGATCCGGCTTGAGTAGGCCCTGAAGGGACAAAGAAGTAGTTACATCAAGAAGTGCCCCAAATGCCATTTTTCCAACCCTTGCTGCACTGTCTTCGCTGTCCCAGGCACAACTACGGGGAGTTCCCTATGATTAGTTGATGGAGAAAGAGAAGACTCGGGCCTGGTTTACAGATGGTTCTGTGGGATGTGCAGGCACCACGTGACAGTGGACAGCTGTAGCCCTACAGCCCCTCTCTGGGACTTCCCTGAAGGACAGTGGTGAAGGCAAATCCTCTCAGTGGGCAGAACTTTGGGCAGTGCGCCTGGTTGTTCACATTGCTTTGAAGGGGAAATGGCCAGATGTGCGATTATATGCTGATTCATGGGCTGTGGCCAATGGTTTGGCTGGATGGCCGGGACTTGGAAAGGAACATGATTAGAAAATTGGTGACAAGGGAACTTGGGGAAAAGATATATGGATAGACCCCTCTGAATGGGCAAGAATATTTGTGTTCCATGTGAATGCTCACCAACGGGTGACTCAACAGAGGAGGACTTTACTAATCAGGTGGATGGGGTGATCCATTCTGTGCATACCAGTTAGCCTCTTTCCCCAGCCACCGCAGTCATCGTCCAATGGGCTCATCAACAAAGTAGTGGCTAGTCCATTATCCAGTTTTATTAGGTAAGTACAGAAATCTATGTGGGAGGTTGTGGCCTTGTGTGTGTGTCGGAGCCCAAGCAGAAGGGGGAGAGACCCCATGGGGGTGCACTTATGGCAGGGCATCATGGTCTGAGGAGGATGATGAAGACGTTCACACATGGGGTGGCCCAGCAGATGGAGTCACAGCCAGGATGAGAGAGAAGGGCATCAATGCAGGGGGCCCCTGGCTACCACACCCTTCTCAGGCCATGGAGGACTTGCTGTATTGGCCTACCTAAACCTGGGTGATGGAGCAATAAGATGTGCCCCCTTGGGTCACCTGGGTGCCAAGAAAGTTTGTGGCCACTGTAGGGGAGGAAGAGAATTCCTCCACCCTCTCTAGGTCCTTCTTGCTGGGCTATGAATTAAATTGACATGAGACAGAGTAACAGGAGAAAACCAAACAAAGCTTTATTACCTGTATCCATGGGAGAGTGCCAAGAATACTAAGTTGGCAGAATGGCCAAGCTGCCAGCTTCAACATTATCCTCAGCTAAAGACAAAGGAGGATGTTGGGGGTAGTGGTTTGGGCTTTCAGAGGGGAGGAAGACAATTTACATGGAGAGGGAAATGCAAATGTTTGTTAAGCCAGTTTTCTTGGGCCCGAATGGGCTTGTTGGTGCCTTTGTATCACACCTCTTTTACATTATACTCTGTCTATCTCATGGTATTAGCTCTTTCCTGGAACAGGCCTTCTATGTGAAATTCTTTTAGGCAGTTTGGGGGAAGGTCAAGTGTTCTTCCTGAGTTTTCTGAGCCTCTATTGCCTTCAGCTTGAAATAATCCACATACCAGAGAGGCACACCTTGGGGCGGCCTGTCCTGAACCCTATCACCACAACTGTGTAATGCACAGGAGGGTTCCTCCCTCCTGTGGATCACAGCCAATGACTCCTGCCAGGAGGGCCATTCCTCCCCCTGCCTGCTGGTATCTTAGCACAAGGAGCTTCAAGAGAAAGGGAAGCAGCCCCAGCTTAAAGTTTAATAGGATTCTTGCCGTGTCTCATGGTGAAAGCATTTCCTCTCTGGGACACACTCTCTAGACCCATAGACCTAAAATTTACCAGGATGAGAAGCACAAATTTTCCAAGTGGTTACTGGGAGTGAAGGTGAATGAGAGGTAAATGTGTTCTGCATCCAATTTCACTGGGGACGGGAGGAGATTTCCCCCACCACCAAGCAATTCTCTGTGACACTGTCCGGGTGTTCTACAACTCAACTCCATTCTGACACTATCAACCTGGAAATAGCATCACTTCCCACAGGTTAAGTGCTCAGTGCTACAAGACTGCCCCACACTCCCACTTCAGAGGACAGTTGCAAGTCCAGGTTTTCACCAGTGCTTCTGATGGACTGGCTGTAGATCAGAGGTTCCAATGATCCCCTCTTTGGATTCTACTAATAGGCTAGAGCAGCTCACAGAACTCAGGAAGCTCAATGTACTGAGTAGATGACCAATTTATTACAATGGATGTTAAAGCATGCAAATCAGCAGCCAGATGAAGAGATATGTAAAGTGAGGTCCTGAACAAAGGAGCTTCTGTCCGTGTGGCGTTTTGGGCTCAGCATGTGGCACATGGAAGCAGTCAAGCTTCCTCTTCTCTTTCAGAGGAGCTCTTGGAAACCTCTCCTATTGGGTTTTTCTGGAGGCTTTGTGACATAGGCATGATTGATTAAATCATCAGCTGTTGGTGATTGATTCAACAACGCTCCCTCTCGGCTCCCCAGAAATCAGGGGGTGACAGTCAAAGTTCCACCCCTGTATTCCTGGTTGGTTGCCCAGACAACCGGCCCCCATCCTTAGGTGCTCTGCAAAAGTCACCTCATTAACATAAAGCCAGTTGTGGTGGAAAGTAGCTTGTTACGAATAAGAAGACACTCATTTCACCTTATGGCTCTGAACTGAGCCATTTTTCAGGAACTGAGGACAAGAGACCAAGTATTATGACCAAAGATGCTTCCATTGCTCTTATTGTTCAGGAAATTCCAAGGGTTTTGGGAGCTGTGAGCCAGGGACTGTGGCCAAAGACCAAATGTATATGAGAAATATATCTTGGTCATCTGAATGAGCAAATATATATTTTCTATAAATCACAATATCCCAAGAGGGGACATTTCTATTTCCATCCCACAGTTCCTAGGCCCCTGTGTTCCACTTTTGGGGACACAAGACCATATAATGGGTATTGATCTAAAGTGTACACCATATCCTGAAGGATAGTGTTCCAACCTCATCAGGTCTTACTCCAAGACGTGCCACAGCTGCATCTTTAGGAGGCCATTCCAATCCTCTGTCAGACTGGCAGCTGCTGGTGAGATGTATGTGATAGGACCAGTGGGTCCTGCAATCATGTGCCCACTATATCTTCCTTTTCTTTCAAGTGTGTCCCGTGGTTCGAGGTGCTGTTGGTCAGGATCCCACAGCTGTGGGTCAGATACTCTGTGAGACTCAGATGATGGTGCTGGCTCACGCACAGCAGGCAGGAAGGGGAAATCCATATCTGAATCCATGTCAATCTCAGGCACAATGACACATTGCCCATTGCAGGATAGAAGGGATCCGATGCAATCATCCTGGCACCAAGTGGCTGGTTGGTTTCCTTAAAGGCTGATGCCATACTGCTGGCTTAGTGTTGGTCTCTATTGTTAGGGAGTTGGGCATTCAGTGATGATAGTAGCTCCACCAGCTTGACAAATGTGAGCTCACGCTGCGGGAACCATGCTTAGTATCCGTCTGTGCCACATTCATGACCCATTGTTCAATCACTGGGATGTCTGAGGACCAATTTTCCCTCACCCCTCACCACTGTCTATCTATCAAGATTGCTCATGAATTAGACGGTAGTGCAGCCTCTGGCCATTGCTGCTTAAATGCACATACTGATCTTCCTCCTGTGAACAAGCTCAGGCCTTTTCCTTCTTTGTTGGCTGGTGTATTAGTCTTGGTTCTACAGAAAAACAAATAAGATATAGATAGATAGATAGATAGATAGATAGATAGATAGATAGATAGATGGATGGATAGATAGATAGATCTATATATATTTGCAGACAGATATCTACATATTAGTGTGCATATTAACTCTATCTATCTATCTGAAAAATTGATTATAAGGAATCAGCTCACAAGGCTATGGAGGCTGAGAAGTCCCTAGATCTCCAGTCCAAAGGCCTGAGAACCAGGAGAGTCGATGGTGTAAGTTCCAGTCTGAGTCCCAAGGCAGAAGACTGATGTCTCAGCTCAAAGTTCATCAAGTAGAGAGGGCAAATTTTCTCTTGCTGGGTCTTTTCTTCTATTCAGGACTTTAACAGATTGGATAAGGCCCGCCCACATTGGAGAGGGCAATCTGCTTTACTGAGTCCACTCATTCAAGTGTTAATCTCATCCAGACACACACATCCTCATAGACACACCCAAAATAACATTGAATTACGTATCTGGGTACCCAGTAGCGCACTCAAGTTCACACATAAAATTACCCATTACAGCTGGTCATAGAAAACTTCTCACCAGCCCCTAGGTATGAACTGAGAGGGTGGGTCTGATCGAACTCAGATCATGATGAGAACTTCTGGCTACCTGGTCACTTTATGTCCCATGTTCAGACATTCCATCTCTCCTGAGGCCCAGAAGCGTGTTAGGAGCTCTTGTTCTAGTGCTGCACATGGCATGGCCTTGCTCCAGAAGCCTAGGAGTCTGTACTTCCTCCCTCTCATTAGGTCTTGACAGAGGCTCCACAAAGCATCTCTCATTCTTTCAACGTGGGCTAGAAGGAGGTACAAGGAAACAATGTGCTCCCTTTTAGGATAATATGCCCACCATGCCCCAGACTATTGGAGCCCTAAAACCTTCAAAGATAAAGCAGATCCCTGAATGGTCACAAATGTAGATAGTGCCCAAGGCATGCAAATTCTCACACTTTGTTTTAAATTGCTGATTGCTAGAGCTGAGACTGCCGCTTTGTTTTTCCTACTATAATAGCTTTCACCCAGAGGTGAAGGGAGCACATGAGGAGTCTCCCAACTGCTAAGTATATCCATTCTTATTATACATCTGACACACACTGCAGACCTCTGGCACCCCACGTCCCAGCTGTGTGAGGTGCTCGCCACCATCTGTGGTGAGTGATCCAACCCAGAATATCCCCTTGGGGCCGGCTTCCTAGGTCCACTGCTGGTGTGGACAGTCCCAGGTCATGATTCCTAGAAACAGAGCATGAGACGGGATTCAAGAGTTTCATGGAGGGGTTGCTGGAGGGAATTCGGGAAGCACAGAGAAAGGAAGCTAGCAATGGTCAGGTCTGAGTGGGGATCTGCTGTACATGACCACGGAGGCTCTGGAGCACACGGTGCAGCCCAGGCTCACCTCACTTTGGGCTCCAGAGCCCTGTGCCAGGCTGCCGTGGCTGCTGGCTGCTCTCAGGAGTGGGAGTCAGGCAACCACTTGGGGAAGGGACTGCAGGTCTGCTGAGGGCAAATCTCCACAGAAGAGGGCATCTTTGGGGATGAATTAGCAGCTTGGGGAACAGGAACTGAGAGTGATCCTAAAGCATTCACTACATTGTGTAAACATTTTTAAAGAGAAATACCAGATACTTCAGAAATTAGAGGCGACAGTGAGGAGTGATAAGCAAGGATTGTGTTCTGGGCAGAGGTGTGGTAAGAGACTGTAAGAGTTCAAAGCACACTTAGAGTTAAATGGAGTCACTAAGGGAAGGGGAGAACTCCAGGCCCTCCCCCCTGTGGGAAGTGAATTTCAGGGAGTGGTGTGGGCACCACTTAGAGCCAAGTGTGTGCGTGTGTATGTGTGTGTTTAAGGAATTAGGCTGGGGGGCCACAGACGTAAATCTCCTGGGCACAGGAGTCTGCAGGGACACCTGAAAAACAGGCTGACAGGGGACATGAGACAGGTAATATGGTGGAGAGGGAGATCCAAATCCTCATGGGACTAGAAATCCTGGAGAATGAGCAGGACCCTGAGGAGACAGGAGGCCTGAGCTGAGGGTGTAAGCAGATTCGAAGCAAGGAAGGAAGTTGAGCGCTGGTGTGTTGCCAGAAGTGGGTTTCTCAACATCTGTGTTGGAGGCGGGGAGGGTGGCCAATGAAGGAGGGGCTGGGGGCGGGCACTAGAGACCTCAGAAGGAGTTTCAAGAGCTAGGGCAGACTTTTCACTGTTCAGCTCCCACCAGGCTGAGAGCTTCCAGTTCCTCTCACAGCCGGTTCTGGGTCAGGTGGCTGCGGAATCTCCTGTTGTGCTGCAGGAAAGTGAATGTCGACCTCCGAGCTTGAAAACGGCCTTCATTGCGGCTTACAAGTTAACAATATGCCAAGATTTGTAAGTGAAACTGACTGAGACGCCTAGTGGAGGCTGAAAAGGAGCCTGGGCACTGGTGGGCAGGAGGGGAAGGGAAGCAACGGTCAGGAAGACCTGGAGTGTCTGGAGCCCAGAAGAATCTAGAAATAGGGGAAGGTGAGAGAGGGTAAGGGGCAGGAGATGAAGAGAGAGGCACCACCCTTTGAGCATTGGGGTTGAATCTAGGGGTGAGGAGTGTCTCTCAGGGTTGGGAAGACTTGTACACAGGGTCACTTCCTCCTGCACAAAGAAGCCTTAGTCGTAGCCTGCTCTGTTTAAAACATCACCCTCACTGGCCCCTCTGGGACAGCACAGAGGCTTGTTCAAGTAAACGCCCTTCCCCTTCCGAGGTCTGTTGTTACAGTTCTGAGGGTCCTTCCTTGCAGAGAGCATCCCCTTTCCTCTGTCCCCCCCAGAATTTCCCTTGAAGACTTCTGCCCCCCTCAACTGGCTGAGGAGATTTTTATTCGCCAAACTCATCACGGCGCCCTTTCCCCTCAGCTCCCAATTGTAGTCCTCCTTGAATACCAGGAAATGCCCTCTCCAAGCCCCTGATCTTACTTTTAGTGCCTGCCTCTGCTCTCCATACTGAGGCAGGAGATTTTTAATGCCTCCTCAGGACTCAACTCCAGAATTTCACCTTGGAAATCTTCCCATCCACTAAACCCCATCCAGGCTCACAACCCTCAGCCCCCTGCCCAGGTAGAGATGTCCTCCCCGCTGACCATAGATTCACTCCAGATGGGGACCACTCCCCTGCTCAGAGCCCTGACCAGAGACTCACCCCAACATGAGAAGGAAATCACCACAGAACCACCCTGAGGCCACATTCCAGTTGGCTAATACTTTATTTCCTCAGTTTCAAATCCCTCTTCTTTGTCACAGACGGGTTGTTTTTTGTCAGGGAGGCGGAGTTAGTAGACGACGGGGAAACCAAAACTTAAGTATCAAAATCTTCTGCCAGAGGTTGATGAGACCACAAGGTTCAGGAAGCCAGGTCAGGAATCTGTGTTTCCCCCTGAAGATCATTATCCTAAAGTGCGAGATTTATAATTAGCAATGAAGCACATTCTCTGCTGTTAACTTCCCACATGGCATCGTCTTATGAACGTAATGTGATGTTGTCTTTTAAGATTTCATGAGGATTTTGTAGCTACCCAGCTGGATTTATAAGTAGACATTAAACCACAATCACTTGTGCTGGCTGGCGATGCATCATCTTTTTAAAGAAATGTGCGATCCTGTTTCTTAAACATTTCACTTGCCACTGGTTGTATGCAACAGAAGCTATCTTGCCCAGTACATATGTCAGCATCTCACTGATTAGAACTTTAGAGAAAGGTGTAAGGACCTTGAGGCACGTCACCATTCCATATGCCATTAATTTATGTTTTATGAGTTTCCATATCTTATCAGTGAGAAATGGAACCACTCTATCCTCCAGAATTCTCATAGCCTTGTCCTTACTAAATGAAATAAGTGAATTCATAGCCAAAATGTAGCAAGTGTCTCTGTCGATGTCAGTCGAAGTAATGACATCATTCCTGGACAGCTGGCCTCTTATATACTCTCCCCAGTTACACAGAGGAAGTGACTCTGGCCAATGAGAATGTGTTGCATTACTCATAAGCACTTTTTTTTTTTTTGTGTGTGTGAGGAGATCAGCCCTGTGCTAACATCTGCCAATCCTCCTCTTTTTTTTTGCTGAGGAAGACTGGCCCTGGGCTAACATCTGTGCCCATCTTCCTCCACTTTATATGGGACGCCGCCACAGCATGGCTTGACAAGCGGTGCGTCGGTGCGGGCCCGGGATCCGAACCGGTGAACCCCGGGCCGCTGCAGCAGAGCATGTGCACTTAACCATTTGCACCACCAGGCCGGCCCCTACTCATAAGCACTTTTAATCCAAGATTACTTCCAACCAAGTGCAAGGTAGGTGGTAACGTCAGAGGAAATGCTGCCACTGGACCCTCCCACAGTGCTGGGGGAGCATAGAGCCATTCACCTGTAGGGGCAGCACTTCACCACAATCCAGTACACAGGAGTGGAAACGGACAGTGTTTCCAAAGGTTTATCTATGAAGATGGATCATTTTGAAGTTGTTTTAATAGTGTGATAGGCGTAATAAGGGTCCCTGAATATATCCATGTCCTCATCCCTGTGACCTGTGAAAGTTACATTATATGATCAAGGGGCCTTTGTACACGGGATAAAGTTGAGGATCTTGATGTGAGGAGATTATACTGGATTGTCTGGTAGGATCTAAGTGACATCTCAAGGGTCCCTGTAAGGGGAGTGGACAGAGAGAGATTTGAGTACAGAAGAGAAGGAGGATAATGTGGGGACGGAGTAGGGGGAGAAAAGGCAATTTGATGAGGAGCCACAAGCCAAGGCATGTGACAGCCTGTAGCAGCTGGAAAAGACATGGGATCAGATTGTCTCCAAGATCCTCAAGAGGGAGCCTGGCCCTGCAGACACTCTGCTTTCAGTCCCTCGAATCCTACTGGAGATTTCAGGACCCCGGACTGTCTGAGGATAAATCTGTGTTGTGACTCTGCTAAATTTATGGTAATTTGTCACAGCAGCCATAGAATCTATCACAAATGATATTTACACAGGCAAAAATGTAAATTACTAAAGACCTCAGCATTAAGACCTAAATTGTTTATTTTTTCAAACTTCTTTCAATGCCAGGTAAACAACAGTATGTATTTTAATCTAACTTAATTAGTTCATAGCTTTATTTATTTCTTTATTTGGTGAGGACTGTTGGCCCTGAGCTAACATCCATTGCCAATCTTCCTCTTTTTGCTTGAGGAAGATTGTCACTGAGCTAACATCGGTGCCAATCTTCCTCTGATTCGTATACGGGACGCTGCTGCAACATGGCCTGATGAGCGATGTGTAGGTCCCCGTCAGGGATCCAAACCCGAGAACCCCAGGCTGCCGAAGTGGAGCATGTGAACTTAACAGCTACGCTATTGGGCCGGCCCCAGTAATTTCTTTTTAACAAGAAGGGCTGAGACACTTCTGAAAAAAAGTAAATACTGTACAACCTAGGACTGTGAAACAGTATTGCACAACTGGATGTTAGGAAACCTGAAACCAACCCCGATGGAAATGTCTGTGAGGAGCAAGTTTTCCTCAAGTTAATAAAATTAGGCCTGATGCTACTGGGATGCCTTGTGTGACTTCGGGCACCCAAAAGTGAAATGAGTTGGACCGGCCCGTGTCTTAGCGGTTAAGTGCGCGCTCTGCTACTCGTGGCCTGGGGTTCAGATCCCGGGCGCGCACCGACACACCGCTTCTCTGGCCAGGCCGAGGCAGCGTCCCACCTACAGCAACTAGAAGGATGTGCAACTATGACATACAACTATCTAGTGGGGCTTTGGGGAAAACAAAGGAGGAGGATTGGCAATAGATGTTAGCTCAGAGCCGGTCTTCCTCAGCAAAAAGAGGAGGATTAGCATGGATGTTAGCTCAGGGCTGATCTTCCTCACACACACAAAAAAAAAGTGAAATGAGTAGAGGCCAAGTTTTACGACAACGGCTGTTGTTATAAGGGCAGATTTTTTATTTTTATTTTTTGAGGAAGACAGGCCTGAGCTGACATCCATGTCAATCCTCTTCTTTTTTCTTGCTGAGGAATACTGGCCCTGGGCTAACATCCGTGCTCATCTTCCTCTACTTTGTATGGGACGCCACCACAGCATGGCCTGACAAGCAGTGCATCGGTGTGGTCCCGGGATCCAAACCCGGGTTGCCAACAGCAGAGCGTGTGCGCTGCTGCACCGCGGGGGCAGCCCCTAATGGCAGATACTTTTGAGTTGAAGGTCTTTGTGATTGTTCATAGGCTAAAATATATTAGATTAAGAATGATGGCTATTATGAGGAGTGTTGATGCAGTGGCTATGTTAAGAAATATTTAGTGGGGGCTGGCCCCATGGCTTAGCGGTTAAGTGCGTGCGCTTTGCTGCTGGCGGCCCGGGTTCGGATCCCGGGAGTGCACCGACGCACCGCTTCTCCGGCCATGCTGAGGCTGCGTCCCACATACAGCAACTAGAAGGACGTGCAGCTATGACATACAACTATCTACTGGGGCTTTGGGGGGAAAATAAATAAATAAATAAAATCTTAAAAAAAAATTTCTAAAAATAAAAGAAATATTTAGTGGATGCTTTCGTGGCTTGTGGATTAAATTTTTAAATTAGGATTGGAATAATAGGTAATATATTTATCTCTAAGCGAATTCAGATTACTAGTCAGCGTGAGCTTATTACAATCATGCTTCCTGAGATGATGGTTGACAAAATCATGGTGATGAGGGGATTTATCAGTATGGGAAGGATATAAAGCGACACTTTCAGAGTATGTGCCTGATAGCTTATTTAGCTGATCTCCCTGTAGACTATGGTGTAATGTGGCAGCACAGAGGTTTTTAAATTCTTAGGAGTAGGATTCTATAATTCTAGAAATAAGAGAATTTTAACCTCTATGGTTTACTCTATCAAAGTAAATGTCTTTTTCAGACATATTTCCTATGTTTGTGGTGAGATGCTTAATACAATGATAGGAAATGATAGTGTGATACGCAGAGGGCTACTCTTAAGTGGACAGGAGCTTTTTCATAAGAGATGCATAAGTTGGTAATATCAGAATCATGGATAGCATGCTCAGATTCATAAAAAAGAGGTAGTTAGGAAAAGGGTTTGAATAGTAAAATGAGTTGTGTATAGTTCTGGTCTGTAGAGGTTGTGGAAATGTCCTAGACAAGATTGTTGTAAAAATATTGTAATAATGTTGGCATATTCTGCCAGGAAGAACAGGGCACATAAGCCCACTGCATATTCAATGTTGAAGGCAGAGAGGAGTTCCAATTCTCCGTCTGTTAGATCGAATGGGGCTCAGCTGGTTTCACCTGGGGTTGAGATGAATCATATTATGGTTAGTGGTCAAGGTGGAAAAGTCAGTCATAGGGATTCTTTGGTAATAATTAGAGCCAAAAGCATGAAGGATCCACTTATCAGTAGGACTGAAGGTTGAATATTGTTAATGTTACTTTATATAAAATTGTTTGTGTCACTGCTTGTAGGAGTCCTATTAATGCATGTTTTGAAAGTGAAGTTCAGGCTGATCAGAGAATGGAATAGACAGGTAGGCCCAATATGGTTAATATGAACAGTACGCCCAGGTTGATATTAATTAGTGGATATGGCATGGGTGGTGGAATTCGTCTTATTAGGGCTAGGGTGAGGGTCAGGATTGGTGCAATGATAAATGTGAGTATTGATGATGTTAGTGGTTGTAGTGGTTCTTTAATGAATAGTTTGAGAGCATCAGTGGTATGTTGTAGGAGACCGTGGGGGCTGATGATGTTTGGCCCTTTGTGTGTAGCCTAACACTTCTCATTTGACTAGTGTGAGGAATTCTATTGCAAATAGAATTGGGATAATTATTATTAATTTTTTTTATAATAATATTTATTTATTTTATTTTCCCCCAAAGCTCCAGTAGATAGTTGCATGTCATAGCTGCACGTCCTTCTAGTTGCTATATGTGGGACGCGGCCTCAGCATGGCCAGAGAAGCAGTGCGTCGGTGCGCGC
This sequence comes from Ceratotherium simum simum, assembly GCF_057802395.1. Taxonomy (NCBI): domain Eukaryota; kingdom Metazoa; phylum Chordata; class Mammalia; order Perissodactyla; family Rhinocerotidae; genus Ceratotherium; species Ceratotherium simum. The sequence continues at coordinate 20,437,640 of NC_141932.1, read as the reverse complement.
CCAGGATCCGAACCCGGGCCGCCAGCAGCGGAGCGCGCTCACTTCACCGCTAACCCATGGGGCTGGCCCAGAATTGGGATAATTAATAAGAGAATCTTGGTAATGAACCTTTCTAACATGTTGTTGGGAAGAGGGTTTAAACCTTTGGTAACAAATGTTTTAAGTATTGTGCAATTACTGGGCTCTGCCATCCTAACAAACCCTGTTCTTGGGCAGGTTTGGGGATACGTTAATTAGACTGAGATTATATCATCTATTAGTTTGAGGGTGCTTTTGTAGTGTGGGCCTTATTTCTCTTGTCCTTTTGTACCGGAGAAATGTAGAATCGATAGAAACTGACCTGGATTACTCTGGTCTGAGCTCAGATCACACAGAACTTTAATCGTTGAACAAAGGAACCATCAATAGTGGTTACACTACTGGGATCTCCTGATCCAACCTGGAGGTGGTAAATCCTATTGTTGGCATAAACTCTAGAATAGAACTGCACTGTTATCTGTAGGGGAACTTGTTCTGTTGATCGATATTTTGGATCAATAAGTGCTGAAGTATTCTGACTAGTTGGTCTAGATTTTAGTCACTCGGAGGTTATTTTATTTTCGGAGGTCTCCCCAACCAAAATTGTTAGTCCGTCTAAAGATTGTTGTCCCTTATATTTGGTAAATTTTTTGTTCTTTGTGGACTTGTCAATTAAAGCTCCATAGGGTCTTGTGGTCTGATTATGTCATTCCCACCTCTTCATGGGAAGGTCCATTTCATTGATGAAAAGTAGGAGACAGTAAAATCCTAGTGTGGCCATTCACACAAGTCCTCATTTAGAGAACAAGGGATTATGCTGCCTTCACACGGTCAGGATACTGTGGCCATTCAACAGATGTCACTGAGAAGGCAGTGCCTCTAATCCTCGAAATGCTAGAGGTGATGTTTTGGTAAACCAGTGAGATTTGTGTTTGCCAAGTTCCTTTTACATTTTTAAAATCTTTCCTTAAATGGATGCCTGTGTTTGGCTAACAATCGTTCAGTAAATGATTTATTATTGGATAAATTTTATTTTGTTGTTAACTATCAGTGGTTATTCATTCTGATATAAGCTTATGCAAGGAGAAACAATCCTTGTTACTCATATTAACTTTATTCCTTCTGTTAATTACTAGCTAATTACTTAATTATTAATTACCTGATTAGATTAGGAGTTGGTTTTTATTGTCAAGATTAAGATAAGTCTGTCATTGATCTTGAACAGTTTCTTAATTGGTGGTTGCTTTTAGGCCTACTGTGGTGGTGTTCATACTTACTCTCTCAGGAAGGTGTATCCTCTTTCTGAAAGGCTGTACCTTTTTAGAGTAGTATTTAGGTTTATGTTAAAATAGTTGTTTTTTTTAGGGAAAATTAAATTTGAACTAAAAATTCTGTTCTGGATAGACACCTATCCCCAGGCTCAATAGACTTTTCATCTCTACCTATGAATCGTCTCAGTATTGTGCGCAAAAGACACTTTTGTGCTTTCAAACTCTTGACAGGCAGCCCGTCTGGTTGGGGGTGTTTCGCTTAAGTTCTCTTGGTTAAATCGTTCTAGTTAAATCATTACACAAAAGGTAAAAGGGGTAAGCTTTGCTGTTTAGTACTTTTAATAATACTTCTTTCATCCTTCCCTTACGGTACTTTCTCTATAGCACCGACTAAAATTTCTATCTCCTACACTTTTACTTTTGAGTAAATGTTTGCTTAATTTCTTCATAATAGTTGAGTTTGGCAAGTTTGGTCTAGCTTTAACTCAAAGTGGTCATGTGAAATGAAATCTCCTGTGTGTAAACTAGGTGCTTTGTTTAAGCCACACTTGGATCTGTCCAAGCCCACTTTTCCATATGCTCACCTTGTTAGGACTTGTCTTCTGCTCTTATACATATAATACTTAGTAATGAGTCTTATTGCAGACTTTACTATTTGAGGAGGGTGACAGTCACTGTGTGCCTGCTTCATGGCCTGATTCAATGAAGCTCTCTATTCTTAATTTACTACCAAATCTCTTTTAGTTTTTATATAGTTTTGGGTAATTTAATGTTCTTCAAATAGAAAATGTAGCCCATTTCTTCCCATCCCACAAACTACACCTTTACCTGACATTTTTCTGCTGAATATTTCTATTGATTAGAATTCCTTTTTAGAGTTTGCTGAAGGTGGTGGTACATAGGCTGCATTAGCAAGGGCTGGTCAGGTTGATGAGGGTTTATTGATTACAGAACAGGCTCCCCTGGAGGGATATAAACCACCATGGATTCCTTTGAGTTTAGGCTGCTGCTAGTAGTACTCTAGGGAATAATTTTGTTAAAATAATTATTTGAGTTTGGGGCCAAGTATAGTGGGGTATCTAACCGCAGTTTGAGTCTTAGCTGTCGGGTAGTCAGAAATATTAAAATCACTTGCGTAGTTTCGTTTTATTTTAGTTGTAGTTTTTTTGTGTGTGTGTGAGGAAGATTAGCCCTGAGCTGACATCTGTTGTCAGTCTTCCTCTATTTTGTGTATGGGATGCCACCACAGCATGGCTTGACAAGCGCTGCATAGGTCCGAGCTCAGGATCCGAACCTGCAAATCCCGGGTCGCTGAGGCAGAGTGTGTGAACTTAACCACTGCAGCACCAGGTCAGCTCCTAGTTGGAGCTCTCTACAGCTTAAGTTTTAACTTTATTGTAATTATATCTTTAACACACTTTATGCCAAATTTTTATTAATTTGGGTTAATACTATGACCTCGGTGGCTGGGCCAAAATTTACTAACCCTGATTAATATAGCTTAGTCAAATTTTCATTGATGACTTAATTTTTATTTTTACCACTGCTGTTTACTGTGGGGCTGTGGTTAAGCAAGGCATCGTGAGTTACTTTTTAGTATGCTTGATGCCTGCTCCTTCTAATGTCTGATGAGTTAGAGTGTGTTCTCATTGTTATGTGGATACTTCATGTGTAATTCTTTTTTGATTTTTTTTGTGAGGAAGATCAGCCCTGAGCTAACATCAGTGCTAATCCTCCTCTTTTTCCTGAGGAAGACCGGCTCTGAGCTAACATCTATTGCCAATCTTCCTCCTTTTATTTCCCCAAAGCCCCAGTAGATAGTTGTATGTCATAGCTGCACATCCTCCTGTTGCTGTATGTGGGACGCGGCCTCAGCATGGCCGGAGAAGCGGTGCGTCGGTGCGCGCCCGGGATCCGAACCCGGGCCGCCAGTTGCGGAGCACGCACACTCAACCGCTAAGCCACGGGGCCGGCCCTGTGGGCCCATTTTAGATTTGTGACCTCTAGAACTGTAAGATAATAACTTTGTGTTGTTTTAAGCCACTAAGTTTGTGATAATTTGTTACAGTAGCAACAGGAAACTAATACCGTGCTGTAGGACCCAACTCAGTGTTCTGTCTTGAGTATATGCACCTTGAGATGCCTAAGCTATCCATGTGGAGATGCCGAGTAGGGTCTGGACTCAGGAGGGACATCAGCACTAGAGTCAGAGACTTGGAAGCCATTGACACATAGATGGAATTTGAACACCCTGGAGCTGAAAGAAGGATTCTAGCAGAGTAAGGCCTGTAGTGTGTTCCAACCTTTTCAGTGGTTGGGCCCATGCTGATAATGACAATATCTGTGGGCAAGTCTGTGGTCAGCAGAATTGGCTGTTCCCCTGTATGTCAGCCGTCTGGACACTGAGGCATCCTAGCTGAGATCTTGTCTCCTTGGAAGACACCCTTGGCTCCCAGGCATGCTGGTTGGGAGACCCTGTGATGGCTCAAGTGGAGAAGACAGGCAAAGACAGAGCTGGGGTATAACAGGGGCCAAGTGGAGAAGGAAGCAGAGGATGCTGAGGAAGAGCAGTGGGAGGGACCGAGTACAGGGCAGGATGAGATGAGGCCAGACATCCACAGACATCAGCACCCAGGAGGGGTCAGGCCTGAGAAGAGGCAGGGAGGGGTGGAGTTTGACCTCCACCAGCTGGGCTGTGGTGGGAACCTTGTGAGCAGAGTTGAGGTTAGGCATCAAGAAGAAGCAAGAAACATTTGAGGATTTTGATTCTCACTCCAGAATGGACTTTGGGATGCCATCCCAGCTATCCCCACACCCTGCCTTTTCTGTCCCTACTCCTCAGCTCACCAGGGGACTGGGTCACTCTGGATCTTGCTACTTCCTGCACTTGGGTGCTGCTGCAGAGACTATGGAGCTGTGGAGGCAGCTGAGGCAGGCCAGACTGGTGTCCTTCGGGCTGGGCCCAATCCCCTCAGCCCTGAGGGGCATCCCCACAGTGGGAAGGGCTGGTCAGACACTCATGACTCCAGGGGTAGACACTGAAGTTGCCAAGGAGAGTCTGCTGTGGATCTGAGAGGAGCTGGTGAGTGAGCGGTTAGGAGGGGGAGGAGATGAGGGCTGGGGGGAGAGAGAGAATGGATTAATGAACAGTAATGAATGGAAATAGAAGGGGCCAGAGTTTGAAAGACCGACATTGAGAGGAAGGAATAGAGGAATAGAGGCTGAGACAGACACAGAGAAAGAGATGGAGAGAGACAGAGATATTGGAAGACCAAGAGTGAGAGAGGAATAGAGAGGGATAGAGACAGAGATACTCAGACAGAGAGAGACAAAGATGGAAAGCAGAGATTGAGAGCAGCAGCAGAGACAGAGAGATTCAGATTAAATCTGCGAGACAGAGAGAGATGGAGACAGTGAAAGGCAGGGGCAGAGAAATAGAGACAGACAGAAAAACAGGGATATGAAAAGACAGACAGCCAGAGAAAGAGACAGACAAGTGGAAACCGAGAGACAGATAACAAGAGAAGGAAACATAATAAGAGAGACAAAGAGACTAAGTCTCAGAGACACAGAGAGAGAGAGATAGGGAAAGTGAGGGACAAGAAAATGGAGAGATAAAGAGAGAGACAGAGGCAGAGGTCAAGAGACACTGGGAGAAGCAGGATGGCAGATAGGGTCCAGGGACACAGTGGGACCCTGCCCAGGTGCTGTGGTTCTGGATTGTTAAAGAAAAAATATTTATGACACCTTTATAGATGGTAAGGCCTTAGCTGTAGGGATCACAGTGATGACACTTTGGGGTAGAAGAGAGAGAATGGACTCAGCTCTGAATACAGCGTGGGCAAGTGGGGATTTATAGCCAAGGAGCAGGGTGGGGTCAGTGGATGGAAAATGACTAAGAGGACACATCAAGGGTAAGGGGGGATTCTGGTAAAATGACCTAAGAGGATTCTTGGTGGAGGCAGGCCAGGGTGATCAGACATCACCTGGTAGATGGTGGAGGGTGAGGAACCTGATCAGATATGGGGGGTGATCAGATGGGGAGGATGGGGGATTCTTGCTAAAAATTCCTGGATTTGACAAGGAAGTGTGCAGATGGGCCTAGGAGAAGGTTCAGGAGCCTGACTAAAGTTTGGTCAAGCAAAGAATCTTTGTCAGGACTTGAGCTGGGATTTGCTCCCACCCAAGTTCTGGAAGGGGGCAGCCTAACCCCTTGCCCTCTGTGGTGGGATGCCCATGACTTGATCTTCCCACTGGCAGGGGAACCTCCGCTGAGTGGATGTTCAGCTGCTGGGCCAGCTGTACAGCCTGGGGCTGGAGATGGGGGTGCTGCGGGAGGAACTGGTCACCTTCCTGGAAGAGGAGGAGGAGGAGGAGGAGAACATCAAGGAAGAGGAGGAGGATGAAGAGCCCAAGGGGAAACAGGACACCTGGTGGTCTCCTGCGCAGCCCAGTGGCACCACCATTGAAAATGGCATGTGGGTGTGAGCAGAGGAGCAGTGAGTGTTATAGATGTTCCCAGATGTGACGCAAATGTGTCAGAGCTCCCCCTGCAGGAAACAAGCAGATACTGCAGATGGCAGCCATGGAGAAGGAGGGCTGCTCATGGAACCATTGCCCAGGTCCACGTTTGTAGAAAAGATGCCCAAGTCAGCAGGTGGAGGGGCCAGCCTGAGGGGAGACACCTCTTCAGGGGAGACACCTGGACATTCATAAACCCGTTGCTCCCAGTGAAGACAAACACACGCTGACATTTTTGCAATTCTTCGTTGAAACGCTTTCTAGTTAGGAGTGAGGATGTTCCCAGAGAAGTGACATGTTGGCAGAAGATGTGCTGAATCCCTGTCTGTGGGGATTTCCTCCTTAAAAACAACATGCTGCTTTTCGTCCAGTGGAATCCCCCAGTCTGGAGGTGTGGGTAAGGGGGTTTCCGGGTTTAGGCTCCATCCCCACACAGGTCCTCCTTCGCCAGCCTTAGCCGGGTCTGCAGCTGCTGGGACCTCTGCTGTGGGAGGGCTGGGGAGAATGTTGAACATCCAACCCCAGCCCCCAGGGAAGGGGAAATACACTCGAAGGGCATGCAGATGAGTAGAGCCCCCTCTCCCTCACTAGGCACTCTAGAAATATGCTGGGGGCAGTCAGGGGTCTCTTAGCAACTACATCCAGGCTGTGGGAGTCATGAAAGTAGAGGGAGTGGGGCTCCATGGCCAGAGGGTCTGGGTTGCTCTTGGTGGGGAAGGCACTGAGAGGAGACTGGAGGGGGTGACGTGGGAAGGAATGCTCACTATTCAAGGACAGCATGGTGGGTGGCCCCTGATGTCTGGGTGAGAGTTGCTTTGAGCCGTGACCTGGGCTACAGAGGTGACATCTATGGAGGAGACATTCAGGGAGTTAAGGTGGATGTGGCCAGCCCCACTGGTACACTCCTCAGCACCACAATGACTGAGCTACATCCAGCAATGACCAAGTCAGCACCAGGCCTGCTCTCCTGGAGCTCAGCCCAGCAGATGAGGAGAAACCCCTCACCACAGAGGGACAGCCAAGGTGACCAGGGCTGGGTTTGGGGGGGGGCCAAGAAGAGAAATCAGGGCTGGGATGGGGGAGCATAAGTGGGTGAGGGGACTCAGAGGAGGCAACAGCCCCAGGCTGAAACATCAGGAAAGTGTTCTCAGAGGAGAACTGAAGGAATAGGTACAAAGGAGCCAAGCAAAGAGAGAGAATGGGAAGAGTGTAACAAGAAGAAAACAGCACATGCAAATGATCTAGTGACCCATCCCCTGGCTATTCAAAGTGTGGTCCATGGACCGGCAGTGTCAGCATTGCTACAGCTGTCCACTGCTGCATAACAGACAACCCCAAACTCAGTTGCTTCAAAACAGTTGCTCTTGAATCTGCAGTGTGCAGGGATAGCTCATCTCTGCTCCACACTGAGCTATTGAGCTTCAGCTAGAATCATCTGAAGGTACATTCACTCACACATCTGGCAGGTGATGCTGGCTGTTGGGTGGGGGCCTCTGTTCCTCTTTGTGTTGTTTCTCCATGTGGCATATAGGGCTTTCACACAGCATGATGGGCAGTTTCCAAAGGCAAGTGTCCCACAAAGAGAGCTAGGCAGCAGGCCTCAGAAGCCATAGTGACTCTCCCATGTTCTATTTGTTAAGGCAATGGCAAAGTTCTGCCCAGGGTCAAGGGAAGGGGAAATGGGCTCCACTTCTTTCTGGGGGGTGTGCAAGGTTCTGGAAGTGTGTGGGACAGGAAATATTGCTGTGGTCATTTTCAAAAAATGCAAATGGCCACAGCATCACCTGGGAGCTTGATTGACATGTTGATTCCCAGGTCCCACCCCAGACCTACCAAATCAGAATCTGCATTAATCAGATTCTCAGCTGCGCCCTTGGCATATTTGGTTTGAGAAGCACTGTCCTAAGTCACACACATGGCACTGTTTTGAGCAGGAGGGGATATTAGTTAAGTTAGGAAGCTCTCTCTGGCTACTGTGTGGAGAGTGGACTAGAGGCGTCTAAAGTGGTGGTTTAGTGCAAGCAACCAAAGAAAAAAATAGATAAATTGGTATTCATCAGAATTTAGCACTTTGTACATCAAAGCATACTATCAAGAGTAAAAAGATAACCTGCAGAATGGGAAAAAATTTGCAAAAGACATATCCAATAAGAGTCTAGTGTCCAAAATATATAAGGTACTCTTATAACTCAGCCATAAAAAGAGAAGTAATCTATTTAAAAAATAGTTAAAGAACTTGAGTAAAAATGTCTCCAGAGAAGATATAGAAGTGGCTGATGAGAACATGAAAAGATGCTCAACACAAGTAGTCATTAGGGAAAGGCAATGGTGTGAGATACCACCTCACATCAATAGGATGGCTATAATCCAAAAAAAGGAAAATGACGAGGGTTGGCGAGAATGTGGAGAAACTCGAACCCTGTTGCATTGCTGGTGGGAATGTAAAATGGTTCAGCTGCTGTGGAAAACAGTCTGGTAGTTTCTCAAACAGTTATACATAGAGTTACCATATAACCGAGCAATTTGACTCCTAGGTATATACCTAAGAGAATTGAAAATATATGTCCACACAAAGCCTTGTACACAAATATTATAGCAGCGTTACTCATAATCACCAAAAATGGAAACAACCCAGATGTCTACTGTTGAGGAATGGATAGACAATGTGTCATGTATCCAGACAGTGAAATATTATACACCCACAAAAAGGAATGAAGTACTGATTCATGTTCCATTATGGATGAACCTTGAAAACATCATGCTAAATGAAAGAATCACACACAAAAGGCTGCATATTGTATGATTTTACTTGAGATGTCCAGAAGAAGCAAATCTGTAGGAAAACTGGATCAGTAGTTTGCTGGAGTTGGGGGGAGGAGCGAATGGGGAATGATTGCTTAATGGGTATGAGGTTTTATTGAGGTGACAAAAATGTTCTAGAATTAGATAGTGGTGATGGTTATACATTGTGAATATGCTACAAACCACTGAGTTGTGCACTTGAAAAGGGTGAATTTTCTGTTGTGTGAAGTATATCTCAAAAAATCAAGTGTTTGTCTGTGGAGACCAGCTAGGCTGAGATGGGGCTGGACTGGGGCAGGGCTCTGGGGAAGGGAGGAGAGCTGGTCAGAAAGAGGCTCAGGAGGCAAGAGAGAGGTGGTAGAGACTGCTGGAGAGGGCTGTGTGGGGAAGGGGCTTTGGCCTGGTGACTGCAGTATGGAGACACAGACAGGGAGCGGGTTTGTGTGGTTTGAGGTAGCTTGACTGCATGTGCGGGAGGCATGGGAAGGCCCATTTCATGTGTGCACATATGTGGATATATTAATGGAATGTGTCTTCCAATGACCCATGGGAGCAGGGTCTGAGAGGTGACCCATCTGCCTCAGCACAGGCTGTGTGTTTGGGATAGGGGAGCCTCTGCCGGCCCTTCATGCCAGACACACTGAGTCCCTGGTCCCTCAACTCTGCCACCACCTTGGTCTGAGAAAATATAGAATCCTATCATCTAGAATGAGTCAGACATCTGGGATTATTCAGGCTCATGGCCAAGGTTTGAGGCTCTGCATCCTAGAGGTCAGGGTGCTGTGTACCTAGGTCTCCACGAGTCACAGGTCAGGGGACTGGGCACTGGGGTTCTCCTGGGTCAGAGCCCAGAAGATTGGGTGACTGGGTTTTAGTGTGTCAGAGGTCAGAGACATGGGCACCTGGATCCCTGCGGGCCAGAGGTCAATGGACTAATAACCAGGTCTTTATGGGCTTGTGACCTTATGCAAGTGGCCTCTGCCCTGAGCCTCAATTTCTTCGTGGCTAAATTGGGATGTTTGTGGTACCTGCCTCTTAGGGCTGAGTGAAGATTCAAAGATAACTCATTGGGAGTGGTTGGCACAGTGCCCAGCAGGCAGACAGGGCTCAGAAAATGAGACCCAGATGGTCAGGTTGACGGTGAGTCTGGGGGCCTGGGGCCCTCTGTCCCAGGGCTCTACTTTTCATTCATCCCACAAATATTTACTTGGCACTTGCTGTTTGTGAGGTACTATGTGAATGCTGGGGATTCTGGGAAAACAAAATAAGACAAGCAGAAAAGACAGCAATCACAGTGGCTAACTCTCATCAGCATGAGCTATGAAGGGCCCAGGTGGCGGGTTTCATATGCCCCAGCACACTCAACCCTGAGGAGGGTGTCATCTTATAGATCAGTACCATGAGCTTTGCCATGGGCTGTGGCTCCCCAAGGTCAGCATCAGGGATGGGGCTCTAACTTGGTCTCTGAGTGCACCTCCCTGCCACCTGTCCTCACCCTTCCCAAGCACAGAACGTGGTATTGTGGCCAGACCAAGGCCTGGTCTGGAAAGCCAGGCCCCACCCTCATGAGCAGGCCAACCCCTCCTTTAGTCCCCTCCCACAGGCTCCATCCCATCACAGAGCCCCTTCCACTCAATTTCTCCTCTCTCTGCCCCTCAGTCTTCCTCTAGGATTGTGCTGTCCAATACTGTAGCTACTCGCCACTTGTAGCTACTGAGCCCTTGAAATGTGGCTGGTGTGGCTTGAGAGGTGATGTAAGTGTGAAATACACACCAGATTTCAAAGACAGTATGAAAGAAAGAATGGAAAAGCTCATGGTTTTTGTTGTTGATCACACGTTGACATGATAATGTTTTGGATACACTGGGTTAAGTAAAAGATGCTGTTGAAATTATTTTCACCTTTTTTTCAATATGGCTATTAGAAATTTTAAAAATGACATACCTGACTTGCATTATATTTGTATTGGCTGCATAGCTGCTGTGGTGCCCTTCGTTCACCATGTGGCACCAACACAGGCTGCTGCAGCCCCACCAGCTATGGAAGACACCAAACAGAGCAGAGATGGGATCCAGCTTTGAAGCCCCATTGAGACAGGCTGTTCTCACACAAGAGGCCAGTATAGGGGAGAAAGTCCAAGATCTGGTGAGCAGGAGACAGGCAGTGTGGTCTGACCCCCAAAGATATCATGTTGGAATCCCTGGAACTCGTGAATATTATGTTTTATGACAAAAGGGACTTTGCAGATGTGATTAAATTAAAGACCTTGAGGTGGGGAGATTACGCTGGATTATCGAGGTGAGCCTAAATGGAATCACAAGTGTCCTTATAAGAGAAAGACAGAGAGAGATGTGACCACAGAAGCTAGAGGTGGGAATGTTGTGATGTGGGGCCACAAGATCTGGGTGGCCTCCAGAAGTTGGAAAAGGTAAGGAAACAGTTTTTCCACTGAAGCCTCAAGAAGGAACACAGCCAACATCCAACTGGATTTTGGACTTCCAACTTCCACAACTGTCAGAGAATAAATTAGTGTTGTTATAAGCCAAAGTTTGTGGTGTTTTGCTGGGGCAGCCACAGGAAATGAATACAGGCAGGGAAAGACACAGAAGCGTCATTACTTTCTTACATGAAAATATAATTAAGCTCAAACAAATATACAAGCAATATTGAGACTTGAGGACGTGGGGCAACTAGAACTGTCATATGATTGGTGGGAGTGTACATGGGCACAACTGCTTTGGAAAGCCTTCCAGAATTGTCTATTACACTGAACATATATGCACCCTATGACCAGTAATTCCACCCTCCGGTATATACTTAAAAGAAAGACGTAAATGTGTTCACAAAACACAGGCACTGCAATATTCACAGCAGCCCAATCTGAATAGCCCCCAACTAGAAATTCCCCAAATGCCCACCAGCAGTGGAATGGTGCAGCAGTTTAAAAATATGGCAGCAAATTCTTTGCCACTCCTGCCATTGACAGGTGGGGTCTATGTGCTGTCTTCTTAAATATGGGCAGGTGTGTGACTCCTAAAACTAATAGAATATGGAGAAGGTGACACAATGTGACTTCCCAGGCTACGTCATAAAGGACATGAGCTGCCATGCAGGAGATCCAACTACTTCAAGACCACCGTGCTGGAGAGGTTACGTGTAGGTGCTCAGGCCAACAGTCCCAGCTGAGCCCAGCCTTCCAACCATACTCATCGGGGTCCCAGACGCAAGAGTGAAGAAGCTATCTCAGATGTGGAGTTTTGGGCCCCAGCTCTTCCAATCCCAACCATTTGCTTCATCCCAGCTGAGTCCTCAAACATCGTGGAGCAGAGAGAAGACGCCTCAGTTGTGCTCTGTCAGAATCCTGACTCACAGAGTCACTGGAGAGCACTGTATTCCACTAAGTTTGGGAGTCTGTTACATAGCAATAGATACCCATAAAAAAGATAAATAAATGGTGGGATATTTGCACAATGGAATACTGTACAGCAATGAAAATGAACTAGCTACAACCACATGCAACATTTAATGTAGACAAGTGTAATGTTGGCTTTGTGTCTTTTCCCTGACTCTATTTAACTACCCCTGATAGTGTTTATTTGTGGATTGTCTCTCCCTCAGCCAAATAGAATGTCAAATTTTGGAAAGTAGGAAACTCTTCATTTTGTTTACTGCTGTATCCATAACCTCTAGACCATGGTCTGGCATGCAGTAGGTGCACAGTAAAGATTTTGCTGAATGAATGAATGAATGAATGAATGACTTTTGTGTTAAGGGAAGTTCTCTTGAACTGAGACCATTAAGGCTGAAACCTGAATGAGGAGTGGGAATGTGATGGCTAATTTTAGGTGTCAACTTGACTGGACCACAGGGTGCCCAGATGTATTAGTGAGCTCAGGCTACCATAACAAAAACCATAGACTGGGGGGCTTAAACAACAGAAAGTTATTCTCTCTCATTTTGGAGGCTGGGAAGTTCAAGATCAAGGTGTTGGCTGATGTGGAGTTGGACTTGGAGAAGTAATTAGAGTTAGATGAATCCTGAGGTGGTGTCCTCATGATAGGATTGGTTTCCTTATAAGAGATCTCTCTCTTTCTCCCTCTGCATGCACACACCAAGGACAGGCCATGTGAGCACACAGCCAGAAGGTGGCCTTCTACAGCCAGCAAGAGAGCTGTCACCAGGAACCAAAGGGCCAGCATCTTGATCTTGGACTTCCCAGCCTCCAAACTGTGAGAAAATAAATTTCTGTTGTTTAAGCCACCAGTGTATGGTATTTTGTTATGGCAGCCTGAGCTGACTAAGACAGATTTTGTGACCGAGAATGGTTCTAGAGGAACAGAATATTAAGGATGAGTTTTCTGAATTGGTTCTGGGGTTTCTGGAATTGGCTCTCTAATCTGATTAGATTTAAAGATGCTAATGACTCTATTTCCAGTAGTGAAGAGAGCACTGATAGTCCATGGCATGATCTGGCAGTAGAGATACACAACATATCTCCCCTGGATGCTCCTCATCTCCCACTCATAGGAAGTAAGGAGATAGGCAACTGTGTATATGATACTTTCCAAGATTTCTGGAAAAAATAACAAATATGATGAATTTGGCTGGTTGCTCCTAATATCACTAGACACAGTGGTGACAGAAAAGATGAGTTCAGGGATTCACATTCCAAGCTCAAGTGCCACATAAATGAGCTGAAAGCTTCTGTGTGTTCCCTGAAGGAGATTCTTATCTCCTGTAGTCACAGGTGGGGCTGAGGTGGCTGAAAATCACAGGCCGAATCTCATCCTGTGACTGAGGGTATCCCAGCCTCCCAGTGTGTTTACTGTTAAAGTGAGGGTGTTGATCAGGGAAGAATGGGATCCTCTAAGTTGGAATGGAGACATGTGGGAAGATCCCGATGAAGCTGTGGATATTGAGCTCCTAAATTCTGATGAGGCTTCCTTGCCAGTGGAAGAGGCCACCCCACCCCCAATGGAAGTGGTCTCTCCAACTCCCTCTGAGGGGTTAACCCTGCATTGCCGGAGGAAATGGTATTGCTTTTCCCTGAGGCTGCCTTCCCTGATGCAGTTGCCATGGAAGACAGTGCCGATTCTCCCCAAGACCCACTCCCCATCACCCTTCTTTGCTTCTAGAACTAGAACTAGAGTCAAGTCCCAGCAGGCCCCTAAAGGTGCGGTGCAAAGTGTTACCCATGAAGAGATGTGCTACTCCAAAGCAACTACTTGAGTTTTATAAGTTATACAGACAGAAACCTAGCAAATGTGTGGGAAAGGACACTAAGTGTGTGGGATAATGGTGGAGAGAAAATAAATTTGGATGAGGTCAAATTTATTGATATATGCTCACTAAGCAGAGATTTGCATTTAATGTTGCAGCTCAGGGAGTTAGAAAGTGTTTTAAAAGTTTAGTTGGTTGTGTTGATGCAAGTCACCAATAATCAACCTATAGATTAAAAATGGGGTGAGTTTATTATTTGAGCTAGTCTGAGGACTATAGCCTTGAAGCACAATCTCCACCATGGAAGAAAGCACTCTGGAGAAGTGAGGTGAACAGCGTGGTTATATACCGTTTGGAACCTACACCAGACATTACAGGAATGCTTATTTTTCTCTTTTACTACAGTCACAAGACGTTTTGCTTCACAAAGAAGGTTAATTGGGCCCTGATTTCTGGGAAGGAATGCTTATCTTTAAAAAAATCATGATATGGGTGGGAGGCATTCATCCCTATCTTTAGGGAAGCGTTCTTTGCTTTGGGATACTGTTTAATGCTTAAAGCAGATGTATGATGCATGCTTGATAGGCCATATCAGGCCATTCTGGAAAAACAAGTTCAGGCTGAATCAGTTTTAAACCCAAATGGCTTCCTCATCTACCTCAATACATTAACCTTCTTTATTAATTTTATTGTTTTTCATTTATTGCATTGGTTGTTGGATGAAACACGCACCAAAAGGTGGCTCACAGTGAGGATATTAGAAATGGTAGTTCTGTCTAGGTTTGTACAGATCTTTCTCAACTAACGATGTGGTTACATCCCAATAAATCCATTGTTAGTTGAAAATATCATTAGTCAAAAATGCATTTAATACACGTAACCTTACAAACATCATAGCTTACCCTAGACTATCTTAAAGGAGCTCAGAACAGATCTATTAACCTACAGTTGGGCAAAATCATCCAACACAAAGCATATTTTATAACAAAGTGTTGAATATCTCATGTAATTTATTGACTATTGTACAGAAAGTGAAGAACAGAATGGTTATTTGGATACAGGATGGTTGTAAGTGTGTCGGTTGTTCACCCTCGTGATCATGAGGCTGAGTGGGAGCTGTGGCTTGCTGCCGCCACCCAGCATCAAGTGAGAGAATCACACAGCATATCACCAGTTCAGGGAAAGATCAAAATTCAAAGTTCAAAGTATGACTTCTATTGAATGCATATCACTTTTTCACTACCATAAAGTTGAGAAATCTTAAGTTGAACATCATAAGTTGGGGACCATCTTTACAGAGGAAAGAATTCAGAGGCTTAGGGAGATTGAAATGTAAGAGTGTATTTGTCATTTAAAACTTACTCATCAACACTAGGAGGGGCCAGAAGACATATCTTTCACCATAACTTTGAGAAATAAATTTGTGAGTGAGCCCCAGCATCCTTGAAGAGCCCTGCGATAGCACTTCTCTGTAGGTGAGACCTTACAGTAAGACTTGGGACTTATGCTCACTGAATTGGGAAACCTAAATGCAATGGGAGGAATTTGATCCTGGAGTGGCAGAAACAGAAGACGGCACTCAACTGCCAAAGGCAGGGGGCAGGGTCACCTTGATGGATGCAGAGTTAATGCAGCAACCAGAATAGTCTGACTCACAGACCTATGGCTTTCGCTAGTTGATCATGGTGTTCCTAGAAGTGAAGTAGATAGGCAGCCTGGTAAACTCTTACGTGATCTGTGTAAGCAGACAAGTTCTAGGTCAAGTGAACAAAAATCTAGCCTGCATCATAAAGACAGAAAGTCATGGCCCCTCAATCGATGCCCAGACTTGAGCCATTTATAGACCCAGAACCCCTTGAATGAACTTGGTCCCCTTGTGGAAGGACCTCACTACACCACCAAAAATTTACACTGTTCATCTTTCTCCCAGTCCTCCCTAAAGAGATCTGTGGCCTTTTATGAGGATAACTGTGCACTGGGAAGAAAGAAATAATCAGATGTTTTGGGGGCTACTAGACATTGGCTCTGAACTGATAGTAATTCTAGAAGACCCAAAGGACACTCTCATCCACCAGTCAGACTAGGGCCTTATTGAGGTCAGGTGATCAGTGAAGCTTGAGCTCAGGTTCATCTCACAGTGGGTCCGGTGGGTCCCTAAATCGATCTTGTGGTTATTTCCCCAGATGTGGAATGCATAATTGGAATAGATATACTCAGCATCTGGCAGAATCCCCACATTGGTTCCCTGAGCCATGGAGCGAGGGCTATTATGGTGTGAAAGGCCAAGTGGAAGCCACTGGAACTGCGTCTATCTGGGAAAAGAATAATACAAAAATATGGCATTCCTGGAGGAATGGCACAGATTAGTGTCACTATGAAGGACATAGTGACACTATGCAGGGGTGTGATCCTATGAAGGACGCAAGGGTGGTGATTCTCACCAATCCCGTTCAACTCTACCATCTGGCCTGTGTAAAAGATGGATAGATCTTGGAGAAGGACAGAAGATTGTCACAAGCTTAAGTGGGCAGTGACTCCCATAGCAGCTGCTGTACCAGATGTGGTTTCATAGCTTGAGCAAATCAACACAGCCCTTGGTGCTTGGTAGGCAGCTATTGACCTACAAATGCCATTTTCTTCATCTCTATCAATAAGACCCACAGGAAACAGTTTTCTTTCAGCTGGCAAGGCCAGCAGTACACCTTCACTGTCCTATCTTGGAGGTCTATCAACTCTCCAGCTTGCGTGATCATTTAGTTCACAGGGATCTGGATAGTCTTTTCCTTCCACAAGACATCACCCTGGTCCATGACATTGATGACATTATGCTGATTGGACCTAATGAGCAGAAGGCAAGAACTATTCTAGACTTATTCATAAGACATTTCCATGTCAGAGGGTGGGAAAAAATTTGACAAAAATTCAGGGGCTGGCTAGCTCAGTGCAATTTCTAGGGGTCTAGTGGTGAGGGCATATGGAACTATCCCTTCTAAGGTGAAGGATAAGTTGTATCTGGGCCCTCCTACAACCAACAAAGAGAAGTGTGATTTGGGACGAGTCCCACGTAAGGCCTAGTAGACCTCTTTGGATTATGGAAGTACCATTCCTCCTTTGGGTGTATTCCTCCAGCCCATTTATCACGTGACTTAGAAAGCTGTTTTTCAGTGGGGCCCAGGACAAGAGAAGGCTCTGCAACAGGTCCAGGCTGCCAGGCAAGCTGCTCTGCTGCTTGGGCCATATGACCCAGCAGAATCAATGGTGCTTGAAGTGTCAGTTGCAGGCAGAGATGCTGTTTGGAGCCTGTGGCAGCCCCTTATAGGTGAATCACAGTGCAGGCTCTTAGGATTTTGGAGCAAAGCTGTGCCATCCTCCACAGAGAACTACTCTCCTTTTGAGAAACAGCTCTTGGTCTCCTACTGGGCCTTAGTAGAGACTGAACGCTTGAGCATGGGCCGCTCAAGGTGGATAATAGTTATGTTTGGAGAGATACCTATATATCTGATGGAATAAATGAAAAAGCAATTAGAAAATTTAATAGATACTGGAGTATATGAGGAAGCCATTTGGCTGAAAACTGATGCAGCCTCACTTTGTTTTTCCAGAATGGCCTGATATGCCCCGTGAAGCATGCATTGTACATCTGCTTTAAACATTTACAATCTCCCAAAGCAAAGAATGCTGCCTTCAAAGATAGTGATGTATGCCTCACTCCCATAGGAACATTTCTTTAAAAATAAGCATTTCCTTGCAAATCAAAAGTACAATGAGATATCCTCTTACATCTGTTAGAATGGCTAGAGTTACCAAGACAAAAATCAACAAAGTTGCAGAGGATGTGGAGCAAAGGGAATATACTCATATACTGCTGGTAGGAATGCAAACTGTGCAGCCACTATGGAAAACAGTATGGAGATTTCTCAAAAAATTAAAAATAGAGCTAGCATATGACCCAGAAATCCCACTACTAGGTATTTATCCAAAGAATTTGGAACCAATAATTCAAGGAGCCTTAAACACCTGTAGGTTCATTGGAGCATTATTCACAATAGCTAAAACGTGGAAGCAACCCAAGTGCCCATCGACTGAGGATTGGACAAAGTTGTGGTATGTATACACAATGGAATGCTACTCAGCCTTAAAAAAAGACAAAATTATCCGATTTGCCACAACATGCATGGACCTTGAGGGTATTAGGTTAAGCGGAATAAGCCAGAGAAGGATAAACGTGGTATGATTTCACTCATATGTGGAAGGTAAACAAATACATGGACAAAGAGAAGAGATTAGTGGTTACCAGAGGGGAAGGGGTTGGGAGGTAGGCATAAGGGGTAAAAGGGCACATATACATGGTGACTGACAAATAATAATATACAACTGAAATTTCACAATGTTATACACTATTATGACCTCAATAAAATAATAATAATAATAAGCATTTCTTCCCGGAAACTAGGGTCAAATTGACCTGCTGTGTACATCTTGTGACCACTGATCTGCTGTGTGTACCAAAACATCTTGTGATTGTAGTAAAAAGATAAAAGAGGTATTCCCATCATATGTGATGTCTGTTTCTCATTCAAAAATGGTATATGACATGCTGTACACCTCACTTCTCCAGAGTGCTTCCTTCCTTGATGGAGGTTGCTTCTCCCAGGCTATAGTCCTCAGATTGTCTCATATAATCAACTCAAGCCAATTTTGATCTGTAGTCTGATTATTGAGTATTTGCATCAACATATCTAAATCTGTATCTATATCTGTCTTTCTGTCAGAAAAATGTTTATAAAGCATTAGCTCACATGATTGTGGAGGATGAGCAGTCCCAAAATCTGCTGTCTGTAGGCCTGAGAACCAGGAGAGCCAATGGTGTAAATTCTAGTCTGAGTCTAAAGGCAGAAGACCGATGCCTCAGCTCAAAAATCGTCAGGCAGAGAGAACAAACCTTCTGTTTCTCAGTCTTTTCTTCTATTCAGGCCTTTAAGGGATTGGGTGAGGCCCAGCCACATTGAGGAGGGCCATCTGCTTTACTCAATCCACCCCTTCTAATGTTAATCTCATCTAGACACACACATTTTCATAGACAGACCCAAAATAATCTTGAACTAAATATCAAGGGACCCAGTAGCTGAGTCAAGTTAACATACAAAATTAACCATCACAGCTGGTCATAGAAAACCTCTCTGAGCCCATAGATAGGAGTTGAGAGGGTCTGAGTCACCTGTCCATGACTGATTCTGGATGTACCACTTTTCTTTTATGATGGATGGTGCTGGGCCTCCCCAACCTAAAGCTTTTTTGTGTCTGATAGATCATGATGAGAAGTTCTAGCTACCAGGTCACTTTATGTCCCATGTTCAGAAACGCTGTCTCTCCTCTGGCCTAGAAGCTTGTCAGGAGCTGTTTTTCTATTGCTGTAGATGGCATGGCCTTGCTCCAGAACTGTGTGAGTCTGCACTTCCACTCTCTTAGTAGGTCTTGCCAGAGGCTACACAGAGCATCTTTCATTCTTTCAACATGGGTTAGAGGGCAGTACAGGTGCAGTAATCTGTGCCTGTCTTGAAGGATTGGTCCAGCCTTCCCCCGACTATTGGAACCCTAACACCTTAATAGATATAGCAGATCCCTGAATGGTCACAAATGTGGACAGTGCCAGGGGCCATCTAACTCTCACACTTTGTTTTAAACTGCTGATTACTGATCTGAGCCTGTTACTGGTGTCAAGTGGATGACACTGTCATCATTGGATGTCATTGTCATCAGTCATAAATATTAGCAGGCATCCACTTCCACCCTTTGGAGCTGAGGGTGTGGGCAGATTCCAAAAAGGAAGAGAGTTGAGCTCTGGGTTGTCGACAGAATTGGGTTCCTGAACGCCTGTCAGGGGAAGGGTGGCCAATGAAGGACGGGTTTTGGGTGGGGACTAGAGACGTTGTACGTAATCTACAGAGGTAGGGCAGGGTTTTTAGTGTCCAGCTGCCGCTAGGCAGAGACGTGCCCAGTTCCTCTCAAAGCTGGGTCTGGATCAGGTGGTTTCAGAATCTCCGGTTGTGCTGTAGGAAAGCGAATGTCCACCTCTGGGCTTCAAGATGGCCTTCACCCCAGTTTGCAAGTAAACAAGATGCCGAGATTTGTAAGTGAAACTGATTGAGACCCTGCAGAGGCTGAAAGGAGCGTGGGCTCAGGGAGGGGGAGGGGAAGTGGATGGAGCACAGGAAGACCTTGGAGTGTGTGTAGCCCGGGAGAATCTAGAAAGTGAGGAGGGTGGTGGGGGAGGGGATGGAGGGACGGAAGACCTTGGAGTGTGTAGAATCCAGAGGAATCTAGAAAATTGGGGGTGGGGGGAGGGAATAAAGGGACAGGAAGACTTGGAGTGCCTGGAGCTCAGAAGATTCTAGAAAAGGGAGGGTGGATTGGGAGTGAATCTCGAGGTGTGGACTCTCTCTCAGCAGTTGGGATGACTTGTACACTGTTTCACTTTCTCCTGTGCTAAGAGACTTCCAACATATCCTGCTGCTCTTTAAACCCTCAGCCTGACTGGCCCCTCTAGGACGGCACAGAGGCTTCTTCAAGCCCACACCCTTTCCCCTCCGAGGTCTCTCCATAAACTTCTGAGGGTCCCTCTATGGGCAGAGAATCCCTTTCCCTCTGTGCCCACCATAATTTGTCCCTTGAAGACTTCCACTGTCATCAAATGCTCGGGGCCTGTTCATTCCATTGACTTCTCATGGCGCCATTTCTCCTCGGCTGTCATTTATATTCCTCCCCTCAAACCAGGAAATGCCCTCTCCAAGCACTCGATCAGTACTCATGATGCCCGCCCTTGCTCCCCGTGCAGAGGCAAGGGGTTTTCTATGCCTCCTCAGGACTCAAGTCCAGAATTTCACCTTTGAAACCTCCTCATCTCCTAAACTCTGTCCAGGCTTACCACTCCTCAGCCTCCTGCCCCCATGGAGATGTCCTCCCTGCTGCGCAGGGGTGTCTCCATGTCCAGACCACTTCCGTACTCAGAGCCCAGGCCATAGACTCACCCTAACAGGAGAAGGAAATCAGCACAGACTCGCCGCCGTGAGACCACATTCCAATTGGGTAATACTTTATTTCCTCAATTTCAAATCTGTCTTCTTTCTCGGCGTGGTGGTGTTGCTACGATCACGATGAAAGTAATGTTTAATTATCGCAATTTCCTGCCGGTGGTTTGTGAGACTGCAGTTGAGGAATGAGTTCAGGAAGCCAGGACAGGAATCTGTGTGTCCTCCTGAAGACGGTTCTCATCACAGTGCAGGATTTATCCTTAGTAATGAAGCGCTTACTCTGCTGTTAACTTTCCAGGAGACATCCTGTTATAAAAGTAATATGTGATGTTGTCTTTTAAGATTTCCCGAGGATTTTGCAGATACGCAGCTGGATTTATAAGTAGAAATTAAACCACAGTCACTTCTGCTGGTTGGCGATGCATCATCTTTTTAGAGAAATATCCGACCTTGTTTTTGAAAGATTTCGCGTCCAACTTGTTGTATGCAACTGAAGCTGTCTTTGCCAGTGCATACGTGAGCATCTTATTGATGAGAATCCTAAACAAAGGTCTTAAGAGCACCAGGGCCTGCTCCATTCCATTTGTTATTAATTTGTCTTCTATGAGTTTCCATATCACATTTGTGAGAAACGCAACCACGAAACTCTGTAGCATTTCCACGGCCTCCTCCTGGCTAAATGAAACAAGTGAACCCACGGGACAAACGGACCCACTGTTTCCGTTGGTGTCAGTCGAAGGAATGGCTTCATTCCCGGCGAGCCCGCCTTTTTTAAGTAGTCTGTGGGCAGTCCCACAGAGGAAGTGGCTCTGGCCAATGAGGGTATGGCGGGGACCGCAGTACCACTTGCAATCCAAGGTTACCTCCCGCCAACTGGAACGTAGGCGGTGACGTCAGAGGAAGCGATGGAACTGGACCCTCCCACAGCGCTGCGGAGCAAAGATCCGTGCACCTACAGGGGAAGCGCTTCGTCACTGTCCGGTACAGGGGAGAGGAGATGGACAGTGTTTTCAAAAGCTTTTATGTATGGAGATGCAACATTTTGAAGTTGTTATAATACTGCGATAGGCTGAATAAGAGTCCCCAAAGATATCCATGGCCTAATGCCTGTGATCTGTGCAAGTTACATTACATGCTCAAGGGGCCTTGCACATGGGATAAAGTTAAAGATCTTGATGTGAGGAGATTATCCTGGATTATTCAGGTAAGATCTAAATGGAATCACATGGGTGCCCATATGGGCAGTGGACAGAGAGATTTGAGTACAGAAGAGGAGGAGGGTGATGTGAAGACGGAACAGGGGGAGAAAAGGAACAGGGGGAGAAAAGGCAATGTGATGAGGGGCCACGAGCCAAGGAATGAGGACAGCCTTTAGCAGCTGGAAAAGACAAGGGATCAGATGTTGCCCAAGACCCTCAGGAGGGAGCCGGACCCTGCTGGCACTCAGATTTCACCCCTGAGAATCCTATTGGAGATTTCAGGACCACAGATTCTTGGAGAATAAATCTGTGTTGTGAATCCACTAAGTTTGTGATAATTTGTCAGAGCAGCCATAGAATCTATCACCAATAATATTTACCTCAGCCAAAAATGTAAATTTGTAAAGACTTCAGCATTAAGACCTAAATTGTTTATTTTTTCAAAGCTTCTTTTGATACCAGGTAAACAACAGTATGTATTTTTCTTTTTAACCACAGAGCCTGAGTATTACACTTCTTAGAATAGAAAAATAAAGACTGTACAGCCTGGGAACCATTAAACAGTATTTCATAGCTGGATGCAAGGAAATCTGAAACCAGGCCAGAGGGAAATGGCTGTGAGGGAGGGGACTGTCTGTTGAAATGTTGAGACACATCTCCATGGCCAGGAGTCATATACTTTGGGCATTGATGGAGGTCCAGTGTGTCTTGGGAGGACAACCCCAGGGGAGGCCATCTGATGGGCAAGGAAGCTGGGGCTGATCAAGGCACAAGCAGCAAAGATTCCCAGGAAAGGAAGGTCAGTTCATCATGTCCAGGGCTAGTGAGTCTGTATGTGGGGGCAGGGCATTACTGCCCAGGGCCAGCATGGGAGGGCCAGTAATATTGTTAGGAAATTTTATTAGGGTTCTGTAGAGAAACAGAACTTGTGTGTGCATGTGATTGTGTGTTAACGTATATATGCGAGATTTCTCGTGAGGAAGTGGCTCACACAATTGTGGAGACTGAGAAGTCTTGTTATGTGACATCTGCAAGCTGGAGATGCAGGAAGGCCAAAGTCCTGAGACAGGACAACCAATGGTATAAGTTCCAGTCAGAGGTCAGGAGAAGACCTATGTCCTAGCTCGAGCTCTCAGGGAGAGAGGGCCAATTCTCCTTTCCCTCGACTTTGTTTTCAGTTCAGACCCTTAACCAACAGGACATTGCTCACTCGCATTGGGAGCAGGGTGTCTCTGCCGGTTCAAATGCTAACCTCAGCTGGGAACACCCTCCCAGAAACACCCAGAAAATGTTTAATCAAATATCTGAGTAGCTCATGACCCAGCCGAGTAGACAAGTAAAATTGCCATCAGAGAAATCAAGCCCTTCTATTGTTTCCAAAAGCAAAATGTTCACTTATGAAAGAGCTAAGTTTCTTTACAGGCAAATTACTCCCAATGTTGACTTTTAAAATCTTTGTCTGTTTTGCAGCCACAGATACAATCAGATTTCCTTGCCAGTGGCATTATTAGGGTGATGAACATTCTTCAGATATTAGTCTTTTGCACATGATCAGTATTTTGTGAACCAGAGCCATTTTAAGTCTTTTGTCCTATTCAGATTGTTGTTTGATGTACCCTGATGGTTCCCTAAAATACCTCCCAGTCAGGCACAGGACAGAGTGGCTCATCTTCCACCAAAGAGGATTGTCGCAGAGACCCATGGACAACAGCTTTGTCAGGTCCCCTGCAGCACATGCTTTTGATGGTGTCACTTCAGCAACTCTGACATCCTCCCAGGGAACCAGGCAGTATCCACATGGGGCCATGAGACTGCTCACTAAAATAGAGCAGAACAGGAGTGGATTCCACACACTGAAAGCACTAGTGGAGGAGGATGATGGGGTTTGTTTAGAACTTGGTGATATTTCAATGTTCTATTTCTAGCCTAAGGAAGCCCTTTTTCTCTGTCTGAAGCTATCACCAACTCATAACAATCCAGTAGCCTCTCCTTTGTAAGCACAAATGAAACTTTGATCTTTTTCTCCTTGATTACTCTCAAAGAGT
This sequence comes from Ceratotherium simum simum, assembly GCF_057802395.1. Lineage (NCBI taxonomy): Eukaryota > Metazoa > Chordata > Mammalia > Perissodactyla > Rhinocerotidae > Ceratotherium > Ceratotherium simum. Next base: position 20,413,533 of record NC_141932.1, on the reverse strand, counting down.
TCCTAAAGTCTTCTTGAGTATTCTTTTTTTTTTTTTTAAAGATTTTATTTATTTTATTTTTTCCCCCCAAAGCCCCAGTAGATAGTTGTATGTCATAGCTGCACATCCTTCTAGTTGCTGTATGTGGGACTGGCCTCAGGATGGACGGAGAAGTGGTGCCTTGATGCACACCCGGGATCCGAACCCGGGCCACCAGCATCGCAGCGCGCGCACTTAACCACCAAGCCACAGGGCCGACCCTTCTTGAGTATTCTTATTTTCATGGCAACACAGTTGTTTGCATAGGTTGTTTAAGACTCTGTCCTGCTTGTTACTAGGATATCATTGGAAACACTGGTGATACAACAATGACTTTAACTTCAATGTCCTAGTTGAGAGTGATGCCCATGGGATCAGACATGACCCCACACTTTAAGGAGGTGAGGCTGACTTGATGGATATTTTGGGACCTTGAGAAGAGAAGACATTGTCCAAAGCTACAGAGACTGCAGGTAAAACCTGAGGGTGAGGCTACCCAATCTCAAGAGACTTTAACAAGTTCAATCTGAGAAAACTAAGTAGAACTTCCAGCAAAGAAAACTGTGTGGTAAATGTGCAACCCTCCTGCACATATATGACAATTAGGCCAAATCTGATGAGAGCAGCCATATTTTAGGCCAAGAATAATCTTCCGTGCAGATGATTTTTTATCAAACTAAAAGGGAAGTGACTCTAGAAAGAAATGTTGTGTTTCCATGGAAAACCGCAGCAAGCAGAGCCTTCTGCTGATCAGATTCTGTCCCTGTTCACTGTCTCTCAGCTATTTGGCACCTCTTTATAAATTGCAGGGAATGGATGGAGATGCAGACTGGGTCTTGGCTGATAGAGATGCAGATGCGTTTCCTCCCGTTGTGCATGAAGCAGGTTTGTTATGACCTGGAGGCCTCATGTTCCCCTCAGATTCACTAAACTTTAGACAGTTCTTCCTGACTGTAGGCCCCTGGCCTCCATTTTCTTATTTTCTTCATTTAGAAATGTAATTGTAATTTGTAATTGCATCTTCTTTCTCTGTCCCTTTGAAATGTATGTAAGTCTCCTTATAAGCCTCTTGCAGTTTTAGGTTCAAGGGAATGTCTTTCCAAGGCCTGGGCACATCCCTTTGAAATGTAGTCCTCCTGGAAGATCCTGCCCCCACCTCCCCATGTGTTAGTGAGGGCAGGAGCCTAACTTGGGTGGGCCCCTTACAGTCAGGATGTAAAACTACATCCTGTCAGGATTTTAGGGGAAAATTTACTTTTCTTTTGTGTATGGCCACTAGCCAACGCAAGTGCCTACGATTTCCTCTACGTGCTCTTAAAATCTCGCCAGCCTTTTCTTTCAGGCATTGAGTTTGGTCTCTCTTCCCCTATTGCACTGGTCTTGAATAAAGTCTTTCTGCCTGTTTCAATTTATCTGGTGTGATTTTTATTTTGACATTACCTGCCTGTAAATGATCCTGTCATCTTGTACACAGTGTCAATCCTCAACATATTTTCAAATCTTCCAAATTCTTTTTCTATCTGGTTATTATCCTGAAATGAACGTCTCTAATTTTCCTACTTCTGTTCTGATATGAGTCCGCAGCAGGAGATAACCTGTCTACCCACTGGTTTCTCAGGTCCCAGGTTACCTCCTACCTGGCTTTTAGTGACCCTAACTCCAACAGTGTTCTCATTCCACACACATTTTCGTCTCCCCTTCAGGGAAGAAGATCACACAGATTTTTTAATGTATCCTGTCTTACAACCCAAGAACTCTAGTGGACAAGTCGTTTACTGCCATGTCAACTCCCCACACCACATGCCCACACTGGACCACCATATCCAGGGCCCTCCCCAGCCTTAGGGTCAGATCAGACACGTGTGTCCTCATTTCTTTGCTTGCTTTGTTGTTTTTACAAACTCTATGTGCCTGTTCTAAGTAGAGTCCAAAAATAGAACCTGAGAAATAGTAAATAGAATCCATCCTGTGGTTCTGTTTCCTTTTCAGGTCCTTTTGTACTCTGGGGTATTTTGGCTGAGTCTATTCAGACCCGGTGCTGAGTTGGAGTGTGGATAAGCTGAGGTGGATAAGACCTGGTGTTGAGGGGTGGTGTGGAGGAGTAGTGTATGTGCAGAGTTTGGTTGAGAAATAGTAGAGTCTGGGTGGGGTTTTGGGGTGTTAGGCATGATTTGAGATGTAACATCCCATGCAAGAGGGCTTTTTCTGGGGAGCTCCAGGGTGAGTCTGAGGATTCTGAGTGAGAGGATGACATGTCTGTTGAGGGGGGAGCAATGGGAGGTGGTGCAGTGAAGTTGGGGTGAATCTTTCCGGACTTGGATGGGTATGAGTGGTGATTCAAAAGGTAGTGGGGAAGAATAAGATTCTTGAAGATTCAAGGACCGGCTCGGTGGCATAGTGGTTAACTTCGCGCAGTCTGCTTTGGCAGACCGGGGTTGGCCGGTTCAGATCCCGGCCTTGTGATTCACGAAATAGTTTCCCATGATTCTATTTTGGGCATATAACACAATGAGTGTAGGCTTTATGGGCTACTGTGGGAGAAAGTTTCCAAAAGCATTGTTTTCCCCATAAAATCACCTTTACGGTGCCTGATGGCTTAATTGGTGTATAACCTGGAGCAGTGGCAATTAATTCTGCTTCAATAGGTACTATGGGTTTCTTATTGGGCCTGAACCACATCTGTGAGTGGGTGTCAAAAATTTCCCCTTTTGACTGCCATATATGTTTCTCTTCTTCCGTGGTGATTTCTTGAGACTGGAGAAGGAAATCTTTTACTGGGTTAGCAGAGTTAACAGAAGGTTGCAGGCATTCTCGAGGCTGGACAACATATCCAGTCTGATAATATCTTGCTTATCATTTAAGTAAGATTCATCTGTAAACCAAATGAAGATGGAATGCAGTTGTGATGTTTTCCTCTTGTGAGGTTGGAAGCAAGGTAGCAGGATTAAAATAGTGAATCATATTTACCTATGCACTATCGCCTAAGAAGGTTTGTCATCATTTACTTGACAATGCTGGGGCCCTAGGACCTTCATAGATATGGCAGATCCCTGAATGTTCATCAATGTGGACAGTGCCTGAGGCCATCAAACTTTCACACTTTGTTTTAAACTGCTGATTACTGACCTGAGCCTGTCACTGGTGTCACTGTCAACACTGATGTCATTGTCTTCTGTCTTCAGTATCAGCAGACATCCACTTCCACCCTTTGGAGCACACGTGTCTTACTAAGGCTTTTAGAATACTTGCCATGTCTTGTTCATCACATATGATTATAATGTTGTCATCAATGTAATGGACCAGTGTGAGATTCTCTAGCCTGTCCAGATGGGCCAGATCCCTTGGGACTACAGTGGAGCACAGATTGTGACTGTGTTCTTTTTTTGTCGCGTATCAATGCAAACTGTTGCTGATTCGTCTTCCTGAGAAATTTTGAAAAGAATGCATTTGCCTGATCAACACTGCATACCGCGTCCCCGAGGCTATGGTTATGAACTAACCTAGTAAAGATACAACATCTGGCACAACAGCTACAGTTGGGGCTACAACTTGCTGACGTTTGCAGTGGTCCCCCGTTATCTGCCATCATCCACCTGGACTTTGGAGATGCCAGACCCATGAACTAAATGGAGAGAAGCTGGGACCATCACCCCAGTGTACTTCAATCTTTGATTGTGACCCTACTCTCTGCCATTTGTCCTGGGATGTGATACTGGTGTTGATTAATTGTATTGTTGTGGGGGGAGTTTACATAAAGAGGTTTCCATTTGTTTTTCATACTATAATAGCTTTTACCAACAGGTCAAGGAACCACATGAGGATTCTCACAACTGATAAGTATATCCATTCTTATTATACATCTGACACGCATAGAGGACTGTCAACAACCCACCTCCAAGCTGTGTGATGTTCTTGCTGTCATCCATGGTGAGCGACCCAACCCAATATGTACCCTTGTGGCTGGTTCCTAGGTCCGTTACTGGTGTGGACAGTTTTGGGTCATGTTTCCTAGAAGCAGTGTATGGGATGGGATTCAAGAGGTTCATGGAGGGGATGCTGGAGGGAATCTGGGCAGCACAGATTAAGGAAGCTAGGGCTCCAACCGACAGGGTTCAACAGTCACTAAGGGAAGAGAGGGAGTCCAGGCCACACTCAAAGGGAAGTGGCTTTCAAGGACAAGTCCCTTGTGGCCACCACTTAAGAGCCAAGGAATCAAGGCCCTGTGGTGGAAAGCACTTTGGGCTGAGTGTGTGTGTGTGTCTATGTGTGTGTGTATCTGTGTGTGAATGTGAGTGATTGTGTGTATAAAAGTGTATGTGCATATGTGTGTGCACTTATGTGTGCAAGTGTGTATTTGTATATATGTGTGTGCATGTATGAGTGCATATGTGTGCATGCATATGTGAGTGTGTGTATGTGCATATACGAGTGTACGTGTGTGCATGTGAGTGTGTGTGTACCTGTGTGAATGTGAGTGATTGTGTGTATAAAAGTGTATGTGCATATGTGTGTGCACCTATGTGTGCAAGTGTGTATTTGTATATATGTGTGTATGTATGAGTGTATACGTGTGCATGCATATGTGAGTGTATGTATGTGCGTATACGAGTGTACGTGTGTGTATATGAGTGTGTGTGTGTGTGTGTGTACTGGGGGAGTTAGACTGAGGGACACATAGATTGATGTCCCCAGGGGCACAGGAGTCTGCAGGGATGTGTGATGAACAGGCCAACAAAGGGCAGGGGTCAGGGAATATGGTGGAAAGGGAGATTCAAAGCACCATGGGCGTAGAAATCCAGACAATGAGCAGGGACTGGGATAATGTCAGGACACAGCAGAGACAGGAGGCCTGAGCTGAGAGTGTGGGCAGATTCAAAACAGGAAGGGAGTTGGGCGCTGGTGTGTCGACAGAAGTGGGATCCTGAACAGTGGCGGGGGGAGGGTGGCCAACGAAGGCCAGGCTTTGGGTGGGGACTAGAGACGTTGTACGTAGTTTCTAAATGGAGGGCAGGGTTTCCTGCGTCCAGCTCCCACTAGGCTGAGACCTGCCCAGTTCCTCTCAACGCTGGGTCTGGGTCCGGTGGTTGCGGAATCTCCTGTCATGCTGTAGGAAAGCGAATGTCCACCTCTGGGCTCCAGGATGTCCTTCAGCCCAGCTTGCAAGTTAACAAGATGCCGAGATTTTTGAGTAAGTGAAACCGACTGAGACTCCGAGTGGAGGTTGAAAAGGAATCTGGGCGCAGGGCGGTGGGGGGAAGGAAATCTAGGGCGACAAGATACTGGAGTGTGTGGAGCCCAGAAGAATTTAGAAAATGGGGAGGGTGGTGGGGAGGGGTTGGAGGGCAGGAAGACACTGGTGTGTGTGTCGCCCAGAAGAATCTAGAAAATCTGGGTTTGGGGGAGGGGATCAAGGGCCAGGAAGGCCTGGATTGTGCAGATCCCAGATGACTTTAGAAATGGGGGGAGGGGAAAAGGAGTAAGGGGGCAGGAATGACGAGATGGGCATCACTCTGGAGGACTAGGGGTGAGTCTCGAGGTGAAGAATGTCTCTCGGCATTGGGACGACTTGTAGACCGTTTCCTTTCTTCCTACACAAACAGGCCTCCATCTTATCCCTTGCTGTTTAAACTCTCAGCCTAACCAGCTCCTCTGGGAGAGCAAAGTAGCTTGTTCGAGTGCACTCTTCCCCCTCTGAGACCTGTCCTTACTCTTCTGAGAGTCCCTCCATGCTCAGAGCATCCTCTTCCTTCTGTTCCCACCATAATTTGTCCTTTGTAGACATCCAGCTCGAGTCAACCTGCTCGGGGCCTGTTCATCCCGCTGACTATCATGGCGCCATTTCCCCTCGGCTTCCATTTGTAGTCCCCCGTTCAAACCAGGAAATTCTGCCTCCAAGCACCACGTCATACTTATAGTGCTCCCCTCTGCTCCCCAAACGGAGGCAGAAGTTTGTCAAGGCCTCCTCGGGACTCACTTACAGAATTTCACTTTTGAAAGCTCCCCATCCCCTAAACCTCGTCTACGATCACACTGCTCAGCCTCTTGCCCCCATGGAGATGTCTTCCCCACTAGGCATGGGTTCCCTCCATGTCAGGACCGCTCCCCTGCTCAGAGCCCAGGCCAGAGACTCACCTCAACACAAAAAGGAAATCACCACACAACCACTGTGAGACCACATTCCAATTGGGTAATACTTTATTTCTTCAGTTTCAAATCTGTCTTCTTTGTCAGGGAGGCATCTTCTCGGTCAAGGAGGCGGTGTTGGTACAGTCACAATGAAAGCAAAAGTTAAATGTCGAAAATTCCTGCCATTGGTTGATGAAACAGCAGTTGATGAGTGGGTTCAGGAAGCCAGGACAGGAATTGGTGCATCCTCCTGAAGATGGTTATCATAACGTGCAGGATTTATCATTAGTAATGAAGCACATTCTCTGCTAACTTCCCAGGAGACATCGTCTTGTAAAAGTAATATGTGATGTTGTCCTTTAAGATTTCACGAGGATTTTGTAGATACCCAGCTGGATTTATAAGTAGAAATTAAACCACAATCATTTCTGCTGGTTGGCGATGCATCATCTTTTTAGAGAAATATAAGACCTTGTTTTTTAAACATTTCACGTCCAACTGGTTGTATGCAACAGAAGCTGTCTTTTCCAGTACATCTGTCAGCATCTTGTTGATTAGAAATTTAGACAAAGGTGTTAAGAGCACCAGAGACTGCTCCATTCCATATGTCATTAATTTATCTTTTATGAGTTTCCATATTTTATCAGTGAGAAATGAAATCACTCTACTTTCTAGAAGTTTCATGGCCTCACCCTTGCTAAATGAAATAAGTGAATCCATTGTGAAAATGTAGCGACTGTTTCTGTTGGTGTCAGTCAGTGTTGTGACTTCATTCTGGAGAGTCAGCCTCTTTCATACTCTGCATGTGCATCACACAGAGGAAGTGGCCCTGGCCAATGAGCGTGTGGCAGGGTCCTCAGCACCACTCACGATCCAAGGTTACTTCCCGCCAACTAGAATTTAAGCAGTAAGGTCAGAGGAAGTGATGCAACTGGACCCTCCCACAGCACTGGGGGAGCACATAGCCGTTCACCTCTAGGGGCAGCACTTCACCACAATCCACCAGACAGGAGTGGAAATGGACAGTGTTTTCAAAAGCTTTTGTCTATGAAGGTGGGACATATTGAAGCTGTTTTAATACTGTAATAGGCTGAATAAGGGTCCCCGAAGATATCCATGGTCTAATCCCTGTGACCTGTGGAAGATACATTATATGATCAAGGGGCCTTTGCACATGGGATAAAGATAAGGATCTTGATGTGGGGTGATTATCCTGGATTATTCAGGTAAGATCTAAATGACTCACAAGGGTCCCCATAAGGGCAGTAGACAGATAGAGGTTTGAATACTGAAGAGGAAGAAGGTGATGTGAGGATGGAGCAGGGGGAGGAAAGGACACGAGGCAAGGCATGAGGATAGTCTCTAGCAGTTAGAAAAGGCAGAGGGTCAGATTGTCTCCAAGATTCTGAGGTGGGAGCCTGGCCCTGCAGACACTCTGATTTTGGCCCTGAGAAACCTATCGGAGGTTTAAGGACTCCAGACTGTTAGAGAATAAATCTGTGTTGTGACTCCACTAAATTTGTGGTAATTTGTCACAGCAGCCATAGAATTTATCATAAATAATATTTACATCAGCCATAAATGTAAATTTCTAAAGACTTCAACATTCAGATCTAAATTGTTTATTTTGTCAAAGCTTCTTTTGACACCAGATAAACATCAGTATGTATTTTTCCTTTTAACAACAGCGCCTGAGCATTACACTTCGGAGAAAAGAAAAGTAAAGACAGTAAAGCCTGAGATCAGTTAAGCAGTGTTTCATAACTGGATGGGAGGAAACCTGAAGCCAACCATGAGGGAAGTGTCTGTGAAGGGGGGGACCCTCAGATGAACCATTGAGACACATCTCCACAGCAGGAGTCAAAGGATTTTGGCATTGGTTGAGGTCGAGTGTGTTCACGGAGGATAAGCCCTGGGAAGACAGTCGGATGGGCAAGGAAGCTGGGGCTTACCAAGGCACAATCGGCAAAGATTCCCAGGAGAGGAAGGTCAGTTCATCACGTCCAGGGCTGGTGAGTCTGTATGTGGGGGCAGGGCGCTACTGCCCAGGGCCAGCATAGGAGGGTCAGAAATACTGTTAGGAAATTGTATTAGCATTCTCCAGAGAGACATAGCCTGTCTGTGTGTGTGTGTGAGTGTGTGTGTGTATGTATAAAAACATGTCTTTAACGAAGTGGCTCACACTGTTGTGGACACTGAGAAGCCTTGTCATGTGACATCTGCAAGCTGGAGACCCAGGAAGGCCAAAGTCCTGAGACAGGACAGCCAATGGTGAAAGTTTCCGTCTGAGGGCAGACGAGGACTCAAGTCCCAGCTCAAGCTCTAAGGCAGAGAGAGCTGATTCTCCTTTCCCTCGAATTTGTGTTCAGTTCAGGCCCTCAACCAAGTAGACACAATCCAGCCACGTTGAGGGGGCCCTCAGCCAGTTCAAATGCTAACTCACCTGGAAACACCCTCCAGAAACATTCACATAATGTATCTTCAAATATCTGGACACCTCAGGACACAGCCAAGTGGACACACAAAATTGCCACCACAGAATTGATGCTCTTTTATTGCTTAAAAAAACACAATTGTTCACTTTTGAAAGAGCTAAGACACTTTACAGGTAAGTTGCTTCCAATGTTGACTTTTAAAATCATGGCTGTTTTGCAACCACAGATACAATCAGATTTCCTTGTCATTGGCATTGTTTGGGTGATGAACTTTCTTCAGACATTAATCTTTTGCAAATGATGAGTATTTTGTGAATCACAGCCATTGTAAGCCTTTTGTCCTCTACTGGTTATTGCTTGATTTACTCTGTTGGTTCTCCAAGAGCACCTCCCTGTCAGGCCATGCCAGAGTGGCCCATCTTCCACCAGAGAGGATTGTGTCAGAGACCCATGGACAACAGCTTTTTCAGGTCGTCTGTGGCACAGGCTTCTGATGGCATCACTGCAGTGACTCTGACTTCTTCCCAGGCGAAGAAGTCTGTATCCACGAGGGGCCCTGAGGCTGCTCACTAAAATAGAGCAGAGCAGGAGTGGATTCCACAGTGCTGAAAGAACCAATGGAGGAGGATGGGGTTTGTTCCAAGTTTGGTGATACTTTAATGTTCTATTTCCAGAGTAAGGAAACCCATTTTCTTTCTTTTAAGCAATCACCAATACATAATAATTCAGTAGACTCTTCTTTGTACACACAGATGAAACATTGACTTTTTTCTCCCTGGTTCCTTTGAAAGGATTCCTAAAGTCTTGTTGAGCATTCTTATTTTCATTACAATAGAGTTATTTGCATAGGTTCAGTAAGACTCTTTCGAACTTGTGACTAGGATATCATTGGAAACATATGACCACATCTCTGACTTGAATGTCCTAGTTGAAGATGATGCCCATGGGATTGGATAGGACCCCACACTTTAAGGAGCTAAGGTGGACTTGAGGGTTATTTTGGGACCTTGGGAAGAGAGGATGTCAGTCAAAGCAATAGAGACTGCAGGTGATATCTGAGGGGGAGGTTCCCCATCTCAAGAGACTTTAAGAAGTTCCGTGTGGCAAACTAAGGGAAACTTCCAGCAAAGGAAACTGTGTGGTAAATGTCCAATCCTGCTGCACCTGTATAAAAACTGAGCACAATGTAACGAGGCCAGCCATGTTTTAGGGTCCAAATTGGTATTTTTTTCCTTTTGTTATTTTAAGGAGATTGATTCATCAAACACGGGAACCAGGCCAAGCCTCACCACAAGAGCTATGCCAATGACCTATGCTATATTTTTAATGCTAAGATCTCTCCAGGATGAGCTTAGGTCTTTTTACCATAACCTGCAGTGTAAACATGTTTTCCAAGTGAGCCTGGGTAAGCGAATACCCACCTCTCCCTCTTGAGTATTCATTCCCCATCTGAAATAAAATGTCTCTGCTTCTCTCTGTTTGGAGAGAGCCGTGACTCTAGAAGTGATACCTCATGGTCTCCTATTGGTCACAAATATAGTTTACTTTGTGTGACAGCTACTTCTGGTGGAGAGTCTGATTTAACTCACCAGGAGGCAAAACTGCTTTGGTTTGGGTAACAATTCTACTGGTCTTGAATAAAATCCTTCCACCTCTTTACCTTTGTCCAGTGCATTTTTCACTTTGACATTACCTACCTGTAATTAGCTGATCTTGTCATCTATCATGTAGTGTCTATCCTCACCACATTTTGTAATCTTCCAATACCTTTCCTTATCTGGCTACAGTCCTCCAAATGAACACTTCCAGCTTTCCTCCCTCTTTTCTGACTTGGCGTCCACAGCAGGAGATGACCTGATTGCCCAGAACCTTCTGGGGTCTGAGGTTGCCTCCTACCTGGCAATTGTCCCAAGGATCTGAGACATGTGGTGAGCTAAAGTTCAAGGACTTGAGAGAGACCTGGAAGGTGCCTGACTACAGTGGCTCTGACCGCAGCAGTGTCCTCATTCCACACACATCTTCACCTCACCTTCAAGGAATAAGATCACGCTGATTTTTAAAGATATTCTCTCATAAAACTCAACTCCACTGGACAAGCAGGTCCTTGCACCATCAGCCACCTGCACGCCTGCACTGAACCCCCCTGTCTGGGGCCCTCCTCAGCCTCAAGCACAGGCCAGACATCTGTGTCCTCATTTCCTTGATTTCTTGGTTGTTTTGACAAACTTCATGTGCCTATTCTGAGAGTCCACACACAGAACTGGGGAAATGGTAAATAGAGTCCACCTTCTGGTTCTGTGCCCTTTCCTGCTCCTTTTCACCTCTGGGGTATTTGGCAGAATCCTTGGAGACCTGGCAGTGAGGTGGAGTGTGGGTAGGCAGAGGTGGACATCGAGGGGTGGTTTGGAAGGATGGGGTCTGTGCAGAGTCGGGATAAGAAACAGTAAAGCCTGCGTGCGGTTTTGCAGTGTTAGGTGTGATTTGGGTTTAAGAGGATCTAGTGGGGCCGTGCAGGAAGGCTCTTTTTGGGGAACATCAGGATAGGGAGAGGATTCCTAGGGAGGGACAGGCCTACGTGTTGAGGGAGGAGCAAGCAGAGGTGGTGCAGTGAAGTTGGGGTGCCATCCTTCCAGACTTGGATGACGTGAGGGGTGAGACATAGGCTTGGGTCAAAGGATAAGATTCTTGAAAACTCAGATTAGTGCCCTGACATTGGGGACAAGCAGGAGTGCCAGATGTACAGGCTAACAGGGGACATGGGACAGGGTAGAAGGGGGAGAGGGAGATGAGCATCTATGGGTTCTAGGAGTCTGGAGAGCAGTGTGGGACTGGAGGACAGAGGACTCCATGAACGCAGAACACGTGAGCTGAGGGCATTCGGGGAATCAAGTCAGGATGGGAGTTAGAGGGCTGAACAGTCAGACCGAAAAAGGGATCTGGGATGGAACCTGGGGGAAGGAGGGGAATGCAGGGCAGGGGTGGCAGTGAGGACCAAATTGAGGGCCAGCGTTTCCCAGTCTCCACTTCTGACCATTTGAGACACGTGCAGGTTGCTCTCAAAGCCTGGAGCACTGTAGAAAAGCCAAGTCTCATTCTTGTACCCTGAGACCTACTTCAGCTGCATCAAATTAGCCACGTCCCCAGGGGATTTGTGTGTGAGTGAGGAAGCCTGAATAGGAGCCTGGGCACAGGCAGGGGAGGGCAACTGTGTGGTGGGGATTGGGGGCAGAATGAAGTTGGAGAGTGTGGAGCCTTTTCCTTCTTTGTTGAGTAGTCAATGTGAACTGCCCATGAGTGCACAGGTGAGAGCTGTGTGACAGGTGTCAGTGAGGAGTGGGAGGTGCCATGATGGTCTGGGCACCTGTCCTCCTCTAATCCAGGACATACCACTTCCATTTGTGATGCATCTGCTCTCCTCACCTAACCTTATGTTGGTGGGTGTGATAGAACCCAGGCCATGATGAGGAGTTCTGGCTCCCTGGTCACGTTACGTACCATGTTCAGACACTCCATTTCTCCCAAGTCCTAGAAAGAAGACAGGAGCTGTTTTTCTATTTTATTGAAGGCATGGCCTTCACTGTAAAGCTAGGAGTCTGCATGGAATTCTCTCTTTAGGTCCTGCCAGAGGCAACATGAAGCACTTTTCATCCTCCTAACATGGGTTGGATGGAGGTACCGGTGCATGAAGTTGTCCTTTCCTCCTGAGGGTGTGTCCAGCCTGCCCCAGACTTTTGGAGCCCTAACACCTTCATAGATGGAGCAGTTCCCTGAATGGTCCCAGGGGTGGATGGCCCTACAGCCCATGGAACCCTCACACTTTGCTTAAATTGCTGATAGCTAGAGCTGATCCTGTCAACTAATGTCACTGTCATCAGTGATGCCATTGTCGTGGATCATTAATATTGGCAGGTATCCACAACCACTCTTTCAGGCATTCAGAATACTTGCCATTTTTTGCTCAGCTGGTCTCCTTCTTATGTTGTCATCAATATAAGAGACTAATGTGATGTTCTGCAGAATGTCCAGATCCCCTTGCACTGCATTAGCAAGATCGAGAGACTGTCAATGTATAGTGTTGTAAATGCACACTGTTGCCGATCCATCTTCCTAATGAGATTTGAAAGAGTATTTTTGCCAGATCCACAACTGCATACCACACACCTGAGGGCCTGCTCTAGTAAAGATAGAAGATCTGGCACAGCAGCCTCAGTTGGGGCTACAACTTGGTGATGTTGGCAGGAGTCTCCTGTTACCTGCCATTATCGATCTGGACTTTGGAGATGCCAGACAGTTGAACTAAATGGGGATATGATGGGACCATCCCCCAGTATCCTTCATTCTTTGAGAGTGGCACTAATCTCTGCCATTTGCCCTGGGATTCCATATCATTTTTGTTGTATTAAATTGTCAGGGTGGTGTAGAGAGATTTAGCTGCTTCCACTTAGTTTTTCCTACTGTAGTAGCTCTTACTCCATAGGGCAAGGAACCATGTGAGGATTCTCCCACTGCTAAGTATATCTATTCTTATTATACATCTGGAGCTGGGGAATGACCACCGGGTGTGTTCATGGACCCTGTAGGTCCAGTGTGAGACAGAGGTTGGTGAGAAACCCATTTATTAGCTGCCCTCCTTCACCATCACTCTAACAGGGGCCAGGGTGGTGCTGTGGGTCGTTGGGTATCTTGTCAGCCTGAGCTCCCTGTCCAAGAGCTGTTGAATGGTATGAATGCTCCTCCTTCTCCAGTGTACATTGACCCATGTAAATGGGGTGGGTCCCCTGTGAGATGGCTTGGGGAATCACAAGGGTGCCCAGTTGCCTTGGTGTTGCTGTCAGTGTCTCCTGTGTTCTGCCCTGGGCTATGGAGAATGGCCATCACTAGGGTCCTAGTGATGCAGGTGCCCTTCACCAGCCTGTGCTCACTGGCTCTCCTAAGTATCCTAGTTGGCTGGCGGTTTTCCCGGTTATATAGGTGACCTGTTCCAGCACACCCACTTCTGTGAACCTTCGATCCCTCACCTCACCTCTGCAGTTCAGGCATCTGTACTTCATGGAATGTGGCGGTCATTTGTTCTAAACTTCCTAGAGCTATCACAGCATTGTACTAGACCTGCCTCCTGGAGTCTTTGCCACAGTGTTCAATCCTGTGTGGTGGTAGAGTGGGTGAGACTGACAAACACTCCCTTATTCATCATCTCACAATCTTAGGCTCCTGGTTCGCAGATCTGCTCTCCTGACCCTTGTCATACGTGCTAGCCAAATTCGGTAGTCCTTTGGGATAGAATCCCTCTCCTGTCTTTCACAGACCTTGCAGCACTCTAGTCTGGTTATGCTGACATTGACCCTGACTGTGGGTCTGATGAGCAGGAAGGGTGTGGGGCAGCTAGGATGGGGAAGCCTTTTCCTGTAAGGTACTTGCTTCATCTGAAGGCCCTACAGAGTCGTTCAGCAATGGCTATGTTAGTTCGTATGTCACTGGAACAAAGCACCCCACACTAAGTAAGCTTATTATCTTACACTTCTGGAAGTCAGAAGTCTGAAATGAGTTTTATGGGGCTGGAATCAATGTGTCAGTGGGCTGGGTTCCTTCTTGAGTTTCTCTGGGAAAATCTGTTTCCTTGCTTTCTCCAGCTTAATTACATGGGCTCATTGGGATAATCCAGAATAATTCCCCATCTCAAGATCCTTAACCTCATCAAATCTGTAAAATCTCCTTTCCCATGTACGATAACGTATTCATGGAGATGGGGATTAGGAAGTGGGCATCTTTTGGGGGCCATTATTCTGTCTATGACTGTGGCTTCTACTTTAAGAAGTGGAGGGTGGGCCCCTTCTTCAGCCCAGAGGATTTAGGGAATCTGGGGTCAGGTCCTCACATCATCAGGAATACGTCTCCATCCCTCCTCTCAGAGTTCTCCTCCTCCCCTGATTTAAGCATGAGCGTTGCTGAGGCTGAGAACTCCACTGAAGTTTTGCTGTTTACATTTAAGTCCCATGCCTGGTCTTCAGCCCTGCCTGCCTTCTGCTGCAGGAGATGGAGGCTGCTTCAACTCTCACACTTTGCTTTTAATCACTGAGGGATAGATCTGAGCCTGTCCTCGTCTCTCCTCAATGTTCAGAGGCACTTGTTAGCAGCCATATGATTCCACACTCCTTGTCGTTACCGTTCCCCACATTTCTCAACTTAGAGACAATGCACCAGCCGTGCACCCCTGTACCCACCTCAGCTCACTGAGGGTGAAATGTCCAAGGTCCCACAGCTGACACACACCAGAGACTGTCAGCACCTCACCTCCCAGCTGTGTGAGGCTCTTACTGCTGTCACATGGTGAGTGACCCAACCCAGAATCTTCCCCTGGGGACAGCTTCCTAGGACTGCTGCTGGTGTGGACGGTCTTGAGTCGTGTTTCCTGGAAGCAGAGCATGAGACAGAAGAGGTTCACGGAGCGGGCGCTGGAGAGAATCTGGGCAGCACAGAGCAAGGAAGCTAGCAAGGGTCAGTTCTGAGTAGGGGCTTGATGCACCTGACCACAGGGCCTATGAAGCACATGGTGCAGCCCAGAGTCGCCTCATTTCTCTCTTCTTCTTTTTTTGTGAGGAAGATCAGCCCTGAGCTAACATCCATGCTAATCCTCCTGTTTTTTTTGGTGAGGAAGACCGGCTCTGAGGTAACATCTATTGCCAATCCTCCTTCTTTTTTTTCCCCCCAAAGCCCCAGTAGATAGTTGTATGTCATAGTTGCACATCCTTCTAGTTGCTGTATGTGGGATGCGGCGTCAGCATGGCCAGAGAAGCGGTGCGTTGGTGCGCGCCTGGGATCCTAACCCAGCCCGCCAGTAGCGGAGTGCACGCACTTAACCGCTCAGCCCCAGGGCCGGCCCCATTTCTCTTTTTTATGATTGTGTTGTGCATCTTCTTTCTATATATACTAGTTACAAGTCTCTTATCAGATACGTGATTGGCAACAACTTTTTCCCTTTCTGTGGGTTATTTTTTTCACTTTCTTGATGAGGTCCTTTGAAGCACACAACTTTCAAATTTTGATGAAGTTCAGTTTATCTATTTTCTCTTTTGTTCCCAAATGTATTTTATGCCACTCTTCTCTAGGCCAGGGTCTAAGCAAAGGGCCCACATTACACGTGATATTAATCTACAAACACTTCTGTTTCTAGAAACTTGACTGTGTTTAGGACCCAGGCTTGTGGTCTTTGGGGGTCCCGGACTGGCTCTGTCTGGTAGTTTTCTCCAAAGATCTCTGTCTGGCCCCTCCCTGTCCCCTCTTCTGTAAACTGGAGGTGAAGCGTGGACTGAGTGGCGTTCAGTGCAGAGTTTTGTAGAGCACCTCAAGGGCTGTGTTCTAGAAATCTCTCCAAATCCCATTAGGGACTGGACCTGAGGGCCAGGCTGCCCGTAGTGGGTTGAATGGGGGTCCCCCAAAAGGCATGGCCGCATCCTGAACCCCAGAACCTCTGCATGTGACGTTGTTTGGAAAAAGTTTCTCTGTAGGTATAATTAAGGATCTCAAGAGGAGATCATACTGGGTTATCTGGGTGGGTCCTAAATCCAGTGACAAGTCTCCTAACTGGAAACAGAAGAGGAGAAGACACAGAGGAGAAGGCCACTTGAAATGGAGGCAGAGATGGGGGTGATGCAGCCGCAAGCCAAGGAATGCAGACAGCCGCCAGAGGCTGGAAGAGGAAAGGAACAGAAAGTCTCCTACAGCCCCTGGAGGGAACGTGGTCCTGCTGATATTTGGATTTTGTATTTCTGAACTCGAGGATTGTCAGGGAACAATTTTGTTTTGTTCAAGGCCACCAGGAGTGTGGTAATTTGATACGACAGCCACAAGAATCTAATGCATCGTCCCTCCTGAGGGTGAGGAGTCCACCCCCAGTACAGAGACAGCTCTGTCTCCCCAGAATTAGCTCCCTAGTCCCTCAGATCCTGTGGGTCCTGGGGGGACACCTAATTCTTGTGGATGTCGCATCCCCAGCTCCTCCCCCCTCACCACTGCTGCAACCCCTCCTGTTCCCGGCCTGACCCCATCGTGTCCTCCGGGTGCCCAAGGACAGTCACTCACCCTCTCATCCCTCCTGCATTCATGCAAAGGCTCCTCCTGCGCAGAGAGGCTTCCCTCATCCCTGGACCCTGGTCCCTGGTGAGAGGACAGGTCCCAGGCTGGACACTTGTCCTGGAAGCCCCAAGCTTCAGGGTGAGGAGTTTATTTCTCTCACCTCTAATGGGAATAAATTTTGCTATCTCTCTTTAAGGATGATTATGGCTTTCTACATAATCAATGTGTTTCATTTATTCTTTTTGATGCAAAATCATCTCACATTTGGTTACAGATTTTGTCACAGCAAAATATCTACCTAATAATCATCAGAGCCACAAATGTGAAATTTTCAGAAGAAAATGAAACTTGTCATGGGGGATTTAAAGGCAGTGAGGGCTCTGTCTTTAAATGTAAAGCCTTTTATGTAGGTTTTCTATGGCTGGGTTGATGTGGCGTTCACATAGAGGATGAACACATCCATCTGCCCTGTGAGGCAGGGCTGGCTTCACGGGCAGTCACAGTCACTTAGAAGGACCTGTGCTAGGTGTAATCCTCTGCTTTTGCCATCTTGAAATTCTTAATGATTTTTGAACCCGGAGCCCTGCACTTTCACTTTACATTGGATCCTGCAATTTATGTAGCTGGTTCTGCCCCTGGGACTGACCACGGGTTGATGGGCCATGTTTGGAGAAAGAAAGGTGTGATGCCATCAGGAGCTGCAATATGTCCTGTAGCCACTAGAGGTCAGCACCACCACAGGCTAACCTGGGGGCTGACACAAGTGTCAAGAGTATGGCTTTTTCTACTCTGTTTATGTCCTCATAGGTCTCTAACTGCCCCCTCTCCTCACCCCAGTTAACAGAGGGAATTTTTCCAGCCCTGGTGTACTTCAGAGAATCAGATTTTGTGGGCTTGCTGGCTGGCATCTTGAGCCAGTGTTTGGTATTGAAGATTGAATCTCTTTTTTCTTAGATCATCTGCACTTTTCTGGTTAGTTTTCATCCTCGGCCTGCATTTGGCCTTGTGAGGCTGAATCTCCTTTCCTCTTGATGTCTTGACCTTGACTTCCTGGGGAAAACAGCTCACTCATATACTAAGGAGGGAGAGAAAGTCCTGCTTAGTTTAAACAACAGTTAATTATGCTGCGTAGGCACAGCTACAGTTAGCAAATCTTATCTCAAATGTTTTGCTCTGGGGAAGGTTGTAACTCCTTCATTTTCAGTTTCAACTGTGTCGGCTGTTTACCCTCGTGATCACGTGGCTGACTGGAAGCTGTGGCTTGCGGCCCCTGCCCAGCATCACCAGAGTGTTGTATGGCAAGCACCAGCTCAGGTAAAGATCAAAATTCAAAGTCATGTTTCTACTGAATGTCTGTCACTTTTGCGCCATCATCAAGTCAAAAAATTTTAAGTGAAACATCACAATTTGGGGACTGTGTGTATAATGGAAGGGATTCAGAGGCTTAGGGAGATTGAAATGCTGGAGTAAATTTGTCATTTAAAATCTGCTCACACACTGAGAAGGGCCAGAAGACATCTCTTTCACAACGACTGTGAGGAATAGATTTGTGAGGGAGCCCCAGCATGCTTGACGAGCCCTGTGATCTCTCTTCTCTGTAGGCCAGGCCTTACAGTGGGACTTGAGACTTATACTCACCGAAATGACAAACCTAAATGCAATAGGAGTATTTGGATCCTGGGGTGGCAGGGAAAAGAGATGGCACTCAACCACCAAAGGCAAGGTAGGCATGGTCACCATAACGGACAGCAGAGTCAATGCAGCAACCAGAATAGGCTGACTCTCAGACCTGTGTGTTTGGCTAGTTGATCATGGTGTCCCTAGAAGTGAAACAGGCTGGAAGCCTGCTACATTCTCGCTTGATCTGTATATGCAGACAACTTGTAGGTCAAGGAAATAAAAGTCTAACCTGCATCATAAAAACAGAAAGGCATGGCATCACAATCAATTCCCAGATTTGAGCCATTTACAGACCCAGAGCAGGCCAGCTCCTGTTGAGGAAGGACCCCACCAGAATCCCAAAAGTGTGTACTCTTAATCTTTCTCTATGGCCTTTTACCAGGGTAACTGTGCATTGGAGAAAAAGAAATATTCAGACCCTTTGAGGGGTACTGACATTGACTCTAAACTGACAGTAAGTCTGGGAGATGCTAAATCACTGTCATCCACCAGTCAGAGTAGGGACACACAGAGGTCAGTGGTCAATGGAGTTTTAACTTGGGTTCACCTCACAGTGGGTCCAGTGGGTCCCTGAACACACCTTGTGGTTATCTCCCCAGTTCTGGATTGCATAATTGGAACAGATATACTCAGCTGCTGGCAGGATCCCTACATTGGTTCCCTGACCTATGGAGTGAGGGCTATTATGGTGGAAAAGGCCAAGTGGAAGCCACTAGCACTGCCTCTGTCTAGGAAAATAGTAAACCAAAAGCAGTACCACATTCCTGGAGGGACTGCAGAGATTAGTGCACCCTCAAGGAATTGAAGGATGCACTCTTGATGATTCCTCCCACATGTGCATTCACCTGGCCTATTTAGCCTGTGCAGAGGACAGATGGATCTTGGAGAATGGCAGCAGATTATCATAACCTTAATTAGGTGGTCACTCCATTGCCAGCTGCTGTGCCAGATGTGGTTTCATAGCTTGAGCAAATCAACCCATCCCCTGGTGCTCTGTACTCAGCTATTGATCTACAGATGTCTTTCTCTCCATCCTTATCATAAGACCCACCCGAGCAGTTTGCTTTAGGTGGCAAGGCCAGCAATACACCTTCACCTTCCTATCTCGGGGGTCTATTGACTCTTCAACCTGTGTCATAATTTATTTTTATTTTTATTTTTTTTAATTTTTTGTTTATTGCAGTAACATTGGTTTATAACATTGTAAAAATTTCAGGTGTACATCATTGTACTTCTATTTCTGCATGGACTACATCATGTTCACCACCAAAATACTAATTACAACCCATCACCACACACATGTACCGAATTATCCCTTTCACTCTCCTCCCTCCCCCCTTCCCCTCTGGTAACCACCAATCCAATCTCTGTCCCTATGTGTTTGTTTATTGTTGTTATTATCTACTACTTAATGAAGGAAATCATATGGTATTTGACCTTCTCCCTCTGACTTATTTCACTTTGCATTATACCCTCAATGTCCATCCATGTTGTCACAAATGGCTGGATTTCATCGTTTCTTATGGCTGAGTAGTATTCCATAGTGTATATATACCACAACTTCTTTATCCATTCGTCCCTTGATGGGCACTTAGGTTGCTTCCAAGTCTTGGCTATCGTGAATAAGGCTGCAATGAACACAGGGGTGCATGTACCTTTGCAAATTGGTGTTTTCAAGTTCTTTGGATAAATACCCAACAGTGGAATAGCTGGATCATATGGTAGTTCTATCGTTGATTTTTTGAGGAATCTCCATACTGTTTTCCATAGTGGCTGCACCAGTTTGCACTCCCACCAGCAGTGTATGAGAGTTCCCTTCTCTCCACAACCTCTCCAACACATGTTGTTTCCTGTCTTGTTAATTATAGCCATTCTGACGGGCGTGAGGTGATATCTCATTGTAGTTTTGATTTGCATTTCCTGATAGTTAGTGATTTTGAACATCTTTTCATGTGTCTGTTGGCCATCTGTATATCTTCTTTGGAGAAATGTCTGTTCAGGTCTTTTGCCCATTTTTTAATTGGGTTGGTAGTTTTTTTGTTGTTGAGATGCATGAGTTCTTTACATGTTTTGGAGATTAAGCCCTTATCAGATGTATGGTTTGCAAATATCTTCTCCCAATTGTTAGGTTGTCTTTTCGTTTTGTTGATGGTTTCCTTTGCTGTGCAGAAGCTTTTTAGTTTGATGTAGTCCCATTTGTTTATTTTTTCTATTGTTTCTCTTGCCCGGTCAGATGTGGTGTTTGAAAAGATGTTGCTAAGACCGATGTCGAAGAGCGTACTGCCTATGTTTTCTTCTAGAACTTTCACAGTTTCAGGTCTTACATTCAAGTCTTTAATCCATTTGGAGTTAATTTTTGTGTATGGTGTAAGGTAAGGGTCTACTTTCATTTTTTTGCATATGGCTATCCAGTTTTCCCAACACCATTTGTTGAAGAGACTTTCTTTTCCCCATTGTATGTTCTTGGCTCCTTTGTCAAACATTAGCTGTCCATAGATGTGTGGGTTTATTTCTGGGCTTTCGATTCTATTCCATTGATCTGTTTGTCTGTTTTTGTGCCAGTACCATGCTGTTTTGGTTACTATAGCTTTGTAGTATATTTTGAAATCAGGGAGTGTGATACCTCCAGCTTTGTTCTTTTTTCTCAGGATTCCTTTAGCTATTCAGGGTCTTTTGTTGTTCCATATAAATTTTAGGATTCTTTGTTCTATTTCTGTGAAAAATGTTGTTGGAACTTTGATAGGGATTGCATTGAATCTATAGATGGCTTTAGGAAGTATGGACATCTTAACTATGTTAATTCTTCCAATCCAAGAGCACGGAATATCTTTCCATTTCTTTGTGTCTTCTTCAATTTCTTTCAGAAATGTTTTATAGTTTTCGGTGTACAGATCTTTCACCTCTTTGGTTAAGTTTATTCCTAGGTATATTATTCTTTTTGTTGCAATTGTAAATGGGATGGTATTCTTAATTTCTCTTTCTGCTACTTCGTTGTTAGTGTACAGAAATGCAACTGATTTTTGTATGTTGATTTTGTATCCTGCAACTTTACCATATTTGTTTATTACTTCTAAAAGTTTTCTGGTGGATTCTTTAGGGTTTTCTATATATAAAATCATGTCATCTGCAAATAGTGACAGTTTCACTTCTTCCTTTCCAATTTGGATCCCTTTTATTTCTTTCTCTTGCCTGATTGCTCTGGCTAGGACTTCCAATACTATGTTAAATAGGAGTGGTGACAGTGGGCATCCTTGTCTGGTTCCTGTTCTTAGAGGGATAGCTTTCAGTTTTTCACCATTGAGGATGATATTAGCTGTGGGTTTCTCATATATGGTCTTTATTATGTTGAGGTACTTTCCTTCTATACCCATTTTATTCAGAGTTTTTATCATAAATGGATGCTGGATCTTGTCAAATGCTTTCTCTGCATCTATTGAGATGATCATGTGATTTTTGTTCTTCATTTTATTAATGCGGTGTATTACGTTGATTGATTTGCGAATGTTAAACCATCCCTGCATACCTGGAATAAATCCCACTTGATCATGGTGTATAATCTTTTTAACGTATTGTTGTATGCGATTTGCTAGTATTTTGTTGAGGATTTTCGCATCGATGTTCATCAGTGATATTGGCCTGTAATTTTCTTTTTGTGTTGTCCTTGTCTGGTTTTGGTATCAGGATAATGTCAGCTTCAGAGAATGAGTTAGGAGCTTCCCCCCCTTCCTCAATTTTTTGGAAGAGTTTGAGAAGGATAGGTATTAAGTCTTCTTTGAATGTTTGGTAGAATTCACCAGGGAAGCCGTCTGGTCCTGGACTTTTATTTTTAGGGAGGTTTTTGATTACTGTTTCGATCTCCTTACTGGTGATTGGTCTATTCAAATTCTCTACTTCTTCTTGATCCAGTTTTGGAAGGTTGTATGATTCTAAGAATTTATCCGTTTCTTCCAGATTGTCGAATTGGTTGGCATATAGTTTTTCATAGTATTCTCTTATAATCTTTTGTATTTCTGAGGTGTCTGTTGTAACCTCTCCTCTTTCATTTCTGATTTTACTTATTTGTGCCTTCTCTCTTTTTTTCTTGGTGAGTCTAGCTAAAGGTTTGTCAATTTTGTTTATCTTTTCAAAGAACCAGCTCTTGGTTTTATTAATTTTTTCTATTGTTTTTTTGGTCTCTATTTCATTTATTTCTGCTCTGATTTTTATTATTTCCCTTCTTCTACTGATTTTGGGCTTTGTTTGTTCTCCTTTTTCCAGTTCCTTTAGGTGCATTGTTAGATTGTTTATTTGAGATTTTTCTTGTTTGTTGAGATAGGCCTGTATTGCTATAAACTTCCCTCTTAGAACCGCTTTTGCTGTATCCCATAAATTCTGGCATGTCGTATTTTCATTTTCATTTGTCTCCAGGTATTTTTGATTTCTTCTTTGATTTCTTCGTTAACCCAATCGTTGTTCAGTAGCATTTTGTTTAATCTCCATGTATTTGTGGCTTTTCTGATTTTCTTCCTATAGTTGATTTCTAGTTTCATACCGTTGTGTTCAGAAAAGATGCTTGGTATTATTTCAATCTTCTTAAATTTATGGAGACTTGTTTTGTGGCCTAATATGTGATCAATCCTGGAGAATGTTCCATGTGCATTTGAAAAGAACGTGTATTCTTCGGTTTTGGATGGAATGCTCTGTATATATCTACTAGGTCCATCTGTTCTAGTGTGTCGCTTAAGGCCAATGTTTCCTTATTGATCTTCTGTTTGGATGATCTATCCGTTGGTGTAAGTGGAGTGTTCAAGTCCCCTACTATTATTGTGTTACTGTCTATTTCTGTTTTTATGTCTGTTAATAATTGCTTTATATATTTAGGTGCACCTACATTGGGTGCGTAGATATTTACAAGTGTTATATCCTCTTGTTGGATTGTTCCCTTGATCATTATGTAATGCCCTTCTTTGTCTCGTTTTACAGTTTTTGTTTTAAAGTCTATTTTGTCTGATATGAGTACTGCTACCCCAGCTTTCTTTTCATTGCCATTTGCGTGGAGTATCTTTTTCCATCCCTTCACTTTCAGTTTGTGAGTGTCTTTAGGTCTGAAGTGTGTCTCTTGTATGCAGCATATATATGGGTCTTGTTTTTATATCCAGTCAACCACCCTATGCCTTTTAATTGGAGCATTTAGTCCATTGACGTTTAAAGTAGCTATTGATAAGTATGTACTTACTGCCATTTTTTAACTTTTTTTTTTTTTCCCTCAGTGTTTTAGTAGTCCTTCTCTGTTCCTTACTTCTTCTATACAGAATTGATGGTCACTTTAGTTTGACCTCTGTCTGAAAGCTGTACTCTTTAACTACCCTCCTCCCTCCTTTTATGTTTTTGATATCATATCCAACCTCTTTTTTGTGCATTTGTATCCATTACGTTCTAATCGTGGAAATAGATAATTTTTCCTATTTGTGGTCTTCTCTTTTCCCCTTAAATCAGTCCCTTTAACATTTCTTGTAACACTGGTTTCTTGGTGACAAACTCCTTTAATTTTTGCTTATCTGGGAAAATTTTGATCTCTCCTTCCATCTTGAACGATAACCTTGCTGGGTAGAGTATTCTTGGCTGCAAGTTTTTTCCTTTTAGCACTTTAAATATATCGTGCCATTCTCTTCTAGCCTGTAAGGTTTCTGCTGAGAAGTCAGCTGATAGCCTTATGGGGTTTCCTTTGTATGTAACTTGACATTCTCTTATGCTTTTAGGATTCTTTCTTTATCTTTAATTCTGGACATTTTGATTATGATGTGTCTTGGTGTGGGCCTCTTTGGGTTTATCTTGTTTGGGGCTCTCTGTGCCTCCTGTACCTGGATGTCTGTTTCCTTCCTTAGGTTAGGGAAGTTTTCATCTATTATTTCTTGAAATAGATTCTCTGCCCCCTTGTCTCGCTCTTCTCCTTCCGGCACACCTATAACACGGATGTTAGTGTGCTTGATGTTGTCCCAAAGGTCCCTTAGACTGTCCTCACTCTTTTTAATTCTTTTCTCTTTTACCTGTTCACCTTGGGTAATTTCTTCTAGTCTTTCTTCCAGCTCACTGATCCGTTCTTCTGTATCCTCTACTCTGCTTTTGAGTCCCTCTAATGAATTTTTCATTTCCAGTATTGTATTCTTCATTTCTGATTGGTTCTTTTTTATATCTTCCATTTCTTTGTTGACATTCTCACTGAGTTCATCTATTCTTCTCCCCAGATCAGTGAGCATCCTTATCACTCTTAGTTTGAACTCTCTGTCGGGTAGGTTGCTCATTTCTGTTTCACTTAGTTCCTTTTCTGGGGTTTTGTCCTGTTCCCTTACTTGGAATGTATTCTTTTGCCTCCTCATTTTGCCTCTTTCCCTGTGCTTGTGTCTACGTATTAGGTAGGTCAGCTACGTCTCCTGCTCTTGGATAGGTGACCTTATGTAAGTGATGCCTTAGGAGGCTTCCAGTGTGCTTCCCTCAGTTCTCAATGTTCCAGGGGTGGCCCCTATGTGGGCTACGTGTGTCCTTCTATTGTGGCCTGTTAGCTCTCCCTATAGGCGCCCAGGGAGGCTGAGTTATGCTCCTGGCCAGCTGTTGTAATGCTCAGCTGCTTGTAGTTGTTGTGGGCCCTTCAGTCTCTTTATCAGGTGTGGGGAGCCCCAGCACAGTTGGCTGCAAGTTCTAATACCACATTTGTGTTGCAGTATTTCTTTTAAGTGAGTAGGCCCCCAGTGTGTCAGGTTGTTAGGCTCAGGGCCTTAGAATTGCTGTAAACCTCTAGCCTATTAGGTCTCTTGTCAGCTCTCTGAGGATTGCAGCTGGGTGGGGCTGCCCTTAGGCACAGGAGCTCCCAATTGTTTCAGGCTTTGGAAGGTGGGGAAAACCTCCTATGTGGGTCTTTGAGAAGCACAAGTCTTCTGCAGCTGACAAGCCCTGTTGCCCACAGGTCCACACACACAGTCAACACAGTCCTGCCCCGTGTGAGCGCCCCAACCTCCCCAAGTGGACCCAGTCTCTCCACGGCGGGAGCCCCACACACTCCGCCACCACCCCACACTCTCCACCCGCTCCTTGTGCACACCCTGCCCCGCTCAAGTCAGCTCAGTTGCCAGGCTGCAGAGAATCCAGTCACCAATCTATGCAGGCCCACACATTGCCTGAGGGCTTGTTGTTGGGTGGGGCCAGTCTCTAGGGTGGGCTGCCTGCCCTGGCTGAGCTGGATTAAATCGGTGCTCTAGCTGGTGGAGCAGACCCTGGGCTAGCAGGTCTCAGGGAGAACTCCAATGGCGTCTGTGTCAGCACGCTCACACCAGGCCACAACAATGGCCGCCGCCCATGTCCCAGTCCCTGGAGAGGTCTCACCCATCACCGAGATGCACTCAGGGCCTATTAGGTGAGTCTCTTGTCACCGAAGCACTGTGCACCTTTCTTTCTGGTGATTTTAGGATGCTTTCTGGAACGGGTGAGTTTGTGCGCGGGCCCTTTAAGAGCCAGTTTTAGTTTCTTTGTGAACCGGGTTTTCTGGGGGTGCTACCCAATGCTTTAGTAGCAGGCAAAGTCAGATATTATGCCGCTGGTCTCGATTGTGCTGGGTCCACAAAATGCCCACAGCGGGGGCGCTCCCCGGCTCAGGGCCCCGCTCCTCCAGGGAGGGCTGCGTACCTGTGAGCTGCTCCCGGCGGCCGTGAAGCTGGCGGCTTGTGAAGGCGGTGTTTTTCCTCTCTAGAAGGGAGTCTCTGCCTCTTCTACCCCAGTTAGGATTGTCCGTTGTTGCAGGAGTTCCTCTCATCCAGTTTTCAGTTCTGTCTCAGGGGTAATTTTTCCACGAGTAGTTGTAAATTGGCTGTGTCCATGGGAGGAGGTGAGTTCAGAGTCTGCCTACGCTGCCATCTTGACTCCGCCCCTGTGTCATAAATTATTTCACAGGGATCATGCTAGTCTTTCCCTTCCACAAGACATCACCTTGGTCCATTACATTGATGGCATTGTGCTGATTGGACCGCGTGAGCGGAAGGTAGCAACTACTCTAGTCTTATTAGTAAGACAGTTACATGTCAGAGGGTGGCAAATAAGTGTGACAAATTTCAGGGACCTTCTGACTCAGTGAAATTTCTAGAGGCCCAGTGCTGTGGGGCAGACAGAGATATCTCTTCTAGGGTGAAGGATAAGTTGTTGCATCTGGCCTCTCCTACAACCAAAAAGGGAGGCACAGTGCCGAGTGGGCCTCTTTGCGTGTTGGAGGTAACACACTCTTCATTTGGGTGTATTACTCTAGCCATTCATCTGGTGACTTACAAAACTGCTAGTTTTGAGTGAGGCCCTGAACCCAAAAAGGCTCTGCATCAGGTCCAGGCTACTATGCATGCCACTCTGCCTCTAGGGTCGTTATGATCTAGCAGATCTAGTGATGCTTGAAGTGTCAGTGACAGAAGGAGATGCTGTTTAGAGCCTGTGACAGCCCTTATAGGTGAATCAGTGTAGGCCCTTAGGATTTTGGAGTGAAGACTTGCCATCCTCCACAGATAACTACTGTCATTTTGAGAAACAGCTCTTAGCCTCCTACTGGGAATTAGTAGAGACCAACGACTTGACCATGGCCCACGAAGTTACCATGCACCCTTAGCTGCTCATCATGAACTGAATGTTATCTTACACATCAAGCCATAAACTTGGGCTTGCACAGCAGCACTCCGTCATCAAATAGAAGTGGTATATATGTGATCCGGCTTGAGTAGGCCCTGAAGGGACAAAGAAGTAGTTACATCAAGAAGTGCCCCAAATGCCATTTTTCCAACCCTTGCTGCACTGTCTTCGCTGTCCCAGGCACAACTACGGGGAGTTCCCTATGATTAGTTGACGGAGAAAGAGAAGACCCGGGCCTGGTTTACAGATGGTTCTGTGGGATGTGCAGGCCCCACGTGACAGTGGACAGCTGTAGCCCTACAGCCCCTCTCTGGGACTTCCCTGAAGGACAGTGGTGAAGGCAAATCCTCTCAGTGGGCAGAACTTTGGGCAGTGCGCCTGGTTGTTCACATTGCTTTGAAGGGGAAATGGCCAGATGTGCAATTATATGCTGATTCATGGGCTGTGGCCAATGGTTTGGCTGGATGGCCGGGACTTGGAAAGGAACATGATTAGAAAATTGGTGACAAGGGAACTTGGGGAAAAGATATATGGATAGACCCCTCTGAATGGGCAAGAATATTTGTGTTCCATGTGAATGCTCACCAATGGGTGACTCAACAGAGGAGGACTTTACTAATCAGGTGGATGGGGTGATCCATTCTGTGCATACCAGTTAGCCTCTTTCCCCAGCCACCGCAGTCATCGTCCAATGGGCTCATCAACAAAGTAGTGGCTAGGCCATTATCCAGTTTTATTTAGGTAAGTACAGAAATCTATGTGGGAGGTTGTGGCCTTGTATGTGTGTCGGAGCCCAAGCAGAAGGGGGAGAGACCCCATGGGGGTGCACTTATGGCAGGGCATCATGGTCTGAGGAGGATGATGAAGACGTTCACACATGGGGTGGCCCAGCAGATGGAGTCACAGCCAGGATGAGAGAGAAGGGCATCAATGCAGGGGGCCCCTGGCTACCACACCCTTCTCAGGCCATGGAGGACTTGCTGTACTGGCCTACCTAAACCTGGGTGATGGAGCAATAAGATGTGCCCCCTTGGGTCACCTGGGTGCCAAGAAAGTTTGTGGCCACTGTAGGGGAGGAAGAGAATTCCTCCACCCTCTCTAGGTCCTTCTTGCTGGGCTATGAATTAAATTGACATGAGACAGAGTAACAGGAGAAAACCAAACAAAGCTTTATTACCTGTATCCATGGGAGAGTGCCAAGAATACTAAGTTGGCAGAATGGCCAAGCTGCCAGCTTCAACATTATCCTCAGCTAAAGACAAAGGAGGATGTTGGGGGTAGTGGTTTGGGCTTTCAGAGGGGAGGAAGACAATTTACATGGAGAGGGAAATGCAAATGTTTGTTAAACCAGTTTTCCTGGGCCCGAATGGGCTTGTTGGTGCCTTTGTATCACACCTCTTTTACATTATACTCTGTCTATCTCATGGTATTAGCTCTTTCCTGGAACAGGCCTTCTATGTGAAATTCTTTTAGGCAGTTTGGGGGAAGATCACATGTTCTTCCTGAGATTTCTGAGCCTCTATTGCCTTCAGCTTGAAATAATCCACATACCAGAGAGGCACACCTTGGGGCGGCCTGCCCTGAACCCTATCACCACAACTGTGTAATGCACAGGAGGGTTCCTCCCTCCTGTGGATCACAGCCAATGACTCCTGCCAGGAGGGCCATTCCTCCCCCTGCCTGCTGGTATCTTAGCACAAGGAGCTTCAAGAGAAAGGGAAGCAGCCACAGCTTAAAGTTTAATAGGATTCTTGCCGTGTCTCATGGTGAAAGCATTTCCTCTCTGGGACACACTCTCTAGACCCATAGACCTAAAATTTACCAGGATGAGAAGCACAAATTTTCCAAGTGGTTACTGGGAGTGAAGGTGAATGAGAGGTAAATGTGTTCTGCATCCAATTTCACTGGGGACGGGAGGAGATTTCCCCCACCACCAAGCAATTCTCTGTGACACTGTCCGGGTGTTCTACAACTCAACTCCATTCTGACACTATCAACCTGGAAATAGCATCACTTCCCACAGGTTAAGTGCTCAGTGCTACAAGACTGCCCCACACTCCCACTTCAGAGGACAGTTGCAAGTCCAGGTTTTCACCAGTGCTTCTGATGGACTGGCTGTAGATCAGAGGTTCCAATGATCCCCTCTTTGGATTCTACTAATAAGCTAGAGCAGCTCACAGAACTCAGGAAGCTCAATATACTGAGTAGATGACCAATTTATTACAATGGATGTTAAAGCATGCAAATCTGCAGCCAGATGAAGAGATATGTAAAGTGAGGTCCTGAACAAAGGAGCTTCTGTCCATGTGGCGTTTTGGGCTCAGCATGTGGCACATGGAAGCAGTCAAGCTTCCTCTTCTCTTTCAGAGGAGCTCTTGGAAACCTCTCCTATTGGGTTTTTCTGGAGGCTTTGTGACATAGGCATGATTGATTAAATCATCAGCTGTTGGTGATTGATTCAACAACGCTCCCTCTCGGCTCCCCAGAAATCAGGGGGTGACAGTCAAAGTTCCACCCCTGTATTCCTGGTTGGTTGCCCAGACAACCGGCCCCCATCCTTAGGTGCTCTGCAAAAGTCACCTCATTAACATAAAGCCAGTTGTGGTGGAAAGTAGCTTGTTACGAATAAGAAGACACTCATTTCACCTTATGGCTCTGAACTGAGCCATTTTTCAGGAACTGAGGACAAGAGACCAAGTATTATGACCAAAGATGCGTCCATTGCTCTTATTGTTCAGGAAATTCCAAGGGTTTTGGGAGCTGTGAGCCAGGGACTGTGGCCAAAGACCAAATGTATATGAGAAATATATCTTGGTCATCTGAATGAGCAAATATATATTTTCTATAAATCACAATATCCCAAGAGGGGACATTTCTATTTCCATCCCACGGTTCCTAGGCCCCTGTGTTCCACTTTTGGGGACACAAGACCATATAATGGGTATTGATCTAAAGTGTACACCACATCCTGAAGGATAGTGTTCCAACCTCATCAGGTCTTACTCCAAGACGTGCCACAGCTGCATCTTTAGGAGGCCATTCCAATCCTCTGTCAGACTGGCAGCTGCTGGTGAGATGTATGTGATAGGACCAGTGGGTCCTGCAATCATGTGCCCACTATATCTTCCTTTTCTTTCAAGTGTGTCCCGTGGTTCGAGGTGCTGTTGGTCAGGATCCCACAGCTGTGGGTCAGATACTCTGTGAGACTCAGATGATGGTGCTGGCTCACGCACAGCAGGCAGGAAGGGGAAATCCATATCTGAATCCATGTCAACCTCAGGCACAATGACACATTGCCCATTGCAGGATAGAAGGGATCCGATGCAATCATCCTGGCACCAAGTGGCTGGTTGGTTTTCTTAAAGGCTGATGCCATACTGCTGGCTTAGTGTTGGTCTCTATTGTTAGGGAGTTGGGCATTCAGTGATGATAGTAGCTCCACCAGCTTGACAAATGTGAGCTCACGCTGCGGGAACCATGCTTAGTATCTGTCTGTGCCACATTCATGACCCATTGTTCAATCACTGGGATGTCTGAGGACCAATTTTCCCTCACCCCTCACCACTGTCTATCTATCAAGATTGCTCATGAATTAGACGGTAGTGCAGCCTCTGGCCATTGCTGCTTAAATGCACATACTGATCTTCCTCCTGTGAACAAGCTCAGGCCTTTTCCTTCTTTGTTGGCTGGTGTATTAGTCTTGGTTCTACAGAGAAACAAATAAGATATAGATAGATAGATAGATAGATAGATAGATAGATAGATAGATAGATAGATGGATAGATAGATAGATCTATATATATTTGCAGACAGATATCTACATATTAGTGTGCATATTAACTCTATCTATCTATCTGAAAAATTGATTATAAGGAATCAGCTCACAAGGAGGCTGAGAAGTCCCTAGATCTCCAGTCCAAAGGCCTGAGAACCAGGAGAGTCGACGGTGTAAGTTCCAGTCTGAGTCCCAAGGCAGAAGACTGATGTCTCAGCTCAAAGTTCATCAAGTAGAGAGGGCAAATTTTCTCTTGCTGGGTCTTTTCTTCTATTCAGGACTTTAACAGATTGGATAAGGCCCGCCCACATTGGAGAGGGCAATCTGCTTTACTGAGTCCACTCATTCAAGTGTTAATCTCATCCAGACACACACATCCTCATAGACACACCCAAAATAACATTGAATTACGTATCTGGGTACCCAGTAGCGCACTCAAGTTCACACATAAAATTACCCATTACAGCTGGTCATAGAAAACTTCTCACGAGCCCCTAGGTATGAACTGAGAGGGTGGGTCTGATAGAACTCAGATCATGATGAGAACTTCTGGCTACCTGGTCACTTTATGTCCCATGTTCAGACATTCCATCTCTCCTGAGGCCCAGAAGCATGTTAGGAGCTCTTTTTCTAGTGCTGCACATGGCATGGCCTTGCTCCAGAAGCCTAGGAGTCTGTACTTCCACCCTCTCATTAGGTCTTGACAGAGGCTCCACAAAGCATCTCTCATTCTTTCAACGTGGGCTAGAAGGAGGTACAAGGAAACAATGTGCTCCCTTTTTGGATAATATGCCCACCATGCCCCAGACTATTGGAGCCCTAAAACCTTCAAAGATAAAGCAGATCCCTGAATGGTCACAAATGTAGATAGTGCCCAAGGCATGCAAATTCTCACACTTTGTTTTAAATTGCTGATTGCTAGAGCTGAGACTGCCGCTTTGTTTTTCCTACTATAATAGCTTTCACCCAGAGGTGAAGGGAGCACATGAGGAGTCTCCCAACTGCTAAGTATATCCGTTCTTATTATACATCTGACACACACTGCAGACCTCTGGCACCCCACGTCCCAGCTGTGTGAGGTGCTCGCCACCATCTGTGGTGAGTGATCCAACCCAGAATATCCCCTTGGGGCCGGCTTCCTAGGTCCACTGCTGGTGTGGACAGTCCCAGGTCATGATTCCTAGAAACAGAGCATGAGACGGGATTCAAGAGTTTCATGGAGGGGTTGCTGGAGGGAATTCGGGAAGCACAGAGAAAGGAAGCTAGCAATGGTCAGGTCTGAGTGGGGATCTGCTGTACATGACCACGGAGGCTCTGGAGCACACGGTGCAGCCCAGGCTCACCTCACTTTGGGCTCCAGAGCCCTGTGCCAGGCTGCCGTGGCTGCTGGCTGCTCTCAGGAGTGGGAGGCAGGCAACCACTTGGGGAAGGGACTGCAGGTCTGCTGAGGGCAAATCTCCACAGAAGAGGGCATCTTTGGGGATGAATTAGCAGCTTGGGGAACAGGAACTGAGAGTGATCCTAAAGCATTCACTACATTGTGTAAACATTTTTAAAGAGAAATACCAGATACTTCAGAAATTAGAGGCGACAGTGAGGAGTGATAAGCAAGGATTGTGTTCTGGGCAGAGGTGTGGTAAGAGACTGTATGAGTTCAAAGCACACTTAGAGTTAAATGGAGTCACTAAGGGAAGGGGAGAACTCCAGGCCCTCCCCCCTGTGGGAAGTGAATTTCAGGGAGTGGTGTGGGCACCACTTAGAGCCAAGTGTGTGCGTGTGTATGTGTGTGTTTAAGGAATTAGGCTGGGGGACCACAGACGTAAATCTCCTGGGCACAGGAGTCTGCAGGGACACCTGAAAAACAGGCTGACAGGGGACATGAGACAGGTAATATGGTGGAGAGGGAGATCCAAATCCTCATGGGGCTTGAAATCCTGGAGAATGAGCAGGACCCTGAGGAGACAGGAGGCCTGAGCTGAGGGTGTAAGCAGATTCGAAGCAAGGAAGGAAGTTGAGCGCTGGTGTGTTGCCAGAAGTGGGTTTCTCAACATCTGTGTTGGAGGCGGGGAGGGTGGCCAATGAAGGAGGGGCTGGGGGCGGGCACTAGAGACCTCAGAAGGAGTTTCAAGAGCGAGGGCAGACTTTTCAGTGTTCAGCTCCCACCAGGCTGAGAGCTTCCAGTTCCTCTCACAGCCGGTTCTGGGTCAGGTGGCTGCGGAATCTCCTGTTGTGCTGCAGGAAAGTGAATGTCGACCTCCGAGCTTGAAAACGGCCTTCATTGCGGCTTACAAGTTAACAATATGCCAAGATTTGTAAGTGAAACTGACTGAGACGCCTAGTGGAGGCTGAAAAGGAGCCTGGGCACTGGTGGGCAGGAGGGGAAGGGAAGCAACGGTCAGGAAGACCTGGAGTGTCTGGAGCCCAGAAGAATCTAGAAATAGGGGAAGGTGAGAGAGGGTACGGGGCAGGAGATGAAGAGAGAGGCACCACCCTTTGAGCATTGGGGTTGAATCTAGGGGTGAGGAGTGTCTCTCAGGGTTGGGAAGACTTGTACACAGGGTCACTTCCTCCTGCACAAAGAAGCCTTAGTCGTAGCCTGCTCTGTTTAAAACATCACCCTCACTGGCCCCTCTGGGACAGCACAGAGGCTTGTTCAAGTAAACGCCCTTCCCCTTCCGAGGTCTGTTTTATTTTATTTTATTTTATTTTATTTTTATTTTTATTTTTATTTTTATTTATTTATTTTTTTCAGGGGGAGGTCTGTTGTTACAGTTCTGAGGGTCCTTCCTTGCAGAGAGCATCCCCTTTCCTCTGTCCCCCCCAGAATTTCCCTTGAAGACTTCTGCCCCCCTCAACTGGCTGAGGAGATTTTTATTCACCAAACTCATCACGGCGCCCTTTCCCCTCAGCTCCCAATTGTAGTCCTCCTTGAATACCAGGAAATGCCCTCTCCAAGCCCCTGATCTTACTTTTAGTGCCTGCCTCTGCTCTCCATACTGAGGCAGGAGATTTTTAATGCCTCCTCAGGACTCAACTCCAGAATTTCACCTTGGAAATCTTCCCATCCACTAAACCCCATCCAGGCTCACAACCCTCAGCCCCCTGCCCAGGTAGAGATGTCCTCCCCGCTGACCATAGATTCACTCCAGATGGGGACCACTCCCCTGCTCAGAGCCCTGACCAGAGACTCACCCCAACATGAGAAGGAAATCACCACAGAACCACCCTGAGGCCACATTCCAGTTGGCTAATACTTTATTTCCTCAGTTTCAAATCCCTCTTCTTTGTCACAGACGGGTTGTTTTTTGCCAGGGAGACGGAGTTAGTAGACGACGGGGAAACCAAAACTTAAGTATCAAAATCTTCTGCCAGAGGTTGATGAGACCACAAGGTTCAGGAAGCCAGGTCAGGAATCTGTGTTTCCCCCTGAAGATCATTATCCTAAAGTGCGAGATTTATAATTAGCAATGAAGCACATTCTCTGCTGTTAACTTCCCACATGGCATCGTCTTATGAACGTAATGTGATGTTGTCTTTTAAGATTTCATGAGGATTTTGTAGCTACCCAGCTGGATTTATAAGTAGACATTAAACCACAATCACTTGTGCTGGCTGGCGATGCATCATCTTTTTAAAGAAATGTGCGATCCTGTTTCTTAAACATTTCACTTGCCACTGGTTGTATGCAACAGAAGCTATCTTGCCCAGTACATATGTCAGCATCTCACTGATTAGAAATTTAGAGAAAGGTGTAAGGACCTTGAGGCACGTCACCATTCCATATGCCATTAATTTATGTTTTATGAGTTTCCATATCTTATTAGTGAGAAATGGAACCACTCTATCCTCCAGAATTCTCATAGCCTTGTCCTTACTAAATGAAATAAGTGAATTCATAGCCAAAATGTAGCGAGTGTCTCTGTCGATGTCAGTCGAAGTAATGACATCATTCCTGGACAGCTGGCCTCTTATATACTCTCCCCAGTTACACAGAGGAAGTGACTCTGGCCAATGAGAATGTGTTGCATTACTCATAAGCACTTTTTTTTTTTTTTTTTTGTGAGGAGATCAGCCCTGTGCTAACATGTGCCAATCCTCCTCTTTTTTTTTGCTGAGGAAGACTGGCCCTGGGCTAACATCTGTGCCCGTCCTCCTCCACTTTATATGGGACGCCGCCACAGCATGGCTTGACAAGCGGTGCGTCGGTGCGGGCCCGGGATCCGAACCCGCGAACCCCGGGCCGCTGCAGCAGAGCATGTGCACTTAACCATTTGCACCACCAGGCCGGCCCCTACTCATAAGCACTTTTAATCCAAGATTACTTCCAACCAAGTGCAAGGTAGGTGGTAACGTCAGAGGAAATGCTGCCACTGGACCCTCCCACAGTGCTGGGGGAGCATAGAGCCATTCACCTGTAGGGGCAGCACTTCACCACAATCCAGTACACAGGAGTGGAAACGGACAGTGTTTCCAAAGGTTTATCTATGAAGATGGATCATTTTGAAGTTGTTTTAATAGTGTGATAGGCGTAATAAGGGTCCCTGAATATATCCATGGCCTCATCCCTGTGACCAGTGCAAGTTACATTATATGATCAAGGGGCCTTTGTACACGGGATAAAGTTGAGGATCTTGATGTGAGGAGATTATACTGGATTGTCTGGTAGGATCTAAGTGACATCTCAAGGGTCCCTGTAAGGGGAGTGGACAGAGAGAGATTTGAGTACAGAAGAGAAGGAGGATAATGTGGGGATGGAGTAGGGGGAGAAAAGGCAATGTGATGAGGAGCCACAAGCCAAGGCATGTGACAGCCTGTAGCAGCTGGAAAAGACATGGCATCAGATTGTCTCCAAGATCCTCAAGAGGGAGCCTGGCCCTGCAGACACTCTGCTTTCAGTCCCTCGAATCCTACTGGAGATTTCAGGACCCCGGACTGTCTGAGGATAAATCTGTGTTGTGACTCTGCTAAATTTATGGTAATTTGTCACAGCAGCCATAGAATCTATCACAAATGATATTTACACAGGCAAAAATGTAAATTACTAAAGACCTCAGCATTAAGACCTAAATTGTTTATTTTTTCAAACTTCTTTCAATGCCAGGTAAACAACAGTATGTATTTTAATCTAACTTAATTAGTTCATAGCTTTATTTATTTCTTTATTTGGTGAGGACTGTTGGCCCTGAGCTAACATCCATTGCCAAT
Organism: Ceratotherium simum simum; assembly: GCF_057802395.1. NCBI lineage: Eukaryota > Metazoa > Chordata > Mammalia > Perissodactyla > Rhinocerotidae > Ceratotherium > Ceratotherium simum. The sequence goes on along the minus strand of NC_141932.1, from coordinate 20,377,584 downwards.
CTTCCTCTTTTTGCTTGAGGAAGATTGTCACTGAGCTAACATCGGTGCCAATCTTCCTCTGATTCGTATACGGGACGCTGCTGCAACATGGCCTGATGAGCGATGTGTAGGTCCCCGTCAGGGATCCAAACCCGAGAACCCCAGGCTGCCGAAGTGGAGCATGTGAACTTAACAGCTACGCTATTGGGCCGGCCCCAGTAATTTCTTTTTAACAAGAAGGGCTGAGACACTTCTGAAAAAAAGTAAATACTGTACAACCTAGGACTGTGAAACAGTATTGCACAACTGGATGTTAGGAAACCTGAAACCAACCCCGATGGAAATGTCTGTGAGGAGCAAGTTTTCCTCAAGTTAATAAAATTAGGCCTGATGCTACTGGGATGCCTTGTGTGACTTCGGGCACCCAAAAGTGAAATGAGTTGGACCGGCCCGTGTCTTAGCGGTTAAGTGCGCGCTCTGCTACTCGTGGCCTGGGGTTCAGATCCCGGGCGCGCACCGACGCACCGCTTCTCTGGCCAGGCCGAGGCAGCGTCCCACCTACAGCAACTAGAAGGATGTGCAACTATGACATACAACTATCTAGTGGGGCTTTGGGGAAAACAAAGGAGGAGGATTGGCAATAGATGTTAGCTCAGAGCCGGTCTTCCTCAGCAAAAAGAGGAGGATTAGCATGGATGTTAGCTCAGGGCTGATCTTCCTCACACACAAAAAAACAAAGTGAAATGAGTAGAGGCCAAGTTTTACGACAACGGCTGTTGTTATAAGGGCAGATTTTTTATTTTTATTTTTTGAGGAAGACAGGCCTAAGCTGACATCCATGTCAATCCTCTTCTTTTTTCTTGCTGAGGAATACTGGCCCTGGGCTAACATCCGTGCTCATCTTCCTCTACTTTGTATGGGACACCACCACAGCATGGCCTGACAAGCAGTGCATCGGTGTGGTCCCGGGATCCAAACCCGGGTTGCCAACAGCAGAGCGTGTGCGCTGCTGCACCGCGGGGGCAGCCCCTAATGGCAGATACTTTTGAGTTGAAGGTCTTTGTGATTGTTCATTGGCTAAAATATATTAGATTAAGAATGATGGCTATTATGAGGAGTGTTGATGCAGTGGCTATGTTAAGAAATATTTAGTGGGGGGCTGGCCCCATGGCATAGCGGTTAAGTGCGTGTGCTTTGCTGCTGGCGGCCGGGTTCGGATCCCGGGAGTGCACCGACGCACCGCTTCTCCGGCCATGCTGAGGCTGCGTCCCACATACAGCAACTAGAAGGACGTGCAGCTATGACATACAACTATCTACTGGGGCTTTGGGGGGAAAATAAATAAATAAATAAAATCTTAAAAAAAATTTCTAAAAATAAAAGAAATATTTAGTGGATGCTTTCGTGGCTTGTGGATTAAATTTTTAAATTAGGATTGGAATAATAGGTAATATATTTATCTCTAAGCGAATTCAGATTACTAGTCAGCGTGAGCTTATTACAATCATGCTTCCTGAGATGATGGTTGACAAAATCATGGTGATGAGGGGATTTATCAGTATGGGAAGGATATAAAGCGACACTTTCAGAGTATGTGCCTGATAGCTTATTTAGCTGATCTCCCTGTAGACTATGGTGTAATGTGGCAGCACAGAGGTTTTTAAATTCTTAGGAGTAGGATTCTATAATTCTAGAAATAAGAGAATTTTAACCTCTATGGTTTACTCTATCAAAGTAAATGTCTTTTTCAGACATATTTCCTATGTTTGTGGTGAGATGCTTAATACAATGATAGGAAATGATAGTGTGATACGCAGAGGGCTACTCTTAAGTGGACAGGAGCTTTTTCATAAGAGATGCATAAGTTGGTAATATCAGAATCATGGATAGCATGCTCAGATTCATAAAAAAGAGGTAGTTAGGAAAAGGGTTTGAATAGTAAAATGAGTTGTGTATAGTTCTGGTCTGTAGAGGTTGTGGAAATGTCCTAGACAAGATTGTTGTAAAAATATTGTAATAATGTTGGCATATTCTGCCAGGAAGAACAGGGCACATAAGCCCACTGCATATTCAATGTTGAAGGCAGAGAGGAGTTCCAATTCTCCGTCTGTTAGATCGAATGGGGCTCAGCTGGTTTCACCTGGGGTTGAGATGAATCATATTATGGTTAGTGGTCAAGGTGGAAAAGTCAGTCATAGGGATTCTTTGGTAATAATTAGAGTCAAATGCATGAAGGATCCACTTATCAGTAGGACTGAAGGTTGAATATTGTTAATGTTACTTTATATAAAATTGTTTGTGTCACTGCTTGTAGGAGTCCTATTAATGCATGTTTTGAAAGTGAAGTTCAGGCTGATCAGAGAATGGAATAGACAGGTAGGCCCAATATGGTTAATATGAACAGTACGCCCAGGTTGATATTAATTAGTGGATATGGCATGGGTGGTGGAATTCGTCTTATTAGGGCTAGGGTGAGGGTCAGGATTGGTGCAATGATAAATGTGAGTATTGATGATGTTAGTGGTTGTAGTGGTTCTTTAATGAATAGTTTGAGAGCATCAGTGTTATGTTGTAGGAGACCGTGGGGGCTGATGATGTTTGGCCCTTTGTATGTAGCCTAACACTTCTCATTTGACTAGTGTGAGGAATTCTATTGCAAATAGAATTGGGATAATTATTATTAATTTTTTTTATAATAATATTTATTTATTTTATTTTCCCCCAAAGCCCCAGTAGATAGTTGCATGTCATAGCTGCACGTCCTTCTAGTTGCTATATGTGGGACGTGGCCTCAGCATGGCCGGAGAAGCAGTGCGTCGGTGCGCGCCCAGGATCCGAACCCGGGCCGCCAGCAGCGGAGCGCGCTCACTTCACCGCTAACCCATGGGGCCGGCCCAGAATTGGGATAATTAATAAGAGAATCTTGGTTATGAACCTTTCTAACATGTTGTTGGGAAGAGGGTTTAAACCTTTGGTAACAAATGTTTTAAGTATTGTGCAATTACTGGGCTCTGCCATCCTAACAAACCCTGTTCTTGGGCAGGTTTGGGGATACGTTAATTAGACTGAGATTATATCATCTATTAGTTTGAGGGTGCTTTTGTAGTGTGGGCCTTATTTCTCTTGTCCTTTTGTACCGGAGAAATGTAGAATCGATAGAAACTGACCTGGATTACTCTGGTCTGAGCTCAGATCACACAGAACTTTAATCGTTGAACAAAGGAACCATCAATAGTGGTTACACTACTGGGATCTCCTGATCCAACCTGGAGGTGGTAAATCCTATTGTTGGCATAAACTCTAGAATAGAACTGCACTGTTATCTGTAGGGGAACTTGTTCTGTTGATCGATATTTTGGATCAATAAGTGCTGAAGTATTCTGACTAGTTGGTCTAGATTTTAGTCACTCGGAGGTTATTTTATTTTCGGAGGTCTCCCCAACCAAAATTGTTAGTCCGTCTAAAGATTGTTGTCCCTTATATTTGGTAAATTTTTTGTTCTTTGTGGACTTGTCAATTAAAGCTCCATAGGGTCTTGTGGTCTGATTATGTCATTCCCACCTCTTCATGGGAAGGTTCATTTCATTGATGAAAAGTGGGAGACAGTAAGATCCTAGTGTGGCCATTCACACAAGTCCTCATTTAGAGAACAAGGGATTATGCTGCCTTCACACGGTCAGGATACTGTGGCCATTCAACAGATGTCACTGAGAAGGCAGTGCCTCTAATCCTCGAAATGCCAGAGGTGATGTTTTGGTAAACCAGTGAGATTTGTGTTTGCCAAGTTCCTTTTACATTTTTAAAATCTTTCCTTAAATGGATGCCTGTGTTTGGCTAACAATCGTTCAGTAAATGATTTATTATTGGATAAATTTTATTTTGTTGTTAACTATCAGTGGTTATTCATTCTGATATAAGCTTATGCACGGAGAAACAATCCTTGTTACTCATATTAACTTTATTCCTTCTGTTAATTACTAGCTAATTACTTAATTATTAATTACCTGATTAGGTTAGGAGTTGGTTTTTATTGTCGAGATTAAGATAAGTCTGTCATTGATCTTGAACAGTTTCTTAATTGGTGGTTGCTTTTAGGCCTACTGTGGTGGTGTTCATACTTACTCTCTCAGGAAGGTGTATCCTCTTTCTGAAAGGCTGTACCTTTTTAGAGTAGTATTTAGGTTTATGTTAAAATAGTTGTTTTTTTTAGGGAAAATTAAATTTGAACTAAAAATTCTGTTCTGGATAGACACCTATCCCCAGGCTCAATAGACTTTTCATCTCTACCTATGAATCGTCTCAGTATTGTGCGCAAAAGACACTTTCGTGCTTTCAAACTCTTGACAGGCAGCCCGTCTGGTTGGGGGTGTTTAGCTTAAGTTCTCTTGGTTAAATCGTTCTAGTTAAATCATTACACAAAAGGTAAAAGGGGTAAGCTTTGCTGTTCAGTACTTTTAATAATACTTCTTTCATCCTTCCCTTACGGTACTTTCTCTATAGCACCGACTAAAATTTCTATCTCCTACACTTTTACTTTTGAGTAAATGTTTGCTTAATTTCTTCATAATAGTTGAGTTTGGCAAGTTTGGTCTAGCTTTAACTCAAAGTGGTCATATGAAATGAAATCTCCTGTGTGTAAACTAGGTGCTTTGTTTAAGCCACACTTGGATCTGTCCAAGCCCACTTTTCCATATGCTCACCTTGTTAGGACTTGTCTTCTGCTCTTATACATATAATACTTAGTAATGAGTCTTATTGCAGACTTTACTATTTGAGGAGGGTGACAGTCACTGTGTGCCTGCTTCATGGCCTGATTCAATGAAGCTCTCTATTCTTAATTTAATACCAAATCTCTTTTAGTTTTTATATAGTTTTGGGTAATTTAATGTTCTTCAAATAGAAAATGTAGCCCATTTCTTCCCATCCCACAAACTACATCTTTACCTGACATTTTTCTGCTTAATATTTCTGTTGACTAGAATTCCTTTTTAGAGGTTGCTGAAGGTGGTGGTACATAGGCTGCATTAGCAAGGGCTGGTCAGGTTGATGAGGGTTTATTGATTACAGAACAGGCTCCTCCGGAGGGATATAAACCACCATGCATTCCTTTGAGTTTAGGCTGCTGCTAGTAGTACTCTAGGGAATAATTTTGTTAAAATAATTATTTGAGTTTCGGGCTAAGCATAGTGGGGTATCTTACCCCAGTTTGAGTCTTAGCTATTGGGTAGTCAGAAATATTAAAATCACTTTCATAGTTTAGTTTTATTTTAGTTGTAGCTTTTTGTGTGTGTGTGTGTGAGGAAGATTAGCCCTGAGCTGACATCTGTTGTCAATCTTCCTCTATTTTGCATATGAGATGCCGCCACAGCATGGCTTGATAAGCACTGCATAGGTCTGAGCTCAGGATCCAAACCTGCAAATCCCGGGTCGCTGAGGCAGAGTGTGTGAACTTAACCACTGCAGCACCAGGTCAGCTCCTAGTTGGAGCTCTCTACAGCTTAAGTTTTCACTTTATTGTGATTATATCTTTAACACACTTTATGCCAAAGTTTTATTAATTTGGATTAATACTATGACCTCGGTGGCTGGGCCGAAATTTACTAACCCTGATTAATATAACTTAGTCAAATTTTCATTGATGGCTTAATTTTTATTTTTACCTCTGCTGTTTCCCGTGGGGCTGTGGTTAAGCAAGGCATTGTGAATTACTTTTTAGCGTACTTGATGCCTGCTCCTTCTAATGTCTGATGATTTAGAGTGTCTTCTCATTGGTATGTGGATACTGCATGTGTAATTCTATTAAAAATTAGTAGAAAGGCTGGGCCCAAGCCTGTGTGTTTACGGAGTTGGTGACCTCACACAGTCGTATTCCGAGTCTTGCTTCGGTTGTTAAGCTCCATCAACAAGTTAGGTTACGGACGTGTGTCTACGGACATCGGTGATGTGTTGGAAAAAGTGTTTTTAAAAATTTTTGGATAGGTTTCTGGTTTATTAGTTGAGGGATTAGTAAGAATTTTATTTTAGGAATTAGTTAAATGTACTTCAACTTTAATTTTTCAAAAAAATGTTATATCTGGGGAGATGTCAGTCTACAGAAATTTTATGAATTAAAGTGGTGTGCTTGTGTGAGTGCAGAAACTTAAAATTTACGAAGTAGCTTTTTCTAATCTTTGGTGTTGAGGATATGGGCGTTTTGTTTAATTAATCGTTTTGATTAGATACATTTCTATTGGGGTGCAAGTATTGCTATGAGATGAGAGTTAGTCTTTATATATTGTTATATCTTCAATCTTATTTTTGGATCATTTGCCAAGATTATTAATAAATATATGGCATAAGATTCAAATGGGGGTAAGAAGCTTTGTTAAGCTAATTGTTTACTTGATAATCACTTGTACATGTACGTGTATGTGCAAAATTGTTCTATCTCCTGTAACCGTTGACAAAACTTTATCTTCGTTGATGTTGGCAAATAATACTCAATAGAAGGTCAGCCACATGTTGCTTGACTATGTTAAGGCCTCTGAGGGCCATAGCTGGGTCACAGTATCCCCTCAACAGAGTTATGTGTGAGTGAAACCTAGAATGATGAAGTTAAAATATCTTTCCTGGGCTAGAAGAAGAGAGAAAAAACACGTATAAGCTTTTCTACCTGCAGCCATGCATCCTCAGCATAATCACCTGTTGTTCAAAACTAGCCAGGTCTTTCTGGCCCTCCTTAGTATGTGAGTGGGAAGTCCCTCCCAGTAATTCAAGGTCCGGAAATCAAGATTCAGCCTCAGAAGGCCAAACACAGGCTGAAGATGAAAACTAACCAGAAAAGTCCAGACAGTCAAGGGAAAAGAAAGGCGGTCTTCAAGGCCAAACACAGACTGGTGGAAAGGCACCAACCAGCAAGGCCACATGCTCCTCCTCCCCTACCTAAATCCCCAGAGAAAAACCCCTACCCATGTCTGTTCAAAGAGGTGGATCTGAGTTTTAACTCTCCTCTCCCCTTCTGGCTGCCCTTGATAATAAACCTCTTTCCTTGCCACAAGCCTGGCATTCCAGTCATGGGCCCTCCTGTGCAGTGGGTAAATGAACTGGTGTTTGTGTCTGGTAACAATTTGGTGAGCCTGACAGGAGGCTCTTTACCCATGGCTCTGTGGCCTTGGTCACACTGGGATTTCCTGGGAAGCAGTCCGCAGCTGCCTAGGTGATTTGCCCTAGGGACTGTCCCCGATACTTTTCATCTAACCCAGCACCGCTGGACCTAGGCACATTTTTTTTGTGTCAAGGAAACAGCTTCTAGATTTGTTTGTTTGTTTTGCTTCTGGTTTGGAACAGACGTCCTTTTGGTGAGTTTCCTCATTAAAACTTACCAAGTCTTATTTTTCCTCCCCTTTATTTCTGTGCTTCAGGCATTTTGTTCCAGGTAAGTGGAGTTTGTTTGCGGGGGAACCCTGATTTGTTGAAAGGACTAACTCTTGGCTCCATCTGTTTTGATGGTTGTGTGGATATACATGAATATGTATAATGTGTGTGTGTGGGCGGTAGCATAATGGTTAACTCGGACTTGATTCCCAGTGGGAACACTCTGGATTATGTATTGCAAAATTGGAAAGTTTTCAGTTATAAACCTGTGAAGAAGAATTGATGAAACTTAACTAAATTTGGGGTCTCTGCTTCCTGTTATGGTCTTACACAGGCTAAGGAAACAACTTAACAAAAGCATAAGAAGCAGCTAAAAGAAAGATAAAGGGACTCTTCTCAAAAGGGTGGAAATTTTTAAAAGAGGCTTCTAAAACAAACTAATGTAACATAGAACTAGGATATACAACTATGTACTGGGGCCTTGGGGAGAAAACAGAAAAAGAGGAAGATTGGCAACAGATGTTAGCTCAGGGCCAATCTTCTTCTTCTTCAAAAAATATAAAGTAATAAGACGGTGGGGTAAATAAGACGAACACTGAGGGAAAAAACAAAGAGGAATCAGAAAGGGAAGAGTCACAGGACTCATCTCAGCAGGACGAAAAACTTTAGCTACTTATTAAAAAGAAAAATGGGATGGCCTAGTGGTTAAAGTTTGGCGTGCTCTGCTGTGGTGCCCTGGGTTTGGTTCCGGGCGTGGAACCAGACCAATCGTCTGTCATAGCCATGCTGTGGCAGCAGCTTACATGGAAGAATCAGAAAACTTACAACTCTACACAAATATGTACTGGGGCTTTGGGGGGCGGGGAGGAAGAAGAAATATGGAGGAAGATTCACAACAGGTGTTAGCTTAGGACAAAACTTCCCTGCAAAAAAACCAAAAACTAAAAAAAGCTACCTCCTGAGTTGAAAAAGGGATAAAGAAATCAGACATGAATGGCATTAAAACAAAGGTTTTCAGACACTACCTAAGGTTGGGCGGACTAAGGAGACCCCCTTCAATTCCCTGAACATAGAAGGACCTCAAACATGGTGTCTCTCTTCACCCAGTTTGAAAACATTTTAAAAAGCCAGAAGGCAGAAATCACAATGAGAAACCTGACAGTAATCACTTGGGGCAACAGTTAGGCTGCTTAGGTTAATAAGATGTAAAGATTAAAATGTTTAGGCTAATATTATATGAAGAGGTCATGTCACCTTTGCTGAATGCTTTTTTGGAATGGATGTTATGTCTGGCTAGGAATACTTCCCTTACAAAGTATTGTAAGACTGAAACCTATTGATAGAATCCTAATGGAAACTATGATTAGAGGCATAAGAGTTGATAAAATTAAGATAAAAATGTGTAAGAAAATTAGTATATTGAAATGAGCTTTATATAAAATAACTGCATCTGTTTTGCCTGGTCGTATTATGGATTGTATTTTGGGGATAAACATTGTGTCACCCTGGGGAACGTTTCTTCTGCCTGATATTGTAGGAATATAGAAATCCACTCTTCAAGCAATGTTCGTTAAACGTTGCAAAGCAGATCTCACTTTAAAATGGCTGAAATGAGGTAATTTCCTTTTACCCAAACTGGTATATTTGCATATGCAATTGGAAAAAGCCGGCTATACAATTAAACAACCAGTGGGAAACCTAGTCCTAGTTTTTGGAGGCTTCTAAATAAAATCAGGAATACCTCACTGCCTCTTTAAAAGAAAATAAATAAAAAACATGCCAGAATGGAAAATGACAGCTACACCAGTGGCCGTGCTAGGGAAACGAAACCAAATCTGCTGCTCCTCTCTCCTCCCACACTGACCTTCCCTCCTTCAACTCCTCTGAAATTCTGGATCTAAATAGAAGCAAATAAAAATAAGTGAACTTTTGTGATTATTGGAAATTATAATGTCCATTCTGTGGATCCTCTGTTGCAAGTCTGCCTTACAGGCCACCCTTTAAAGAGAGGCTTCAAAACTGCTCACAATGGGATGCAGTCTGCTTAATACGCAGAAAATATTCCACCATATGGATACACCACTTTTCGTTTATCCATTCATCAGTTGATGGATAAGTGGGTTGCTCCCCCTTTTTAGCTATTATGGATAACGTGCTACGTCCAAGTTATTGGGGATATATATTTTCATTTTTCTGGGCGTACACCTAAGAGTGGAAAGGTAGATCATGCGGTAACTGTATATGTAACAGTTTGAGGAACTGCCAGACTGTTTTCCAAGGTAGCTGGGTCATTCTACACTCCCAAGTGGGTGAGGGCTTCGATTCACCAGAATTCTCTCCACGCTGGTGATCATTGTCTTTGTGATTCTAGCTCTACTAGTGGGTGTGCAGTGGTATCTCAGTGTGGTTTTTATCTACATCTCACTGGTGACTCATGACGTCGAGCATATTTTCATGCACTTCTTGGTCATTTGTATGTCTCCTTTGGCCATCTGCCTATTCAGATCCTTTGTCCATTTTTAAATGGAGTCATTTCTCTTTTTTATGAGAGTAGTGCATGTTCTTTGTATAAATGCTGGATAAAAGTACCTTATCAGATATGTGGTTGGCAAAAGCTTTTCCCATTCTCTGTGTTATTTTCTCACTTTCTTGATGAGGTCCTCGGAAGACCATATGTTTTAAGTTTTTATGAGGTCCAGCTTATCTATTTCCATTTTTGTTCCCAAGTGTATTTTATGCCATTTTTCTCTCAGCCAGGGTCTAAGCATAGGTCCCACATTGCACGTGATTGTAATCTACAAAGTCTTACATTTTTTCTAAAACCTTGACTGTGTCTTGGTCTGTCTGGCAGTCTTCTCCTGGGGTCTCTCTTGACTCTCCATGTCCCGTCACTTCTGTAATCGGGAGGTGAAGCCTAGCCTCAGTGGGGCTCACTGCAGAGTTTAGGGGGAGCCCCCCATGGGTGCCGCTCTGGACATCACCCTAAATCCCATCAGGGACTGGACCAGAGAGTCAGGCTGCCTGTAGTGGATTGAAAGTCGACCCCAAAAAAGAGATGCCCACATCCTAAACTCCAGAACCTGTGAATGTGACCCTATTTGGGAAAAGTTTTTTGCAGATAGAATTAAGGATCTCAAGATGAGGTCATACTGGGTTGTCTGGGTGAGTTCTAAGTCCAGCGGTAAATCTCCTTATAAGAAACAGAAGCTAAGACACAGAGGAGAAGTCTACCTGGAGATGGAGGCAGAGCGTGGGTGATGCAGACAGGCACCGGAAGCTGGAAGAGGAAAGGAACGCAATCTCTCCTAGAGCCTCTGTAGGGAACTCTGGTCCTGCTGATGTTTTGATTTTGGATTTCTGGCTTCCAGAACTGTCAGAGAATAACTTTCTCCTGTTTTAAGCCACCAAGTGCCTGGTAATTTGTTATGGCAGCCACAAGAAACTAATGCACTGTCCCCCTGGAGGGTGAGGAGCCCATCCCCCAGTATAAACATGGACAGCTCTGTCTCCTCAGCATTAGCTCCGTAGTCCCTCAGATCCTGTGGGTCCTGAGGAGGCACCCAAGTCCTGTGGGTGTCACATCCCCAGCTCCTCCCCCCTCACCACGGCTGCATCCCCCATCCTGTTCCTGGTCTGAAGCTGTTATGTCATCCAGATGCACAAGGACAGCCACTCCCTCTCTCATCACTCCAGCATTCTGACACAGGCGTGTGCTGTGCAACGGCGCTTCCCTCATCCTCGGCGCCTGGCCCCTGCTGGGAGGACCAGACCCAGGCTGGACACTTGTCCTGGAAGCCCCAACTTTCAGGGTGAGGAGTTGATTACTTTCACCTCCAGCCGTGACAGACTTTGCTGTCTCTGTTTGAGGATAACTATGGCTTTTACACAAACAATCTGTATCATTTATTCTTTTTGATGCTAAAATCATCTCAAATAGGGTCACAGATTTGGTCAGAGCAAAATATCTACCTAATAATCCTCAGAACCCCAAATGGGAAATTTTCAAAAAGAAAGAGAACCCTGTCATTGGGGATGTAAAGACGGTGAGGGCTCACCATTTCTGTAGGTTGTTTACGTCTTGAGTTGATGTGGAATTCACATGGAGGATGAACACATCCATCTGCCCTGTGAGGCAGGACTGGCTTCATGGGCTGTCACAGTCACTTCGAAGGACGTGTGCTAGGTCTAATCCTCTGCTTTTGCCATCTTGAAATTTTTAATGAGTTTTGAACAAGGAGCCCTGTATTTTCACTTTACATTGAGTTATGCAATTTACGTCATTGTTTCTGGCCCTGGGAGTAACCATGGGTGATGGGTAACCTTTGGGGAAAAAAAGGTATGACACTATCGGGAGCTGCACTGTGTCGGGTAGCCACCAGAGGGCGGCACCACCACAAGGTAACCTGGGGTCCTGTGAACACAGGTCTGTAGGAATTTGTTTTTTTCAACTCTATTTGTGTCCTCACAGGTCTCTAACTGCCCCAGCCCCACCCCCATCTTACAGAGGAATTGTTTTCCAGCCCTGATGTACTTCAGGGATTCCCATTTGTGAGTCTACAATCCAAGGTGAGGGAGGAGGGGCAGAGATCACAGCTAATTGGCTCAAATGTGAATAGCATTAAACAGATTTAATAAAGTCTACACTGAATGTTGGTTTTAGGAAAATACTGGAGATACGGGGATGGGAAGCATTTGTGTGTTATGGTGACGGGGAAGAAAGGAGTTGAGTTCTCATCTTGCATGAGGGAAGACCTCAGATGGCTCCTGAAAGTAAAAATCAGTCAGTAGCCTCAGAGCATGTTATTCAGAGATGACTGTGGTTCCGTCCAGAGGAGCTGCTGCTGTGTGGGGCAGATCTCCTCAGTGTGGCCCAGACAGGACAAGCCAGGACCTTCCTGTGATCCCTCTGAACAGGACACAGAGAGACACAGGTCTTATCACGGCCAAGTCCAATGTTGTCACAAATACAAGAAAGAGAACATTCAAGAGGAGGAAGCCAGGACTGGTTTGGCTCACAGTGCGCATATCAGGAATAGAATACTAATTTCATTTTCTGGATGCAGTGGGCTGTGTGACAACAATAAAAATCTCCTTGGGGTTGTAGTTCATTCACATCAAAGCAATATGCCCCCTCTAGGCAAGACTTACACAACTGATTAAGTCATTGAAGAAGCCGAAAGTTCTTAGGTTCTTGTCTGTAGGACATATGGGCATGGACATGTTTTCTCCATTTTGTTGACATCAGGAGCATGGAATTACAAAATCATAACCTTGTTTATGACCCAATATCATCCCCAGATCATAAATGGTCTTTCTTCCTTTTAAACAGAATTATTTTATTTTCTTATTTACTTGGGACCAGGCTCTAGTTACAGCTTCCAGAAAGAACCCCAAGGACAGGACTGGAAATCTGGCTCACTTCAGGAAGCTCTGTCTTGGATGAACAACCGGTGAAATCAGGATGCTACTGCCACATTGGTTTCAGACCACAGCACCTCTGCCGAGATTTACAGCAGCAAATGCTTTGCCACTCTCAGCCACTTGGGACCCAACACCTGCATGGCCCTGAGTGCCTGGAGAAACGCAACATTCATCTCTCAAGAGCCACCTTCCTCTTCCACAGCATGAATCTGCTGTCAGAGATTCCAGGAACTGCTGTCTCCATCTTCTCAGGCTTTCATGTGTTTTTTTCAAGGGGTTTGGAAAGAATAAGTCGATCTAGAGTATCGATCTTAAACCTCATGGGGCACCTGCAAGGTAACATGTCCACAACCAAGACCTTTATTACCCTCCACCCTCAACTTGACCTTTCCAGGGTCTTTGTCTTCTCAGTCAAAGTCAACTCCATCCTCCCAGGGGCTCAGGTCAGAATTCTTGTCGGTATTTTTGATGCCTCTCTTGCTCTCACGCTAATGTCTAACCCATCAGCAAACCCTGCAATCCGTCTACCAAGTTCTTCCCTTAATCAACACTAAATTCTGTCTTTGAAGTGGCCAAGCATTCTTGGTTTTCCCAAATCCTCCCCCTAATTTTTCCTCAAACCATTATTTTTTCCTCAAAATGTCTATTATCTGGTCTGTTAATTTAACACAAATGATTCCCTTAATTTTATCCAATTCTCTCTGGAGTCTTCTTGAATAACCCTTCTCTTTCCCCCAAATGTAATTTTAATTTTTCTGCAAACCACCCTTACTTCTTAAAGCCTCCAAACTCTTCCTTCAATTTCTCCTTCAATTTTTCTCTTAGCCTGCCCCAATTTCTTTTGGCTTTAACCAAATTCTTCTGATAATTTTTCCCAAATCCTTTTTTCCCTCAAAATTCCTCTTAAGCTCCAAGCTTTTTCTTTAATTTTCCCTAAATCCATTTCTTGATTTTACTCAATTCTTCCTAAATTCTCTCCACAAATTTTGCCAATTGTGCCCTTAATTACCCCCAGGTCCCTCACTTAGAACTCCCAGATTCACTTCTCGGAGTCTGCTCCACCATCTTCCACCATCCCTTTGCTTTTCAATCACAAGCCCTAATTCTCCCATGAATTTCCCCCACCTGTATCCTTTGGAATGCTACCTTGGACCTGAAGCCCAGTTTCTCTGCCAATCCCCTCAAACCCCCTTCCCTTGCAGATCCCACTTGGGTCTGCCCATTGACTCCCTGCTCCCCAAATTGGATCCCTCATTCTGATTGGCTGTGGTACCATCTTAGGAATGTACACCCTCCTTCTCCATTGGTTCCTCTCCACCAAGTCCGCGTCCCACTCGCCTGGAAAACACCTCTGCCACTCACACCGCTATCTCCCGGCCCACAAGGGCCACACATCTATGTCCCAGGGCGAGGCCCAGTGGGATAGGCCTCCTGCCCCCTCTCACTTCCTGCTCCCTGGGCGCCGACAGAGGTCTTGAAGGTAGAGGCAGCAGAGCTGACTTCAATTTTGAGGCACATAGGAGCTCTGGTCTGGTCACCTACTGCCCTGGGTGCTGCCATCTTGCTAGGATTAGGTAACCAGCTGGAGTTGGTCTCTTCTTTTTCCACCCACCAGGTTCAGGCTAAGACATCTTTTCTTATGGCTATGCCCCTCCATTTTCCAAGCCTCCTCTTAAAGGGCCACACACGTTTTACTCTTCTCTGGTTTAGGGATTGCTGGGAGCCCTCTCCCTGGGCCTTAAGATGGGACTCTGCAGCCTTTCGCTAGGAGAGTGTGGGTGATACTTCCTGTTACAGAACTGCTTTCCCTCTGACTGTGCTCACAGGCCCCCTGAGCTTGCCTGTTCCTTCAGCTCTCGCTGGCTATCTCCTTAAAACAGGCAAGAATGTGACTGAGAAACTGGACCGAGAAGGCAAAGGTCCAGGAGGTCAGGAGGTTAGACTTGAGAGTAAGAGACAGAAGTGAGATCTGAAGACTAGTATTGTGATGTGTTCATGGTTTCAGTTTGGAGTTCAAGGCTAGATCTCCGTGTGAAGATTCAATGTGCAGTCTTGTGGATAGAATTATTCATTCATTCATTCCACAAGTATTTACTGAGCACCTACCACATGGCTGGAACTGCTCTGGGTGCTGAGGTTACCATGGTGAACAAGACAAACGAAGTCCCTCTCTCAGGGGGTCAACATTCCAGACAGGGAGAGGATGGATAAGAAACAATTCAATGAGCAAGATAATTTCAGGTAGTATTTGATAAGAGGCAAATAAAACAGGAAATATAATAGGGAGGGTAGGGCCATCAGCAACAGACTATCTGAGGTGGAAACATTGAGGTGCAGGTGAAGGTAAGAAGGAAACAGTCATTCAAAGATCCGTGGGGAAAAGTGTTCCAGGCAGATGTAATAGCCAATGCAAAGGCCCAGAGGTGGGAACCAGCTTTCGGTGAGAGGAGACTGGGTCAGACACGTGAGCAAGAGGCTGACTGCTTTATTCCATTGGCAGGGGAGTGTCATGATCTGATTTACATTTTCTAAAGATCATCTCTGCCAAGTGGAGAATAGACCTTAGAGACAAGGCTGGAAGCAGGAGGCAGCAAAGAGGCTACGGAAATAGTCCAGGCAAGAGATGAATGGGGACATGAGCAGGGACAGGGCAATGGAAATGGTGAAAAGTGCTCAGAATAAGAGTCTGTTTTGAAGATTGAGCCAATAGCTTGAGAAACGAAAAGGATAGCGATGCCACTTATGGAGCTGGGGAAACTGGGAGTGTAGCAGGTTTGGAAGAGCAGGTGAGGTAGGCTGAATAATGGCCCCTCCCAAACTATCCACATCCTGACCCCGGAAACCAGTAAATATGTTACTGTGGACTGAAATAAAGAGTCTAGGTAAAGGTTAAATGAAAGAGTTTATTCAATAATCAAAGTGAGGAACTCGAGTCCCGGGAGACAGTCCAGTAGAGTATTCTAAGGAGCTGGTCTGAGGTCTACAGATATGAGTGCAGTTTATATACTTTTTGACAGAGCAGTGTAGGTGCAGGAAAGGGCTTGCACATTTAATATCCATATACTTCAAAGATAACGTAAACAAGATCTTTTGGGTTCTACATCAAGCGAGGCTGGTAATGTTGGTGTTATCTATGTGTGGAGGAAGGCAAGGACCAGGGTCGTTACGTTCCCCATCAATCTCTAAGAAATGCAACCGAGAATTGTGAAGGTGAGGTATCCTTTATCTTTTCCTGTTGTAGATCTGTCTGGCTGCTGTCTTCAGTCATGAGGTGTGGGGTTGCGAAGTCATTCTAACAGAGCGTTAAGATGGCCTGCATGGCTGCTCCCCCGTACAGCATGGATTTTTGTATTGACTTGAAGGCTATGCAGCTCACTTGCTGGATTTGCCTGTTAGAGCCGGGAGAAGTGTCCCAAAAGTTTGTTTACATTAGTTTATATGGTAAAAGGAAGATGTGATTAAGTTAAGAATATTGAGAAGGGGAGGTTTTCCTGGATAATCAGCGTGGGCCCAATGCAATCACAAGGGTCCTATTAGATGGAGGCAGGAGGGTCAGTCAGTAGGAGACGTGGTGAGGGGTGCAAGAGGTCAGAGTGATGCAAAGAAGCGGCTATAAGCCAAGGAATGCAGATGGCTTGTAGAAGCTGAGAAAGGCTAGGAAATGGAGTCTCCCCTAAGGCCTCTAGAAGGAACCCAGCCCTGTGGGCCCACTTTAGACTTGTGACCTCTAGAACTGTAAGAGAATAACTTTGTGTTGTTTTAAGCCACTAAGTTTGTGATAATTTGTTACAGTAGCAACAGGAAACTAATACAGTGGTGTAGGTCCCAAGTCAGTGTTCTGTCTTGAGTATATGCACCGTGAGTTGCCTAAGCTATCCATGTGGAGATGCCGAGTAGGGTCTGGCCTCAGGAGGGAGGTCAGGACTGGAGTCAGAGTGTTGGCAGCCGTTGACACATAGATGGAATTTGAACACCCTGGACCTGAAAGAAGGATTCTAGCAGACTGAGGCCTGTAGTGTGTTCCAACCTTTTCCGTGGTTGGGCCCACGCTGATAATGACAATATCTGTGGGCAAGTCTGTGGTCAGCAGAATTGGCTGTTCCCCTATAAGTCAGCAGCCTGGCCACTGAGGCACTCCAGTTGAGACCTTGTCTCCTTGGAAGACACCCTTGGTTCCCAGGCATGCTGGTTGGGAGACCCTGGGATGGCTTAAGTGGAGAAGACAGGCAAAGACCAAGCTGGGGTTATAACAGGGGCCAAGTGGAGAAGGCAGCAGAGGAGGCTGAGGAAGAGCAGTGGGAGGGACCGAGGACAGGGCAGGATGAGATGAGGCCAGACATCCACAGACATCAGCACCCAGGAGGGGTCAGGGTTGAGCAGAGGCAGGGAGGGGTGGAGTTTGACCTCCACCAGCTGGGCTGTGGTGGGAACCTTGTGAGCAGAGTTGAGGTTAGACATCAAGAAGAAGAAAGAAACATTTGAGGATGCTGATTCTCACTCCACAATGGACTTTGGGATGCCATCCCAGCCTCCCGCACAACCGGCCCTTTTCTGCCCCAACCCCCCGGCTCGCCAGGTCACTCTGGAACTTGCTACTTCCTGCTCCTGGCTGGTACTGCAGAGACTATGGAGCTGTGGAGGCAGCTGAGGCAGGCCAGACTGGTGTCCTTCGGGCTGGGCCCAATCCCCCCAGCCCTGAGGGGCTCCCCCCAGTGGGAAGGGCTGGCCAGACCCTCATGACCCCAAGGGTAGATACTGAAGGTGCCAGGGAGAGTCTGCTGTGGATCTGAGAGGAGCTGGTGAGTGAGGGGTTAGGAGGGGCAAGAGATGAGGGCTGGGGAGAGAGAGAGAATGGATGAATGAACAGTAACGAAAGGACGTAGAAGGGGCCAGAGCTTGAAAGACCGACATTGAGAGAAAGGAATAGAGAAATAGAGGCTGAGACAGACACAGAGAAAGAGATAGAGAGAGACAGAGATATAGAAAGACCAAAAGAGTGAGACAGGAATAGAGAGGGATAGAGACAGAGAGACTCAGAAAGAGCAACAGAGATGGAAAGCAGAGATTGAAAGCAGCAGCAGAGACAGAGAGATTCAGATTAAATCTGAGAGACAGAGAGAGATGGAGACAAAGGCGGGGGCAGAGAAACAGAGATAGTGAGACAGAGACAGACAAGTGAGACAGAGAGACAGATAGATAACAAGAGAGGGAGACATAATAAGAGAGATGAAGAGACTAAGACTCAGAGACACAGAGAGAGAGGTAGAGACAGTGAGGGACAATGAAATGCAGAGACAAACAGAGACAGAGGCAGAGATCAAGAGACACTGGGAGAAGCAGGATGGCAGTTAGGGTCAAGGAACACAGTGGGACCCTGCTCAGGGGCTGTGGTTCTGGATTGTGAAAGAAAAAAAATATTTATGACACCTTTAAAGATGGTAAGGCCTTAGCTGTAGGGATCACAATGATGAGATTTTGGGGTAGAGGAGAGAGAATGGGCTCAGCTCTGAACACGGGGTGGGTAAGTGGGGATTTATAGCCAAGGAGCAGGGTGGGGTCAGTGGATGGAAAATGACTAAGAGGACACATCAGGATTACGGGGAATTCTGGTAAAACAACCTAAGAGGATTCTTGGTGGAGGCAGGCCCGGGTGATCAGACATCACCCCGGTGGATGGCGGAGGGTGAGGAACCTGATCAGATATGGGGGGTGATCAGATGGGGAGGATAGGGGATTCTTGCTAAAAGTGGATTTTACAAGGAAGTGTACAGATGGGCCAAGGAGAAGGTTCAGGAGCCTGACTAAAATTTGGTCAAGCAAAGAATCTTTGTCAGGACTTGAGCCGGGACCTGCTCCCACCCAAGTTCTGGAAGGGGGCAGCCTAAGCCCTTTCCCTCTGTGGTGGGATGCCCATGACTCGCCCTTCCCACTGGTAGGGGAACCTCCGCCGAGTGGATGTCCAGCTGCTGGGCCAGCTGTGCAGCCTGGGGCTGGAGATGGGGGTGCTGCGGGAGGAACTGGTCACCTTCCTGGAAGAGGAGGAGGAGGAGGAGAGCATGAAGGAGGAGGAGGAGGATGAAGGGCCCGAGGGGAAGCAGGAGGAAGGACACCTGGTGGTCTCCTGCCCCACCCAGTCTCACCGCCTCCCTGACTTTGAGATGACCATCTGAGGCCCTGCCAGTGTGCTTCGGACTGACACAGGAATGAGATGCAAGTTTATGCAAGGAAGAGGGGGCGATTTTCAGGTCAAATCAAGTGTAAATGGTGATTTGGAGTCAACTCCTGTTCCTTGAGCAAGTGCTTTCCCTGAAGATGTCTGAGATGAGATTGAGGGGTGGCCTGTGGGCTGTGGGTGTGTTTGCAGGTGATGTGGGAAGTTGGCAGAGAAACTCTAGGGATATTTGCAGAGGACCCGCAGGTGGGTTGCAGAGGAGATGTGGGTCTTTGCACGTATGATGGAGAGCGGGCAGATGGCTATCGAGCCCCTGAAATGTGGCTAGCCCTTATTGAAGTGCTCTGTAAGTTTGACATATATGCCACATTTCAAAGGGTTAGTATGATAAAAAGAATATCAAACATTTCAATAATGTTAAAAATTAATTACATATTGAAATGATAGTATTTCGAGTATATTGGGATAAATAAAAATATGACTAAAACTGATTTCACCTGTTTCTTTTAAATTTTTTTATTGTGGTAAAATATATATAACATAAAATTTGTCATTTTTAGCATCTTTAAGTGTACAGTTCAATAGTGTTAAACACATACAAATTGTTGTGCAACCTTGTCCTCCATCCATCTCCAGAACTCTTGTCATCTTGCCAAACTGAAACCGTACCCGTGAAACAACAACTCCCCAGTCCCCTTCCTCCAGCCCCCAGAAACCACCATTCCACTTTGTGTCTCTATGAATCTGATACTCTAGGACTCTCCTATGAGTGGGACCGTACAGCATTTGTCTTTTTGAGTCTGGCTTATTGCACTTAGCATAATATCTTCAAGGTTCATCATGTTGCAGCATGTGTGAGAATTTCATTCCTTTTTGAGGCTGAATAATATCCCATTGTATGTACACACCACATTTTGTTTATGCATTTATCTGTCAATGGGCACTTGGGTTTCCACCTTTGCGCTACTGTAAATATCATTGCTATGAACTAGGGTGTACAAACATCTGTTCAAGTTCCAGCCTTCAGTTCATTTGGGTATATATCCAGATGTGGGATTGCCGGATTGTATGTAATTCTTTGTTCAATTTTTTGAGGAACCACCATGCTGCTTTCCACAGGGGCTGTACCATTTTATATCCCCCCAGCAATGCACAAGCGTTCCAATTTCTCCACATCTTTGCCAACAATTTTGTTTTTTTTTTAATCCTAATGAGCATGAGGTGGTATCTCACTATGGTTTTGATTTGTGTTTCCCTAAGGATTAGTAATGTTGAGTATTTTTTCCTGTGCTTATTCATCTGTTTATTTTTACATTTTAAAATATGCCTGGTAGAAATTTACACATGTAGCTCCCACTGTATTTCTATCGCACAGCACCTTTTCAGACGATTGAAAATGGCATGTGGGTGTGAGCAGATGAGCAGTGAGGGTTCATGGATGTTCCCGGATGTGATGCAAATGTGTCAGAGCTCCCCCTGCAGGAGACAGGCTGGTACTGCGGATGGCGGCAGAGGAGAAGCAGGGCTGCACATGGGACTACTGCCCAGGTCCGCGTTTGTAGAAAAGATGCCCGAGTCAGCAGATGGAGGGGCCAGCCTGAGGGGAGACACCTCTTCAGGGGAGACACCTGGACATTCATAAACCCATTGCTCCCAGTGAGGACAAACACACGCTGTCATTTTTGCAATGCTTCAGTGAAGCACTGTCTAGTTGGGAATAAGGATGTTTCCAGAGAAGTGAGATGTTGGCAGAAGAGGTGCTGAATCCCTGTCTGTGGGGACTTCCTCCTTAAAAACAGCCTGCTAGGGCCGGCACCGTGGCTCAGCGGTTAAGTGCGCGCGCTCCGCTGCTGGCGGCCCGGGTTCGGATCCCGAGCGCGCACCAACGCACCGCTTCTCCGGCCATGCTGAGGCTGCGTCCCACATACAGCAACTAGAAGGATGTGCAGCTATGACATACAACCATCTACTGGGGCTTTGGGGGAATAAATAAATAAATAAAATTATTAAAAAAAAAAAAAAAAAACCAGCCTGCTAGGGCTGGCCCGAGGCATAGTGGTTGAGTTCGTGTGCTCTGCTTTGGCAGCCCGGGGTTCGCAGGGTCCGATCCCAGGCTTGGACCTACGTACCAGTTATTAAGCCAGGCTGTGCCGGAGTCCCATGTAAAGAAGAGGAAGATGGGCACAGATGTTAGCCCAGGGCCAATCTTCCTCAGCAAAAAGGAGGATTAGCAACTGCTGTCAGCTCAGGGCTAAGCTTCCCCACACGCAAAAACAACAACAGCAAAAGTAGCCTGCTGCTTTTCGTCCAGTGGAGTCTCCCAAGTCTGGAGGTGTGTGTAAGGGGGTTTAGGGGTTCAGGCTCCATCCCAAAACGGGTCCTTCTTTGCCAACCCTAGCCAGGTGTGCAGCTGCTGAGACCTCTGCTTTGGGAGTCAGGAGAGGATGTTGGAAGTCCAACCCCAGCACCCAGTGAAGGTGAAAGACACCCCAAGAGTGTGCAAATGGTCAGCGCTTCCTCTCCCTCACTTTGCACTCTAGAAGGAGGCTGGGGGCAGCTACGTCCAGACTGTGGGAGTCATGAGAGCTGAAGAAGTGGGGCTCCGTGGCCACAAGGTCTGATTCACTCCTGTGAGAGAGACACTGAGAGGAGACTGGAGGGGGTGCTGTGGGAGGGAATGCTCACTATTCAAGGACAGCATGGGGGGTGGCCCCTGATGTCTGGGTGGGAGTTGCTTTCAGCCATGGCCTGGGACACAGAGGAGACATCTGTGGGAGACACTCAGGGAGTTAGGGTGGATGTGGCCAGCCCCACTGGTACCGTCCTCAGCAGCACATTGACCGAGCAATGTCCAGCAATGCCCAAGTCAGTATCAGGCCTGCCCTCCTGGAACTCTCAGACCAGCAGAGGGGGAGAAACCCCTTACCACATGGGAACAGGCATGATGACCAGGGCCAGGATGGGGTTGCCAGGCAGAGGGGTCATGGCTGAGATGAGGGAGCGCAATTGACTGAAGGGACTCAGATGAGGCAACAGGCCCAGCCTGAAACATCAGGAAAGTGTTCCTAGAGGAGAACTGAAGGAAGAAGTAAAAATGAGCCAAGAAAAGGAAGAATGGGAAGAGTGTAACAAGCAGACAACAGCACATGCAAGTGATCTGGTGACCCAACCCTCGGCTACTCAAAGTGTGGTCCATGGACCAGCAGTGTCAGCGTTGCTACGGCTGTCCACTGCTGCATGACAGACAACCCCAAACTCAGTTCTTCTGAAAAAATGGCAACATTTATTTTTCTCACAATTCTGCAGCAGCAGGGATAGCTCATCTCTGCTCCAGGATGAGTTACTGAGCTTCAGCTAGAATCATCTGAAGGCACATTCACTCACCTGTGTGGCAGTTGACACTGGCTGCTGGCTGGGGGCCTCTGTTCCTCTTTGTGTTGTCTCTCCACGTGGCTGGATTGGGCTTTCACACAGCGTGGTGGGTAAGCTTCAAAGGCAAGTGTCGCACAGAGAGAGCCAGGCAGCAGCCTTATCACCTTGTAGGACCAGGCCTCATTAGCCATGTGATCACTCGCCCATATTCCACTTGTTAAGGCAATCACAAAGTCCTGCCCAAGTTCAAGGGAAGGGGAAATGGGCTCCATTTCTTTGTGGGGGAGTGCAAGGTTCTGGAAGTATGTGGGACAGGAAAAATTGCTGTGGTCATTTTCAGAAAACACAGATTGTCACAGCATCACCTGGAAGCTTGGTGGGCATGCTGATTCCCAGGTCCCATCCCAGACTTACCGAATCAGAATTTGAATTTAATCAGATTCTCAGGTGCTTCCTCTGCATATTTGATTGGAGAAGCACTGTCTTAAGTTATACATATGGCACTGTTTTGAGCAGGAGGGGACATTAGTTAAGTTTAGAAAGTTCCCTCTGGCTGCTGTGTGGAGTGTGGATAGAGGGGTCTAAAGTGGTGGTTTTGTAGAAACAACCAAGGAAAAAAAATAGATAAATTAGAATTCATCACAATTTAGCACTTTGTGCATCAAAGTGTACTATCAAGAGTAAAAACATAACCCATAGAATGGGAAAAAAATCGCAAAAATACATCCAATAAGGGTCTAGTGTCCAGAATATATAAAGAACTCTTATAATCCAGCCCTAGCGAGACAAATAGTCTAATTAAAAAATGGTGAAAGGATTAAAATAGAAATGTCTACAAGAAGATACACAAGTACCTAACAAGCAAAGGAAAAGAGGTTCAACACCATTAATCATTAGGGAAATGCGAATTAAAACCATAATGAGATACCATCTCACAATTAATAGGACCACTATAATCCAAAAAAAGGAAAATGGGGCCAGCCTGGTGGCGCAAGCGGTTAAGTGCTCGCGCTCCGCTGCGGCGACCCGGGGTCCGCCGGTTTGGATCCTGGGCGCTCACCGACGCACTGCTTGGCAGGCCATGCTGTGGCGGCGTCCCATAGAAAGTGGAGGAAGATGGGCACAGATGTTAGCCCAGGGCTGGGCTTCCTCAGCAAAAAAAGAGGAAGATTGGCAGATGTTAGCACGGGGCTGATCTCCTCACAAAAAAAAAAAAAGGAAAATGGCAAGTGTTGGTGAAAATGTGGAGAAACTGGAACTCTGCTGTGTTGCTGTTGGCAATGTAGAATGGTGCAGCTGCTGTGGAAAACAGTCTGGTAGTTTGTCCAACACTTATACATAGAGTTACCATATAACCAAGCAATTCCACTCCTAACTGTCTACCCAAGAGAATGGAAAGCACATGCCCACACAAAGGCTCATACACAAATGTTCATAGTAGCGTTATGCATGAACACGAAAAAATGGAAAGAACTCAAATGTCCACTATTGGGGAATGGATAAACAATATGTCATGTATCCAGACAGCGGATTATTATTCATCCATAAAAAGGAATGAAGTACTGATCCATGCTCCATTATGCATGAACCTTGAAAACGTTATGCTAAATGAAAGAATCACACACAAAAGGCCACATATTGTATGATTTTATTTATTTGAGATGTCCAGAAGAAGCCAATCCATAGGAAAACTGGATTAGTAGATTCCCGGAGTTGGGGGGAGGAGTGAATGGGGAATGATTGCTTAATGGATATGAGGTTTTATTGAGGTGACAAAAATGTTCTAGAATTAGATAGTGGTGATGGTTATACAATGTGAATATGCTATAAACCACTGAGTTGTGCACTTTAAAAGGATGAATTTTCTGTTTGTGAATTATATCTCAAAAAATCAAGTGTTTTTCTGTGGAGAGACCCAGCTGGGCTGGCTGGGGCTGGAGTGGGGCATGGCTCTGGGGAGGGAGGAGAGGTGGTCAGAAAGAGGCTCAGGAGGCAAGAGACAGGTGGTAGAGACTGCTGGAGAGGGCTGTGTTGGGAAGGGGCTTGGGCCTGGGGACTGCAGTATGGAGACACAGACAAGGAGCAGGTTTGTGTGGTTTAAGGCAGCTTGACTGCATGTGTGGGAGGCATGGGAAGGCCCATTTCATGTGTGCACATATGTGGACATATTAATGGAAAGTGTCTTCCAATGACCCATGGGAGCAGGGTCAGAGAGTCTGAGAGATGACCCATTTGCCTCAGCACAGGCTGTGTGTTTGGGATAGGGGAGCCTCTGCCGGCCCTTCGTGCCAGACACACAGAGTCCCTGGTCCCTCAACTCTGCCACCACCTTGGTCTGAGAAAATATAGAAACCTATCATCTAGAATGTCTCAGACATCTGGGATTATTCCGGCTCATGGCCAAGGTTTGAGGCTCTGCGTCCTAGAGGTCAGAGGTCAGGGTGCTATGTACCTAGGTCTCCATGAGTTACAGGTCAGGGGACTGGGCTCTTGGGTTCTCATGGGTCAGAGGCCAGAAGATTGAGTGACTGGGTTTTAGTGGGTCAGAGGTCAGAGACATGGGCACCTGGATCCCTGTGGGCCAGAGGTCAATGGACTAATAACCAGATCCTTATGGGCTCTGTGACCTTAGGCAAGTGGCCACTGCTCTGAACCTCAATTTCTTCGTGGTGAAATTGAGATGATTATGTATTGCCTCTTAGGGCTGAGTGAAGATTCAAAGATAACTCATGAGTGGTTGGCACAGTGCCCAGCAGGCAGACAGGGCTCAGAAAATGAGACCCAGATGGTCAGGTTGATGGTGAGTCTGGGGGCCTGGGGCCCTCTGTCCCAGGGCTCCACTTTTCATTCATTCCACAAATATTTACTTGGCTCTTGCTGTGTGTGAGGCGCTGTTTGAATGCTGAGGTTTCTGGGAAAACAAGATAAGATAAGCGGAAAAGACAGCAATCACAGTAGCTAACTCTCACCAGCATGAGCTATGAAGGGCCCAGGTAGCGGGTTTCATATGCCCCAGCACACACAACCCTCAGCAGGGTGTCATCTTACAGATCAGTACAAGGAGCTTCACCAAGGGCTGTGGCTCCCCAAGGTCAGCATCAGGGATGGGGCTCTAACTTGGTCTCTGAGTGCACCTCCCTGCCCCCTGTCCTCACCCTTCCCAAGCACAGAACCTGGTATTGTGGCCAGACAAAGGCCTGGTCTGGAAAGCCAGGCCCCACCCTCATGAGCAGGCCAACCCCTCCTTTAGTCCCCTCTCCCAGGCTCCATCCCATGGCAGAGCCCCTCCCACTCAATTTCTCCTCTCTCTGCCCCTCAGTCTTCCTCTAGGATTGTGCTGTCCAATACTGTAGCTACTCGCCACTTGTGGCTACTGAGCCCTTGAAATGTGGCTGGTGTGGCTTGAGAGGTGATGTAAGTGTGAAATACACACCAGATTTCAAAAACAAGAGCATGAAAAAAAGAATGGAAAAACTCATTATTTTTGTTGTTGATTACACGTTGACATGATAATGTTTTGGATACACTGGGTTAAATAAAACATGCTGTTGAAATTATTTTCACCTTTTTGTCAATATGGCTATTAGAAGATTTAAAACTTACATACCTGACTTGCATTATATTTGTATTGGCTGCACACCTGCTGTGGTGCCCTGCGTCCACCAGGTGGCATCAACACAGGCTGCTGCAGCCCCACCAGCTATGGGAGAAACGGGACAGAGTGGAGATGGGATCCAGCTTTGAAGCCCCTTGAAGAAGTAGGATCTCATAGAGGGCATTGAGACACGCTGTTCCCACACAGGAGGCCAGTATAGGGGAGAAAGTCCAAGATCTGGTGAGCAGGAGACAGGCAGTGTGGTCAGACCCCCAAAGATATCATGTTGGAATCCCTGGAACTTGTGAATATTACCTTTTATGACAAAAGGGACTGTGCAGATGCGTTTAAATTAAAGACCTTGAGATGGGGAGATTATGCTGGATTATCGAGGTGAGCCTAAATGGAATCACAAGTGTCCTTATAAGAGAAAGACAGAGAGAGATGTGACCACAGAAGCAAGAGGTGGGAATGTTGTGATGTGGGACCACAAGATCTGGGTGACCTCCAGAAGATGGAAAAGGGAAGGAAACAGTTTTTCCACTGAAGCCTCAAGAAGGAACACAGCCAACATCCAAGTTGATTTTGGACTTCCAACTTCCAAAACTGTCAGAGAATAAATTAGTGTTGTTATAAGCCACTAAGTTTGTGATGATTTGCTGGGGGAGCCACAGGAAATGAATACAGGCAGGGAAAGACAGAAGCGTCATTACTTTCTTACATGAAAATATAATTAAGCTCAAACAAATATACAAGCCATATTGAGACTTGAGGATGTGGGGCAACTAGAACTGTCATATGATTGGGTACATGGGCACAACTGCTTTGGAAAGCCTTCCGAAAGTGTCTATTACACTGAACATATATGCACCCTATGACCAGCAATTCCACTCCCGGGTATACGCTTAAAAGAAAGACGTAAATGTGTTCACAAAACACAGCACTGGAATACTCACAGCAGCCCAATCTGAATAGCCCCAACTAGAAATTCCCCAAATGCCCACCAGCAGTGGAATGGTGCAGCAGTTTAAAAATATGGCAGCAAATTCTTTGCCACTCCTGCCATTGACAAGTGGGGTCTATGTGCTGTCTTCTTAAATATGGGCAGGTGTGTGACTCCTAAAACTAATAGAATATGGAGAAGGTGACACAATGTGACTTCCCAGGCTACATCATAAAAGACATGAGTTGCCATGCAGGAGATCCAACTACTTCAAGACCACCGTGCTGGAGAGGTTACGTGTAATTGTTCAGGCCAACAGTCCCAGCTGAGCCCAGCCTTCCAACCATACTCATCGAGGTCCCAGACACAAGAGTGAAGAAGCCATCTCAGATGTAGAGTTTTGGGCCCCAGCTCTTCCAATCCCAACCATTTGCTTCATCCCAGTTGAGTCCTCAAACATCGTGGAGCAGAGAGAAGACGCCTCAGTTGTGCTCTGTCAGAATCCTGACTCACAGAGTCACTGGAGAGCACTGTATTCCACTAAATTTGGGAGTTTATTAAATAGCAATAGATACCCATAAAAAAGATAAATAAATGGTGGGATATTTGCACAATGGAATACTGTACAGCAATGAAAATGAACTAACTGCAACCACATGCAACATTTAATGTAAACAAGTGTAATGTTGGCTTTGTGTCTTTTCCCTGACTCTATTTAATTACCCCTGATAGTGTTTATTTGTGGATTGTCTCTCCCTCAGCCAAATAGAATGTCAAAGTTTGGAAAGTAGGAAACTCTTCATTTTGTTTACTGCTGTATCCATCACACCTAGACCATGGCCTGGCATGCAGTAGGTACTCAGTAAAGATTTTGCTGAATGAATGAATGAATGAATGAATGACTTGTGTGTTCAGGGAAGTTCTCTTGAACTGAGACCATTAAGGCTGAAAGCTGAATGAGGAGTGGGAATGTGATGGCTAATTTTAGGTGTCAACTTGACTGGACCACAGGGTGCCCAGATGTATTAGTGAGCTCAGGCTACCATAACAAAAACCATAGACTGGGTGGCTTAAACAACAGAAAGTTATTCTCTCTCATTTTGGAGGCTGGGAAGTTCAAGATCAAGGTGTTGGCTGATGTGGAGTTGGACTTGGAGAAGTAATTAGAGTTAGATGAATCATGAGGTGGTGCCCTCATGATAGGAGTGGTTTCCTTATAAGAAATCTCTCTCTTTCTCCCTCTGCATGCTCACACCAAGGACAGGCCATGTGAGCACACAGCCAGAAGGTGGCCTTCTACAGCCAGCAAGAGAGCTGTCACCACGAACCAAACTGGCCAGCATCTTGATCTTGGACTTCCAAGCCTCCAAACTGTGAGAAAATAAATTTCTGTTGTTCAAGCCACCCAGTGTATGGTATTTTGTTATGGCAGCCTGAGCTGACTAATGAAGATTTTGTGACCGAAAATGGTTTTAGAGAAACAGAATATTAAGGATGAGTTTTCTGAATTGGTTCTGGGTTTTCTGGAATTGGCTCTTTAATATGATTAGATTTAACGATGCTAATGTCTCTATTTCCAGTAGTGAAGAGAGCACTGATAGTCCATGGCATGATCTGGCAGTAGAGATACACAACATATCTCCCTGGATGCTCCTCATCCCCACTCATAGGAAGTAAGGAGATAGGCAACTGTGTATACGATACTTTCCAGGATTTCTGGAAGAAATAACAAATATGATGAGTTTGGCTTGTTGCTCCTAATATCACTAGACACAGTTGTGACAGAAAAGATGAGTTCAGGGATTCCAATTCCAAGCTCAAGTGCCACATAAATGTCCTGAAAGCTTCTGTGTTCCCTGAAGGAGATTCTTATCTCCTGTAGCGACAGGTGGGGCTGAGGTTGCTGAAAATCACAGGCAGAATCTCATCCTGTGACTCAGTGTATCCCAGCCTCTCAGTGTATTTACTGTCAAAGTGAGGGTGTTGATTGGGGAAGAATGGGATCCTCTAAGTAGGAATGGAGACATGTGGGAAGACCCTGATGAAGCTGTGGACATTGAGCTCCTAAATTCTGATGAGGCTTCCTTGCCAGTGGAAGAGGCCACCCCACCTCCAATGGAAGTGGTCTCTCCATCCCACTCTGAGGGGTTAACCCTGCATTGCCAGAGGAAATGGTATTGCTTTTCCCTGAGGCTGCCTTCCCTGATGCAGTCGCCATGGAAGACAGTGCTGATTCTCCCCAAGAGCCACCCCCCATCACCTTTCTTTGCTTCTAGACCTAGAACTAGACTCAAGTCCCAGCAAGCCCCTAAAGGTGAGGTGCAAAGTGTGACCCATGAGGAGATGTGCTACTCCAAAGCAACTACTTGAGTTTTATAAGTTATACAAACAGAAACCTAGCAAATGTGTAGGAAAGGACACTAAGTGTGTGGGATAATGGTGGAGGGAAAATAAAGTTGGATGAGGTCAAATTTATTGATATATGCTCACTAAGCAGAGATTTGCATTTAATGTTGCAGCTCAGGGAGTTAGAAAGTGTTTTAAGTGTTTAGTTGGTTGTGTTGATGCAAGTAACCAATAATCAACCTATAGATTAAAAATGGGGTGAGTTTATTATCTGAGCAAGTCTGAGGACTACAGCCTGGAAGCACAATCTCCACCACGGAAGAAAGCACTCTGGAGAAGTGAGGTGAACAAGCGTGGTTATATACCATTTTGAAGCCTACACCAACATGACAGGAATACTTCTTTTTCTCTTTTACTACAGTCACAAGATGTTTTGCTTCACACAGAAGGTTAATTGGGCCCTGATTTCTGGGAAGGAATGCTTATCTTTAAAAAAATCATGATATGGGAGGGAGGCATTCATCCCTATCTTTAGAGAAGAGTTCTTTGCTTTGGGATACTGTTTAATGTTTAAATCAGATGTATGATGCATGCTTGATAGGCCATATCGGGCCATTCTGGAAAAATAAGTTCAGGCCGAATCAGTTTTAAACCCAAATGGCTTCCTCATCTACCTCAATACATTAACTTTCTTTATTAATTTTATTGCTTTTCATTTATTCCATTGGTTGTTGGATGAAACACACACCAAAAGGTGGCTCACAGTGAGCATATTAGAAATGGTAGTTCTGTCTATGTTTATACAGATCTTCCTCAACTAACGGTGTGGTTACATCCCAATAAATCCATTGTTAGTTGAAAATATCATTAGTCAAAAATGCATTTAATACACCTAACCTTAGAAACACCATAGCTTACCCTAGACTATCTTTTCTTTTTTTTTTCACCCTCCTCCCTCCCCACTTCCCCTCTGCTAACCACCAATCCAATCTCTGTCCCTATGTGTTTGTTTATTGTTGTTATTATCTACTACTTAATGAAGGAAATCATACGGTATTTGACCTTCTCCCTCTGACTTATTTCACTTTGCATTATACCCTCAATATCCATCCATGTTGTCACAAATGGCTGGATTTCATCGTTTCTTATGGCTGAGTAGTATTCCATTGTGTATATATACCATAGCTTCTTTATCCATTCGTCCCTTGATGGGCACTTAGGTTGCTTCCAAGTCTTGGCTATTGTGAATAACGCTGCAATGAACACAGGGGTGCATGTACCTTTGCAAATTGGTGTTTTCAAGTTCTTTGGATAAATACCCAGCAGTGGAATAGCTGGATCATATGGTAGTTCTATCCTTGATTTTTTGAGGAATCTCCATACTGTTTTTCATAGTGGCTTGACCAGTTTGCACTCCCACCAGCAGTGTATGAGAGTTCCCTTCTCTCCACATCCTCTCCAACACATGTTGTTTCCTGTCTTGTTAATTATAGCCATTCTGACGGGCGTGAGGTGATATCTCATTGTAGTTTTGATTTGCATTTCCCTGATAGTTAGTGATTTTGAACATTACCCTAGACTATCTTAAAGGAGCTCAGAACAGTTCTATTAACCTACAGTTGGGCAAAATCATCTAAGACAAAGCCTATTTTATAACAAAGTGTTGAATATCTCATGTAATTTATTGACTGTTGTACAGAAAGTGAAGAACAGAATGGTTATTTGGATACAGGATGGTTGTAAGTGTGTCGGTTGTTCACCCTCGCGATCATGAGGCTGAGTGGGAGCTGTGGCTTGCTGCTGCCACCCAGCATGAAGAGAGAGAATCACACAGCATATCACCAGTTCAGGAAAAGATCAAAATTCAAAGTTCAAAGTACGACTTCTATTGAATGCATATTACTTTTTCACTACCATAAAGTTGAGAAATCTTAAGTTGAACATCATAAGTTGGGGACCATCTTTACAGAGGAAAGAATTCAGAGGCTTAGGGAGATTGAAATGTAAGAGTGTATTTGTCATTTAAAACTTACTCATCAACACTAGGAGGGGCCAGAAGACATATCTTTCACCATAATTTTGAGAAATAAATTTGTGAGGGAGCCCCAGCATCCTTGAAGGGCGCTGTGATAGCTCTTCTCTGTAGGTCAGACCTTACAGTAAGACTTGGGACTTACACTCACTGAATTGGGAAACCTAAATGCAATGGGAGGAACTTGATTCTGGAGTGGCAGAAACAGAAGACGGCACTCAACTGCCAAAGGCAGGGGGCAAGGTCACGGTGATGGACAGCAGAGTCAATGCAGCAACCAGAATAGTCTGACTCACAGACCTATGGCTTTCGCATGTTGATCATGGTGTTCCTAGAAGTGAAGTAGATAGGAAGCCTGGTAACTTCTTACGTGATCTGTGTAAGCAGACAAGTTCTAGGTCAAATGAACAAAAGTCTAGCCTGCATCATAAAACAGAAAGTCATGGCCCCTCAATCGATGCCCAGACTTGAGCCATTTATAGACGCAGAGCCCCTTGAATGAAGGGAAGGCTGGGTCCCCTTGTGGAAGGACCCCACTACACCACCAAAAATTTATACTGTTAATCTTTCTCCCAGTCTCCCCTCAAGAGACCTGTGGCCTTTTATGAGGATAACTGTGCATTGGGAAGAAAGAAATAATCAATGTTTTGGGGACTACTAGACATTGGCTCTGAACTGATAGTAATTCTAGGAGACCCAAAAGACACTGTCATCCACCAGTCAGAGTAGGGTCTTATGGAGGTCAGGTGATCAGTGAAGCTTGAGCTCAGGTTCACCTCACAGTGGGTTCGGTGGGTCCCTAAACTGATCTTGTGGTTATTTCCCCAGATCTGGAATGCATAATTGGAACAGATATACTCAGCCTCTGGCAGAATCCCCACGTTGGTTCCCTGAGCCATGGAGTGAGGGCTATTATGGGGGAAAGGCCAAGTGGAAGCCACTGGAACTGCCTCTATCTGGGAAAAGAGTAATCCAAAAATATGGCATTCCTGGAGGAATTGCACAGATTAGTGTCACTATGAAGGACATAGTGACACTATGCAGGGGTGTGATCCTATGAAGGATGCAGGGGTGGTGATTCTCACCACATCCCATTCAACTCTACCATCTGGCCTGTGTAAAAGATGGATAGATCTTGGAGAAGGACAGAAGATTGTCACAAGCTTAACTGGGCAGTGACTCCCATAATAGCTGCTGTATCAGATGTGGTTTCATCGCGTGAGCAAATCAGCACACGCCTTGGTGTTTGGTAGGCAGCTATTGATCTACAAATGCCATTTTATTCATCTCTATCCTTAAGACCCACAGGAAACAGTTTGCTTTCAGCTGGCAAGGCCAGCAATACACCTTCACTGTCCTATCTTGGAGGTCTATCAACCCTCCAGCTTGCGTGATCACTTAGTTCACAGGGATCTGGATAGTCTTTTCCTTCCACAAGACATTACCCTGGTCCATGACATTGATGACATTGTGCTGATTGGACCTAGTGAGCAGAAGGCAGTAACTATTCTAGACTTATTCATAAGACATTTCCATTTCAGAGGGTGGGAAAAAAATCTGACAAAAATTCAGGGGCCTGCTACCTCAGTGCAATTTCTAGGGGTCCAGTGGTGAGGGCATATGGAACTATCCCTTCTAAGGTGAAGGATAAGTTGTATCTGGGCTCTCCTACAACCAACAAAGAGACTTGTGATTTGGGACGAGTCCCACGTAAGGCCTAGTAGACCTCTTTGGATTATGGAAGTACCATTCCTCATTTGGGTGTATTACTCCAGACTATTTATCAAGTGACTTAGAAAGCTGTTTTTCAGTGGGGCCCAGGACAAGAGAAGGGTCTGCAACAGGTCCAGGCTGCCAGGCAATCTGCTCTGCTGCTTGGGCCATATGACCCAGCAGAATCAATGGTGCTTGAAGTGTCAGTTGCAGACGGAGATGCTGTTTGGAGCCTGTGGCAGCCCCTTATAGGTGAATCACAGTGCAGTCTTTAGGATTTTGGAGCAAAGCTGTGCCATCCTCCACAGAGAACTACTCTCCTTTTGAGAAACAGCTCTTGGTCTCCTACTGGGCCTTAGTAGAGACTGAATGCTTGGGCATGGGCCGCTCAATTATCATGCAGCCTGAGCTGCATGTGCATTGGGGAAAAGAAAACTACCAGACCTTTTTGGGGTTACTGGACACAGGCTCTGAACTGACACTAGTTCTGTCACGAACCGAGTGTTGTCTGACACATCAAGCCATAAAGCTATGTGCGCACAGCAGCACTGCATCATCAAATGGTATATACATGATCCGGCCTGAGCAGGCCCTGAAGGCACAAGTAAGTTACACAAAGAAGTGGCCCAAATGCCCACGGGCCTGCTTATGCTACACTGTCTTCTCTCTCCCAACCACACCTGCAGGGACTTCCCTACTGTCAGTTGATGGAGGAAGAGAAGACTCAGGCCTGGTTTACAGGTGGTTCTGTGGGGTGTGCAGGCACCATGTGAAAGTGGACAGCTGTAGCCCTACAGCCCCTCTCTGGGACTTCCCTGAAGGACAGTGGTGAAGAGAAGCCCTCTCAGTGGGAGAACTTCAGGTGGTGCACCTGGTTGTTCATTTTGCTTGGAAGGAGAAATGGCCAGATGTGTGACTATACACTGATTTTGGGGCTGTGGTCAAGGGTTTGGCTGGATGGTTCTTTGGAAGGAACATGATTGGAAAATTGGTGACAAGGAAATCTGGGGAAGAGATATATGGATAGACATCTCAGAATGGCACAGACATTTGTGTCCCATGTGAATGCTCACCAAAGGGTGATTTAGCAGAGGTGGATTTTAATAATCAAGTGACTCATTCAATAATCACCATGACTCATTCTGTGCATACTAGTCAGCCTCTTTCCCCAGCCACTCTTCTCATTGCCCAATGGGCTCATGAACAAAGTGGTTTGTATTCCATCACCCAGTTGTAATCAGGTAAGTAAAGCAATCCATGTCGGAGGGAGTGGCCTTGTGTGTGTGTCACAGCCCAGGCAGAAGGAGAGCCCCCATGGAGGTGCTGCTTGGAGGAGGGCATCAGGGTCTGAGCAGGATGATGAGGCCCTATATGGGTGGCCCAGAGCGTGGAGTCTGAGCCAGGCCAGGAAAGAACAGTGTACACGCAGGAGGCCCTTGGCCAGCACACCCTTCTCAGGCCATGGAGGACTTACTGTACTTGACTACTTAAAACTGGGTGAAGGAGCACTGAGAGGCACCACAGTGTGTCACCTGGGAATAGTCTGTGGCCACCATCATGTAACAGCACCCTTCCCCCATGTGGATTGGAGAAATGACTCCTGCTAGGAAGGCCATTCCTCCCCTTGCCTGCTGGTTTCTTGTTGCAAGGAACTCAAAGAGACTGAGCACCAGCCACAGCTTAAAGTCTCATGGGATTCTTGCTGTATCTCGTGGTGAAAGCATTTCCTTTCTGGGACCCAGACACTCTAGACCCAGAGACCTAAAATTTATGAAGATGAGAAGCATAAATTTTCCAAATGACCAAGTATTATGACCAAAGATGCTTCCATTGCTCTTTGTTCAGGAAATTCCAAGGGTTTTGGGAGCTGTGAGCCAGGGACTGTGGCCAAAGACCAAATGTATATGAGAAATATATCTTGGTCATCTGAATGAGCAAATATATATTTTCTATAAATCACAATATCCCAAGAGGGGACATTTCTATTTCCATCCCATGGTTCCTAGGCCCCTGTGTTCCACTTTTGGGGACACAAGACCATATAATGGGTATTGATCTAAAGTGTACACCACATCCTGAAGGATAGTGTTCCAAGCTCATCAGGTGTTACTCCAAGACGTGCCACAGCTGCATCTTTAGGAGGCCATTCCAATCCTCTGTCAGACTGGCAGCTGCTGGTGAGATGTATGTGATAGGACCAGTGGGTCCTGCAATCATGTGCCCACTATATCTTCCTTTTCTTTCAAGTGTGTCCCGTGGTTCGAGGTGCTGTTGGTCAGGATCCCACAGCTGTGGGTCAGATACTCTGTGAGACTCAGATGATGGTGCTGGCTCACGCACAGCAGGCAGGAAGGGGAAATCCATATCTGAATCCATGTCAACCTCAGGCACAATGACACATTGCCCATTGCAGGATAGAAGGGATCCGATGCAATCATCCTGGCACCAAGTGGCTGGTTGGTTTCCTTAAAGGCTGATGCCATACTGCTGGCTTAGTGTTGGTCTCTATTGTTAGGGAGTTGGGCATTCAGTGATGATAGTAGCTCCACCAGCTTGACAAATGTGAGCTCACGCTGCGGGAACCATGCTTAGTATCCGTCTGTCCCACATTCATGACCCATTGTTCAATCACTGGGATGTCTGAGGACCAATTTTCCCTCACCCCTCACCACTGTCTATCTATCAAGATTGCTCATGAATTAGACGGTAGTGCAGCCTCTGGCCATTGCTGCTTAAATGCACATACTGATCTTCCTCCTGTGAACAAGCTCAGGCCTTTTCCTTCTTTGTTGGCTGGTGTATTAGTCTTGGTTCTACAGAGAAACAAATAAGATATAGATAGATAGATAGATAGATAGATAGATAGATAGATAGATAGATAGATAGATGGATAGATAGATAGATCTATATATATTTGCAGACAGATATCTACATATTAGTGTGCATATTAACTCTATCTATCTATCTGAAAAATTGATTATAAGGAATCAGCTCACAAGGCTATGGAGGCTGAGAAGTCCCTAGATCTCCAGTCCAAAGGCCTGAGAACCAGGAGAGTCGATGGTGTAAGTTCCAGTCTGAGTCCAAAGGCAGAAGACTGATGTCTCAGCTCAAAGTTCATCAAGTAGAGAGGGCAAATTTTCTCTTGCTGGGTCTTTTCTTCTATTCAGGACTTTAACAGATTGGACAAGGCCCGCCCACATTGGAGAGGGCAATCTGCTTTACTGAGTCCACTCATTCAAGTGTTAATCTCATCCAGACACACACATCCTCATAGACACACCCAAAATAACATTGAATTACGTATCTGGGTACCCAGTAGCGTACTCAAGTTCACACATAAAATTACCCATTACAGCTGGTCATAGAAAACTTCTCACGAGCCCCTAGGTATGAACTGAGAGGGTGGGTCTGATCGAACTCAGATCATGATGAGAACTTCTGGCTACCTGGTCACTTTATGTCCCATGTTCAGACATTCCATCTCTCCTGAGGCCCAGCAGCGTGTTAGGAGCTCTTGTTCTAGTGCTGCACATGGCATGGCCTTGCTCCAGAAGCCTAGGGGTCTGTACTTCCTCCCTCTCATTAGGTCTTGACAGAGGCTCCACAAAGCATCTCTCATTCTTTCA
The DNA here is from genome assembly GCF_057802395.1 of Ceratotherium simum simum. NCBI lineage: Eukaryota > Metazoa > Chordata > Mammalia > Perissodactyla > Rhinocerotidae > Ceratotherium > Ceratotherium simum. Next base: position 20,341,029 of record NC_141932.1, on the reverse strand, counting down.
ACGTGGGCTAGAAGGAGGTACAAGGAAACAATGTGCTCCCTTTTTGGATAATATGCCCACCATGCCCCAGACTATTGGAGCCCTAAAACCTTCAAAGATAAAGCAGATCCCTGAATGGTCACAAATGTAGATAGTGCCCAAGGCATGCAAATTCTCACACTTTGTTTTAAATTGCTGATTGCTAGAGCTGAGACTGCCACTTTGTTTTTCCTACTATAATAGCTTTCACCCAGAGGTGAAGGCAGCACATGAGGAGTCTCCCAACTGCTAGCTAAATCCATTCTTATTATACATCTGACACACACTGCAGACCTCTGGCACCCCTCGTCCCAGCTGTGTGAGGTGCTCGCCACCATCTGTGGTGAGTGATCCAACCCAGAATCTCCCCTTGGGGCCGGCTTCCTAGGTCCACTGCAGGTGTGGACAGTCCTGGCTCCTGATTCCTAGAAACAGAGCATGAGACGGGATTCAAGAGTTTCATGGAGGGGTTGCTGGAGGGAATTTGGGAAGCACAGAGAAAGGAAGCTATCAATGGTCAGGTGGGGAGTGGGGATCTGCTGTATATGACCACGGAGGCTCTGGAGCACACGGTGCAGCCCAGGCTCACCTCACTTTGGGCTCCAGAGTCCTGTCCCAGGCTGCCGTGGCTGCTGGCTGCTCTCAGGAGTGGGAGGCAGGCAACCACTTGGGGAAGGGACTGCAGGTCTGCTGAGGGCAAATCTCCACAGAAGAGGGCATCTTTGGGGATGAATTATCAGCTTGGGGAACAGGAACTGAGAGTGATCCTAAAGCATTCACTACATTGTGTAAATATTTTTAAAGAGAAATACCAGATACTTTAGAAATTAGAGGCGGCAGTGAGGAGTGATAAGCAAGGATGGTGTTCTGGGCAGAGGTGTGGTAAGAGACTGTAAGAGTTCAAAGCACTTAGAGTTAAATGGAGTCACTAAGGGAAGGGGAGAACTCCAGAGCCTCCCCACAATGGGAAGTGAATTTCAGGGAGGGACCCTTTGTGGGCATCACTTAGAGCCAAGTGTGTGTGTGTATATGTGTGTGTGTGTTGAAGGAATTGGATGGAGGACCACAGATGTAAATCTCCTGGGCACAGGAGTCTGCAGGGACACCTGAAAAACAGGATGACAGGGGCCACGAAACAGGTAATACGGTGGAGAGGGAGATCGAAATCCTCATGATGCTAGACAACCTGGAGAATGAGCAGGACCCTGAGGAGACAGGAGGCCTGAGCTGAGGGTGTAAGCAGATTCGAAGCAAGGAAGGAAGTTGAGCGCTGGTGTGTTGCCAGAAGTGGGTTTCTCAACATCTGTGTTGGAGGCGGGGAGGGTGGCCAATGAAGGAGGGGCTGGGGGTGGGCACTAGAGACCTCAGAAGGAGTTTCAAGAGCGAGGGCAGACTTTTCAGTGTTCAGCTCCCACCAGGCTGAGAGCTTCCAGTTCCTCTCACAGCCAGTTCTGGGTCAGGTGGCTGCGGAATCTCCTGTTGTGCTGCAGGAAAGTGAATGTCGACCTCCGAGCTTGAAAACGGCCTTCAGTGCAGCTTACAAGTTAACAATATGCCAAGATTTGTAAGTGAAACTGACTGAGATGCCTAGTGGAGGCTGAAAAGGAGCCTGGGTACTGGGAGGCAGGAGGGGAAGGGAATCAAGGGTCAGGAAGACCTGGAGTGTCTGGAGCCCAGAAGAATCTAGAAATAGGGGAAGGTGGGAGAGGGTAAGGGGCAGGGGATGAAGAGAGAGGCACCACCCTTTGAGCATTGGGGGTGAATCTGGGGGTGAGGAGTGTCTCTCAGGGTTGGGAAGACTTGTACACAGGGTCACTTCCTCCCGCACAAAGAAACCTCAGTCGTAGCCTGCTCTGTTTAAAACATCACCCTCACTGGCCCCTCTGGGACAGCACAGAGGCTTGTTCAAGTAAACGCCCTTCCCCTTCCGAGGTCTGTTGTTACAGTTCTGAGGGTCCCTCCTTGCACAGAGCATCCACTTTCCTCTGTCCCCCCCAGAATTTCCCTTGAAGACTTCTGCCCCCCTCAACTGGCTGAGGGGATTTTTATTCGCCAAACTCATCTCGGCGCCCTTTCCCCTCAGCTCCCATTTCTAGTCCTCCCCAAATACCAGGAAATGCCCTCTCCAAGCCCCCATCCTACTTTTAGTGCCTGCCTCTGCTCTCCATACTGAGGCAGGAGATTTTTAATGCCTCCTCAGGACTCAACTCCAGAATTTCACCTTTGAAATCTTCCCATCCACTAAACCCCATCCAGGCTCACAACCCTCAGCCCCCTGCCCAGGTAGAGATGTCCTCCTCACTGAGCATGGATTCACTCCAGATGGGGACCACTCCCCTGCTCAGAGCCCAGGCCACAGACTCACCCCAACATGAGAAGGAAATCACCACAGAACCACCCTGAGGCCACATTCCAGTAGGATAATACTTTATTTCCTCAGTCTCAAATCCCTCTTCTTTGTCACAGACGGGTTGTTTTTTGTCAGGGAGGCGGAGTTATTAGACGACGATGAAACCAAAACTTAAGTATCAAAGTTTTCTGCCGGAGGTTGATGAGACCACAAGGTTCAGGAAGGCAGGTCAGGAATCTGTGTTTCCCCCTGAAGATCGTTATCATAAGGTGCGAGATTTATAATTAGCAATGAAGCACATTCTCTGCTGTTAACTTCCGACAAGGCATCGTCTTATGAATGTAATGTGATGCTGTCTTTTAAGATTTCATGAGGATTTTGTAGCTACCCAGCTGGATTTATAAGTAGACATTAAACCACAATCACTTGTGCTGGCTGGCGATGCATCATCTTTTTAAAGAAATGTGCGATCCTGTTTCTTAAACATTTCACTTGCAACTGGTTGTATGCAACAGAAGCTAGCTTGCCAAGTACATATGTCAGCATCTCATGATTAGAACTTTAGACAAAGGTGTAAGGATCTTGAGGCACTTCACCATTCCATATGCCACTAATTTATGTTTTATGAGTTTCCATATCTTATCAGTGAGAAATGCAACCACTCTACCCTCCAGAATTCTCATAGCCTTGGCCTTACTAAATGAAATAAGTGAATTCATAGCCAAAATGTAGCGAGTGTCTCTGTCGATGTCAGTCGAAGTAATGACATCATTCCTGGACAGCTGGCCTCTTATATACTCTGCCCAGTTGCACAGAGGCAGTGACACTGGCCAATGAGAATGTGTTGGATTACTCATAAGCACTTTTAATCCAAGATTACATCCAACCAAGTGCAAGGTAGGTGGTAACGTCAGAGGAAATGCTGCCACTGGACCCTCCCACAGTGCTGGGGGAGCATAGAGCCATTCACCTGTAGGGGCAGCACTTCACAACAATCTAGTACACACGAGTGGAAATGGACAGTGCTTTCAAAAGGTTTATCTATGAAGATGGATCATTTTGAAGTTGTTTTAAAAGTGTGATAGGCGTAATAAGGCTCCCTGAATATATCCATGGCCTCATCCTTGTGACCTGTGCAAGTTACATTATATGATCAAGGGGCCTTTGTACACGGGATAAAGTTGAGGATCTTGATGTGAGGAGATTATACTGGATTGTCTGGTAGGATCTAAGTGACATCACAAGGGTCCTGTAAGGGGAGTGGAGAGAGAGATTTGAGTACAGAAGAGAAGGAGGATGATGTGAGGACGGACTAGAGGGAGAAAAGGCAATGTGATGAGGAGCCACAAGCCAAGGCATGTGACAGCCTGTAGCAGCTGGAAAAGACATGGCATCAGATTGTCTCCAAGATCCTCAAGAGGGAGCCTGGCCCTGCAGACACTCTGCTTTCAGTCCCTCGAATCCTACTGGAGATTTCAGGACCCCGGACTGTCAGAGGATAAATCTGTGTTGTGACTCTGCTAAATTTATGGTAATTTGTCACAGCAGCCATAGAATCTATCACAAATAATATTTACACAGGCAAAAATGTAAATTACTAAAGACTTCAGCATTAACACCTAAATTGTTTAGTTTTTCAAACTTCTTTCAATGCCAGGTAACAACAGTATGTATTTTAATCTAACTTTAATTAATTGCTTTATTTATTTCTTCATTTGGTGAGGACTATTGGCCCTGAGCTAACATCCATTGCCAATCTTCCTCTTTTTGCTTGAGGAAGATTGTCACTGAGCTAACATCGGTGCCAATCTTCCTCTGATTCGTATACAGGACGCGGCTGCAGCATGGCCTGATGAGCGATGTGTAGGTCCCCGTCAGGGATCCAAACTTGAGAACCCCAGGCTGCCGAAGTGGAGCATGTGAACTTAACTGCTACGCTATTGGGCCGGCCCCAGTATTTTCTTTTTAACAAGACGGCCTCAGACACTTCTGAAAAAAAGTAAATACTGTACAACCTAGGACTGTGAAACAGTATTGCATAACTGGATGTTAGGAAACCTGAAACCAACCCCAATGGAAATGTCTGTGAGGAGCAAGTTTTCCTCAAGTTAATAAAATTAGGCCTGATGCTACTGGGATGCCTTGTGTGACTTCGGGCACTCAAAAGTGAAATGAGTTGGACTGGCCCCGTGTCTTAGCGGTGAAGTGTGCGCGCTCCACTACTCGTGGCCTGGGGTTCAGATCCCGGGCGCGCACCGACGCACCGCTTCTCCGGCCAGGCCGAGGCAGTGTCCCACCTACAGCAACTAGAAGGATGTGAAACTATGACATAAAACTATCTACTGGGGCTTTGGGGAAAAAAAAGGAGGAGGATGGGCAATAGATGTTAGCTCAGAGCCGGTCTTCCTCAGCAAAAAGAGGAGGATTAGCATGGATGTTAGCTCAGGGCTGATCTTCCTCACCAAAAAAAAAAAAAATTGAAATGAGTAGAGTCCAAGTTTTATGACAACCGCTGTTGTTATAAGGGCAGATTTTTTATTTATTTTTTTGAGGAAGACAGGCCTGAGCTAACATCCATGCCAATCCTCCTCTTTTTTCTTGCTGAGGAAGACTGGCCCTGGGCTAACATCCGTGCTCATCTTCCTCTACTTTGTATGGGACGCCAGCACAGCATGGCCTGACAAGCAGTGCATCGGTGTGGTCCCGGGATCCAAACCCGGGTTGCCAACAGCAGAGCACGTGCGCTTAACTGCTACGCCACGGGGGCAGCCCCTAATGGCAGATACTTTTGAGTTGGAGTTCTTCGTGATTGTTCATTGGCTAAAATATATTAGATTAATAATGATGGCTATTATGAGGAGAGTTGATGCAGTGGCTGTGTTAAGAAATATTTAGTGGATGCTTTCGTGGCTTGTGGATTAAATTTTTTAATTAGGATTGGAATCATAGGTAATATATTTATCTCTACGCGAATTCAGATTACTAGTCAGCGTGAGCTTATTACAATCATGGTTCCTGAGATGATGGTTGACGAAATGATGGTGATGAGGGGATTTATCAGTATGGGAAGGATATAAAGCAACATTTTCAGAGTATGTGCCTGATCACTTATTTAGCGGATCTCCCTGTAGAATATGGTGTAATGTGGCAGCACAGAGGTTTTTAAATTCTTAGGAGTAGGATTTTATAATTCTAGAGATAAGACAATTTAAACCTCTTTGGTTTACTCTATCAAAGTAACTCTTTTGTCAGACATATTTGCTATGTTTGTGGTGGGATGCTTGATGCGACGATAGGAAATGATACTGTCATATGCAGAGGGATACTGTAATTGGACAGGAGCTTTTCCATAAGAGATGCATAAGTTGGTAATATCAGAATCATGGATAGTATACTCAGATTCACAAGAAAGAGATAGTTAGGAAAAGGGTTTGAATAGTAAAACTAGTTGTGTATAGTTCTGGTCTGTAGGGGTTGTGGAAGTGTCCTAGACAAGATTGTTGTAAAAATATTGTAATGATGTTGACATATTCTGCCAGGAAGAACAGGGCACACAAGCCCACTGCATATTCAATGTTGAAGGCAGAGAGGAGTTCCAATTTTCCGTCTGTTAGATCAAATGGGGCTCAGCTAGTTTCACCTGGGATTGAGATGAATCATATTATGGCTAGTGGTCAAGGTGGAAAAGTCAGTCATAGGGATTCTTTGGTAATAATTAGAGTCAAAAGCATGAAGGATCCACTTATCAGTAGGACTGATAGTTGAATAATTGTTAATGTTACTGTATATAAAATTGTTTGTGTCACTGCTTGTAGGGGTCCTATTAATGCATATGTTGAAAGTGAAGCTCAGCCTGATCAGAGAATGGAATAGACAGGTAAGCTCAATATGGCTAATAAGAACAGCACGCCTAGGTTGATATTAATTAGTGGATATGGCATGGGTGGTGGAGTTCATCTTTTTAGGGCTAGGGTGAGGGTCAGGATTGGTGCAATGATGAATATGAGTCTTGATGATGTTAGTAGTTGTAGTGGTTCTTTAATGAATAGTTTGAGAGGATCAGTGGTACGTTGTAGGACACCATGGGGGCCGACGATGTTCGGCCCTTTGTATGTAGCCTAACGCTTTTCATTTGACCAGTGTGAGAAATTCCATGGCAATTAGAATTGGGTTAACTAATAACAGAATGTTGGTTATGTACCTTTCCAACACGTTGTTGGGAAGAGAGATTAAACCTCTGGTAAAAAACGTTTGAAGTATTATGCAATTACTGGGCTCTGCCATCCTAACAAATCCTGTTGTTGGGCAGGTTTGGGTATACGTTAATTAGACTGAGATTATATCATCTATTAGTTTGAAGGTGCTTTTGTAAAGCGGGCCTTATTTCTTTTGTCCTTTTGTACTGGGAGAAATGTAGAATAGAAAGAAACTGACCTGGATTACTGTGCTCTGAGCTCAGATCACACAGAACTTTAATCCTTAAACAAAGGAACCATCAATAGTGGTTACACCACTGGGATTTCCTGATCCAACATGGAGGTCGTAAATCTCATTGTTGATACAAATTCTAGAATAGAATTGCGCTGTTATCCGTAGGGGAACTTGTTCTGTTGATCAATATTTTGGATCAATAAGTGATAAAATATTCTGACTAGTTGGTCTAGATTTTAATCACTCAGAGTTTATTTCATTTTCTGAGGTCACCCCAACCAAAATTGTTAGTCCATTTAAAGATTATTGTTCCTTTAACTTGGTAAATTGTTTGTTCTTTTTGGACTTGTCAGTTAAAGCTCTATAGGGTCTTCTCGTCTTATTATATCATCCCCCCCCCTTCATGGGAAGGTCCATTTCATTGACAAAAAGTAGGAGACAGTAAAATCCTAGTGTGGCCATTCACACAAGGCCTCATTTAGAGAATAAGGGATTATTCTCTTATTCTCGCACACATCTCACACACATCCTCGTAGACACACCCAAGATAATGTTGAGCTACATATCTGGGTACCCGGTAGCCCCGTCACGTTAACACATAAAATTAACCATTACAGCTGGTCATAGAAAACTTCTCATGAGCCCATAAGTATGAATTGAGAGGATCTAAGCCACCTGTCCATGACTCATCCTGGCTGTACCATTCTGTTTTATGATGGATGCTCCTGGACTTGTCTGATCTAATGCTTTGGTGGGTCTGATAGAACTCAGATCGTGATGAGAAGTTCTGGCTACCAGGTCACTTTATGGCCCGTGCTCAGACACTCCCTCTCTCCTGAGGCCTAGGAGCATGTTAGGAGCTCTTTTTCTACTGCTGTAGATGGCATGCCCTTGCTCCAGGACCCTAGGAGTCTGCACTTCTACTCTCTTATTAGGTCTTGCCAGAGGCTCCACAAAGCATCCTTCATTCTTTCAATGTGGGCTAGAAGGAGGTACAAGGTGAAACAATGTGCTCCCTTTTTGGATAATATACCCACCATGCCCCAGATTATTGGAGCCCTAACAACTTCATAGATAAAGCATATGCCTGAATTGTCACAAATGTGGATAGTGCATTCAAACTCGCACACTTTGTTTTAAATTGCTAATTACTAGACTTGAGAGAGTCATTGGTGTCATTTTCAACAGTTGATGTCACTGTCATCAGTGGATGTCATTGTCATCAATCATCAATATATTAGCATGCATCCACTTCACCCTTTGGAGCACACATGTCTTGCTAAGGCATTCAGAATATGTGTCATTTCTTGTGTATCAGGTTTGATTATCATGTTGTCATCAATATAGCAGATGAATGTAAGGTTCTGTAGAATGTCCAGATGGGCCAGATCCTTTGACCATAGTGGAGCACAGATTGAATGTATACTGATTTTGGACCCATATCAATGGAGACTGTTACTGATTCATCTTCCTGAGAAATTATGAAAAGTATGCATTTGCTAGATCAACACTGCATGCCACATCCCTGAGGCTTCGGTTATGAACAAATGTAGTAAAGATATACAACATCTGGCACAACAGCTACAGTTGGGGCTACAACTTGATGCTGTTGGCAGTGGTCCCTTGTTATGTGCCATTATCCATCTGGACTTTGGAAATGCCAGACTGGTGAACTAAATGGGGATACGATGGGACCATCACCTCTGTATCCTTCAGCATTTGAGGGTGGACCTACTCTCTGCCATTTGCCCAGATGTGATATTTGTTTTGATTTATTATATTGCTGTGTGGGTGAGTATAGATAAAGAGGTTTCCACTTTGTTTTTCCTACTATAATAGCTTTCACCCACAGGTCAAGGGAGCACGTGAGGATTCTCCCAACTGCTAAGTATATCCATTCTTATTATACCTCTGACACACACTGCAGACCTCTGGCACCCACGTTCCAGCTGTGTGAGGTGCTCACCACCATCTGTGGTGAGTGATCCAAACCAGAATCTCCCCTTAGGGCCGGCTTCCTAGGTCCACTGCTGGTGTGGACAGTCCCGGGTCATGATTCCTAGAAGCAGAGCACGAGATGGGATTCAGGGGGTTCACGGAGGTGGTGCTGGAGGGAATTTGGGCAGCACAGAGAAAGGAAGCTAGCAAGGGTCAGGTCTGAGTGGAGGCCTGCTACACCTGACCACGGAGGCTCTGGAGCACACGGTGCAGCCCAGGCTCACCTCACTTTTGGCTCCAGAGTCCTGTGCCAGGCTGCCGTGGCTGCTGGCTGCTCTCAGGAGTGGGAGGCAGGCAACCACTTGGGGATGGGTCTGCAGGTCTGCTGAGGGCAAATCTCCACAGAAGAGGGCATCTTTGGGGATGAATTAGCAGCTTGGGGAACAGGAACTGAGCAGTGATCCTAAAGCATTCACTACATGGTGTAAATACTTTTAAAGAGAAAATACCGGATACATGGAAATTAGAGTCTGCAGTGAGGAGTGATAAGCAAGGATGGTGTTCTGGGCAGAGGTGTGATGAGAGACTGTAAGGGCTCCAAAGCACAGTCAGGTTAAACAGAGTCACTCAGGGAAGGAGAGAACTCCAGGGCCCTCCCAATGGTAAGTGAATTTCAGGGAGGGACCCCTTGTGGGCACCACTTAGAGCCAAGGAATCAAGGCCTTGAGATGGAGAGCCCCTTGTGCTGAGTGTGTGTGTGTGCACTTGTGAGTGATTGTGTGTAAGTGTGAATACGAGCATATATATGTGGATATGTGTTTGTTTATATGTGTGTGCATGGGTATGTCTGTGTGTATATGTGTGTGTGCAAATGTGAGTGATTTTTGTAAGTGTATATACAAGTGTATGTATGCATATGTATGTGCATTTATATGTTTGTGCATGTGTATATGTGTGTATATTTGTGCATGCGTGTGTGAGTGCATGTATTTTGTATATGAGTGTGTAGGTGCCTATATGAGTATGTGTGTATGTGTGTGTGTGTTGAAGGAGTTAGGCTGGGGGACACACAGATGCAAATCTCCAGGGGCACAGGAGTCTGCAGGGACTCCTGATAAACAGGCTGACGGGGGACATGGCACAGACATATGGTGGAGAGGGAGATCCAAATCCTCATGGGGCTAGAAATCCTGGAGAATGAGCAGGACCCTGAGGAGACAGGAGGCCTGAGCTGAGGGTGTAAGCCGATTCAAAAACAGGAAGGAAGTTTAGCGTTGGTGTGTTGCCAGAAGTGGGTTTCTGAACATCTGTGGAGAAGGGGGCAAGGGTGGCCAATGAAGGAGGGGTTGGAGTGGGGACTAGAGACCTCAGAAGGAGTTTCAAGAGTGTGGGCAGACTTTCCAGTGTTCAGCTCCCACCAGGCTGAGAGGTTCCAGTTCTTCTCACCACCGGTTCTGGGTCAGGTGGCTGCAGAATCTCCCGTTGTGCTATAGGAAAGTGAATGTCAACCTCGGAGCTCGAAGACGGCCTTCAGCGGAGCTTACAAGTTAACAATATGCCAAGATTTGGTAAGTGAAACTGACTGAGACCCTGAGTGGAGGCTGAAAAGGAGCCTAGGCACAGGGAGGGGGGAGGGGAAGGGAATCTAGAGTGGGAATACTGGAGTGTGTGGAGCCCAGAAGAACCTAGAAAATCCGGGGTGGGGGGAGGGGATCAAGGGTCGGGAATACCTGGAGTGTGTGAAACCCAGAAGAATCTAGAAAAGGGGGAAGTGGGGAGCCGGTAAGGGGCAGGGGATGAAGAGAGGGACATCACGCTTTGAGGGTTGTGGCTCAATCTGGAGGTGAGAAGTGTCTCTCAGGGTTGGGAAGACTTGTACACAGGGTCACTTCCTCCTGCACAAAGAGGCCTCAGTCGTATCCTGCGCTGTTTAAAACATCACCCTCACTGGCCCCTCTGGGACAGCACAGAGGCTAGTTCAAGTAAACACCCTTCCCCTTCTGATGTCTGTACTTGCAGTTCTGAGGGTCCCTCCTAGCATAGAGTATCCCCTTTCCTCTGTCCCCACCATAATTTTCCCTTGAAGAATTCTGCCCCCCATCAACTGGCTGGGGGCATTTTTATTCTGCTGACTCGTCCTGGTGCCATTTCCCCTCAGCTCCCATTTCTAGTCCTCCCCGGATACCAGGAAATGCCCTCTGCAAGCCCCTGATCCTACTCATGGTCCTTTTGACTTTGCTCCCCATGCTGGGACAGGAGATTTTTAATGCCTCCTCAGGACTCAACTCCAGAATTTCATCTCTGAAATTTTCTCATCCACTAAACCCTATCCAGGCTCACACCCCTCAGCCTCCTGCCCCAGTAGAGATGTCCTCCCTGCTGAGATTGGGTTCACTCCAGATGGGGACCGCTGGCCTGCTCAGAGCCCAGGCCAGAGACTCACCCCAACATGAGAAAGAAATCACCACAGAACCACCGAGAGGCCACATTCCAGTAGGATAATACTTTATTTCCTCAGTTTCAAATCCTTCTTCTTTGTCACAGAGGCGTTGCTTTTTGTCAGAGAGGCGGAGATGGTAGACAACGATGAAAGCAAAACATAAGTATCAAAATTTTCTGTCAGAGGTTGATGAAACTGCAAAGTTTAGGCAACCAAGAGAAGGACCTGTGTGTCCCCCTGAAGATGGATATCATAAGGTGCGAGATTTATAATTAGCAATGAAGCACATTCTCTGCTGTTAACTTCCCACAAGGCATCGTCTTATGAAAGTAATTTGATGTTGTCTTCATCAGGATTTCACGAGGATTTTGTAGCTACCCAGCTGGATTTATAAGTAGAAATTAAACGACAATCACTTGTGCTGGTTGGCGATGCATCATCTTTTTAAAGAAACGTGTGATCCTGTTTTTTAAACATTTCACTTGCAACTGGTTGTATGCAACAGAAGCTATCTTGCCCAGTACATATGTCAGCATCTCACTGATTAGAAATTTAGACAAAGGTGTAAGGACCATCAGGCACTTCACCATTCCATACTCCATTAATTTATGTTTTATAAGTTTCCATATCTTATCAGTGAGAAATGCAACTATTCTACCCTCCAGAATTCTCATGGCCTTGTCCTTACTAAATGAAATAAGTGAATTCATGGCAAAAATGTAGCGAGTGTTTCTGTTGGTTTCAGTCGAAGCAATGACTTCGTTCCTGGAGAACTGGCCTCTTATATACTCTGCCCAGTTGCACAGAGGAAGTGGTCCAGGCTAATGATGGAGTGTTGGGTTACTCATCAGCACTTGCAATCCAAAGTTACTTCTCAGCAACTACAAAGTAGGTGGTAACATCATGATACCGAGTGGTGGGCTTGCTGTGCCCGCCATGAGCTGAGCCAATTTATCACATTGAGTTAGAGGTGGAGAAATGAAGTTTAATTAGATTAGCTGGCAAATTGGAAGACAGGTGAGTAATGTCTCAAAGACTCATCTTCCATTGCTGTGGTCAGAGAACTTGAATCGTTGAACAAAGGAACTTGCTCTATAGCACCAATTAAAATTTCTCTCTCCTATACTTTTAATTTTGAGTGTTTGCTTAATTTATTCATAATAGTTGAGTTTGGTAAATTTGGTCTAGCTTTAACTCAAAGTGGTCATTTGAAATGAAATCTCCTGGTGTAAACTAGGTGCTTTGTTTAAGCCACACTTTGATCTGTCCAAGCCCACTTTTCTGTGTGCTCACCTTGTTAGGACTTATCTCCTCTTGTATGTATAATACTTATTAATCAGTAATATTGCAGGTTTTGATATTTGAGGAGGGTGACAGGGACTGTGTGCCTGCTCCATGGCCTAATTCAATTCTTAATTTAATACCAAATCCTCCTTTAGTTTTTAATTTCATAGATATTTTCATGTAATTTAGTGTTCTTCAAATAGAAAATGTAGCTCATTTCTTCCCATCCCATAAACTACACCTTGACCTAACATTTTTCTGCCTAATATTTCTGGTGACTAGAATTCCTTTTGAGTTTGCTGAAGATGGTGGTACAAAGGCTGCATTAGCAAGGGCTGGTCGGATTGATTGGGGTTTATCAGTTATAGAACAGGCTCCTCTGGAGGGAAAGAAACCAGTGTGAAGTCCTTTGAATTTAGGCTGCTGCTACTAGTACTTTTGGAGTAATTTTGTTAAAATAGTTATCTGGGTTCAGGGCTAAGCATAGTGGAGTATCTAACCCCAGTTTGAGTCTTAGCTATCCGGTAGTGAGAAATATTAAAGTCACTTTGTAGTTTAGTTTTATTTTAGTTGTAGCTTTTTATACTGTAATTAAGTTTTGACTTTATTGTAATTGTATCTTTAACACACTTTATGCTGAATTTTTATTAATTTGGGTTAATCCTATGACTGCGGTAGGTGGCGCAAAATTTACTAACGCTAATTAGTATAACTTAGTCAAACTTGCATTGATGGCTTAATTTTTACCTCTGCTGTTTCCTGTGGGGCTGTGGTTAAGCAAGGCATTGTGAGCTAATTTTAGTGTGCTTGACGTCTGTTCCTTTCAATCTCTGGTGATTTGGAGTGTGTTCTCACTGGGATGTGGATACTTGCATGTGTAATTCTATTAAAAATTAGTAGAAAGGCTGGGCCCAAGCCTATGTGTTTATGGAGTTGGTGACCTCATCTAAGCATTTTCAGAGTCTTGCTATAGTTTTTAAGCTACATTAACAAGTTAGGTTCAGGACATGTATCTACAGACTGAAGTGATGTGTTGGAAAAAAGAGTTTTTAAAAATGTTTGGATAGTTTTCTGATTTATTATTTGAGAGATTAGTAAGAATTTTGTTTTAGGAGTTAGTTAAATGTACTTCAACTTTAATTTTACAGAAAAATATTAGATCTGGGGAGATGTTTGTCTATGGAAATTTTATAAATTAAAGTGATGTATTGGTATTAGTGGAGAAACTTTTAAAATTCATTGAGCAGTTTTTTCTAATCTTTGGTGTTGAAGATATGGACATTTTGTTTAATTAATAGTTTTGATTAAATATATTTTTACTGGGGTTAAAGTATTGTTATGAGATGAGAGTTAAGCTTTATGTATTGTTATATATTCAATCTTATTTTGGGATGATTTGGCAAGACTATAAATAAATATATATGGTATAAGGTTCAAACAGGGAGTAAGAAGGTTTGTTAAGCTGATTGTTTACTTGATAATCACTTGTACGTGTATGTGCAAAATTGTTGTATGTCCTGTAACAATTGACTAACACCTTATCTTTGGTGATGTTGGTAAGTAATATTCCATATAAGGTCAGCTACATGTTGCTTGACTGTGTTAAGGCCTCTGAGGGCCATAGCTGAGTTACAGCAACCCCATAAATTAGAAAATACCAAATGCATCACACAGAGTTATGTGTGAGTGAAACTGAGAATGAAGAAGTTAAAAAATCTTTCCTGGGCTAGAAGAAGAGAGAAAAAACTTTGAGATAAGCTTTGCTAACTGCAGCTGTGCATCCTCAGCATAATCAACTGTTGTTCAAAACTAACCAGGTCTTTCTGTCCCTCCTTAGTATGTGAGTGGGAAGTCTGTCCTAGGAATTTAAGGTCCAGACGTCAAGATTCAGCCTCACAAGGCCAAAGACAGGCTGCAGATGAAAACTAACCAGAAAAGTCCAGATAGTCAAGGGAAAAGAAATGCAGTCTTCAAGGCCAAACACGGGCTGGAGGGAAGATGCCAACCAGCAAGGCCACATGCTTCCCTCCCCTACCTAAAACCCCAGCACATCCTCCTCCTCCCCTACCTAAAACCCCAGAGAAAAACCCCTACCTATTTCCCTTCAAGGAGGTGGGTCTGTGTGTTAACTCTCCTCTCCCCATCTGGCTGCCTTTGTTAATAAACCTCTTTCCTTGCCACAATCCTGGCATTCCTGTTATTGGCCCTCCTGTGCAGTGGGTAAATGAACCTGTTTTTGTGTTCAATTTGGTGAGCCAGCCAGGAGGCTCTTTACCCATGGCTCTGTGGCCCTGGGCTTACTGGGATTTCCTGGGAAGCAGTCCGGCATCTGCCTAGGTGATCTGCTTTAGGGGCTGTCTCTGGTACTTTCTGTATGACCCAGCATCACTGGCCCCAACTGCCTAAGTGATTTGCTTTAGGGACTGTCTCTGGTACTTTCTGGTACCCAGCATCACTGGCCCCAACTGCCTAAGTGATTTGCTTTAGGGACTTTCTCTGGTACTTTCTGTATTACCCAGCATCACTGGCCCCAACTGCCTAAGTGATTTCCTTTAGGGACTGTCTCTGGTACTTTCTGGTACCCAGCATCACTGGCCCCAACTGCCTAAGTGCTTTCCTTTAGGGACTGTCTCTGGTACCTTCTGTATGACCCAGCATCACTGGCCCCAGGGGCATTTTTCTTGTGGCAAGGAAACGGGCTCTAGGTTTGTCTGTTTTGCTTCTTTTTTTAAATAAAATGTCTATGCTTTATACATTGAATTAAAACACTTTAAAAACAAATTATGGTGATATTTGAGCTTTGATATTTTTCAAAGAGCTGCATTTTATAACATTAATAGATTTTCTTATTTCTTTCTCTCAAAGAAATGTACCCAAATCATCTACATATTTAGGCCATATGTTCATTACATTGACCAATTTACAAATACAAACAAAAGAAAACCCAAAACAATAACAACAAGGTTAAATTCTAGCTAGTTTTCAGGATACTGAAGATTTATATCATTAAACACCCCTAATTTATTTACCATCTCAGACAGATATCTTTCTAAAATGTCTTTAACATTTTTCTACTCTTTTTTTTAAAAAAAGCAGTTTGCACTGAACTCACTTCCAATCACTGCTTTACTGTAATCCTCTGGTTTGAGGTGTGAAACACTGCTGTCCCCTTTGCTAAATGGCCCAGGGGTGATGGTTTGGGAGGGCATGTTTCCTTTTGCAGCCGTTTCTTTCCTTGCTCTAACAGAAATCCTACCTCTAGTTGGTGATTGTCCTTCTTTCTAATTTTCTGCCTCCAACTGGCAATGAGTTGAGGGAAAACAAGTAATTAATTATACTTGTTAAACTGTGCTTATGTGAGAGTAAGGCCCTAGGAATATCCTATGAATCAAGTCTATGATTTTGTGAAATTCATTTTGGCTGCTCAAGAGCTTTTTGTTGTTGTTTCCTCTCAATTTTCAGCTTATTTAAGGGTTTTCTTCAGGGGTAGAATTTCATTTCAAGCACAGAAATAAGCTGTTTTAACACTTTGTCTCAATCTGTTTTCACACCTGTACATAAGAGAATGTTAATCATCATCTGAATGAAGGAGTGCCTAGGAGTTAATTCCATCTCAGAGCTATCATAAGCATTCTGAAGGTTTCAACTTGCTATATAAAGTGTTTATTGTTTGAAAAATATTCAAATGTATTGGAGTCATCGGGAAAACCAGGTGTTCTGTAGAGTCTACAGAAAGCTACTTCATAGAGCTTCACAGAATCATTCCTTCAAATCACTGACTTAATGAGATTTGCAGACGATAGTACCAAATAGGATCCAAAAAAAAAAAAAAAAAAAAAAAAAGGACATCACACAATTGGGGTCATCTTAAAAGAAAAAAAATTTTTTTCCTTTTAAAGTCTAACAACTAAACTTTTTAAAGCTTCAACTGAATACATGAACATTTTTTTTTTTTTGAGGCAGATTGGCCCTGAGCTAACATCTGTTGCCAATCTTCCTCTTTTTCTTTTTTCTCCCCAGAGCCCCAGTACATAGTTGTATATCCTAGTTGTAGGTCCTTCTACTTCTTCTATGCAGGGTGCTGCCTCTGCAGGGCTTGATGAGTGGTGAATAGGTCCGTGCCCAGGATCCGAACTGGTGAACCCTGGGCTGCCAAAGCAGATTGTGTGAACTTAACCACTATACCACTGGGCCAGCCCCAAGAAAATGCTTTTAAAATGGTCAAAATCAGATCTGTCGAGTCCTAACACAGCTTACATTAGATATATTAAAAAAGTAGTGTAAACATTTGGGCATAACTAATTTTCTTTCTTTTTTTTTTTGTGAGAAAGATCAGCCCTGAGCTAACATCCATGTTAACCCTCCTCTTTTTTTGCTGAGGAAGACCGGCTCTGAGCTAACATCTAGTGCCAATCCTGCCTCCTTCCCGCCCCCCAAAGCCCCACTAGATAGTTGTATGTCATAGTTGCACATCCTTCTAGTTGCTGTATGTGGGACGCAGCCTCAGCATGGCCGGAGAAGCAGTGTGTCGGTGCGCGCCCGGGATCCGAACCCGGGCCGCCAGTAGCAGAGCGCACACACTTAACCGCTAAGCCACGGGGCCGGCCCCCATAACTAATTTTCTTACAGAATGGTTCAATGACCTGACAGAGAGGTCATGAAAAGTTGAAGAGGCTGGGATTAACACAGACTAAAAGCCTCCCCATTTTCTCAGTCCTTCAAGTCGTTAAGTCTAAAGAGTTGCATTATACTTCAGTCTGGTGTTGAAAAGACTATAGTACCAGAAAACAACCACAAAGAATCCAAACACCAACTTTTCTATGTCCAACAACCCGCCTATAGCAATCTACCTTGAAGTTAGTGCCCACTCCAAATGTTGGGTTATAACATCCCCAGAAAGGAATGGGGAGAAGGAAATAATTGACCCAGGCCCTAAGACAGTGAGTACAGTTTTTTCTTTTCCTAGTTCACTCTCCACTGAATGATCTCACTTTATTGACAGAGAATTCCCATAAATGCATCCAAGTTAAGAGCAAAATGCATACAGAAATGGAAATACAAACGATTCTGTTATTGCAGCTGACCACCATTTCTATCTATTAACAAAGATAATCAAGAGCTGACTGTATAGAGCTATTAAAATGTAATAATCCTCTTTTTCACTGCCCATGAATAATCTTCTCCATTAACATGAATGATCCAAAATTGATTTTGCTCCTTGTTTAAATTAAAATGTTCTTTATCATTTGATAACCTTGCCACCATTTACACTTGTGAAACAATACTTCTAGCCCAGGTAAAAACATGTACCAACGCACATAAAAACTGTCTGCATTGCGACACACACTTGGTCAGAATTCTTTTCAG
Organism: Ceratotherium simum simum; assembly: GCF_057802395.1. Taxonomy (NCBI): domain Eukaryota; kingdom Metazoa; phylum Chordata; class Mammalia; order Perissodactyla; family Rhinocerotidae; genus Ceratotherium; species Ceratotherium simum. The sequence continues at coordinate 20,323,201 of NC_141932.1, read as the reverse complement.
ACACCATGAAATATTCATGGCACATAAAACTTGATACACTTCTGAGGTGCAAATTACACAGAAACAATGAAAAATTTCGACAAATAAAACTGTCAAGGTAAGCAATGTGCTTACCAAGGTAGACATACAGTTTGATAGTTACAAGCTTTCTGCTTTAACTTGGATACAGGGTGACAGGGCTTTTTTGAAGTCACATCAATTGAATTATTTATGAATACAGCAAATGAACAGCAGGTATTACAAAATTTACAGCCCTTCTGGGTTGTATAAATTCTCATCAGTAGCACATTCCAATGTATATAGGTATTTGGCTTTCGGATTTATTTAATCTTATTTATTTTTGGTAAATTATCTTTACAGTTATTTGTTTCTTTTTACTTAAACTTCTTTGAATGGCATTTAAGATGATTTTAAAATAAAAAGTCTGAAGTACGTCATCCAATTTTGATATCTTAGGTTGATCATTTAAATGAAACATCTTAAGTTTCAGAAATCATATCCCTTATCCTATGCATAATAAATGCACTTCTAGTTGTAGATGTCTAGTCTGGTACTCCACATTACTTTTATTCAAATTTCACCCTGCAATTCTTTGAAATGACATAATTTTTTCTTTTTTTAACTAGAGAAAAATGAATCTCAATTAGAAGGTCAAATATTAAATCCAAAAGGCAAATAATTATGTGTAACAGTTCAAACTGGTAAGCCAGACAAAAAAAAACCAAGTCTGTACGCCCAGCCTTTACTAAGAAACTGAGATCTTGAGCCTAATGCAAATTCCCTTAAGGGAAAGATGCTTTTCATCTCAAAAAGGGTATTTTAATCATAAGAAATTCTAGGTTTGTCTACATATGGTATAACCATTAAGTGCCCAAGGCTTTATCTCTACCAACCACCAAAAAGAATGAATTCTTCTTTTCTTCTATATACGTATCCAGATCTCACTATTTTTTTTCAGTGTACATGCAAGGAATGTTGAAAATAGTTGGAAAAGCAAGGTTAAAAAGTTTTTTCTAACGGCTATGCTGATGATTCAAAAGGACTTAACTCTGAAGTCATTTCTGGTCAATTCCAGTTGTTTTTTGGATGCTGTAATAGTTGATTCTCCTACCAGGACCCAACTGTTGATGCCTGGGTTCCCTTCCAGCCTGTAGTTGTTGTAGGTGAGACTACTGTATGGATTGTATCCCAGAAACCTAGTGTGCTGAGCATTTGTGTTGCAGGAGCAGGGGTGAGCGGTGGGGCATAAGATGGTCTTTTTGACATTTTGGAAGAGTAAGTGCTCAGTCTCTTAAACATGAATTTGAGACACTGCAGGCAGAAAAAGTGCTCACAACTTCAGCCTCACTTTCCTTTTCTCCTTTGTTTCTGATTTGGAACAGATGTCCTTTTGGTAAGTTTCCTAAACATAACTGACCAAGTCCTATTTTTCCTTTCATTTGTTAGCCTTTGGTTCAGCGATTTTGTTCCAGGTTACTGGAGCTTGTTTAAGGGGCTCCAATTTTGTTGAAAGGACAAGGGATCTCACTCACAGAGGAAACTCGGGGCCCCCGCTGTTCGGGTTGAGTTGCCTCATTAAAACTGAGTGACTCTGATTTTTCTTTTCATCTGTTTGCCTCTGCTTCAGGGGTTATGGGTTACTAGAGTTAGTTCTAGGGGGGCTCCAATTTGTTGAAAGGAATAGAGATCTCACACAGAGAGGAACTCGGAGCTCCATTTGTTTCTTGTAACTTGTGTGCATATGTGTATATGTGAATACGTATTTAGTTTGCCTCTGTTTCAGCGGTTTTGTTCCAGGTTAGAGGAGTTTGTTTGAAGGGAACCCTGATTTGTTGAACGGACTAACTCTTGGCTCCATCTGTTTTTATGGTTGTGTGGATATATACGAATATGTATGATGTGTGTATATGGGCAGTACCATAATGGGAAACTCGGATTTGATTCCCAGGGGAAACCCTCTGGGTTATGTATGGCAAAATTGGAATGTTTTCAGTTATAGACCTATGAAGAAGGAAAAGATAAAACTTAACTAAACTTGGGGTCTCTGCTTCCTGTCATGGTCTTACAATACTAATGAAAACAAGTTAACAAAAGAACAAGAAGAAGCTAAAAAAAAAAAAAATACAAGGACTCTTCTCGACTGGGTGGAAAATTTTAAAAGAGGATTTTTAAAAAATAAGGTAACCTACAACTAGGCTATAGAACTATGTACTGGGGCTTTGAGGAGAAAAAAGATAAAGAGGAAGATTGGTAACAGATGTTAGCTCGGGGCCAATCTTCCTCAAAAAAATAAATAATAAATAAAGATAATAACAGTGAGGTAAACAAGACAAATACTGAAAGGGGAAAAACAAAAAGGAATCAGAAAAGGAAGAGTCACAAGACTCATCTCAGCAGGATGAAAAACTTTAGCTAGTTATTAAAAAGAAAAATGGGAGAGATAGCCCTGATGGTCTAGTGGTTAAAGGTTAGTGTGCTCTGCTTTGGCAGCCTGGGTTTGGTTTCCATGCATGGAACCATGCCGCTTGTCTGTCAGTAGCCATGCTGTGGCAGCAGCTCACATAGAAGAACTAGAAGAACTTACAACTCTATACAAATATGTACGGGGGTTTCGGGGGGGAAAAGAAGAAAAAAGGAAGAAGATGGGCAACAGATGTTAGCTTAGGGCAAATCTTCCCTGCAAAAATTAAAATAAAAAGTTTTAAAAAGCTATCTCCTGAATTAAAAAAGGGATAAATAAATCAGACATTAATGGCCTTAAAACAAAGTTGTTTTTTTTTTTTAATTTCATTTATTTATTTTTTTCCCCCAAAGCCCCAGTAGATAGTTGTATGTCATAGCTGCACATCCTTCTAGTTGCTGTATGTGGGACGCGGTCTCAGCATGGCCAGAGAAGCGGTGCATCGGTGTGCGCCCGGGATCCGAACCCGGGCCGCCAGCAGCGGAGCGCGCGCACTTAACTGCTAAGCCACAGGGCCGGCCCAAAAACAAAAGTTTTAAGAAGACTCTATCTAAGGTTGGATGTACTAAGGGGACCCCCTTCAAGTCCCCCAACATTGAAGGACCTCAAACAGGTCCATTCTTTTCACTCAATTTGAAAAAATTTTTTAAAAGCCAGAAGGCAGAAATCACAATGAGAAACCTGACAATAATCACTTGGGTGAACAGTTCGGCTGCTAAGGTTCATAAGATTACAAAAATTAAAATGTTTAGGCTAATATTATATGAAGAGGTCATGTTACTTTTGCTGAATGTTTTTTGGTAATGGATGTTACGTCTGGCTGGGAATACGTGCCTTACAAAGTATTGTAAGACGGAAACTTATTGATAGAATCATAATGAAAACTATGATTAGTTGCATAAGAGTTGATAAAATCAAGATAAAAATTTGTAAGAAAATTAGTATATTTAAATGGGCTTTATATAAAGTAATTGCATTTCTGTTGCTTGATTGTATTATAGGTTGTATTATGGGGATAAACGTTGTGTCACACTCGCGAATGTTTCTTCTGCATGATATTCTAAGAACATAGAAATCCACCCTTCAGGCAATGTTCATTAAACATGCTAAAGGAGACCTCACTTTAAAATGACCGAAATGGGGTAATTTCAGTTTACCCAATCTGCTGTATTTGCATATGCAATTGCTAAAAGCTGGCTATGAAATTAAACAACCAATGGAATGCCTATTTTAGGTTTTCTGAGGTTTCTAAATAAACTCAGGAATACCTTACTGCCTCTTTAAAATAAAATAAGTTAAAAACATACCAGATTGGAAAATGACAGCTACACCAGTGACCGTGCTAGCGAAATGAAACCAAATCTGCTGCTCCTCTGTCCTCCCATACTGAGCTTCCCTACTTCAACTCCCCTGAAATTCTGGATCTAAAAGTACGCAAATAAAAATAAGTGAACCTCTGAGATAATTTAATATTATAATGGCCATTCTGGGGAACCTCTGTTTCAAGTCTGTCTTAAGGGCCACCCTTCAAAGAGAGGCTCCACAACTGCTCACAGTGGGATGCAGTCTTTGATTAATATGCAGAAACTTGTAAAAGACAAAATGATTTCAATAACAGCTCTAAAAAGGATCCTTAAAGCAAAAAGAAAAGAATGTTTAACAAAAATCTGAGGAGGTCCATCTGTCAGGGAGCAATTTCTAAAGGATCTCCGTTTAATTGGCTTGAAGTAAGTGCTTATATAAATTATTTCTAAATGTAATAGAAACTAGCCCTGGTGTCTTTCAAATTAACATGATATAAAATGATCTCTGGTAAATAAAATTTGTTTAAGTTTGCTGGTTTGATTAATATAAACGTGTTTTCAGAGTTATCAACTTTGGGTATGATGCAAATATGTTATTTCTGTTACATTGTCAGCCAAAAATAACTTAGAATAGTAGTAGCTGATTTTGTCTGATGTCTCATGAGGATTTTGCAAGCAATCTAAATATAACTGTGAGGAGCAAGTAAACTAAATAGGTGTTACTATTGCTTTGTAGTATGTTTTGAAGTCAGGGACTGTGATGCCTCCAGTCTTGTTCTTTTTTCTCAGGATTGTTTTAGCTATTCAGGGTCTTGTGCTGCCCCATATGAATTTTAGTATTCTTCATTCTATTTCCCTGAAGAATGTCATTGGGATTCTGATTGGGATTACATTGAATCTGTAGATTGCTTTAGGTAATATAGACTTTTTAACTATGTTTATTCTTCCAATCCATGTGCATGGGATATCTTTCCACTTCTTTATGTCATCATCGATTTCTTTCAATAATGTCTTATAGTTTTCATTGTATAGGTCTTTCACTTCCTTGGTAAGATTTAGTCCTAGATATTTTATTCTTTTTGTGGCACTTGTAAATGGTATTATCTTTTTGAGCTCTCTTTCTGTTAGTTTGTTATTTGCATACAGAACTGCAACTGATTTTTGTATGTTGATTTTGTACCCTGCGACTTTGCTGTAGTTGTTGATTATTTCTAGTAGTTTTCCAGTGGATTCTTTAGGAGTTTCTATATATAAAATCGTGTCATCTGCAAAGAGTGAAAGTTTCACTTCTTTGTTGCCTATTTGGATTCCTTTTATTCCTTTTTACTGCCTAATTGCTCTGGCCAAAATCTCCAGTACCATGTTGAATAAGAGTGGTGAGAGTGGGCACACTTGTCTTGTTCCTGTTCTCAGAGGAATGGCTTTCAGAATTTCCCCGTTGAGTATGATCTTGTCATAAATGGCCTTTATCATGTTGAGGTGGTTTCCTTCTACACCCATTTTGTTGAGAGTTTTTATCATATATGGATGTTGGATCTTGTCAAATGCCTTCTCTGCATCTACTGAAATGATCATGTGGTTTTCATTCCTCATTTTGTTGATGTGGTGTATCATGTTGATTGATTTGCAGATGTTGAACTATCCCTGCGTCCCTGGTATAATGGTGTATGATCTTTTGAACATATTGCTGTATTTAGTTTGCCAATATTTTGTTGAGGATTTTTGTGTTTATATTCATCAGTGATATTGGCCTGTAATTTTCCTTCTTTGTATTGTCCTTGTCTGGCTTTGGTATTGGGGTGATGTTGGCTTCATAGAATGTGTTAGGAAGTGTTCCATCTTCCTCTATTTTTTGGAATAGTTTGAGAAGGATGGATATTAAATCTTGTTTGAATGTTTGGTAAAATTCACTGGAGAAGCCAACTGGTCCTCGACTTTCATTTTTTGGGAGGTTTTTGATTACTGTTTCAATCTCTTTACTTGTGATTGGTCTATTCAGATTCTCTATTTCTTCTTGATTCAGTTTTGAGAGGTTATATGAGTTTAAGAATTTATCCATTTCTCCTAGATTGTCCAATTTGTTGGCATACAGTTTTTCATAGTATTCTCTTATAATCCTTTGTATTTCTGTGGTATCCATTGTGATTTCTCCTCTTTCATTTCTAATTTTATTTATTTGTGCCTTCTCTCTCTTTTTCTCAGTGAGTCTTGCTAAGGGTTTGTCAATTGTGTTTATCTTCTCAAAGAACCAGGTCTCAGTTTCATTTGTCCCTTCTACTGTTTTTTTGGTCTCTATTTCATTGATTTTTTTCTCTAATTTTTATTATTTCCCTCCTTCTGCTGACTTTGGCCTTTGTTGGTCCTTCTTTTTCTAGCTCTGTTAGGTGTAGTTTAAGATTACTTATTTGAGATTTTTCTTGTTTGTTGAGGTAGCCCTGTATTGCTATGAATTTCCCTCTTAGTACCACTTCTGCTTCATCCCATAAGAGTTGGCATGTTGTGTTTTCATTTTCATTTGTCTCCAGGTATTTTTTGACTACTCCTTTGATTTCTTCACTGATCCAATGGTTGTTCAGTAGCATGTTCTTTAGTCTCCACATATTTCTGACTTTCCCAGCTTTTTTCTTGTAGTCGATATCTAGTTTCATAGCATTGTGGTCAGAAAAGATGCTTGATATGATTTCAGTCTTAAATTTATTGAGACTTGCCGTGTTTCCCAACATATGGTCTATCTTTGAGAATGTTCCATGTGCATTTGAGAAGAATGTGTATTCTGCTATTTTTGGATGGAATGTTCTGTATACACACACACACACACACACACACATATATCATCTATCTGGTCTAGTGTTTCATTTAAGGACACTATTTCTTTGTTGTCATTCTGTCTGGATAATCTATACATTGATACAAGTGGGGTGTTGAGGTCCCCTACTATTATTGTGTTGCTGTCAATTTATCCCTTCAGATCTGTTAATAGTTGCTTTATATACTTTGGTGCTCCTGTGTTAGGTGCATATATATTCATAAGCATTATGTCCTCTTTGTGGAATGTCCTTTTATCATTATATACTGCCCCTCTTTGTCCCTCATTGTCTTTTTTATCTTGAAGTCTGCTTTGTCTGATATAAGTATGGCAATACCTACTTTCTTTTGCTTGCCATTTGGTGGAGTATCATCTTCCATCCCTTCAGTCTGAGCCTATGTTTGTCTTTAAAAAATCTCATAGATGAGATAACCCATTTTCTCATAGCCTCTTATCTCCATTAGCAGAAGCTGGTTGGATCCCTTTCCTCTTCCCCTTCTGGGTTACTTTTGTCACAAATTATTATTTTTTGTGTTGTGAGTTTGTGACTAAATTGAAGTGTTTATAATTTTTTTCATGCTTTCCTTCTCTTTACCTTTTATGTTAAAATTAAGTGTTTGCTAACCTGTTCTGACAGGGAGCTGTACCACATTCCTGGCTTTCTTTGTTGTTTTCACAAACTCTATGTGCCTGTCTGAAAGTTCAGTGGAAATGGAGTTAGAATGCACATTTATGTTCTGTTGGGCTTTGTCCACTCAGGTTGGCCTCTGAGCTCTGCGTGTAATCTTGGGGAGACCTCTGGGAACCAGAGATGGGCTGTGAGGGTGGCAGGAAGGATGTCCTGGGCAGAGTTTGGACAAGACAGTGGAAAGTCTGGGAGAGGGAGGCATGTGGGGAGAGGGGTGGATGGAGTGAGAGTCTGGGTTTATAGGGAAGAGGGTGGAGGAGAATCAGGGAGGGGCAGCAGGTTTTCAGGAGGAGGCTGAGCACTGTGAATGGAATAGGGGGACAACTCCTGAGGATGAAGGAAATAATAGGAAAATAAAAGTAAATGTCTAAGAAGCCAGAGGGAGAGGAGTGCATTTCCTTTAAAGAAGGTGGAGATAGGAGCCAAAAGAAGAAAGAAACCCCAAGGGATGCAGGAGCACAAAGCTGAGGACAGAGTGACTGCAGGAGAAGGGACTGATGGGAAAACTTGGGAGAGGGGACATGGTGAGACGGGGAGAGGATCTTGTGGGGAACCTGGAGTCTAGACATCCGGAGGGATTGGAGAGTGTGGGGACAGCACAGAGGCAGAAATAGAGGTGAGCCTGGTGTGGAATTCAAGAAAGGAAGGGAGGGGGGTGCGGGGGAGTGGGAACAGGAGGTGGGGGGGTGGTATTCCGAGCATAGGAGGGTTCTGGGAGCTCAGCCAGGGCTAAGAGCGATAAATGAAGCTGGAGAGTGGGTAGGGCTAGGAACAAGCTAAAGGGAAGGGAGAGCAAAGACCAGAGTTTTCCAGAGGACACCAGTGCCAGGGCTGAGAGATGGGGAGTTGGCTATCACAACAAGGTCTGGGTCCTAAAATTTCAGCCTCACGTGCCTGGCAGAAAGAAGAAAATGCCACAGGTTGCCTTGGCCTCCATCCCCCAGGCCTTCTTCAATGCAGCCAGAATATTCCCAAGTTGGATTCTCAAGGGCTCTAGGATGAAGTGAAGGAGAAGGAGGCACCAGGGAGGAGTTGACCGGTTGCCAGGGGACTGAGATGTGAGGAGGGCCCAGGGTGCAGGGGGAGAGAATGGAAGGACAGCCTGGGCTGAAAGTTTGCTGGAGGAGATGTGCAACAAAGGGCTGAGGGTAGGCACCCGTGCCCTGGATGCCTGAGAGTGCAGCTGTAGGTGGGGAGGGTCCCTCAGGCTTCATAGGGTTGGGCCAACACTTTTCATTTCTTGTATAGAAAAAGGCCTCTATCTAAGGCAGTGGCGTGGAAATTTCTAGCAACAACACGTGGAGTCCCTATTCATTCCACAAGAGGAAGCTCCACTGTGAAGCACCTGGGATCCTCAAGGTGGGCCTGAAAGCAAGGGGCAGAGACTGGCCTCCGGGAGCAGGGAGTACACTGCTCTTGCAGCTGCCGAAGCAGGTGCCCACAGGGTTTGGGAGACCTGTGGGCAGCGGGTCTGGGCCCCAGTGAGCCAGAAGTTCTCCTGTGGACCGCCTGCCCGTGGGTCTTGTTGGGGAAGCCTTCTCCCTACTGCCACAGAGGTGAATGTTGACATCCTGAGTTTGGATCCAGGAGGTTCCAAGAGAAGAGTCTTGGAGGTTGTACCTTCCCAGATCAGCCCCCGGGAGCAGCTGCGTTCCATGCACGGGGAGAGTTGTGGCCCTGGCACCCTCTGGCCCCTCACAGAGGTTACACTTTGCTGATCCAGGATGTCTGCACACACCTGACTTTCATGACCATCACCACAGCCACCTCACCCAAAGTTGGTTCCTCTGATTGGATTCTCTGAGCCCCATTCATTCTGCCCCCTACTCTGTCCCGCCATTCAGGCTGCTGACTCTGCCCAGACTGTACTTTGCATAGCTCCCCTGCAAGCAGGAAATGCGCCTTCCAACCCGGTGCCCCCTGCTGGGTACATCTCCCACCGAACACTTGCCCTGCCCACACGGGAGGTTCTCACAGCCCTCTCGGGACACTTCAGACCAGAATTTCAGCCTTGCAACCATCCTATTGAGTGAACCCCATCCAGGCTGCCTGCCCTCAGCACCCTTGTCCCCCTTGGAGATCTCTTGGCCCCATCACCGGGGTGTTGTCCACCTTGAGACAGCCTATGCTGCTCAGGGTGCAGGCCAGAGAGCCCTAGCTCCACTGAGAGGGAAGTCAGCCCAGAACACATCAGGGAGGCCTACACTCATTCGGCAAAGACTGTGTTTATTTTCAAAGTCCAATCTAGACCGATTGCTTTGTCGGGCTGTCAGGCAGGCAGGCAGGCAGGCAGGCGTGCACGGTGCTGGGCCTCCACTGACAGTGTAGTCAAAGAGTTGGGGACAGACCATTCCAGCAACTGGCTGATGCGAGGCCAAGAAGGTGATCATTCTCCACCGGAGAGGGAGAGACCTTGCCTCCTGGGTTGCTCAAGAGTCAAAGAACCACGATCACCACTGGAGCTTTCGGGAAGGCCTTCTTGTTTTGCAACACATAGGGCATATTGGTTTTGCAAATGTGGACCGACAATCAGGTTGTGTCCAACTGGAGCCATCAGGCCCAGTGCCACCATCACAATCTCCTTGCATAGAAACGTGCACAGGTGTTTCAACAACCATATTGACCATGTCTCTTCACATATCGTGAATTTCTCCGTGAGATACAATTGTCCCTTCTCAATGAGGAGAGTAGCCATGATGTGCACTGCGAATTCAGCGGCTTTGTGTTTTAGGAATGAAATCATAGTTTTCTCAGAGAGCACGGTGAGTGTGCCGGTTTGCTTCAGTCCCCCAGAGGACTCTGCAGAGTCTGAGCGTGGGACTTTTATACACCATCCAGGCAGGGTGGGTCTGGTGGGTGAGCTTGTGCTCACCACCCCTCACTGGCAAATGTCTTAGCCAAACATACACACAACAATTCAGGCTCCTGGCCGTTGCCTTGGCCAAACATACACATAACAATTCAGGCTCCTGGCCAAGGCATTTGAGCTTAGCTAAAACCTAAACTACACATCACCATTCAGGCCCCTGGCCGAGGCATTTGCCAGTGAGATCAGCTAAAACCAAAACTAGACATAAGCATTAAGGATCATGGCCAAGTCACCTGCCAGCGAGCCCAACTAAATGCAAACATAGACATAACCACTCAGGCTCCTGGCCAAGGCACTTGCCAGCGAGCTCAACACCCAGTTTCCGTCTGACTCACTTACCCAATTGCTGCCAAAGCAAAGCACACTTTGTTTACCAAAATTCATGTCGTCCTGTATGATATACTGGTTGGACACCGACTTTAGAGATTTGAGATACGAGAGACCGGAAGGAGAGAGATTTATACCCATCGAATTTGTACGCAAAGAGGGCAGAACAGGAGAATCACTGGAGCCTGGGCACAGGGGACGAGAGCGGGCCGAAAGGCGGGGAGAGGTAGAGCCCAGAGTCGAGAGATGAGAACAGCCACCAGATGCTGGCAAAGGCTAGCGAAGGTTCCCACCAGAGGGCTTCTGCTGGGAGCTTGCTTCAGCCCACGACACAGCTTGAAACCCGGTTGAGACTGTCTGCTTCCAGGCCTGTGAGAAAAGACATTTGTGTTGTGCTAGGAGAAGAGGTGGTGGTCCTCGGTGACAGGAGCCACAGGCAAGTGGTAAGAGTAGCCTTCATTGCGGGCCACCTTGCACGTCCCCATGGAAAGAATGGGACTCGACTCTGTTGAGGGCTCTCTCAAAGCTTCTTCTTCTACCGGGGAAACAAGTGTCTTTTCGTGTTTCAGTAATGGGGCCTGAGCACTAGGTCTCTGATGAAACAAAATGAAAGGAGGTGAGGTTTGGAGATGTGACCCAGGAGTCAGCAAGTGAGTGAAGGCAGGAAACGGCCCCGAGCCACAGCGGGAGGGAAGTGCCTGTGTGAGAGGGGCCCTAGGAGGCCTGGCAGGCAGCTGCCAGAGGCCGGGAGTCCAAAGACTTGTGCGTTGAGTGGAGATCCAGTTTGGGCTGGGCGCAACGATCCACAGAAGAGGGTCTTTCTGAGCCCCGGAGCAGTGGCCCTGGACATTGCGCCTGAGGAAAGCACCGGCTGCAGAGTTTCTCTGTCTGGTGAGTCTCATGCTGGATGGTGCTGGATTTGAGAAAATTGTGCCAGAGCCTTTTTGCGTCCCCTGGCATTTTCAGATTGTTGTTTTTGTAGCTGTGGTGCTTCCCTGAAAGTGCTTCTGCCTCAGCCACCGGCCAGAGTGCCCCATATTCCACCCAAGACTGTTCAGAGATTTGTACACAAGGACTTTTTTAGGTTCTTTTGGGCCGAGTCTTCCACAGCTTCTTACCTGTCTTTTATTCACCCTGACTCTGACACTGTTGTCATTCTGTGTACATTTTCATCTCTCCTTCACGGAACAAGATTACTTAGATTTTTAAGGATAGTTTGTCCTAAAACCCTGCAACTCCAGTAGACAAGCAGGTTCCTGCCATGTTGGCCACCCACACACCTGCACTAGACCACCCTATTCAGGTCCCTGCCCATCCTTGGGTGTAGGCCACACCTCTGTGTCTCCATTTCTTTTCTCTCTTTCTTGTTTTTACAAATGCCACATGCCTATTCTAAGTAGAGTCCAAAAACAGAACCTGGGAAATAGTAGAAAGAATCTATCCTCTGGTTCTGTGTCATTTTTTTGTTCCTTTTGGCCTCTGGGGTATTTGGGTGAATCCTTGGAGACCTGGCCATGAGGTGGAGCGTGCATAAACAGAGTTGGAGATTGAGGGATGGGGTCTGTACAGAGTCCAGATGAGAAATAGCAAATCCTGGGTATGGTTTCAAAGTGTTAAGCATGATTTTGGATATGGTGCGGTCATGTAAGAGGGCTCTTTTTGGGGAGCTCCAGGATGGAGCTGAGGATTCTGGGTGAAAGACTAACTTACCTGTTAAAGGAGGAGCACCTGGACTTGGAACAGTGAATTGGGTATACCATCATTCCACGCTTGGATGGACATGATTGTGAGACACAGAATTGGAGGGAAGGATAATATTCTTGAAGACTCAGCTTAGTGCCCTGACACTGGGCACAAGAGCTAGCACCAGATGTACAGGGCAACAGGGGACATGGGACAGTTGAAAAGGGAGAGAGGAAGATGACCATTCATTGGGGGCTAGGGCTCTGGAGAGTGGTGAAGGATTGGAGGAGGAAGGATGCCATGAATGCAGACGACTTGAGCTGAGGGCATTTGGAGAATCAAGTCAAGAAGGGAGTTTGAGCATGGGGTAGTCAGACTAGGAAAGGAATCTGGGATGGAGTCTGGGGGCAGGTAGTGAGTGTAGGGCAGGGTTGGGGGTCAGGACCAAACTGAAGGCAAGAGCTTGGGACACAATGGTTTCATGGATCAGGTCATGAGTGCCAGGAAAGGCACAACCTTCCTCTCACAAGAACCATTTCCCTCTTCCACATCTCACATGTGTGAATCTTTTGTCAGAGATTCTGGGTACTGCTGTTTTCATCTTCTCAGGCTTTTGTGTGTTTTTCAAGGGGGTTGGAAGGCAACAAGTTAAGTCAACCTGGGATGTCTATCCTGGACATCATGGGGAATCTCCGACTTAACATGTCCACAACAAAGACCTGTTCTCTCCCACCTCCCAACCTGACCTTCCCAGAGCCTTCCTCTTCTCAGTCAAGTTCAATTCCATCCTTCCAGTGGCTCAGGAGGGAAATCATGGTGTTATCCTTGACGTCTTTGTTGTTCTCTCAACAATCTCTAATTCACTGGCAATCTGCTTGTAAAATATAAATAGAATGCAAACACTCAAGTCCAAACCACCACCACTCCTACATGGGGTTTTTGTTATGTACCTGGTCTTCCTGCTTCTTCCTTGTTCCCCCTTCCCTTATATCTCTCTCTTCACAGTAGGATCTCTGAATCTTCAGAGATGAATTCTTTCAAAGCCCAAGTCAGGTCATCCTTTTTCTACTCAAAGCCCTCCTGTTGCTCACATCTCAATCACACCAAAATCCAAAGTCTTCACCACAGCCCACAGGCCCAGGTGAGTGCCAATCAAAGTGCTGGGCTGCATCAAGACAGGGAGTTTCCACTGGAAGGTCAATCAACTCAATATTTGGTCAAGAATGTCTTCCAATGAAGAAAATGTCAGCTGAAATAAACAGGACACATAGTGATGTGGTTGATCTACTTTCTGGCCCAAGCCCCTTGGTCCTTGCAGATCACCCTGTGAGTAGCACTATCCTGTACAACCTGGTCCCTGCCTACACTCTCATGTCATCCTCCTCATCCCATCTGTTGTGGTCACAGTGACTTCCTGACCCTCAAACATGCCAAGCAAGCTCCTGCCCCAGGGCCTTTGCACTGACTGGTCCTTCTCCCTGAAATAATCTTCCTCCAGAGACATGCATGAACCTTCCCTCCCTTCCTTCAGGTCCTGCTCAAATGTCACCTTGTCATGGAAGATTTTCTGACCATCTCATATAAAATAGGAAGACCTCCCATTTTAACCACTCCCTGTCTCCTTCACTCACTTTATTTTCTTTGAGAGGACTTATCACCACCTGAAATACTGCTTATTTCTTTGTCTTGACTGCTTCTCCTTCGTCACTAGAACTTCAGCTCCCCAAGGCCAGTGACTGTCTGTCAGGCTTGTGTCCCCTGTAACCACTATGATCCTGCATAGAATATGTGCTCAGTGTTCAGAAAATGAATTAACTCACCTGTGAATAATTGTACACTGGGCATTGAGTGCAGTCACTTCAATTTCACTGTCTGTAAAATATGGATGATTCCAGCCCTGTCAACATGTAGGAATCATGGAAGGATGGGCCTCACTCCTGGTATCTGTTACAATATAACAAAACACCCCAAACTTAAAATTGCTTCACGTCTGAAATGGTGAGGGACCTGAAAACTTTATAAACTCCATCATGATGAAAGATGATAAATTTGTGCACAAGGGAGACAAAGGAACCAAAATCTTGGGTGAATGTTTGCAGGAGGAATATTGGGGGTCCCTGTGGAGGGTCCACCCTCCTGGCTTTTCATGTCATCCCTCACGTCATGTCTGTGACAACCCTGAGAGAGTCACACTGTTCTCATGCTGCTTTTACAGAGAGAAGACAGAGACTCACACTGGTGTTGTCACTTAACCACGCCCATGTGAAATAGTGAGACTGTTCTCTCTCTTAACTGCACACACGCGTGCGCACACACACACACACATGCAACGTATGTTAGACCCATGGATTAGTGTCTGGCTCCTTTTTACTGAACCTTGTGTCTCTGAGTTACATCCAAGTTGACATGTGTGGTCTTATTTCTCTCATTGTCATAACTGCAAGGTTTTTACACTTTCTCAGCAAATGACATTTATTAAATTACACTTATTAAAGGCAGGATCATCTAATGTCTATGGAAGATGATCTGGATATTTTGAAAAGAAACAGCCGTTACACTTTTAACAGCATATTATACCTTTCAAACGGCAATAGCTTTATACTTAACAAGGAGATACGTTCATTTCATTTTCTATAAGGACAAGCTCATTACTTTGTTCTCCTGTCTCAGGATTGTGTTGGCTCTTCATGGTTTTCTCTGGTTCCTAACAAATTTTAGGATTGTTTTTTCTACTTTTGTGAAAAATGCCATTGGAAGTTTTATAGGGATTGCATTGAATCTGGAGATTGCTTTGGGTAGTACAGACATGTCAATAATATTAATTCTTGCAATTCAAGAGAACAGAATATCTTTTCATTTTTTTGTCTTACCTCAATTTCTTCCATCAATACCTGATATTTTCCAGGGTGCAGGTCTTTCCCCTCCTTGGTTAATTTGATACTGTGTTTAATTGTTCAATAGCAAGTCTGTCTTCTTCATGGGGCAGACACAGTAGGACAAACGATGACGAAAGGACAGAGTCGAGGACACACACAACTGGCCACTGGCCAAAGAGAAGCCAGAAAAGTGGTAGTTATGCACCAGAGGAAGAGTATTTTTCCCAGATTGCCTGGAGAGCACAGATTTAGTGAGAGAACTTAAACCACAATGACAACTGTTGGTTTCTGAAACATCTTCTTTTGAAATCAATGTGAGATACTTCTTAATGATTTATGGACAATCAGATTGCATACAACTGGAGCGAGGTTACCCAGAATGAAAGCCAAGGTCTTTTTCAACAGAAACGTACAGCTCTCTTTTAAGCACCACAGGGACATCCATTGGTTCTCTGGAGATGTCATGAACCACCATGTGAGATGCATTCTTATCCTATTCATGACAAAGGGAACCACAACCTTGATAATCAATTCCATGGCCTTGTGTTTTATAATGGACATGATTGAATCCTTGGGAACACAGCAAGTGCACCTGTCTGCTTCAGTGTGGATGATGACTTCAGGCCTAGAGAGCCAGCCTTTAATAGAAGTCACCAGGATGAGTAATGCTCCACCCTCCAGTCCCAGCAGCCAGTTTCTCAGACAGTTTATGTTTGAATCAGTGGTCTAAGAGAATTATGGCATTTCTCAACAACACAAGGCAAGGACCAATGACCCTACCTTCCATGGCAATGGTAAAACTGATAGTGCATCTCTCAGATAGGCCAGGGAAGGAGAGAGAGTACAGAGTGTGCACCATCTGGTTCTGGGTCCTACAGTTGGTGGATCTTCTGAGAAGCAATAAGGAGGTCTCTGTTTCCCTTTCCAGCAACCTTGCAGCACTCACATGCTCCAAAGAGGCTCCCTCTCCTCTAGCTAGGACACGGGGATTGTGCATGGGAGGAAACTAATCCTGTGGGGCAATTTTCTTGCCCCTTTCAAGTTTTCCTTACAGTATGTTCATCCCACAGGCACTTTCATTTTACTTCCTCTTGCCCCCCTGACCATATGCTTCATTCATTCAGTTTAATATCTTCTGGAATGGCCAGGTTTTCTGAAAGACCATTGAGAAATTTAATGGCTTTTGGAAAGTTGGAAATTCTCCAATCTAGCTCATCTAAAAATGTCCTCGCTGGGCATTACATCTTATTCCTCCTTTCTCCTGTTTTGACCTTGACCTTCCATTTAGCTCCCTTGGATCCTTTGATCTATCCTCCTTCAACTAGTTCACCCTCTCTAGCCCTCTATCCATGCCTCTCAGACCTCTTCCTTCCTGCTAGGGCTCCTCAACTGAAGAGAACCTCTGGGGCCCGCTACTCCCATTACGGTTGTTTGAGGGGCTTGGGGACTCTTTGTGCAACCACGGAAGCTGGCTAGATATTTTGTCCTTTGGATGGGTTGTGGAGACACTGAGATGGCTGCCTGGTCTCTCCTGAGTCCCCTCCCAATACTTCATCCAGAGCCTCATGGGCTGACACATGAGGGCTGAGGATAGCTTTTGCGTCCCTCCCACAAATATTGGTGAGAATGCTTCAGGCTTCCTGTTGAGCAGGTTAAGTCAACTTGCCTAATCCCCAGATACCCAATCCTGGTCAGGACATCAAGATGGTGTAAGGGTCAGAGCCAGCAATTTCTATGATCTAAGAAGTTGTCTTTGTTGAATAGAAGCTCTAAGCTCTCTACTTTTGTGTCTGTCTCTACAATTATATGTGTAAGAACTGGGAAAAGGTCAACTGAATCACATTTATATTTTCCAGACTTGGGCATACAGTAATTCAAATTGAGCAGAGCCAAAGCAAAGACTGTCAGGAGTGCTCCAAGGAGGGAGCCAGGGCAAAGGTTTTATAGAAAGACTTGGAAGCCAAACAAGGACATTATTTGAGTGGCTAGAGCTCAAGATTTTGTCTTATTTGGGCAAACCTAGTTGGCTGTCTGTGATTGGTTGTTCTTCAGTTTCCCTTTTAGGGATGTATGGCACTGACCTATCTTAGATTCTAGGTTGCTTGTGTAGGCCACTGAACCATTAGAGTCACCTCAATCTCTTGGTGGTTTGTTTAATGACTTTAACAGTATGTATGTTAGGTATGTGTAATATTTTCCCACCTTTGGTTGATGTTACTAGATGAGCTTCTAAAATCCCTCCAAGGGTCTCTATTGTGAGCACTCTGGAGAAAAATAAATGAATATTCCTAAAATGCCCATAAATTAAGGAAAGTGAATGGATTCTGACAAAACTTTATTTCAACAGTAATGGTATCTTGTTGTATGTCACCGTGAAGATAATTTTCAACATTCTTGGTAACTTAAAACCTTACACAATGCTAAATTAAGTTAATTATTTGCTACTCATTAAATACCTAGATCGATTCTAAGTTAACGCAGTGAAATATTAATTACCAAGAATAATTTTTAAGGTATAAATATTTTTGTGTGTGCTAGTGAATGTTCATTCTTTCACATTGAGAGTGTTACTGGAAGGACTTCTAGGGTTATAGCAGTGTGTGGGATGTATATGCATATGTTCTGCTACAAAATGCTGGGGCATGATAGATGGTTCACAATGGTCCACCTCCTAGTTTTCTCTGTGAAGTAGACATTTCTGTGGTTAAGATTATAACCCATCCATATGAATGAGACTCTAGTAGGAGAAAATATAACAGAGAACAATAGTGTGTGTGGAAGATATGCAGGATGAGATTTCGTTAAGGAAAAAGAGAGTCGTTTGGTCCTAACATGAAATGATAGGTTGTTCCAGAATGAGGAAGAGGAGAGGGTAGGACAAAACCTGAATAGACATAGACTGGTAAAAGGTTCACAGAAAGTGAATTTTGTTTGTCCTGGTCATAGCTGGCCCAGATTTGACAGATTTATGTATAAGAGTTTTTTTAAATGGGGCTTTGGTGAGCAATATTGTACTGATATTTGGTTTTCTTTCTAAGAGAACAAAATTTTCCTGGATTACTGGTCAGCTCTTAATGATAGGTTTTAAAAAGTTTTCACTACCTTCTCTTCAATCTCTCTAGAAGGTAAGATTCTATGTCCTGTCAGAATTGTTCTCTGTGCTTTATGTTGACTTTATCACTTCCTTGATTTTTAAGAAACCAAACCTTCTTACCCTTGAAAGGGTTAAGTTCTTACATCATGTTCCTTCCAATGTTGACTCTTAAAATCCTTTACTGTTTTGTATGCCACTCAATCAACCACATTTCCCAGTCAGTTGCGTTATTTTGGTAATGAACCATCATCAGATTTCTCACTTTTGAATATTTTCAATGAAAAGTTAATCACAGTTATTTTAAGCATCCTGATAGTTTTTTTTGTTTAACTGTGGTGTTTATCTGAGAGCAGTCAACTGCAGGCCAAAGCACCTCATCTTCCACCACAGAGGGCTAATCTCAGAGATCCCTGGACAAGGGCTTTGCTAGGCCCTCATGGGCACAGGCTTCTCATGAAATCCCTTCCATGACTTTGAGATCCCCCTGGTGGATCAGGTCAGTATTTCAGATGTGGGCATGAGACTGCCCACCCAGGATGGAGCAGAACCAGAATGGCTTCCATAGCCATGAAAGGACTAGTGAAGGATGACTATGGGCTGTGTTTGGGTATTGCTTATACTCGAATGTTCTATTTTCTGCAGAGAAGGAAGCCCTTTGTCTTTTCTCTTAAGCTATCTATAACTTATTAAGCATATAGAGTCTGGTCTAGATGCTTAAAATTTGTGAAGCCAATCACACCAGATCAGAGCATTTTCATTTATTTTTAAGCCAACGACTAGATATGTATAATTGTTGATAAACTTAAACAAACAAGGTGGGTTGGGGCCCATTTCTCCTATTTTTAACCAGCAGGGCCATGTGGACACAGGTAAAAAAATGTAAGAACAATAAAATCCAAGCATTCCTTGTATCTGTAAAGCAACAGGACAGATTGTCAGCTTTTTATTTTATTACTTTTTTTGTGAGGAAGATTAGCCCTGAGCTAACATCCAATGCCAATCCTCCTCTTTTTGCTGAGGAAGATTGGCCCTGGGCTAACAGGCGTGCCCGTCTTCCTCTACTTTATATGGGACGCCGCCACAGCATGGCTTGACAAGCGGTGCAGCGGTGCGCCCCCAGGATCCAAACCTGTGAACCCTCGGGCTGCCGCAGAGGAGCACATGCACTTAACCACTACGCCACCAGGCCAGCCCAGATAATCTGCTTTTTAATCAACAAGCCTTGAGATGTAGACAAACCAACAGAGTGAAGAGAAAGCTAGACCCTACAGTGAAATGTCAACTAGTAAATATAGAGGAAACAACATAATTAGAGAATCATGGTAGTAACCACAGCCATCATGGTAGTAACTGATTTAGGCGAGAACACCGATGGATGTTGCTCCAGTGGGTGCAAGTCTGAGGTGGGACAGGACATTCACATAGCACAGCCTCTAAATATCTCCCCAAAATACATCTAAATGCTTAATGCTTATCAAGTACTAAGTATAGAAAACTTATTAGTTACATTTATGGTGGAGAACCTGGAAGATACCATCTCAACCAAATGATAAGGGGATAAATACATTTTATGCACCTCTTGATATCATAGAGAAAATACAGTATCACTTCTGTGGCGTTTCTGCCCAAAATACATAAGCTGATTCTCTTCATGAGGAAATAACAGACAAACCCAACCAGGGATAGTCAACAAAATCTTGTCTGGGAGCTCTTCAAAAATATCACGGTCATGAAACAAAAGCAGACTGAGATCCAGAGACCTGACACCTCAATGTAGCATGTCAGCCTGGACCTGGTCCTGGAACAATAAGGAAAGGGAAAAGGAATTCGTTTTCTTTAATTTTGTTTAATTTTTGCTATAAAAGTATTATTTGGACAATTGGCAAAATTTGAAGGAAGTCTTTGGATTAAATTGTAATTTATATCTGTGTTCATTTCCTGTTATTGATGAATTCATTAGGGTTATGTAAGAGAAAATCCTGGTTATTAGAAAATGCACTGAAGAATTTAAAGGAAAAAGACAACGTCAGTACAAACAAAACATTGTTTTAATCCAACTGACCACAATCAGGGTATTTTTTCCCTTCAGATTTTAAAGCAACAGGGATGTACCCCTTTCTTTTAAACCAAAAGCACCTGAGAAATACAATTTTTCCAAAAATCTTTATCCAGAAGGAAATGACCCACACATATTGTTTGAGGCCCCTCCTCTATTCTCAGTGCTCATGTACTTCATCCTAGAGACGTAAGCATTGATGATGGATGACTGAAGAATGTGTTTAAATTTGGGGGACCAGTAGCCTTCAAGGATCTGGCTGTGGATATGGCTTCTGCACCCCTCTCAGACAAACCTGTATGGAGACATGATACTGGAGAACCACAAGAACTTTCTCTCAATAGCTCAGGGCAATGTTCCAAATTCTCATGTAGCCCATTGTGGTAAGTCTTCATTTCTTCAAGTTTCAGAGTCTCTGGGGTCATGGAAGTGCCCATAAAGTTCATAAAGACCAAAGTTCATAAAGTTTGGGTCTAAAATTCAGACACCAGAGTGCCTGAAACCCTACCACATAGAGAAATAGATATTCTTCTTCACTCTTGAGTAAAAGACTTTGGATTTTAAAGTTTTAAAGTAAAGGGGTAGTTGTAAAGGGCTGGGTTCCTTCTGAAGCCTTACCTGCTTTGAGAGATTTCAAAGATCATGTGTGGCTAATACCAAATTTGGGGGTAATTGTGTCTCCTGTATGTTTTTCCAAGCCCTTATGGCTTTCCCCATTCTCAGGGATTAACTCTTTAAAGCAGATATTATATTCCAATTGGAGCCAGAACAGCTTTCATGATGGAGAGAGAATCCTCCCAAGATGCATGTCCAGGTGAGAACCTGCAGCTGAGAGTTCTGGCAGGTGACCCTTCAGTTCATCATGGTCCAAGGCAGGATCCACTGCCCACATGTGACTACTGAGCACTTGAAATGGGGCGAGTCCAAGTGGACATGTACTGTAAGTGCAAAACACACACCAGATTTCAAAGACTTAGAATGAAAAACAGAGTGCAAAATATCTCATTAATAATTTTATATTGATTACTTGTGGAAATTATAATATTTTGTACAAAATAAAATATAATAAAATCAAATTAAGTTCATCTATTTACTTTTACTTTTTTAGTGTAGTGTGTTAGTTTGCTACAGCTGCCATCACAAAGGTGGCTTAGAACAAACAGGAATTTATTGTCTTATAGTCCTGAAGGCTGGATGTCTGAGATCAAAGGTATCAACAGGGTCAGTTCCCTCTGAGGGCTGTGAGGAAACATCTGTCACTCTCAGAAAACAAATCAATCAAACAGCAAATACACAAAACCTTCAGTGACTTCCTACCACACTCAGACTAAAGCACAGACTCCATCACGTGGCCCCCAAGGCCCTGCATGATCTGCTCCCCAGGCTTCAGGCACACTAGCTGCTCCCAGTTTTGAGGGGAGGTGGGTGTGGGTGTGAGTAGGGAGCGGGGGTCTTCAGGTCCATTCATTCCTTGGACTACATCCCCATTTCCATTAATTTTGTTGTAAGTTCATGAAGTCTAATATCTCCTGAGCGTTTTCTCCAGGAAGACTCCCTTTGGCGTAGCTATTTACACACGCCAGCCCTGCCAGGATCATTTGCAGGGCCCGTTCCAACAGCCTGAAGGACTGGTTCTTACCTTTAGTCCAAAACACAGGTGAGCTGTTGATCCATCTGCCTCAAACAGTGATGGAGTCTGTGATAACATGCTTCTCTGAAGTCCACAGTGTGGAGGATGGAGAACAGTAACTTAGCTATGATCCTTTTCTGCTATTTTTTGAACGAGGTTCAGAGCCACAGGTAATATTTTTATCTCCTAAGACTCCTGGTACTCCTACATATTTGATTACATAATTTCTTGAGTATTTTGGTTTAGTTTTATAGATTAGGACAAGGAGATACCATTTTGCAAATCTCTGTAACCTACAATATGGTAATGGTCTGTCCTACTGGTGGAATCTCTCAAATTCTACTATTTAGAGAAATGCTTCTCATATTCTCAGCTTTCTTGAGAATTACGTGGGGGCTTTTTGAGAGTGGAGATCCCTGGATTCCATGTTCTTGTGGCCAAGCCTGAGATAAATGTGGCTGGGGTGGAGATGTGCTCTCCTTTTAGTGGGAGGAGCTGCAAGGTGCAGGCAAAGGGCATGGATGTGTCATTCTAACATCGGGAAGACAGGAAGATTAAGAAGAATGATCCAATCTGTGATATGAACTCTCGTTTATTAGATGTAGAAGACCTAACCATGAATCCTTGCATTCAAAATAAATATTTGTTAAATGACAATCCAATTCTCTCACCTTGAGATTTCACATGTGTGCAAGGGCCCATCTCACACACACATCACGCACACACACATACACACACACACACACACACACACACACACACACCCCTCAGGGAACCTACAGGATCCTGGACAGCACCAGGCAGGCATCAGGAGCAGAGCAAAGAGAGTGAGTGACCCCCACGGTATCCCTGGGGCAGTCAGCTCAGAGACTGTCCTGAGGGTTGAGATGGGACTGGGGCAAATTCAGGTGCCTCAGAGGAGTGGGGGGCCTACTGGGAGGACGGAGGACATTAGAAATCTGGGTACTGATATCCAGGGAGGAAGGCCCACTATTCCCAAAAGAGAACACATCCCTCTGTATGTGGGCCCTGCACATACAGAGAGTCCCAGGGCCAGGCTGCCAGTGTCTCAGCTCCAACACCAACCGTGCTCCAAGGTGCAGAATTTGCAGTCTGTGCCTCAAATGGGTTGGATTGAGGTTGACAGTGACATCAAGGGAAGCCTATAATTCCAAACTCAAAAGCCTGTCCTACAAAATAAGAAAATACCCATGGATTCTCTATCCCCAGGGCACACACAGCCCACATCTAAACTGGCAGGAAGTTCAGTCATTTCCTGGGTTCCTCCCCCAGAGGTCCACTTGCAGACACACAGGGTGGCTCACAATTGTCCCTGCATCTCTCCTTTGTTCAGCTGCTGCCACCTCCTGGCAGATGATTGATAATCAGGACGGTGGAGCCTGAGAGCCTGGACCCACAGCTGAGCAGGAAGGCAGGACTCAGCCTCCAGACTGGTGGGCACAGGGGGGCACTGACCATTCTGAAGACTTGGGGGTATCAGGAAACTTGAGCAGTCAAACAGAGTTCCTCAAGTGTGATGGGGACAGAGAGCTGATGTAGAATGGGGTCGGGGATCAGAACTGAGGGACCTCAGCCTGAAGCACTGAACTGGGAAGTTTTTGAATGTTGACAGAGAAAAGGCTGGATTCTACAGAGGAAATGACTGGGCTGCAACACCTGAGAGGGCTGTGCACTCCTGTCTGCCCACCATCTACCACCCCTCCCTCCAGGAGTAGTGGCCTTTCCTCAAATCCACCTGCCCAAACTCACTTGTGTCCAACTCTACATGAAGGGACTCTGGGGTCCCTTTCCTGCACTGCAGGGAGGCGAAGGGGAGGTTGAGTTCCCCACAGACAGCCCAGCAATGGTGTCCTGAGAGGTGGAGTTGGGCAGGACCTCACACTCCCCACGTCCTGGGTCTTGATCTGGAGTTTATGGTGAAGCCCAGACACCACTGAGAGAAGCTGTGCCACAGCAAATGACACATCTCTCCTGATTCTTCCCAGTAGGAAGGCTATTGAAATTCCTGGGAGGACCAGTATCCTGCTATGGAAGGCCCAGTCTGGAATGTTCCACACCAGCCTCGCCAAGGGCCACGTGCACAGATGGGCTTGTGGCCTTCATGGCCACAAGCTTATGGCCATTTTCCCCAGTGTCCACACCTGGACAGGGGCATCTGGGCCCTGAGTGTCCAGTCTTCACTGCCCATTGTGCCTGGAACCATCTTCTTCTCCAATGACTTGGGCCCTGGGATTGCCTCCAAGTCACCAGTCCACGCTCCCACATCCTCCAATGGGAAGTTCCTCCCTGGGGTCCCTGATGTCTGTCTCAGGATCATTACTCAGACCAAATCTAAGGAGTTTTTGGGGGCTGGGACTTGTGGCAGTAGAAACAGTTACATTTGTCCCAGGTGATGGAAAGGTCCCCAGGAGCACCAGGAGGAGCGTGAGTGCCTTCTAGTGGATGGTTCCTGCTGGAAGAAGAGCAAAAAGGGGCTAAGAGAGCTGAGAGGTTAGGGCTGCCCTTGGAGAAAGGGCACATTCGCGTTCAGTGGGAGGCATATTTAGGGGTGATTAAATTATGGCTGCCTGTAGCTCATAAGCTGTGGTTTTTTAAAGCATACAACCACAAGTCAAAATGACACCACTGAGTTCTACTACAAAGTCAGATGAGGGAAATAGTATAGACATTATGATGAAAAAACACAAGATGATAAATCTGTTTGCTCCGGCATTAGACAGTCTGCTCTGATGCTCTTACCATCTTAATAGGCGGCTTTATGAATACAAAGTCATGTCTATCATTAGGAAAACATACCTTATTAAGAAGAAAATTATATCATAGGAGTCTCTCTTTTTTCAGAATCATACACCTTGGCATCATTCCTTAAGAATGATTCTACACCCAAGAAATGGACTTTGTCAGAGACTGACCAGTGTCAAGGCCTCAATCCCAGCCCCGTGGGCTGACAGCACCCTGCCCCCAAAACCAGGACCCACTCTGAAGCGCAGAAGCCTTTGATGTTCCCTCTCTGGGGGAGTCTTTTTAGTGTCCTCACCATTCAGCCGTCCACTCTCACACTCTAGGCAAAATCTGTTGTCCACTCTTGGATTTGATACTGAAATTACCGACCTCTATTTCTGTCCTTCAAGCATCCCAACACTGTGACAGGTCCAAGAAGTAACTTCTGGTCTTTGCTTTGAGAGAAGAGATCTCAAAACAGTTGCCTTCACCCACCTTGAACAGACCTCCACTTGAGTGCCGTCATCATCACCCAGAAGGATTGGGACACCTGTTTTGGTATCAGATGCTTTCCACTTCTTATGGGCAACTGTCACTGTCTCCACAAGGATGACCAGTAGAAAAGGACAAAGAGAAATTGCATTAGTCTTGAAAGAAGATCCATAGGAAAGCATGAAAGCTCAAAATCATATGAGAGTCCACATAGAATCCACATTCTTGTCCTAAAACATGAAACCTTGTCAGCCTTCACCATTTCCTTAAGAGAAAAACTACAAAATGTGACATTAAAAATGAACTAGAGAATAAAACATGCATCACAGTCACTGATAAAACTAAAATAGTTGTTTTCCTTAAAAGAGCATCCAGTGCATTCTGTTCATTTTCACAATGATGAAACAGTGTCCTTCTGTCAACAGGCTATCTAGAATTTTGTGACCTGGTAGAAATTACTCCTCTTTTCCCTTTGAATCTCAAATACAAATCTAGAGATGGCTCCTGGCCCTCTCCCAGATCCCACTGCCTGCGACCTGCAGCAGGACAAGCCAAGGCTGGAGATCCTGTGGTCCTTAAGACGGCGGAGGTGCTCTGGGCTGTCCTGGCACCCTGATGTCCTCATGCCCCGGGGCACTGACGGGCAGGTACAAGGCCTATGGCCAGATAGTCCCAAGCTCTCTTTATGGCTCCTTCCCAACCGTCACCAGAACCCTGTGCTCTTTGCCTCTAGGTGCTTCCAGGGACATCAGAAAATTCTGGAAGCCAAACATCTACTGGAAAGCACTGACTCCGTGCTCAGCTTTCATGGGCAGCTCCAGGATGTGTCTAGACCCTGTAATAACCCTCTAAGATGGTGCCACCAGACAGACCCTCCAGTCCCCACCAGTGGTAATCTCCGAGCCTTGGAGGCACTTTCCCACAAGACCCCTCGATCGCATCACCTGGCCCTTCTCTCAGATGCTGGGAGCATCATGTGGGTGGAGGGTTTGGTTGGCATGGCACCTAAGAGCATCCAGACCCCTGTGCCGGAGAGGTGGTGATGAGCTCTCAGGAAACGCCAGGATGGGAGATAGAGGTTTGATAAGGAGCCTGCAGTGAGAGCAGGAGGCAGAGCCAGGGTGCAGACCACCACAAATAATCTCTAATGAGACATGAGGACATCAGGTTCCTTCCTTGGGCCCAGGGGGAACTCTGAACAGAAGCCTCCACTCCAGCCACAATGTCTGCAAGGATGAGACCTGAGCCAGGCCAGATGCCTAGCCATCCTTGTCTGTGTGCAGTGCTTAATAAACACTGTTAAAAGAATAAGAGAAACCACATACTGGAAGCCTGTCACTCCCATGTGACACTTGTGGGTCAGAGCATGTTCCATGTAGACGTAGGGGCATTGGCATCAGCATGGGAGGAGGCCAGCAAGTGCCTGTGGCTGTCTCAGAGATGGGCCTTTGCCCCTTGTAGAGTCAGGAGGGATGACAGGGGCCTTTTAACAGAGAGGGGTCATTCCCCATTCATCCTAGAAAATCACACCTCCTCCCCATCTCTACCTTGTGAGTGACTTCTCCTCTCCCCAGAGGCCCTGGGACAGCAACCTGTGTCCTTCTTCTTCTCACAGAGACCTGACCTGACACAAACTTTGGATACTCTACTTAGGTAATGTTGCACCCAGGGGAGGTTGGAGCTCTACCCTGATCACAAAGGAAGTCAGAGGGTGACTCCCTGTCCCCAAGGTCCCTGGCCTGTGGGGACAACTGGCTGTGGTCCCTTGGAGACATCTCACCAGCCAAAGGTGTCCAGGGGAATGGGGGGAATTTCCCATCCAGGATAGGACAGGAAATGCAGGACATGTTTGTTTCCATCTCAGAGGGGCTGAAGGGCCCATGGGGACCTCCCTTCTCCTCACAGAGGAACCCACAGGATTCCCTGTCTGAGTCTCCACATGGACCTGCTCTATCTCCTGGGCCCTGTGGGGAGGCCTAGAGCAGAAGACAGACAGGGATGCAGATGACTCAGATGCAACGCCCCAGTGCTGTGATGGGAGAAACACAGGGCATTCTGGGGTCCAGCCCTTTAGGCCTTGAGACATCCTAAGCTGCCTCGAGAACTCAAGAGACCACTCACTGGGTCTGTCTTTTGAACCTCAGGGGCAGAGAGCGCCTCCTGAGGCAGCATGTCCACAAGGCAGCACAGGACACTGGATCAGGAGGCCATTGGACATTGCCTGTCTTCTCCTTGGGCTCACCCTGCACTGGGGTGGAGTCGGGAAGCTT
Organism: Ceratotherium simum simum; assembly: GCF_057802395.1. Taxonomy (NCBI): domain Eukaryota; kingdom Metazoa; phylum Chordata; class Mammalia; order Perissodactyla; family Rhinocerotidae; genus Ceratotherium; species Ceratotherium simum. The sequence continues at coordinate 20,295,903 of NC_141932.1, read as the reverse complement.
GGGACCCACAGTGACAGAACACTGGCTGAAAGGCCCCTCAGCCTGGAGTTCAGAGCCCACCTCTGTCCAGGGCTCAGGGCCAGGTCACAGGCTCGGGAGCCTGGTCAGCTCTGACATTGGCTACAGGTTTCCTCATGCCCTCCAGGGGGCGACATTAGGACACACAAACAACACACAGGAAATGAAGTCACGAATGTGGCTTTGGCTAAGGAGGTGGAGAAGGAGCCTGGTTGCCATTCCTCTATCCAACAGATCCTCCTGGGTCCCTCCTATGTGCTGCTCTGTCTCACCTGCCCCTTCTAAGGGCCTCAGAGCACCCTGCTCTGTCAGGGGTCCCTTTGTAGCTCCCAAGTCCCAGCCTCACACCACCTAAGGGGAAGGCGGGGTGACCAAAAGAAAGTCAGCCAGGCAGAGGACAGAGGTCCCCAGGATGGTCAGGGAGCACATGGACAGGCTCTGGGCCACAGCTCAGTAGACACACACGGAGAGGGAGGATCTCCCCAAAGACTTCCCCTGAGGACCAGGGACCCCACAGCCATCTGACCTCCCACTACCATCCTCTCACCCAGGACACACAGGAAACCTCCCCCTACACACCCAGGAACTGCAGCTCCATCTGAGACACCCATACTCGGTCTCTGTCCCTGGAAGCAGAGGCCAGTCTTGTGACCCTCGAGATGGAGGGCAGGTCTGCTCACCAGTCATCACTCAGCTTGCCCCTTTCTCACCCCCAGAGTCATCTCTGTGACCATCCTGCTGGAAGCAAATCCAACCTTCCCAGAGCATTTGAGGACACAGGGAAGGCCCTGGTGCTCAGATGGGTTTTTGTGTCACAAATGGAAATAATCCCCCTGGTTTGGGGACTCCTGGGTCTCTGTGTGGTGCTGACAGACCCCCAGGCCAGGATACAGCAGAGACCAATGCTGGGGTGGGTGGGTTATCCTCTCAGGGGACAGGGGTCCCCATTGGCCTTGCTGTTGAAAGTGGGCTCTACAGGCCAGTGTGATCAGCATCACCTGAGAGCTTGTTAGATGCAGACTCTCAGGTCCACCCCAGAATCTATATCTTAACAGATCTGCAGACCCTCCCTGTGCACAGGAGATGGGGAGAGGCTGCCCCACCCTCACATCATGGGGTCTCAGCTTGGCTGGTCATCAACGTTACCAGAGCAGTTGCTAAAGTAGCCTTTCTAAGGTGTCACTAAAATATTCATAATCTTTATAAAGTTCCTCAGGTGATTCGGACGCACGGTGGGGGTGACATACCTGTGATGAGTGTTTCTCATTAGTCCCCCATCTCCTGCTATGAAGGGAAAAGCCAGAACTAACTCAGAGAGGTAGAGCGTGACTGTGCACTTGGGCCCAGAGCTTTGGGGACTAGCCAGGACACAATGCCCCAGGCTCGTGCTTGTCCATGGAAGGGTGTGTGTGTGTGTGTATGGGGATGAGAATCACTGCTAAAGAAGGCGGAGGATTCAGCAGTTCCAAAGGAACAGAAATATAGATAGAATGGAAAGAGAAAGATGGGACTGAGGGAGGCAGGAATGAGGGGACAGAGAGGGAGGGTTCTTGGTTGAGGCCCTGTCTCCAGCCCATGTGACTTGGCAAGGACTCCTGCCCTGGGAGGAGGCTCAGCACAGAAGAAGGAAGGACAGTAGAGTCTGTGAGCATTTCTGGAGGCAAAGTTCTTCTTACAGAGGGAGGGACAGAGCAGGCAGCAGACACTATGGAGCCCCCTTCAGGCCCTGCCCATGGAGGGCGTGTCCCCTGACAGGGGCTCCTGCTGGCAAGTGAGAGGGGACAATTCCCTGAGGGTGGGTGGGAGTTGGGAGAACAGAGACTGGCTGAGGTCTCTGGGGAGGACAGGGCTCTGAGACGGGATGGAAGACTTCTGTTTGGCCCTGAGGTGAGAGGACGCGGGAGCAGAGTAGGATGAGGGGAGAAAGCTCAGGAACAGGAAATCCTCAGTGAACTGGAACTGGTGAGGGCCAGGAAAACCTCAATTACTGTTCATTTCTCAAGTTATTCATCACTGACTATTGCATTTTGAAAACTGATTATAATAATAATTTATGTGAGGTGACAGCAAAAAAAATAACATAACCAGGGGCACTAAACATTGTCCTTAACCACCACTGTCAGATATTAACAAACAAACACTAGGAAGTGGAGGGCCCTGGGAACGCACATTCACTCATCCACAGGTTTTTGCAGACTGTTCCAGGCATTGGGGGAACAGCAAGATCAGACAAGTCCCTGCCCTCAGGAGCTCATATATCATGGGGAGGAGGACACATAAGCAAAGAGATCTAGAATGTGATGTCAGGGACTGACAGTGCCATGAAGGGAACAGAGCAGGCAAAGGTCAGACAGTGAAGACAGGGGTATGTAGAGCAGATGGTCAGGGAAGGCATCTCCCAAGGACGCCCCTGAGAGTGAGCAGGGCTCTGAGGGCAGTGAGGGAGTGAGCTGGGCAGACACCTGGGAAGAGTGTTGGGAACAGAGGATATAACAAGTTCAGAGGGGCTGAAGTAATGGTGGTCATGCTGCTTACCTTGACCAGCAGACACAGACACAGACACAGACACAGACACACACACACACACACACACACACACACAGTCTAAGAGATGAAGAAACCTGCTCAAGATCCAGGGCCTCATCTTTCCATCCCAATACATAGCTTGTCAAAGTAAATAATCAATAACCAATCTATAGATTAGAGAAGTATTTAAGGAGATAGTGTGAGGACCCACCCGAAGGTGTTCTCTTCCCCAGGGAAAAAAGCGCTCCAGGGAAGCGTGGGGCAGAGTGTGGTTATACACCACTTCAGAACAAAGAACATATATCAAGTATGACAGGAATGCAATGTTTTTTAAAGTCACGAGGAGATGCTCAGCACGTACACAGCAGGTCAACTTGTCCTTGGTGCTCTTGGAAGAAAGCTTATGGTCCAGAAGTACTGGGGCTGGAGTCAAGAAAGGGGACATCACCCTGTCTTTAAAGATGCATTCTTTGCTTTGGGGAATGTTTGAAGCAGAGGTACAGTGCACGGGCAGAGCGCCACAGTCAGGCTGCTCTGGGAAAAACAAGTTTTACTCTGAATCAGATTTGACCCAGAATGGCTTCCCCATAGACCTCAGTCGGTGAAAACTTCTCATTATTCTTATTATTTTCAACAAGGTCCAAATATTGATTGATCTCTCTCTCTTCCCTCCTAGTCTCATTCTTAACCATCTGGAACTCGCCCACCACTTCCTGACTCACTGTCAAATCAGTGCCACCCAATGCTGTTGTGGGGCAGAATGTTCTACTCTTTGTCTCTGACCTGCCTCAGCATCTTTATAGCTATGTCTGATGCAAAGGGGACAAAGTAGACCACAAACTTATAATTCTATCACATGTAATAGAAACATCAGAAATTACCCCTAGATACAATGGTCGAGAGAAACTATACTCCAATGGATCCCTGCTGCTCCAGAACGTCACCCAGAAGGACTCAGGATACTACACCATACAAGCCTTTAAGAGAAATTTGAAAAGTGATATAGGAACTGGACAGCTCTGTGTACACCGTGAGTGATTCCTCTCTGACCTCTGGGTGTTGGGTGGGGTGAATTCTCCTTCATACACACAGGACTGACAGGCCTGGACTGTGCCTACATCCCTCTCTGCATTCGGTCCATTGTTGGGATTTGAGCATTTGGTGCAGGACACACACAGTGGAGACAAACTTTAAAAGATTGGATTTCCTTACCTGGAATCCAGACCCTGCAGACATTCCCTGCAAAGAGAAGGACCAGATGTTGAGAGTAACTCAGCAGAAGGAGATCAGTCTCAATCCAGGCCCTTGGGACAATCCCCAGGAAGGTGACCCTGAGAAAGACCCTGCAGGGCTTGGTCAGGTCCTGGCTGAGGGGCCTCCTGGGATCCTAACAGAGAAGCTCAGCTCAGGAAGAGCCTGCCTAGACCTCTGTCCCAGGGGTCCTGACTCCAGTGATCCTGTGCCAGGGTTGGGTTTTGGCCTCCTGGGAGCAATGATTTCCTGGTTGCCCGAGTCCCAAGACCTCTGAGCTGGTCACCGGCCAGGGCTCAGCCCCAAGAGCCACACCTGGGCAGGGGTGGAGCCTGATCCTTCACCTGAGACTCAGCGTGGAGAGCGCAGATGGACAAGGTCCCCAGGCCATTAACTGACTGCCCTGGGGGATGTAGGAGACTCCAGATGAAGGTCAGTGTCCCGAGGGAGGAACAGAGGAGAGAAGATGCTGCTGGCAGCTCCTCATCCACCAGGGATCAGGCCCAGGGACATTCTCTCTTGGAATCAAGCAATAACAAGGCCATTTATTTGGGCAGCTTCTCTCTGGCAAGATTTCAGTCAAGTACCATGAATATTTTAAGGTTAATTCACTGACAACTTGGAAGTCAAATATTTATCCTACTTCATTTAGGAGAAACTGAGACGAAGGGAGATAAAGTCACTGAATCAGGGTCACACAGACCATGAGCAGCAGACACTAGGATGATCTGCAGCCACAGCCCCATCCTTTCCTTCACTCGGAGGCCTTATTAGGTGTCTGTGGACCCCAAGACCAGCTGTCAGTTCAGATCCTTTCTTCTTACGTGTCCCCAGCTCAGAGGGAGAGATCCTGGTCTGGGGAGTGAGAGCAAACGGAGAGTTAATCACCATATACTCTAGAACTAAATTACCTGCATCAACAATCAGAGTCAGTGTAGGGAATGTCCAGGCTGCCCCCTCAGGTGGATGATCAACCTCCCTGCACTGGACTTGACATAATTTATTTGTTTGCTGATGTGTTGGGGTCACTCCCACTGGAGTAGAAAGGAAAGACTTTGCTGTCTCAGTCCTCTATCCCTGCAGACAGCACAGGTCCCGCTTGTAACACACTCTCAATTGCTTTTGTTGGAGGAAGGAATGAATGGTGAATGAATGGACGAATGAATCTTCCAAAATCTTTTCAGAGACTGGAAGCTGGATGCAGAGTCGTTGGACTTCTAGCCACACAAATGGGTTCTCTGACCCTGCAGGGGCTGAGGCCTATGTCTCAGGTCTTTTACTGCTCTCTAGAGAAATATTCTTTCCTGCTGTTTGGGTGAGATATTGGAGTATTAATCATATTTCCACATATAGAAGAATTTTAACTTCTCCTCAAATTTCTATCTCATAACAACCAAACACAAATGGTCCACGAGGGCCAGATTTGCAGCCAGTTCAGGCTCCCACCTTTCCATCAGTCACCCCTTCTGCATTTGCACATGTCCACACCTGCCCTCAGCAGAGACACAAGAGACATTAAAGACCGAGGGAGAGATCAGGTTCTGCTGCCAAAGCCAGGCAGCTCCTGCCTGTCCCCTCACTCTGTTCTGGATCATTCCTTGGACTATCTCTGTCATTTATTGGGTCACTGGCTCATTTCAGTCGCAGTCACGTGGGAGAATCTGATCCACATGTTTGCCCTGAGGCCTGAGCACTCACCTGACTGCCCTTCTTGCTCCTGGGCCTCATGTCCCAGACTCACCATTACCCATCTCTAGGAGAACCTTGAACATGGTGCCTCAGAGAAAATACACTTCGCTGGGTGATGGAGGTGTGTGTGGCAGGAAGGAACCATCCCTGGATGGCCAGGCAGTCAGCTGGACAGTGAAGAACCAGCAGAGACATGGAGGGCAGTGTGGGAGAGTGACAGTAACCCTGACCTCCATCCTATGTCTTTTTAAGACCAAACCCTGCTAACATATTGACACTTGAGAAAGGCTGTGCTTTCTCCCAGACACAGAGCAGGCGGCCTTATGTTCTCTGAGCACTCAGATCATCATGAATTTGTCTTCAGATACACAAACCTCCTTTATTCTTTCAAGGACTCAGGTAGGCTGAGAGGTGAGAGATGCCAACTCTGATTGAAGATTCCTGGCAGGAACCAGGTACCACACAGGGCAATGTTCTCTCTGTTCCCTGCACAGTGAAGTTACCCACACCTGTCATCACAAGCAACAGCTCCAGCCCCATGGAGCATAAGGACCCTGTAGTGTGAATGTGAACCTGAGACTCAGAACACCACCTTATGTGGTCCATCAACAGTCAGAGCCTGGAACTAATGTGTCATAAGGTATTCTGTGTAAAATTTGTTGAAAAATCGCCATACCGTTTCCCGTGGTGGACTACACCATTTTACCTCCCTGCCAACAACTCACAAGGATTCCAATTTCTCCCTATTTTCTCCAGCATTTGTTGTTTTCTGTTTTTTTGAAAGTAGCCATTCTAATAGATATGAAGGGGTATTTGATTATAGTTTTGATTTGCGTTTCCCTAATGATTAGTGATGTTGAACATTTTTTCATGTGCTTATTGGCCATTCATATATCTTCTTTGGAGCAATGTCTATTCAAATACTTTGCTCATTTTTCAATCAGGTTATTTGGTTTTGCTGTTGTTGAGTTTAGGTGTTCTGTGTATATTCTGGATATTGACCCCTTATTGGTAGTTAATTTGCAAATTATTTTCTCCCTTTCCACAGGTCACCTTTTACTTTCCTGATTGTTTCCTCTAATGAACTGAAATTTTTTATTTTGACAGGTCCACTTTATCTATTCTTTCTTTTTTCCCCCTGTGTTCTTAGTGTCATAGTTAAGATATCATTGCCAAAGCCAATGTTATGAAGCTTTCCCCCTATATTTTCTCCTAAGAATTTTATAGTTTTTGGTATTACTTTAGCATCTGATCTGAGTTAATTTTTGTATATGGTGGAAGGCAATGATCCAACTTCATACTTCTGCATGTGGATATCCAGCTTTCCAACACTGTTGAAAAGACTGTCCTTTCTCCATTGAATGGTCTTGGCTCCCTTGTCAAAATCATCTGTTCATATGATCAAATTTTATCATATGATACACAAATTATTTCTGTGTGTCATTGTATTCCGTGATCTATGTCTGTCTTTTGTCACTGCCACACTATTTTGATTCTTTACCTCTGCGGTAAGTATTGAAATCAGGAAGTGTGAGTCGTCAATTTTGTTCTCCTTTTTAAAGATTGTTTTAACTGTTTAGGGTCAGTTAAATTTTAGGTTGGATTTTTCTATTTCTGAAAAAATTTCATTGGGATTTTAGTAGGGATTTTATGATATATGTAGATAGTTTGGGGTATATTATCATCTTAACAGTGTTAATTCTTCCATTTCATGAACATAGATGTCTTGCCATTGTTTGTGTCGTCTTTAATTTCTTTCAGAACATTTGGTAGTTTTCAGTGTACGCATCTTTTACCTCCTTGGTTAAGTTTATTCCTAAGTCTTTTATTCTTTTTCATGCTATTGCAAATGGAATTGTTATCTTAATTTTTTTATATTGTTCATTGTTATTCTATATAAATGTAAATGATTTTGAGTGTTGATTTTGTCTTCTGCAACTTTGCTGAATTTCTTCTTTGGTTCTAACAGTTATTTTTGTGTGTGGGTGGAATCTTTAGGGGTTTCTACATATAAGATTATGTCTTCTGGTGAAAATGATCATTTTTCTACTTTCTTTCCAAATTGCATGCTTTTTGTTTCTTCTTCTTGCCTCATTGTTCTGGATAGGACTTCTGTGCTCTGTTGAATAGAAGTGGTGCAAGCAGCATCCTTGTCTTGTTCATGATGTTAGAGGAAAGTTTTCAGTGTTTCACCATTGAATATGATGTTAGCTGTGAGCTTTTCATTTATGACCTTTGTCATATTGAGTAGTTTCCTTCTGTTCCTGACAGTGCCAGTCTTTTGTTAAAATGGTAACCACTTCTCTCTAGAGATTTCCTTCAGTGTGATATTCAATCCAGAGACTTGGAAATAAAAGTCCTGTTCAGATTGAGAATCCTTTAGATTAGAAGCTCTTCAGGTCCTAAGATTGTGAAGACTGGCCAGGGTCATCCTCATTCCCTAATCAATAATTTAACAAGAAGTAAATGCCTTCCCAGCTTATGAAAAGTTCCCTTGGCTCCAGACATAGACAGGGCTGGCAAGCCTGCCTTCCCCAACACACACAGAAATGTATATAGAAAATGTGACCTGATCTTTTCTGAAGTCAGAGAAAGGTCCAGGAACAAAATAATGGCAGATCATGAGGAAAAAATTCCACTTGATGATGAGATTGTCAGACATGTGGATTGAGAAGACAATTCTGGTGCTGATGCTACAGAGATGTCTAAAGGGACATGTCAGGGGTCAACCTGACGTGATCTTTGGATCAAAAGGGGTGGTGCAGCCCTCTCCTTACAGATGGTCACCTGAACAAAGGCACTTATCCTTCTGCAGAGGTTGAGGCCATCCTCTGGGTCACATTTATAGAGCTCACTGGGGCCTCATGAGTGGCTGAGATCTCTGAGGAAGGAGCATGGCCCCAGGCCCCAGGTCCACGCTCAGTCACTCACCTCCTCTGTTTCTCCACAGTGCCATTCTCGAAGCCCTCCATCTGAGTCACCATAATACATAAGGACTCCAGTCGCAGAACATGAGGACCCTCTTGTCCTGACGTGCCTCAGAAACAACACCGGCGTCTCCATCCAGTGATTCTTCTTTGACCGGAGTCTGCTGCTCATAAAGAGGAAGACGCTGTCTCAGGACAACAGCACCCTCACCATAGACTCAGGACGGATGATGCCAGGGATTATCAGTGTGAGGTCTCCAACCCGCTCAGTTCCAGCAAAAGTGACCTCCACAGGCTCAATGCGAAATATGAGTCTGGCCCTCTGGCTCTCTTACTCTCCTCTATGTTAAAATCTCTAAGTAGATTTTTTCTTATCTGTAAAATGATGGACATCATGTACTTTTTAAGTAGAATTGTTTTGAATAGTCAATGATTAAGGTGGAAATTCCTTGGAAGACTTGCATGGAGTCAAAAAATGCTCAACAATGTGAACTGAGTTTGTCATTATTGTTGGCTTAATGTCACATTCCACTCCAGTCCCCTGCTCCTGTTGGTCTCAGTTGCACCATCTCCTCAGTGGAAGAACGGGCAGTGGTTGTGCAATGAGGAGTGGGAGCCCACGGTAAGCTCTTAGGAATCTCAGTTCTATCCCTCCTCTGGGCGAGGTGTGCATGGCCCAGAACTGTGACACCAATAACGGGAATAGAGAGGAGGACATCCATGCAGGCATCAATACTGATCTTTCTCTCCTTGTCTGATTCCTCTCAAGGAATTCCTAAAGTCTTCTTGAGCATTCTTATTTCCATGGCAAGAGAGTTATTTGCATAGGTTCAGTAAGACTCTGTCCTCCTTGTTACTAGGATATCATTGGAAACATTGGTGGTACAACCACGGCTTTGACTTGATTGTCCTAGTTGAGAATGACGCCCATGGGATCACACATGACCCACACTTTAAGGAGCTAAGGTTGACTTGATGGGTATTTTGGGGATCTGGAGAAGAGAGGGCCTCACTCAAAGCTACAGAGACTGCAGGTGAGTCCTGATGTTTGGGCTTCCTAACGTCAAGAGGCTGTTAAAAGTCCCGTCTGAGGATCCTTAGGAAAACCTGCATCAGAGGAGAAACTCTGTGGCGAGTGTGCAATCCCGCTGCACCTGAGTAAATAATCAGGCCAAATCAAGTGAGAGCAGCCTTGTTTTAGGATCAGGAACACTCTTCCTTGGACATAAACTTTGTCCAAAAGGAAAATGACTCTTGGAGAAATGTTGTGTTTCTATGGAAAAGTCCAGCAAGCAGAGCCTTCTGATGATCAGATTCTGGCCCTGTTCACTGTCTCTCTGCTATTTTGCAAACATTTATAAATTGCAGGGAACTGATGGAGATGTAGACTCGGTCTTGGCTAGAGATGGAGTTGCACTTCCTTCCTGCTGTGCAGAAAGTAGTTTTGTCATGACCTGGAGGCCCCATGTTCTCCTCAGACTCACTGAACTTTAGACAGTTCTTCCTGACTGCAGGCGTCTGGCCTCCGTTTTCTTAGTGTTTTTCTGTTAGAAATGTAATTGAAATTCATAATTGCAGATTCCTTTTCTGCCCTTTTGAAATGTATACAAGTATCCTTAAAATTTTTCTGCCAGGGAATGTCTTTCTCAATAGCCTGGGCACAACTCTTTGAAATATAATCCTCCTGGAAGATCCTGCCCCCACCTCTCAGTCTCTGAGCAAGGGCAGGAGCCTAACTTGGGTGGGTCCCTTTACAACCAAGACTTAAAAGTACTTCCTGTCAGGATTTTATCAGAAGTTGTAATTCTCTTTTCAGTAAGGCTGATTAGCAAACACAAGTGCCTACAATGCCCTCTACCTGCTCTTAAAACCTCTGCAGCCTTTTGTTTTGGGGGTTGAGTTTGGTCTCTCTCCTCTATTATAGGGGAATTGAATAAAGTCTTGTGCAATGTTTACTTGGACATTACCTACCTGCAATTAGCTGATCTTGACATCTTGCACACAAAGTCAATCCTCACCATATTTTCAAATCCTCTAATTTCTTTCCTTATCTGGCTACAATCCTCCAAATGAATATTTGCAATTTTCCTCCCTCCCTTCTGACTTGACATCCACAGGAGGAGATGACCTGACTGCCCAGAACCTTCTCGGTTCCCAGGTTGGCTCCTACCTGACCTTTGCCCCAGAATCTGAGAAGCTCTGTGAGCTGAAGTCCAACATCTTCACAGAGACATGGAAGGTGCCCCCACAGAGGTCCTGACCCCAACATGTTCTCATTCCACACACATTTTCACCTCACCTTCAGGGAACAAGATCACACAGATTTTTAAACTATTCTGTCATAAAACCCAACAACTCCAGTGCACAGGCAGGGCCCTGCCACGTAGCCACCCACATGCCCACACAGGACCTCCCTGTCCTTGGCCCTCTCCAGCCTCAGGCTCAGGCCAGACATCTGTGTCCTCATTTCTTTGTTTTCTTTGTTGTTTTCACAATCTCCATGTGCTTATTCTAATGAGAGTCCACAAATGGAACCTGGGGAATAGTAAATAGAATCTGGCCTCTGGTTCTGTGTCCTCTTGCTCCTTTTGGTATCTGGGGTGTTTGGCTGAATCCTTGGAGACCCAGAAGTGAGGTGGAGTGTGGGTAAGCAGAGGTGGGCATTGAAGGAGGTCAGAGAGGGATGGGGACCACATGGAGTCTGGATGAGGAATAGGAAATCCTGGGTGGGGTTTCAGGGTGTCAGGCATGATTTGGGATCTACTTGGACCGTGCTGGAGGGCTCTTTTTGGGGGGACCCCAGAATGCGGCTGAGAATTCTGAGTGAGAAGCTGACCCCCTGTTGAGGGAGGAGCAACTGTAGCTGGTGCGGTGAAGGTGGGGAGCCATCCTTCCAGACTTGGATGACGTGAGGGGTGAGACATATGACTGGGGAAAAGGAAAGAATCTGGAAGACTCAGATTAGTGCCCTGACACTGGGGACAAGGGGGAGCACGAGATGTACAGGCTGAAGGGGACATGGGGCAAGGGTCAATGGGGAGAGTGAAATGAGCATCCTTGGGGGCTAAGAGTCTGGAGACCCATGAAGGACTGGAGGACGGAGGACACCATGAATGCAGAAGACCTGATCTGAGGGCATGTGGGGAATCAAGTCAAGAAAGGAATTTGAGCATAAGATATTCAAGCTAGAAAAGGGATCTGGGATGGAGCCTGGGGGTAGGTGGTGAATGCAGGGCAGGGGTGGCAGTGAGGACCGAATCAAGGGGCAGAGTTTTCTATTCTCCAGTTCTGACCAGTTGAGACATATGCAGGTTGCTCTCAAAGCCTGGAGCGCTGTAGAAAAGCCAGATCTCACCCTTGTACCCTGAGACCTACTTCAGCTGTGTCTGCAAGTGAGTCATGTCCCCAGGGGATTTGTGTGTGAGTGAGGAAGCCTGAATAGGAGCCTGGGGACGGGCATTGGGGGGCTAATGCGGGGTGGAGATTGGGGGCAGAATGAATTTGGAGGGTGTGGAGAAGTTTCCTCCTTTATTGACCAGTCAGAGTGACCTGCCCATGAGTCCACAAGTGAGAGCTGTGTGACAGGTGTCAGTGAGAAGTGGTAGGTGCCATGACGGTCTGGGCACCTGTCCTTCTCTAATCTAGGACGTACTACTTCCATTTATGATGCTTCTGCTCTCTCACCTGATCTTACATTGGTGGGTGTGATAGAACCAAGATCATGATGAGGAGTTCTGGCTCCCTAGTCACATTTTGTCCCGTGTTCAGAAACTCTGTCTCTCCCGAGGCCTAGAAACAGGTCAGGACCTGTTTTTCTATTGCTGCAGAAGGCATGGCCTTGCTCAGAACCCTAGCAGTCTGTATGGAATTCTCTCTTTAGATCCTGACAGAGGCTGCACAAAGCACCTTTCATCCTTCTTACGTGGGTTGGATGGAGGTACAGGTGCAGCAACTTGTCCTTTCCTCTGGAGGGTGTATCCAACATGCCCCAGACTATTGGTGCCCTAAAACCTTCACAGACGGAGCAGATCCCTGAATGGTCACAGATGTGGATGGCCCTACAGCCCACAGAAATCTCACACTAGGCTTACAGTGTTGATAACCAGAGCTGACCCCATCATTGATGTCACCGTCAACACTGATGTCATTGTCTTCTGTCTTTAGTATTAGCAGGCATCCACTTCTACCCTTTGGAGCACACATGTCTTACTAAGGCATTCAGAATACTTGCCATTTCTTTGTCATCATTAGCTTCTAGTTCTCACCATTCAGTACGATAGTTGCTGTAGGTCTGTAGGTTTTTTATGACTTGAGTTTGGTGTGGAACTACTTAGAGGATGAAAATATCCATTTGCTCTGCTAGGTAGGACCAGCTTCCTGGGCTCACATTCTGTGAGCTCATTTAGAAGGGCCTGTCGTAGGTTTAATGCTGTGCTTTCCCCATCTTGACATTCTTCATGATTTTTGAACAAAGAGCCCTGATTTTTACTTTACACCTAGTCCTGCAATTTATGTAGCTGCTTCTGCCCCTAGGGGTGACCATAAGTTGATGGGCTCCCTTTGGAAAAAAAGTTTGACCCCACTGGGAGGTTCACTTTGAAATCTGGCCACCAGAGGATGGCCCCACCACAGGGGAACCTGGAGGGTTGTGAAGAGAGATGTGGAGGAGGTTGGCTTTTTCTACTCCATTTCTGTCATTATTGTCTCTAACTGTGCCCCCCACCACACCCCACCTCATCAGCTCACAGAAGGAAGGTTCTTCAGGCCTGATGAACTTCAGAGATTCAAATTTTGGACTCCACATCCAAGGGGGAAAAATAAATCACTAGTTGATTAAGCTAGTTCGCTCAAAGTTGAGAACCATTAAATAGAGGTCATAAAGTCCACACTGAGTGTTGGTCTTAGGGAAACACTGAAGAGACAGGGATGGGAAGGGGGTGTGTGATGGTGAGGGGGAAGAAAGGAGCTGAGTCCTCATCTTCCAAGAGGGAAGACCTTAGATGATGCCTGAAAGTAAAAATCAGTAAGTAGCCTCAGAGCATGTTATTCAGAGATGACTTTGGTTTCGTCCAGAGACACTACTGCTGTGTGGGGCAGATCTCCTCAGTGTGGCCGAGACAGGAGAGGCCAGGCCCTTCCTGTGATCACTGAACAGGACACAGAGAGACACAGGGCTCAGCATGGCCAAGTCTAGTGTTGTCACAAATACAGGAAACAGAATATCCAACAGGAGGGAGCCAGGACTGGTTTTACTCACAGTGTGCTTATCAGGAACAGAATAATAACTTCATTTTTCTGGATGCAGCGGGCTGGATGACAATAAGTTCACATCTTGTGGTTGTAGGTCAGCCGCATCAATTAGATATGCACCCATCAGGCAAGCCTTACACACCTGATTAAGATTCACCTACAAAGCCCGAACGTCTTAGGTCTTTGTCCACATGACATATGATAGATACTGACATGTTCTCTCAATTGGTTTTTTTTGACATCATGGGGATGGCATTAAAAAGTATAATACTCAATACATGACCCAGTATCATCACCAGTCCATAAATGGCCTGCTCCTGATTTTTTTACTGCTTACAAATTGAGCACACTATCTACACAACCAGATCATGCTTAAATATTTAAAAGACAAAATCACATCTGGAAATAGTGTTTATGGTTCCACAACATTGTGAAGGTACTTAATGCCAATGAATTGTACAGTGAAAAATGGTTAAAATGGCAAATTTTATTTATGTGTATTTTACCACAATAAAAAATAAAGTTAAGGGAAAACAAAGGAATGACCCCTCCTTACTGCAATAGCTTGATGCTTACAACCTAATAGAAAGCAAAATATTCAAGAGAAGTTGGCAGCTGGAGTGTGATATGTGTTAACGGAAGTTCGAGAAGACGAACTCTAACCCGCATATCTAGATTCAGGTGTAGCTGGGAAAACTGTGAAGGAAATAATCAGAATGACCATGAATTCAGGGAATTGTCACTTCTAGGTTCAAGGGAGGAGCTTGTGGCCAGCATTGGACCCAGAGGCGCTTCTGAAGCTGGCGATGAACTGGTTCCTCCCCTGAGTGTTTACCCAGGTGGTAGCTCTTATATTTTCCTAATTTCTGCCTATGGGGTATGAACTTTCTCATACTTTCTAAATAAACTAGCTTATAAAGTAATATTCATGGTTTTCTTTCATAACCATCTTGTCTTTAAAAATATAATTGCCTTATCCTTAATACAAATAATATTTTTACAAAAATATATTGATCCATTTTAGATAAATCACATTATATTGCCCCTTATAATTAATGAAGTCATCTATTGAAATAAAATTATATGGCCCTTTCAAAAGATAGAATAATCATATCTCTTTCAAAATACAATACTCATTTTTAAGAGTAACGAGTTTGTCCTTACAGAAATTGAAGTGATCATATCTCCTTATTAACAGTAAAGATACTGGCCTTTGAAAAGTATAATATACTTTTAGAAGTATGTTGACATTTTCCTTTGAAAATGTCCAGATCGTGTCCAGTAGACATTCAATGATCCTGCCTTTAATAAATGTGTCATTTCATGAGAAGGTGTAAAAACCTTCTAGTGAGGACAATGAGACAAACAAGACCACATGTGTCAACTTGGATGTGTCTCAAAGACACGTTGTTCAGTAAAAAGAAGCCAGACGCTAATCCATGGGTTTAATGTATGTAGCGTGCATGTGTGTGTGTGTGTGTGTGCGCACAGATAGGAGAGGGAACAGTCTCACTGTTTCACACGGGCATAGTTAAGTGACAACACCAGTGTGAGTCTCTGTTTTCTCTCTGTAGAAGCAGCATGAGAACAGTGTGACTCTCTCGGTGTTGTCACAGAGATGATGTGAGGAAAGGCATGAAAAGCCAGGGGGGTAGACCCTCCACAGGGACCCCCCGTGTTCCTCCTGCAGAGAGCTTCACTCCAAATTTTGGTTCCTCTGTCTCCCTTGTGCACAAGTGCATCATCTCTCAACATGACTGGAGTTGAGAAAGATTTCAGGTCCCTCACCATTTCAGACATGGAGCAATTTGAAGTTTGGGGTGTTTTGGTACATCTGTTTGTCACAGATATCAGGAATGAGGCCCATCTTATGTGATTCCTACGTGTTGACAGGGCTGGAATTCTCCACATTTTACAGACAGTGAAATTGAAGTGACTGCACTCAATTCTCAGCATGCGGTTAATCACAGGTGAGTTAATCCATTTTCTGAACACCAAGCACACATTCTGTGCAGGTTTATAGTGGTTGTAGGGACACAAAATTAAATGTGACAGACGGGCACGGCCTTGGGGAGCTGATGTTTTAGTGAAGAGGGAGGGGCAATCAAGGAAAATAAATAAGCAGTAGTTCAGACGGCCATAAGTCCTCTAAAGGAAAATAAAGTGGATGAATGTGACAGGGAGTGGCTAGATTTGTGGGTTCCTTCTACTTTATGTAAATAGGAAGGAAAACTCCATAACAAGGTGACATTTGAGAGGGACCTAAAATAAGAGAGGGAGCGTCATGTATGTCTCTCGAGGAAGATTATCTCAGGGAGAGGAAACAGCCAGTGCAAAGGCCCTGGGGCAGGAGCTTGCTTGGCATGTTTGAGGGTCAGGAAGCCACTGTGACCACAATGGATGGAATGAGGAGGATGACATGAGAGTGTAGGCAGGGACCAGGGTGTACAGGACAGTGCTACTCACAGGGTGATCTGCAAAGACCAAGGAGCTTGGGCCAGAAAGTAGACCAACCACATCACTAAGTGCTCTGTTTACTTCAGCTGATAGTTTCATCATTGCAAGACTTTCTCCACCAAAGCACTGAGTTGATTGACCTTCCAATGGAGACTCCCTGTGTGGTTGAAGACCTGCACTCTGAGTACTACTAACCTGGGCCTGTGGGCTGTGGTGAGGATGCTGGATTTTGGTGTGTTTGAAATGTGAGCAACGGGAGGGCTTTGAGCGGAGAAAGGATGACCTGATTTGGGCTTTAAAAGAACTCACCTCTGAGGATTGAGAAATCCTACTCTGAGGAGACAGCTATAAGGGAAGGGGGGACAAGGAGGCAGCAGGAAGACCAGTTAGGAGACTATTACAATAGCACACGTAGGAGTGCTGGTGGTTTGGACCTGAGAGTTTGGATTCTATTTATATTCTGTAGATGGATGGCAGGGTGTGCATGTGGATTAGAGATTAGTGTGAGAGCACAGAGGCCTCAAGGATAACACCAAGATTTCCCTCCTGAGCCCCTGGAAAGATGGAGTTGACCTTGACTGAGAAGAGGAAGACTCTGGGAGGGTCAGGCTGGGAGGTGGGGGAATAAAGGTCTTGGTCGTGGACTTGTTATGTTGGAGGTCCCCATGACGTCCAGGACAGACACCCCAGACTGACCTAACTCATTCTCCTCCAAGCCTCTCCAAAAACACATGAAAGCCTCAGAAGCTGAAGACAGCAGCTCCCGGGATCTCTGACAGCAGGCTCATGCTGTGGAAGAGGGAAGCGCTCCTCGTGAGGTGCAGGTGGAGTTTCTCCCAGAACTCAGGGCTGTGGAGCCAGTGGGGCCCAGGCTTGTCTCTACCCAGAGACTGCAGAGGGGCTGTGGCAGCAGCACAGGGTCTTGATTTCTCAGCTTTTCCATCCAGGAAGTAGAGAGAGCTTCCTTAGTGATCCAGACCTCCAGTCCTGCCCTTGGAGAAATTCTTGAAGCTGTAACTAGAACTTGATTCCAAATATGTAAGTAAAAATAAAATTAAGTTAAATAAGTAGTGGTTCTCTTTTTTTTTAAATTTTTTGTTTATTGCAGTAACATTGGTTTATAACATTATATAAACTTCAGGTGTACATCATTATACTTCTATTTCTGCATAGATTACATCATGTTCACCACCTAAATACTAATTACAACCCATACCACACACATGTGCTAAATTATCCATTTCGCCCTCCTCCCTCCCTCCTTCCCCTCTGGTAACCACCAATCCAGTTTCTGTCTCTATGTGTTTGTTTATTGTTGTTATTATCTACTACTTATTCAAGGAAATCATATGGTATTTGACCTTCTCCCTCTGACTTATTTCACTTTGCATAATAGCCTCAATGTCCATCCATGTTGTCACAAATGGCTGGATTTCATCGTTTCTTATGGCTGAGTAGTATTCCATTGTGTATATATACCACATCTTCTTTATCCATTCATCCCTTGATGGGCACTCAGGTTGCTTCTAAGTCTTGGCTATTGTGAATAATGCTGCAATGAACACAGGGGTGCATGTATCTTTACGCATTGGTGTTTTCAAGTTCTTTGGATAAATACCCAGGTGGAATAGCTGGATCATATGGTAGTTCTATCCTTGATTTTTTGAGGAATCTCCATATTGTTTTCCATAGTGGCTGCACCAGTTTGCACTCCCACCAGCAGTGTATGAGAGTTCCCTTCTCTCCACATCCTCTCCAACACATGTTGTTTCCTGTCTTGTTAATTATAGCCATTCTGACGGGCGTGAGGTGATATCTCATTGTAGTTTTGATTTGCATTTCCCTGATAGTTAATGATTTTGAATATCTTTTCATGTGTCTGTTGGCCATGTGTATATCTTCTTTGGAGAAATGTCTGTTCAGGTCTTTTGCCCATTTTATCATTGGGTTGTTAGTTTTTTTGTTGTTGAGATGCATGTGTTCTTTATATATTTTGGAGATTAAGCCCTTATCGGATGTATGGTTTGCAAATATCTTCTCCCAATTGTTAGGTTGTCTTTTCGTTTTGTTGATGGTTTCTTTTGCTGTGCAGAAGCTTTTTAGTTTGATGTAGTCACATTTGCTTATTTTTCTATTGTTTCTCTTGCCCGGTCAGACATGGTGCTTGAAAATATGTTGCTAAGACCAATGTCGAAGAACGTACTGCCTATGTCTTCTTCTAGAAGTTTCATAGTTTCAGGTCTTACATTCAAGTCTTTAATCCATTTGGAGTTAATTTTTGTGTATGGTGTAAGGTAAGGGTCTACTTTCATTTTTTTGCATGTGGCTATCCGGTTTTCCCAACACCATTTGTTGAAGAGACTTTCTTTTCTCCATTGTATGTTCTTGGCTCCTTTGTCAAAGATTAGCTGTCCATAGATGTGTGGGTTTATATCTGGGCTTTCAATTCTATTCCATTGATCTATGTGTCTGTTTTTGTGCCAGTACCATGCTGTTTTGGTTACTATAGCTTTGTAGTATATTTTGAAATCAGGGATTGTGATACCTCCAGCTTTGTTCTTTTTACTCAGGATTCCTTTACCTGTTTGGGTCTTTTGTTGTTCCATATAAATTTTGGGATTCTTTGTTCTATTTCTGTGAAAAATGTTGTTGGAACTTTGATAGGGATTGCATTGAATCTATA
Organism: Ceratotherium simum simum; assembly: GCF_057802395.1. Lineage (NCBI taxonomy): Eukaryota > Metazoa > Chordata > Mammalia > Perissodactyla > Rhinocerotidae > Ceratotherium > Ceratotherium simum. Next base: position 20,277,102 of record NC_141932.1, on the reverse strand, counting down.
GATTTCTTTAGGAAGTATGGACATCTTAATTATGTTAATTCTTCCAATCCAAGAGCATGGAATATCTTTCCATTTCTTTGTGTCTTCTTCAATTTCTCTCAGCAATGTTTTATAGTTTTCGGTGTATAGATGTTTCAACTCTGTGGTTAAGTTTATTCCTAGGTATTTTATTCTTTTTGTTGCATTGTAAATGGGATTGTATTCTTAATTTCTCTTTCTGCTACTTCATTGTTAGTGTATAGAAATGCAACTGATTTTTGTATGTTGATTTTGTATCCTGCAACTTTACCATATTCATTTATTACTTCTAAAAGTTTTTTGGTGGATTCTTTAGGGTTTTCTATATATAAAATCATGTCATCTGCAAATAGTAACAGTTTCACTTCTTCCTTTCCAATTTGGATCCATTTTATTTCTTTTTCTTGCCTGATTGCTCTGGCTAGGACTTCCAGTACTATGTTAAATAGGAGTGGTGACAGTGGGCATCCTTGTCTGGTTCCTGTTCTTAGAGGGATAGCTTTCAGTTTTTCACCATTGAAGATGACATTAGCTGTGGGTTTCTCATATATGGCCTGTATTATGTTGAGAAACTTTTCTTCTATAACCAATTTATTCAGAGTTTTTATCATAAATGGATGCTGTATCTTGTCAAATGCTTTCTCTGCGTCTATTGAGATGATCATGTGATTTTTATTCTTCATTTTATTAATGTGGTGTATTAGGTTGATTGATTTGCTAATGTTGCACCATCCCTACATACCTGGAATAAATCCTACTTGATCATGGTGTGTAATTTTTTTAACGTATTGTTGTATGCGATTTGCTAGTATTTTGTTGAGGATTTTTACATCGATGTTCATCAGTGATATTGGCCTGTATTTGCTTTTTTTGTGTTGTCCATGTCTGGTTTTGGTATCAGGGTAATGTCGGCTTCATAGAATGAGTTAAGGAGCTTCCCCCACCTCCTCAATTTTTTGGAAGAGTCTGAGAAGGATAGGTATTAAGTCTTCTTTGAATGTTTGGTAGAATTCACCAGGGAAGCCGTCTGGTCCTGGACTTTTATTTTTGGGGAGGTTTTTGATTACTGTTTTGATCTCCTTACTGGTGATCGGTCTATTCAAATTCTCTACTTCTTCTTGATCCAGTTTTGGAAGGTTGTATGATTCTAAGAATTTATCCATTTCTTCCAGATTGTCGAATTGGTTGGCATATAGCTTTTCATAGTATTCTCTTATAATCTTTTGTATTTCTGAGGTGTCTGTTGTAATTTCTCCTCTTTCATTTCTGATTTTACTTATTTGTGCCTTCTCTCTTTTTTTCTTGGTGAGTCTAGCTAAAGGTTTGTCAATTTTGTTTATCTTTTCACAGAACCAGCTCTTGGTTTTATTAATTTTTTCTATTGATTTTTTAGTCTCTATTTCATTTATTTCTGCTCTGATTTTTATTATTTCCCTTCTTCTACTGATTTTGGGCTTTGTTTGTTCTTCTTTTTCAGCTTCTTTAGGTGCATTGTTAGATTGTTTATTTGAGATTTTTCTTGTTTGTTGAGATAGGCCTGTATCGCTATAAACTTCCCTCTTAGAACCGCTTTTGCTGTATCCCATAAATTCTGGCATGTCTTATTTTCATTTTCTTTTGTCTCCAGGTATTTTTTGATTTATTCTTTGATTTCTTCGTTGACCCAGTCGTTGTTCAGTAGCATTTTGTTTAATCTCCATGTATTTGTGGCTTTTCTGATTTTCTTCCTATAGTTGATTTCTAGTTTCATACCGTTGTGGTCAGAAAAGATGCTTGGTATTATTTCAATCTTCTTAAATTTATGGAGACTTGTTTTGTGGCCTAATATGTGATCAATCCTGGAGAATGTTCCATGTGCATTTGAAAAGAACGTGTATTCTTCGGCTTTTGGGTGGAATGCTCTGTATATATCTACTAGGTCCATCTGTTCTAGTGTGTCATTTAAGACCAATGTTTCCTTTTTGATCTCCTGTTTGGATGATCTATCCGTTGGTGTAAGTGGAGTGTTAAAGTCCCCTACTATTATTGTGTTACTGTCTATTTCTGTTTTTATGTCTGTTAATAATTGCTTTATATATTTAGGTGCACCTACATTGGGTGCGTAGATATTTACAAGTGTTATATCCTCTTGTTGGATTGTTCCCTTGATCATTATGTAATGCCCTTCTTTGTCTCTTTTTACAGTTTTTGTTTTAAAGTCTATTTTGTCTGATATGAGTATTGCTACCCCAGCTTTCTTTTCATTGCCATTTGCGTGGAGTATCTTTTTCCATCCCTTCACTTTCAGTTTGTGAGTGTCTTTAGGTCTGAAGTGTGTCTCTTGTATGCAGTATATATATGGGTCTTGTTGTTTTATCCAATAAGCCACCCTATGACTTTTAATTGGAGCATTTAGTTCATTGAGGTTTAAAGTAGCTATCAATAAGTATGCACTTACTGCCATTTTTTAACTTTTTTTCTCAGTGTTTTAGAAGTCCTTCTCTGTTCCTTTCTCCTTCTATACAGAACTTATGGTCTCTTTAGTTTGACCTCTGTCTGAAAACTCTACTCTTTAACTCCCCTCCTCCCTCATTATACGTTTTTGATATCATATCTAACCTCTTTTTGTGTGCATTTGTATCCATTACCTTCTTATCATGGAAATAGATAATTTTTCCTATTTGTGGTCTTCTCTTTTCCCCTTAAAACAGTCCCTTTAAAATTTCTTGTAGCACTGGTTTCTTGGTGACAAACTCCTTTAATTTTTGCTTGTCTGGGAAATTTTTGATCTCTCCTTCCATTTTGAATGATAACCTTGCCGGGTAGAGTATTCTTGGCTGTAAGTTTTTTCCTTTTAGCACTTTAAATATATCGTGCCACTCTCTTCTAGCCTGTAAGGTTTCTGCTGAGAAGCCAGCTCATAGCCTTATGGGGTTTCCTTTGTATGTAACTTGTCTTTCTCTTGTGGCTTTTAGGATTCTCTCTTTATCTTTAATTCTGGACATTTTGAATATGATATGTCTTGGTGTGGGCCTCTTTGGGTTTATCTTGTTTGGGGCTCTGTGTGATTCTTGTACGTGGATGTCTGTTTCCTTCCTTAGGTTAGGGAAATTTTCATCTATTATTTCTTGAAATAGATTCTCTGCCCCTTTGTCTCGCTCTTCTCCTTCCTGGACACCTATAACACGGATGTTAGTGCGCTTGATGTTGTCTCAGAGGTCCCTTAGACTGTCCTCACTCTTTTTAATTCTTTTTACTTTTACCTGTTCAGCTTGGGTAATTTCTTCTAGTCTTTCTTCCAGCTCACAGATCCATTCTTCTGTATCCTCTACTCTGTTTTTGAGTCCCTCTAGTGAATTTTTCATTTCCAGTATTGTATTCTTCATTTCTGGTTGGTTCTTTTTTATATCTTCCATTTCTTTGTTGACATTCTCACTGAGTTCATCTATCCTTCTCCTCAGATTAGTGAGTATCCTTAACACTCTTTGTTTGAACTCTCTGTCGGGTAGGTTGCTCATCTCTGTTTCACTTAGTTCCTTTTCTGGGGTTTTGTCCTGTTCCCTTACTTGGAATGTATTCCTTTGCCTCCTCATTTTGCCTCTTTCCCTGTGCTTGTGTCTATGTGTTAGGTAGGTCAGCTACGTCTCCTACTCTTGGATAGGTGACCTTATATAAGTGATGGCTTAGGAGGCCTGCAGTGTGCTTCCCTCAGTTCTCAATGTTCCAGGGGTGACCCCTATGTGGGCTACATGTGTCCTTCTGTCGTGGCCTGTTTGCTCTCCCTGTAGGCGCCCAGGGAGGCTGAGTTATGCTCCTGGCCAGCTGTTGTAATGCTCAGCTGCTTGTAGTTGTTGTGGGCCCTTAAGTCTCTTTATCAGGTCTGGGGTGCCCCAGCACTGTTGGCTGCAAGTTCTAAAACCAAATTTGTGTTGCAGTATTTCTTTTAAGTGATTTGGCCCCCAGTGTGGCAGGTTCTTAGGCTCAGGGGCTTACAATTGCTATAAGCCTCCAGCTCTTATGTCTCTTACAGCTCTCTGAGGATTGCACCTGGGTGGGGCTGGCCTCAGGCACGGGAGCACCCAATTGTTTCAGGCTTTGGACGGTGGGGCAAACCCCCTATGTGGGTCTTTGAGAAGCACAAGTCTTCTGCAGCTGACAAGCCCTGCTGCCCACAGGTCCACACACACAGTTAACTCAGTCCTGCCCCATGTGTGCACCCCAACCTCCTGAAGTGGACCCAGTCTCTCCACAGCGGGAGCCCCACACACTCCACCACCACCCCACACTCTCCACCCACTCCTTGTGCACTCCCTGCCCCACTGAAGTGGGCTCAGTTGCCAGGCTGCAGAGAATCCAGTCACCAATCTATGCAGGCCCACAAGTTGCCTGCAGGCTTGTTGTTGGATGGGGCCAGTCTCTACGGTGGGCTGCCTGCCTTGGCTGAGCTGGATTAAATCGGTGCTCTAGTGGGTGGGGCAGACCTGGGCTAGCAGGCCCCAGGGAGAACTCCAATGGCATCTGTGTCAGCACCCCCACACCAGGCCACAACAATGGCCACCGCCAACGTCCCAGTCCCTGGAGACGTCACACCTCCCACCGAGATGCACTCAGAGCCTGTCAGGTGAGTCTCTTTTCACCAAAGCACAGTGCACCTTTCCTTCTGGTGATTTTAGGTTGCTTTCTGAAACGTGTGAGTTTGCGCATGAGCACTTTAAGAGCCCGTTTTAATTTCTTTGTGAACCAGCTTTTCTGGGGGTACTCCCCAATGTTTTAGTAGCAGGCAAAGTCAGATATTATGCCACTCGTCTCGATTGTGCTGGGTCCACAGAATGCCCACAGCAGGGGCGCTCCCCGGCTCTGGGCCCCGCTCCTCCAGGGAGGCTGCGTACCTGTGGGCTGCTCCCGGGCTGCCGTGAAGCTGGCGGCTTGTGAAGGTGGCGCTTTTTCTCTCCAGAAGTGAGTTTCTGCCTCTTCTACCTCAATTAGGATTGTTCTTTGTTCCAGGAGTTCCTCTTATCCAGTTTTCAGTTCTGTCTCAGGGGTAATTTTTCCACGAGTAGTTGTAAATTAGCTGTGTCCATGGGAGGAGGTGAGTTCAGAGTCTGCTTATGCCGCCATCTTGACTTCTTGAAACTCTTGGCCCTTCTGACTCCACAGACCCTTTCCTCCACCTGGCTGCAGTCGAAAAGTGTAGTCGCGGGGTGAGGCCATGGCTTTGTCTTTCCAGGAAGAAATGAGGCCCGGGATGAAGCAGCTGGCCGAGGCAGAGCCTTGACCTCGCACCCCAGTCCACCTGTGGCCACCAGGGCCTGACCACCACTTCCAAGGAAGGGAAGCGGCTGGCGAGCTGAGTGGAAGTAGTAATGGTTCTCTTAAAAAAGGAAAGCATGCCATTTATGGACTGGTGATGATTCTGGGTCACGAACCAAGGATAACAATTTTTCAAATCTATGCTCCTGATGTCAATAAAACAAACAGCGAATAAATAAGTCCCTATTATATGTCTTAAGCCAAAGACTGAAGAGTTTTCGGTTTCTTGGAAGAATCTTAATCAGGTGTGTAAGACTTGTTCAGAGGGGGCATATTGTTTTGCAGTGAATGCCCTACAACCCCAAGGATATTTTAACTTGTACAGCCTACTGCAGCCAGGACAATGAAATTATTATTCTATTCCTGATATTCACACTGTGAGCAAAACCAGTGCAGGCTCCCTCATATTGGATGTTCTCTGTCTTCTATTTGTGACAATAGTGGACTTGGCAGAGCTGAGACCTGTGTCTCTGTGTCCTGTTCAGAGTGATCATGGGAAGGTCCTGGCTTCTCCTGTCTGGGCCAGGAGGAGATCTGCCCCACACAGCAGCAGCATCTCTGGACGGAACCAGAGTCATCTCTGAATAACATGCTCTGAGGGTACTTACTGATTTTCACTTTCAGGCATTATGTAAAGTCTTCCCTCTTGGAAGATGAGGACTCAGCTCCTTTCTTCCCCATCACCATAACACATCTCCTTCCCATCCCCATTTCTCCAGTGTTTTCCTAAGACCAACATTCACTGTGGACTTAATTGTCTATTTAATGCTATCACATGTGAGCCAATCAACTGTGATCTCTTTTGTCCCCCTTGGATAGTGGAGTAGAAAATTTGAATCTCTGAAGTATATATCAGGTCTGGAGAACCTTCCCTCTGTGAGCTAGAGAGGTGCATGTGGGGCTGCAGTTAGAGACTTATAAGGACAAGAATAGAGTAGAAAAGCCAAACTCCTCACATCTCTCTTCACAACCCTCCAGGTTACCCTGTAGTGGTACGCTGTGTGGTGGTCAAATTTCAAACTGCACCTCCCAATAGGATGAAACTTTTTTTCCAAAAGGGAGCCCATCCATCCACATTCACTCCCAGGAGCAGACCAGCTACATAAATTGCAGGACTCAACGTAAAGTGAAAATCAGGGCTCCTTGTTCAAAAAACATGAAAAATTTCAAGATGCCATAAAGAACATTTACCCTACCACGGGCCCTTCTAAGTGACTGCACAGAATATGAGCCCATGAAGCTGGCCCTGCCTAGCAGAGCAAATAGATATTTTCATCCTCGAAGTCAACTCCATGCCAAACTCAAATCATAGAAAACCTACAGAGCTATAGCTACTATTGTACTGAATGGTGAGAACTAGAAGCTTTCCTGGTAATGATGAAAAAGAAATAGTTAGAATTCTGAAAGCCTTAGTAAGACACGTGTGCTCCAAAGGGTAGAAGTGGATGCCTGCTGATATTGCTAATCAAAAACAATGACATCAGTTTTGACAATGACATCAGTGATTAGATCAGCCCTAGTAATCAACACTTGAAGCAAAGTGTGAGAGTTCCATGGGCTGTAGGGCCATCCACATCTGGGGCCATTCAGGGACCTGCTCCATCTATGAAGGTCTCAGGGCTCCAATAGTCTGGGGCATGCTGGACACACCCTCCAAAGGAAAGGACACGTCCCTGCTCCTGTACCTCCATCCAACCCAAGTGAGAAGGATGAAAGGTGCTTTGTGGAACCTCTGGCAGGACCTAATGAGAGAGTTCCATGCAGACTCCTAGGGTTCTGAGCAAGGCCATGCCTTCTGCAGCAATAGAAAAACAGCTCCTGACCTGCTTTTAGGCCTCAGGGGAGACAGAGCTTCTGAACATGGGACAGAATGTGACGAGGGAGCCATAACTCCTCATCATGACCTCGGTTCTATCACACCCACCAAAGTAAGGTCAGGTAGGGATAGCAGATGAATCACAAATGGAAGTGGTACGTCCTAGATTAGAGGATGACAGTTGCCCAGACCGTCATAGCACCTACCACTCCTCACTGACACCTGTCACATAGCTCTCACCTGCGGACTCACGGGCAGTTCACTCTGAGTAGTCAACAAAGGAGGAAAAGTCTCCACACCCTCCAACTTCATTCTGCCCCCTATCTCCAACCGCACATTTGCCCTCCCCTGCAGGTCCCCAGACTCCTATTCAGGTGTCCTCACTCACACACAAATTCCCTGGGGACATGGCTCACTTGCTGTCTCAGCTGAAGTAGGTCTCAGTGTACAATGGTGAGATCTGGCTTTTCTACAGTGATCCAGGCTTTGAGAGCAAACTGCATATGTCTCAACCGGTCAGAACTGAAGACTGGAAAACTCTGCCCCTCAATTCAGTCCCCACTGCCACCCCGTCCTTCATTCCCCACCTTCCCCCAGGCTCCAACCAAGATCCCTTTTCTAGTCTGAATATCTCACGCTCAAATACCCTTCTTGACTTGATTCCCCACATGCCCTCAGATCAGGTATTCTGCGCTCATGGTGTCCTCTGTCCTCCAAGACTTCATGGCTGTCCAGAGTCTTAGCCCCTAGGGGATGCTCATTTCACTCTCCCCATGGACCCTTGTCCCATGTCCCCTCCAGCCTGATCATCTGGTGCTCCCCCTTGTCCCCACTGTCAGGGCACTAATCTGCATCTTCCAGATTCTTTCCTTTTCCTCAATCACAGGTCTCATCCGTCACGTCATCCAAGTCTGGAAGGATGGCTCCCCGCCTTCACCGCACCAGCTCCAGTTGCTCCTCCCTCAACAGGGGGTCAGCTGCTCACTCAGAATTCTCAGCCCCATCCTGGGGTCCCCCCAAAAAGAGCCCTCCTGCGTGTCCTCACTAGATCCCAAATCATGCCTGACACCCTGAAACCCCACCCAGGATTTACTATTCCTCATCCAGACTCCATGTGGACCCCACACTTCCCTGCCCCCCTTCAATGCCCACCTCTGCTTACCCACACTCCACCTCACTGCCGGGTCTCCAAGGATTCAGCCAAACACCCCAGAGACCAAAAGGAGCAAAAGGACACAGAACCAGAGGACAGATCCTATTTACCATTTCCCAGGTTCCATCTTTGGACTCTCCTTAGAAGAGGCACGTGGAGATTGTGAAAACAACAACAAAGCAAAGAACAAGGAGACAGATGTCTGGCCTGAGCCCGAGGCTGGAGAGGGCCGTCGACAGGGTGGTCCTGTGCGGGCATGCGGGTGACTGACATGGCAGGGACCTGCTTGTCCACTGGAGTTGTTGGGTTTTATGACAGAATAGCTTAAAAATCTGTGTGATCTTGTTCCCTGAAGGTGAGGTGAAAATGTGTGTGGAATGAGAACACTGTTGGGGTCAGGGCCTCTGTGGGAGGGGCACCTTCCATGTCTCTGTGAAGATGTTGGACTTCAGCTCGCAGGGCTTCTCCGATTCTGGGGACAAAGTCCAGGTACAAGGCAACCTGGGACCCAAGAAGGTTCTGGGTAGTCAGGTTATCTCCTCCCATGGATATCAAGTCAGAAGGGAGGGAGAAAAATTGGAAATATTAATTTGGAGGATTGTAGCCAAAGAAAGAAATTAGAGGATTTGAAAATATGGTGAGGATTGACAGTGTGTGCAAGATGTCAAGATCAGCTAATTGTAGGTAGGTAATGTCCAAGTGAAAATTTCACAAGACTTTACTCAAGACCACTATAATAGAGGAGAGAGACCAAAGTCAAACCCTGAAACAAAAGGCTCGGAGATTTTAAGAGCAGGTAGAGGCATCGTAGGTACTTGTGTTTGCTAATCAGCCTTACTCAAAAGAGAAGTACAACTTCTGATAGAATGGTGACAGGAGGTAGTTTTACAACTTGGTTGTAAAGAGACTCACCCAAGTTAGGCTCCTGCCCTCCCTCCGAGACGGAGAGGTGGGGGCAGGATCTTCCAGGAGGATTACATTTCAAAGGGATGGGCCCAGCCCCTTGGGAAAGACATTCCCTGGATCCTAAAACTGGCAAGAAAATTTTAAGACTTGTATACATTTCAAAAGGGCAGAGAAAGAATCTGTAATTATAGATTTCAATTTCATTTCTAACACAAATGATCTAAGAAAATGGAGGCCAGGGGCCTGTAGACGGCAAGAACTGTCTAAAGTTCGGTGAGTCTGAGGGGAACGTGAGGCCTCTAGGTCGTGACAAAATTGCTTCTGCACAGTGGGAGGGAAATTCAGCTCCATCTCTATCAGCCAAGACACAGTATGCATCTCCATCAGTTTCCTGCAATTTATAAACAGATGAAAATAAGCTGAGACAGTGAACAGGGCCGGAATCTGATCATCAGAAGGCTCTGCTTGTTGGAATTTTCCATGGAAATACAACATTTCTCCAAGAGTCACTTTCCATTTGAACAAAGATCATCTCCAAGGAAGAGTGTTCTTGATCCTAAAACAAGGTTGCTCTCACTTGATTTGGCCCGATTACTTATACACGTGCAACAGGATTGCACACTTGCCACAGAGTTTCTCCTCTGATGCAGGTTTTCCTAAGGAGCCTCAGATGGGACTTTTAACAGCCTCTTGACGTTAGGAAGCCTAGACATCAGGACTCACCTGCAGTTGCTAGAGCTTTGAGTGAAGCCCTCTCCTCTCTGGATCCCCAAAATACCCATCAAGTCAACCTTAGCTCCTTAAAGTGTGGGTCATGTCTGATCCCATGGGCATCATTCTCAACTAGGACAATCAAGTCAAAGCTGTGGTTGTACCATCAATGTTTCCAATTATATCCTAGTAACAAAGAGGACAGAGTCTTACTGAACTCACACACTAACTCTATGGCCGTGGAAATAAGAATGCTCAAGAAGACTTCAGGAATTCCTTGAGAAGAATCAGACAGGGAGAGAAAGATCAGTGTTGATACCCACATGGATGTCCTCCTGTCTATCCCCTTTGTTTGTATCACAGTTCTGGCGCCATCCACATCTCCCACAGAGGAGGGATAAAACTGAGATTCCTGAGAGCTTTTTTTGGGCTCCCACCCCTCATTGCAGAAGCACTGCCCACCCTTCCACTGGGGAACTGGTGCAACTGAGACCAACAGGAGCAGGGGACTGGAATGGAATGTGACTTTACGCCAACAATAATGACAATGTCAGTTCACATTGCTGAGCATTTATTGACTCAATGCAAGTCTTCTAAGGAATTTCCACCTTCATCATTGACTATCACAACAACTCTACTTGAAAAGTGCATCAGACCATCATTTTACAAGTAAGAAAAAAAATCTATTCAGAGTTGAATAACATAGAGGAGGGTAAGAGAGCCAGAGGGCCAGACTCATCTTTCACATAGAGCCTGGGGAGGTCACTTTTGCTGGAACTGAGTATGTTGGAGACCTCACACTGATAAGCCCCAGCATCCTCCATCCTGACGGGGTCTGTGGCCAGAATGCTGTTGTCCTGGTACAGCTTCAACGTCTCTGTGAGCCGCAGTCTCTGGTCATTGAAGAATCACTCGATGGAGATGCCGCTGTAATCTGTGAGGCAGGTCAGGACCACGGGGTCCTTATGTTCTGTGACTGGGGTCCTTATGTCCTCTGGGGACTCTGAGGAGGGGCAATGAGCCCAGCGCTGTGGAGAAACAGAGGAGGTGATTGACTGAGAGTAGGCCTGGGGCATGGGGCCATGCTCCTTCCTCAGATCTCAGCCACTACATAAAGGTGACCCAGAGGATGGCCCTGAGCCCTGGAGAAGGATGAGCATCTTTGTTCAGGTGACCATCTGTAAGGAGAGGGCTGTACCAACCCTTCTGATCTCCAGATCACACCAGGTTGACCCATGAACTGTCCCCAAGGACATCTCTATAGTATCAGCACCAGAATCCTCTTCTCACCCCACGTGTCCTAAACCTCAGGATAAAGTGGAATTTCTCTCTCATGGACTTTCATTGATTTTTTCCTAGAACTTTCTTTGACTTCAGAAAAGAACAGGCCACATTCCCTAGATGCACTTCCGTGTGTGTTGGCGAAGGCAGGCTTGCCAGCTCTGTCCGTCTCTGGGGCCAAGGGAATGCTACAGAAAGTGGGCAGGCATTGACTTCTTGTGAAATAATTGATTAGGGATTGAGGGTGGCCCTGCCCAATCCTCACCACCTTAGGACGTGAAGAGCTTCTCATCTAAAGGATTTCTCACCCTGAACTGGACTTTTATTTCCAGGTCTGTAGATTGAATATCACAGTGAAGGAAATCTCTAGAGAGACGTGGTTACAGTTTTATCAAAAGACAGACAGTGTTAGGAATAGAAATAAACTACTCAATATGACAAAGGTCATAAATGAAAAGCTCACAGCTAACATCATACTCAATGGTGAAACACTGAAAACTTTCCCATGTGATCGCAAACAAGACAAGGATGCTGCTTCCACCACTTCTAGTCAACATAGTAGACAGGTCCTGGCCAGAACAATGAGGCAAGAAGAAGAAATAAAAGACATCCACATTGGCAAGAAAGAAGAAAAAGTATCTCTTAGCAGAAGACATAATCTTATATGTAAAGAACATGATTCCACCCACAAACAAAAAAACTGTTAGAACTAATAAAGAAATTCATCAAAGTTTCAGAAGACAAAATCAACACTCAAAATCACTTACATTTTTATAGAATAAAAATGAACAATCCAAATAAATTAAGAAAACAATTCCATTTACAATAGCATCAGCAGTTGAAAATACTTAGGAATAAACTTAACCAAGGAGGTGAAGGATGTGTACACTGAAAACTACCAAACACTCTGAAAGAGATTAAAAAAGACCCAAATAATGGAAGGACATCCATGTTCATAGATTGTAAGAATTAACATTGTTAAGATGCCAATATACCCCACATGATCTACATATTTCATATAATCCCTATGAAAATCCCAAAGAAATTGTTGCAGAAATAGAAAAATCCAGCTTAAAATTCAAGGGACTCCAGATAGGTAAAACAGTCTTTAAAAAGGAGGACGAAATTGGAGGACTCACACTTTCTGATTTCAAAACTTACCACAGAGCTGAAGAATTAAAATCGTGTGGCACTGACTGAAAGACAGATCTAGATCATGGAATACTATAGAGATCCAGAAATAAAGCCTCGATTATACGATCAGATGATTGTGAGAAGGGAGCCAAGACCATTCAACAGAGAAAGAACAGTCTTTTCAACAAATGGTGTTGGGAAATTGGATATCCACGTGCAGAAGAATGAAGTTAGACCGTTGCCTTCCACCATATACAAAAATTGATTCAAAATGGATCAAATCTTGACATAAGATCTAAGAGTCTAAAAGACTTCAAAGAAAATATAGGGAGAAAGCTTCATGACATTGGATTTGGCAGTGATTTCTTTAATATGACACTAAGAACACAGACAAAAAAAGACAAAATAGATAAATTGGCCTTTGACAAAATAAAAAATTTCAGTTCATTGAAGAACACAATCAGTGGAGTGAAATGTGACCTATGGAATGGGAGAAAATAATCGGCAAATTATATGTCAATAAGAGGTTAATATCCAGAATATACAAAGAACTCCTAAACTCAACAAGAACAAAAACAAATAACATCATTGAAAAATGGGCAAAGCACTCGAAAGGACATTTCTCCAAAGAAGATCTACAAATGATCAACCAGTATTTGAGAAAGGCTCAACATCACTAATCATTAGGGAAATGCAAATCAAAACTATAATCAAACACCCCTTCATATCTATTAGAATGGCTACTTTCAAAAAAACAGAAAACAGCAAATGCTGGAGAAAATAGGGAGAAATTGGAACCCTTGTATGTTGTTGGCAGGGAGATAAAATGGTGTAGTCCACCATGGGAAATGGTATGGCGATTTTTCAACAAATTTTACACAGAATATCTTAAGACACATTAGTTCCAGGCTCTGACTGTTGATGGACCACATAAGGTGGTGTTCTGAGTCTCAGGTTCACATTCACACTATAGGGTCCTTAAGCTCCATGGGGCTGGAGCTGTTGCCTGTGATGACAGGTGTGGGTAACTTCACTGTGCAGGGAACAGAGAGAACATTGCCCTGTGTGGTAGCTGATTCCTGCCAGGAATCTTCAATCAGAGTTGGCATCTCTCACCTCTCAGCCAACCTGAGTCCTTGAAAGAATAAGGGAGGTTTGTGTATCTGAAGACAAATTCATGATGATCTGAGTGCTCAGAGAACATAAGGCCGCCTGTTCTGTGTCTGGGAGAAAGCACAGACTTTCTCAAGTGTCAATATGTTAACAGGGTTTGGTCTTGAAAAGACATAGGACGGAGGTCAGGGTTACTGTCACTCTCCCACACTCTCCTCCATGCCTCTGCTGGTTCTTCACTGTCCAGCTGACTGCCTGGCCATCCAGGGATGGTTCCTTCCCGCTGCACACACCTCCATCACCCAGAGAAGTGTATTTTCTCTGAGGCACCATGTTCAAGGTTCTCCTAGATATGGGTAATGGTGATTCTGGGACATGAGGACCAGGAGCGAGCAGGGCAGTCAGGTGAGTGTTCAGGCCTCAGGGCAAACATGTGGATCAGATCCTCCCACGTGATTGTGACTGACATGAGCCAGTGACCCAATAAATGATAGAGCAAGTCCAAGGAATGGTCCAGAACAGAGTGAGGGGACAGGCAGGAGCTGCCTGGCTTTGGCAGCAGAACCTGATCTCTCCCTTGGTCTTTAACATCTCATCTATCTCTCTGAGGGCAGGTGTGGACATGTGCAAATGCAGAAGGGTTGACTGATGGAAAGGCAGGAGCCTGAACTGGTTGCAACTCTGGCCCTTGTGGACCATCTGTATTTGGTTGTTAAGAGGTAGAAATTTGAGGAGAAGTTAAAATTCTTCCTTATGGGAGAATTATGACTAATACCCCAGAGTCTCAGATGAATTGTGGGAAGGAATATTTCTCTGGAGAGCACTAAAATACCTGTTCATGGGCCCGAGCCCCTGGAGGGTCAGAGGACCTGTCCTGTATGGCCAGAAGTCCAAGGACTCTGCATGCAGTCTCTGAAGAGATTTTGGATCATGCATTCATTCATCCATTCACCATTCATTCCTTCCTCCATCAAAAGCAATTGAGAGTGTGTTACATGCCAGCACTGTGCTGGCTGCAGGGGTAGAGTAGGGAGTGAGATGTCAAAGTCTTTCCTTTCTACTCCAATGGGAGTGACCCCAACACATCAGGAATCAAATAAGTGATGTCAAGTCCAGTGCAGGGAGGTTGATCATCCACCTGAGGGGGCGGCCTGGACATTCTCTGCACTGACTCTGATTGTTGATGCAGGTAATTTGGTTCTAGAGTAAATGGTGAAGAATTCTCAATTTGGTTCTAGAGTAAATGGTGAAGAATTCTCCATTTGCTCTCACTCCCCAGACCAGGATCTTTCTTTCTGAGCTGGAGACACGTAAGAAGAAAGGATCTGGACTGACAATTTGGTCTTGGGGTCCACAGACACCTGATAAGGTCCCTGGTGGAGGAGAGGACAGGGCTGTGGCTACAGACAGTCCTCCTGTCTACCACTCATGGTCTGTGGAACCTGGTTCAGTGACTGTATCTCCCTTTGCCTCATTTCTCCTCAATGACGTAGGATAACTGTATAGCTGCCAGATTGTCAGTGAATAACCTTTAAATATTCATGGTACCTGACTTAAATCTTGCCAGAAAGGAGCTGCCCATATGAATGGCATCTGTTCTTGCTTGATTCCAAGAGAGAATGCCCCCAGGACTGATCCCTAGTGGATGAGGAGCTGCCAGTATCATCTTCTCTCCCATATGCCTCCCCTGGGGACACTGACCTTCCTTGGAGTCTCCTAAGTCTGCCAGAGCAGTCAGTTAATGGCCTGGGGACCATGTACCTCTGTGTTCTCCATGCTGAGTCTCACGTGAAGGATCAGGTTCCACCCCTGCCCAGATGCAGCTCCTGGGGATGAGCCCTGGCTCGTGACCAGCTCAGGAGCCTGGGGACTCAGGAAGCCAGGAAATCCTTGCTCCCACTCAGCCCTGCCCACAAGGCCAAAACCCAACCTTGTCATGGGATCCCCATGGTCACTGGAGTCAGGAGCCCTGGGAGGGGCTTCCTGAGCTGAGGTTCTCTGTTAAGATCCCAAGGGGCATCTCAGCCAGGCCCTGACCGAGCCCGTCAGGGTCTTTCTCAGGGCCATGTTCCCGGGGATTGTCCCAAGGGCCTGGACTGAGACTCATCTCCTTCTGCTGAGTAACTCCCAACATCTGGTCCTTCTCTCTGCAGGAAATGTCTGCAGGGTCTGGATTCCAGAAAAGGAAATCCAATCTTTTAAAGTTTGTCGCCTGTGTGTCCTGCACCAAATGCTCAAATCCCAACAAAGGGCAGAATGCAGAGGGGGATGCAGGCACAGTGCAGGCCTGTCAGTCCTGTGTGTGTGTAGGAGAATTCACCCCACCCAACACCCAGAGGTCAGAGAGGAATCACTCACGGCGTACATGGAGGTGTGCAGTTCCCTCATCACTTTTAAAATTTTTCTTATAGGCTTGTATGGTGTAGTAGCCTGTGTCCTCCTCGGTGACATTCTGGAGCAGCAGGGATCCATTGGGGTATATTTTCTCTCCACCATGGTATCCAGGCCCTGGGGAAATTTCCGAAGTATCTATTGTATATGATAGAATGTAACGTTTGGGGTCTACTCTGTCAGCTCTGTACCAGACATAGCTATAAAGATACGTAGGCAGGTCGGAGACTAGGAGTAGAATATCTCGCCCCACAACAGCATAGGGCGGTGCTGATTTGACAGTGATTCGGGCAGTGGTGGGCGGGTTCCAGATGGTTAAGAGCGAGACTAGGAGGGAAGAGAGAGAGATCAATCAATATTTGGACCTTGTTGAAAATAATAATAATGAGAAGTTTTCACTGATTGAGGTCTATGGGGAAGCCATTCTGGGTTAAATCTGGTTCAGACTAAAACTTGTTTTTCCCAGAGCAGCCTGACTGTGGCCTTCTGCCCGCACACTGTACCTCTGCTTCAAACATTCCCCAAAGCAAAGAATGCATCTTTAAAGACAGGGTGAGTGTCCCCTTTCCTGACTCCAGCCCCAGTACTTCTGGACCATAAGCTTTCTTCCAAGAGCACCAAGGACAAGTTGACCTGCTGTGTACGTGCTGAGCATCTCCTTGTGACTTTAAAAACATTGTATTCCTGTCATACTTGATATATATTCTTTGTTCTGAAGTGGTGTATAACCACGCTGTGCCCCATGCTTCCCTGGAGTGCTTTCTTCCCTGGGGAAGAGAACACCTTCGGGTGGGTCCTCACACTATCCCCTTAAATATTTCTCTAATCTATAGATTGGTTATTGATTATTTACTTTGACAAGCTATGTATTGAGATGGAAAGATGAGGCCCTGGGTCCTGAGCAGGTCTCTTCATCTCTTAGACTTGGAGTGCGTGTGTGTGTGTGTGTGTGTCTGTGTCTACTGGTCAAGGTAAGCAGCATGACCACCATTACTTCAGCCCCTCTGATCTTATTATTTCCTCTGTTCCCAGCACTCTTCCCAGGTGTCTGCCCGGCTCACTCCCTCACTGCCCTCAGAGCCCTGCTCAGATGAGGCCCTGGGTCCTGAGCAGGTCTCTTCATCTCTTAGACTTGGAGTGCGTGTGTGTGTGTGTGTGTGTGTGTGTCTGTGTCTACTGGTCAAGGTAAGCAGCATGACCACCATTACTTCAGCCCCTCTGATCTTATTATTTCCTCTGTTCCCAGCACTCTTCCTAGGTGTCTGCCCGGCTCACTCCCTCACTGCCCTCAGAGCCCTGCTCACTCTCAGGGGCGTCCTTGGGAGTTGTCTTCCCTGACCTCCCCTCTAAAGACCCTCTGTCTTCACTGTCTGATCTTTCCCTGCTCTGTTCCCTTCATGGCACTTGTCAGTCCCTGACATCACATTCTAGATCTCTTTGCTTGTCTGTCCTCCTCCCCATGGAATGTGAGCTCCTGAGGGCAGGGACTTGTGTGATCTAGTTGTACCTGCAGTGCCTGGAACAGACCACAAACACCTGTGGATGAGTGAATGAGTGTTCCCAGGGCCCTCCATGTCCTGGTGTTTATTTGTCAATTTCTAAAGTGTGGTGGGAAAAGACAATGTGTAGTGTCTCTAGTTTGTTTTTTCTCCTGTGTCATCCTCAAATAAATTACTTTCATCATCCATTTTCAAAAATGATTGCTCAATGATAACTAACTTGGAAGGGTACAGTAATTGAGATATTCCTGCCCCTCACCACTTCTAGATTGTGAAATTTTCCATTTGCTGAGCCCCCTCTCCCCCCATCCTACTCTGCTCCCATGTTCTGTCCCCTCAAGTCCAAACAGAAGTCCTCTATCCCCTCTCAGAGCCCCATCCTCCCAGGAGACTCCAGCCAGTCTCTGTTTTCCCATCCTCCCGCCCACCCTCAGGGAATGGTCCCCTCTCACCTGCCAGCAGGAGCCCCTGCCAGCGGACACACCCTCCTCTGTGGGCAGTGGCTGAGGGAGATTGCATGGTGGCTGCTGTCTTCTCTGTCCCTCCCTCTGTGAGAAGAGCTTGGGCTCCAGAAATATTCACAAGCACTGCTGTCCAGATGCTTCAGCTCTGCTGTCCTTCCTCCCTCTGTGCTGGGCCTCCAACCTGGGCAGGAGCACTTTACCTGGTCACGTGGGCCAGGGGTGGGGCCTCTGCCCAGGACCCTCCTCCTCCCTCCCCTCATTCCTGCCTGCCTTGTCCCTTCTTTCTTTCTCCTTTCTATCTATGTTTCTGTTCCTGGGAACTATGGACTCCTCTGCCTTCTTCAGCAGTCATTCCCACCCCCCCACACACAGAAACACACACACACACACACACACACACACACACACGCCCTTGTTGGGACAAGCACAAGTCTGGGGCATCATGTCCCGGGCTGACCCCACAGCTCTGGGTCAGGGTGCAGCGTCACCCTCCCTCTCTCTCATCTCCCTCTGACTTTTCCCTTCAGAGGAACAGCCTGGGGGGCCCCACCGGGAACTCTTGTCACAGGGATGTCACCGCTGCTCTGTGTCAGAATCACCTGTGGAACTTTGTAGACACTGTGAATGTCTAGGTGACACATTAGAAATGTTGCTTTAACAGCTGCCCTGGTTTGTGGATACCCAGCCTGCTTGAGAGACCACATTGTGGGGGCGGGTCAGCCTCTCCCCTTCTCCTGTTCGGAGTCAGAAGATCCTGTTAAGATGCAGATTCTGACCCCGCATGTGTGGGGTGGACCCGAGAGTCTGCATCTAACAAGCTCTCAGGAGATGCTGATCTCACTGGCCTGTGGATCCCACTTTCAATAGCAAGGCTGATGGGGACCCCCGTCCCTTGAGAGGATAACCCACTCACCCCTGCACTGGGCCTTGGGGCCTGACAGCACCACACAGAGATGCATGCGTCCCCAAACCCGGGGGATTACTTCTGTTTGTGACACAGAATCCCAGCTGCACACCAGGGTCTTCCCAGTGTCCCCAAATGCTCTGGCAAGGTTGGATTTACTCCCAGCAGAAAGGCCACAGAGATGACTCTAGGGGAGAGAAAGGGGCAAGCTGAGTGATGACTGGTGAGGGGACCCACCCTCCATCTCCTGGTGTCACCAGCCTGGCTTCTACTTTCAGGGACAGAAACCAAATACTGATGTCTCAGAAGGAGCTGTAGTTCCCGGGGCGTGAAGAGGGTGGGGTTCCTGCGTGTCCTGGGAGAGAGGACGGTGGTGCTTGGAGGTCAGGTGGCTGTGGGCTCCCTGGTCCTCAGGGGAAGGTCTCAGGAAGACCAACACTTCCCTCTCCATGTGTGTTGGCTGAGCTGTGGCTCAGAGCCTGTTCATGTGCTCCCTGACTGTCCTGGGGCCTCTGGCCTCTGCCTGGCTGACTTTCCTGGGATCCCCCTGCCTTCCCCATGGGTGGTGCCTGGCAGGGAGTGGGGAGCTGCAAAGGGACCCCTGACAGAGCAGGGTGCTCTGAGGCCCTTAAAGAAGACTGCAGAACATTCCAGGCAGGTAGGAAGGACTCAGACGGAACTGTTGGACTAAGGGATGGAAATCAGGCTCCTTCTTAGCCAAAGCCCCATTTGTGGGTTGATTTCCTGTGTGTTGTCTGTGAGTCCCAATGTTGCCCCCTGGAGGGCATGAGGAGACCTGCAGCCAATGTCAGGGGCTGCACCAGGGATGCTGACCAGGCTCCAGAGGGTGTGAACTGGCCCTGAGCCCTGGACAGAGGTGGGCTCTGACCTCCAGGCTGAGGGGTCTGTCAGCCTGGACCTTGGTCACTGAGAGTCCCAGACTGCCTGACTCCATCCCAGCGCAGGGTGAGCCCAGGGAGAGGACAGGCGATGTCCAGTGGACTCCTGATCCAGTGTCCTGTGCTGCCTGGTGGATGTGCTGTCTCAAGAGGAGCTCTCTGCCCCTGAGATTTCAAAGGAAGGGCCCAATGAGTGGTCTCTTGAGGTCTCAAGGCACCCTGGAGGGTCTCAAGGCCTGGGAGGCTGGTATCCAGAATGTCCTGTGTTTCCCCCACCACAGCACTGGGTCATTGCATCCGAGTCATCTGTGTCCCTGTCTGTCGTCTGCTCTCGATCTCTCCACTGGGCCCAGGACCTAAAGCAACACCACATGGAGACTCAGACAGAGTATCCTGTTGGTTCCTTTCCTTCAGGGGAGAGCCCCTGTGGGACCCTCAGCCCCTCTGAGATGGAAGCAAACACATCCTGGTTGTCCAGTTCCATCCTGCATGGGAAATCCCCCTTGTTCCCCCAAAACTCTTGGCTCGTGGGTTATCTTCATGGGTCCACAGCCAGCTGGCCCCATAGGCCAGGAACCCTGGGGATGGGTAGCAACCTCTGACTTGCTTTGTGATTAGGGTAGGGCTCTGACTTCCCTGTGGCAGCTTAATATAAGGTGGAGAATCCAGACTTTGTCTTAGGTCAGGTCTCTGTGAGAAGAGGAAGGACACAGGCTGCTGGTCCAGGCCCTCTGGGGAGAGGAGAAGTCACTCACAAGTTAGAGATGGGGAGGGGCTATGAACATCTTAGGTGAATGGGGATCTAACCCCTCACTGTTATGAGGCCTCGTCCTCCCTCCTGACTCTACGAGAGGTAAAGGCCCATGGCTGGGACAGCCACGGGCACTTGCTGGCCTCCTCCCATGCTGATGCCAGCGCCCCTCTGTCTACATGGGCCGTGCTCTGACCCCTAGGTGTCAGACGAGGTTGACAGACTTCTGTTGTGTGGTTTCCCTTATCCATTTAACGAGTGTTATTACGCATCTGTTACTGGGTGCAGACAGGGATGGCTGGGTATCTGGCCTGACTTTGGTCTCATCCTCGAAGACATTGTGGCTGAAGTGGAGGCTACTGTACAGAGACCCCTCTGAGCACAAGGAAGGGACCCAATATCCTCATCTATCATAAGAGATTAATCCTGGTGGCCTACACACAGGCTCTGCCTCCTGTTGTCACTGCCAGTTCCTTGTCAAACCTCCCTCTCTCATCCTGGCACTGCCTGAGGCCTCAGCACCACCTCCCTGTCACCAGGGTCTGGATGCTCTCGCCGGGGAGCTGAAAAAAACCTCTGGCTCACCTGATGCTCCTGGAATCTGAGAGAAGGGCCAGGTGATGGGATCTGGGCCGCCTCATGGGAACGTGCCTCCAAGCCTCAGTGACCACCACCTGCCAGGACTTGTGGGTCAGTCTGGGGGCATCTTGGCAGGTGGTCGTGGGGTCCAGGCGTGCCCAGGAGCTGCCCGTGAGAGCTGAGTGTGGGGCCAGTGCTTTCCGGTAGGTATTCAGCTTCCAGAACTTCGGGCTGTCTGTGGATGCTGCAGAGGCAAAGAGCTCAGGGTTCTGATGTTGGTTGTGTTAGAGCCACAAACAGCATGAGACTCTCTGGCTGCCAAGCCCCATACCCGCCCGTCAGCAACCCTGGGACACAGGAACGTCAGAGCACACAGCCCAGGGTGCCCCTGCTGTCTTGAGGACCAGGGGAGCTCGGCCCAGCTCCTCCTGCTGCTGGTTGTAGGTGGTGGGACCTGGGAGAGGGCCCAGGAGCCACCTGTAGTATTGTATTTGAGATTTAAAGGGAAAAGGGGAGTCATTTTTACCAGGTGACAAAATTGTAGACAGCCTGTTGACAGAAGGACACTCTTACATCATTGTGAAAGTGAACAGAATGCACTGGATGCTCTTTTAAGGAAAAACAAACAACCATTTTAGTTTTATCAGTAACTGTGATGCATGTTTTATTCTCTAGCTCATTTTTTAGATTTTCCTCTTAAGGAAATGGTGAAGGCTGACCTGGCTTCATGTTTTAGCAAAAGAATGTGGATTTTACATGGACTTTCCTATGACTTTAAGCTTTCATGCATTCCTATAGATCTTCTGTGAAGACCAATGAGATTTCTCTTTATCCATTTTTACTGGTCATCCCTGTGGAGAGAGTCACAGTTTCCTCTAAGAGGTGGAAAACATCTGATACCAAAACAGGTGTCCCAATCCTTCTGGGTAACAATGATGGCACTCAAGTGGAGGTCTGTTCTAGGTGGGTGAAGGCAACTGTTTTGAGAGCTCGTCTCTCAAAGTGAAGACTAGACGTTACCTCTTGGACCTGTCACAGTGTTGGGATGCATGAAGGACAGAAATAGAGGTCGGTAATTTCGGTATCAAATCCAAGAGTGGACAAGAGATTTTGCCTGGAGTGTGAGAGTGGCCGGCTGAATGGTGAGGACACTAAAAAGGCCCCCCACCGAGGGGGAGTGTCAAAGGCTCCTGTGCTTCTGAGTGCGTCCTGGTGTTGGGGGACAGGGTGCTGTCAGCCCACGGGGCTGGGATCGAGGCCCTGACACTGGCCAGTCTCTGACAAAGTCCATTTCTTGGGTGTAGAATCATTCTTAAGGAATGATGCCAAGGTGTATGATTCTGAAAAAAGAGAAACTCCTATGATATAATTTTCTTCTTAATAAGGTATGTTTTCCTAATGATAGACATGACTTTGTATTCATAAAGCCGCCTCTTAAGATGGTAAGAGCATCAGAGCAGACTGTCTAATGACGGAGCATATAGATTTGTTACCATGCATTTTTTCAGCCCAACGGCTATAGTATTTCCTTCATCTGACTCTGCAGCATAACTCAGTGGTGTCATTCTGACTCGTGGTTACACCCTTTGAAAAACCACAGTCTTCCAGCTGGTGAACTACAGGCAGCCATAACTTAATCACCCCTAAGCATGCCTCCTTCTGAGCCTGAATTTTCCCTTACTTCAAGTTCAACCCTAACCTCTCAGGCCTCCTGGTCCTTCTTTGCTCTTCTGCCAGCAGGAACCATCCACTAGAGGGCACTCACGCTCCTCCTTGAGCTCCTGCAGACCCTTTCCACCACCTGAGACCCATGAAAGTTTTTACTGCCACAACCCCCAGCCTTCAAATATTCCTTAGATTTGCTCTGGGTGAAGCTCCTGGGACAGATATCAGGGACTCCAAAGAGGAACTTCCCATTGGAGACTGTGGCAGCACGGACTGGTGACCTGGAATCAACCCCAGGGCCCATGTCACTGGGGAGAGGATGGTTCCAGGCACAATGGGCAGCGAAGGCTGGACACTCAGGGCCCAGATGCCATGCCCAGGTGTGGGCACTGGGGGAAATGCCCATGAGTCTGTGGCCCTGAAGGCCCTGTCATTAGGATTTGTGCACATGGGTCTTGGCTGGGCTGCTGCGAATAATCCAGACTGGGCCTTCTACAGCAGAAGGCTGGTCCTCCCAGGTTTTTTAAGATCCTTCCTACTCCGATGAATTGAGAGAGTGGTGTCATTTGCTGTGGCACAGCATTCCTCAAGGCCTGGGGGAGAAGGCGATGTCTGGGCTTCACCAACAACTATAGATCAGGACCCAGGACGTGGGGAATGTGAGGTCCTGCCCAACCCCACCTCTCAGGACATCATTCTGGGCTGTCTGTGGGGAACTCAGCCTCCCCTGCCCCTCCCTGCAGTGCAAGAAAGGGACTGAAGAGTGCCTTCATGTAGAGTTGGACAATGAAGGAGCACAAGTGAGTTTGGGCAGGTGGATGCGAGGAGAGGCCATTATTCCTGGAGGGAGGAGCAGTAGATGGTGGGCAGAGAGGAGAGCAGAGCCCGCTCAGCTGCTGCAACTGAGTCATTTCCTCTGGAGAATCCAGCCTTTTCCTTGCAAGTTTCAAGAACTTCCCAATTCAGTGCTTCTTATTGAGGCCCCTCAGTTCTGTTCTCCAACCCAGTCCTACATCAACTCTTTGTCCCCATCATAGTTGGGCAGCTCTGTTTGACTGCCCACTTTCCTGCTACCCCCATGTCTTCAGAATGGTCACCCCCTCCCCCCACCGCCGTCCCCACCAGTCTGGAGGCCGAGTCCTGCCTTCCTGCTCAGCTAAGGGACAAGGCCCTCAGGCTCCATCATCCTGATTATCCATCCTCTACCAGGAGGTGGCAGCAGCTGAACAAAGGAGAGATGCAGGGACAATTGTGAGCCACCCTGTGTGTCTGCAAGTGGACCTGTGGGGGAGGAACCCAGGAAATGACTGAACTTCCTGCTGATTTAGATGTGGGCAGAGCGTGCCCTGGGGTCTTAATAGAGAATGCGTGTGTATTTTCTTATTTTGTAGGACAGGCTTTTGTGTTTGGATTTATAGGTTTCCTTTGATGTCACTCTCAACCTCAATCACACCTATTTGGGACACAGACTGCAAATACCCCACCCTGGAGCAGGGAGGTGTTGGGGCTGAGGCACTGGCAGCCTGGTCTGGGGACCCTCTGTATACGCAGCTCCTGCAGAGAGATGTGTTCTCTGTCAGGAATAATGAGCCTTCCTCCTGGACATCAGTACCAGGCTCCCTGTTGCCCTCCCTCCACCCAGCAGACCCACTACCCTTCGGGGGCACATGCCTTCACCCCCAGTCCCATACAACCCTCGGGACAGCCTCTGTGCTGAGTGCCCCAGGGAAATCCTGTGGGTCATGTGATCTCCATGATCTGCTCCTGATACCTGCCTGGTGCAGTCCAGGATCCTGTTGCTTCCCTGTGTGTGTGTGTGTGTGTGTGTGTGTGTGTGTGTGTGTGTATCTGACGGGCACCTACACAATTGTGAAATCTCAAGGGGAGAGAATTTGATCGTCATTTCACAAATATTGATTTTCAATGCAAAGATTCATGGTTAGGTCTACTACAGCTAACAAATGAGGGTGCATGTCACAGATTGGATCATTCTTCTTAATCTTTCTGTCTTCCCAATGTTAGAATGACACATCCATGCCCTTTGCCTGCACCTTGCAGCTCCTCCCACTAGAAGGAGAGCACATCCCCACCCCAGCCACATTTATCTCAGGCTCGGCTGTAAGAACATGGAATCCAGAGATGTCCATTCTCAACAAGCCCCCCAGGCAATTCTCAAGAAAGCTGAGAATATGAGAAGCATTTCTCTAAATAGTAGAATTTGAAAGATTCCACCAGTAGGACAGATCGTTACCATATTGTAGGTTACAGAGATTTGCAAAATGGTGTCTCCTTGTCCTAATCTATAAAACTAAACCAAAATACTCAAGAAATTATGTAATCAAATATGTAGGAGTACCAGGAGTCTTAGGAGATAAAAATATTACCTGTGTCTCTGAACCTCTTTCGAAAAATAGCAGAAAAAGATCACAGTTAAGTTACTCCTCTCCATCCCCCATACTGGGGACTTCAGAGAAGCATGTGTCACAGACTCCATCACTGTCTGGGGCAGCCAGATCGACAGCTCACCTGTGTTTTGGACTAAAGTTAGGACCCAGTCCTTCAAGCTGTTGGAATGGGCCCTGCAAATGATCCTGGCAGGGCTGGCATGTGTAAACAGCTACACAAAAGGGAGTCTTCCTGGAGAAAATGCTCAGGAGATCTTAGTCTTCATGACCTTACAAGAAAATTAATGGAAATGGGGATCTATTCCAAGGAATGAAAGGACCTGGCGATCCCCCCCGCCCTACTCACACCCACACCACCTCCCCTCTAAACCAGGAGCAGCCAGTGTGCCTGAAGCCTGGGGGGCGCAGATCATGCGGGGCCTTGGGGGACACATGAAGAGTCTGTGCTTTAATCCAAGTGTGGTAGGAAGTCACTGAAGAGTTTGTGTATTTCTTGTGTGATTGATTTATTTTCTAGGAGTGACAGATGCGTCCTCACAGCCCTCAGAAGGAACCGATCCCGTAGACACCCTGATCTCAGACGTCCAGCCTCCAGGACTGTAAGACAAAGAATTCCTGTTTGTTCTAAGCCACCCAGTTTATAGGACTTTGTTATGGCAGCCATAGCAAACTAATACACCACACTTAGAAAGTAAAAATAAACAGATGAACTTAATTTAATTTTTTAATATTTTATGTTATCCAAAATTTTATAATTTCAACCTGTAATGAATATAAAATTATTAATGAGATATTTTACAGTCATTTTCTCATTCTGAGTTTTGAAATCTCGTGTGTGTTTGGCACTTACGCACATGTCCACTTGGTCTCGCCCCATTTCAAGCACCCAGTAGCCACATGTGGGCAGTGGCTCCTGCCTTGGACCGTGATGAACTGAAGGGTCACCTGCCAGAACTCACAGCTGCAGATTCTCACCTGGACATGCATCTTGGGAGGATTCTCTCTCCATCATGCAAAGCTATTCTGGCTCCAATATAATATCTGCTATAAAGGGTTAATTCAAGAGAATGTGGAAGGCCATAAGGGCTTGGAAAAACATGCAGGAGACACAATTACCCCCCAAATGCAGTATTAGCCACACACGATCTTTGAAATCTCTCCACGACAGATAAGATACGGCTTCAGAAGGAACCCAGTGAAACTACCCCTTTACAGATTTAAAAATCAAAGTCTTTTACCCAAGTGTGATAAAGAATGTCTCTTTCTCTATGTGGTAGGGTTTCAGTGACTCTGACCCCTGAATTTTAGACCCTATTTTGTGAGCTTGAGTCTTTATGAGCTTATGGGCACTTCCCGAACCCCACAGCCTCCGACATCTGAGGAGATAAAGACCCGCCACGATGGGCTGCATGAGAACTTGGAATATTGCCCTGAGCTACTGAGAGAAGGTTCTTGTGGTTCTCCAGCATCATGTCCCTATGGAGGTTTCTCTGAGAGGCATCCAGGATCCAAGTCCATGGCCACATCCTTGAAGGCCACTCGTCCCCCAAATTTAAGCTCATTCCTCAGTCAACCATCATCAACATCTATGTCTCTACGATGAAGTGCATGAGGCCTGAGAATAGTGGAGGGGCCTGAAACAAAATGTGTTGATCAACTCCTTCTGGATAAAGATTTTTGGAGAAATTGTATTTCTCAAGTGCTTTGGTTTAAAAGAAAGATGTCCATGCCTGTAGCTTTAAAATCTCAGGGGAATAAGTACCCTGATTGTGGTCAGTTGCATTAAAACAGTGTTTTGTGTGCACTGATGTTGTCCTTTTGGTTGAAATTCTTCAGTGTGCATTTTCTAATGACCAGAACATTCTCTGATATAACCCAAATAAATCCAACAATAACAGGAAATGAACACTGATGCAATATCACAATCTAATCCAAAGACTCCCTTCAAATTTTGACAATTTTTCAAATAATAGTTTTATAGTAAAAATTAAAGAAAACTATGGGGCTGGCCTGGTGGCGCAAGCAGTTAAGTGTGCATGCTCGGCTGCGGCAGCCCGGGTTTCGCCAGTTCGGATCCCGGGCACGCACCGACGCACCGCTTGGAAAGCCATGCTGTGGCGGCATCCCGTATAAAGTGGAGGAAGATGGGCATGGATGTTAGCCCAGGGCCAGTCTTTCTCAGCAAAAAAAGAGGAGGATAGGCAGATGTTAACAGAGGGCTGATCTTTCTCACTTAAAAAAAAAAATTTAAAAAACTAAAGAAAACAAATTCTTTTTCCCTTTCCTTACTGTTACAGGTCCAGGTCCAGGCTGGCATGCTGCCTTGAGGTGTCAGGTCTCTGTATCTCACTCTGTTTTTGTTTCATGACATTGACATTTTTGAACAGCTCTCAGACAAGATTTTTTTGAACACCCCTCAGTTGGGTTTGTCAATTATTTCCTCATGAAGAGAATCAGCTTACGTATTTTGGGCAGAAATGCCACAGAAGTGATACTGTATTTCCTCTATTACATCAAGAGATGCATTAAAAGTTATTTACCCCATTATCCTTTGGTTGAGATGGTGTCTGTTAGGTCTCTGCACCAGAATGTAATTAATAAGTCATCTGTACTTAGTACTTACTAAGCATAAAGCATTCACATGTATTTTGGGGAGATATTTAGAGGCTGTGCTGTGTGAACGTCCTGTTCTCTCAGACTTGCACCCACTGGAGCAACATTCACCGGTGTGCTCACCTAAAACAGTTACTACCATGATTCTTGTCAGGCGGTGGTTCTCTAATCATGTCATTTCCTCTGTATGTACTATTCAGCATTTCACTGTAGAGTCCAGTTTTATCTTCACTTTGTTTGCTTGTCCACATCTAAAAAGGTTGTCGATTAAACAACAGACAATCTGTCCTGTTGCTTTACAGATATAAGGAATGCTTGGATTTTATTGGTCTTAAATTTACGGCCCTGTGGGTTAAAAATAAGAGAAATGGGCACCAACCCACCCTGTTTGCTTAAATTTATCAATAATTATCCACTTCTATTCATTGGCTGAAAAATAAATGAAAATGTTCTGATCTGGCATGATTGGCTTCACAAATTTTAAGTGTCTAGATCAGACTCTATATATTAAGTAAGTAATAGAGAGCTTAAGAGGAAAGAGAAAGGGCTTCCTTCTTTCCAGAAAATAGAACATTCGAGTATAAGCAATACTACAAACACAGTCCGTAGTCATCCTTCACCAGACCATTCATCACTATGGAATCCATTCTGGTTCTGCTCCATGTTGGATGGGCAGTCTCATGCCCACATCTGAAATACTGACCTGGTCCACTGGGAGGATCTCAAAGTCATGGAAGAGATTTCATCAGAAGCCTGTGCCCATGAGGACCTAGCACAGCCCTTGTCCACAGGTCTCTAAGATGGTCATCTGTGATGATAGCTGGTGCACTCTGGCTCTCAGAGAAACACAGTAAAATAAAAAAATGAAAACTATCAAGACTATTTGAATGGCTGTGATTAACTTATTTAAAATTTTCAAAAGTGAAAAATCTGATGATGGTTCATTACCAAAATCATGTCATTGACAGGGAAATGTGGTTGATTAAGTGGCATGCAAAACAGTAAAAGATTTTCAGATTCAGCATTGGAAGGAACATGATGTAAGAACTTAACCCTTTCAAGGGTAAGAAGAATTGATTTCTTAAAAATCAAGGATGTGACAAAGTCAACATACAGCACAGATAACTATTCTGAGATGACGTAGAATCTTGCCTTCTAGGGAGATTGAAAAAAAAGGCAGAGAAAGATGTTTAAAACCTCTCAGGAAGAGCCAAGTAGTAAGTCAGGGAATTTGTTTCCTCTTAGCAGAGAGAAATCGAAATTCAGTTTTATATCAGCACAATATTGGTCACCAAAGCCCCCTTTAAAAAATTCTCATACATAAAGCCATCAAATCTGGGCCAGCTATGACAAGGACAAACAAAATTCACTCTCTGTGACTCTTTTGCCACTGTCTATATCCATTCAGGTTTTGCCCACACTTTCCTCTTCCCTATTCTGGAACAATCCATCATTTCATGTTAGGACAAAACTACTCTCTTTTTTCCTTAACAAAATCTCATCCTGCATATCTTCTGTTCACTATTGTTCTCTGTCATATTTCCTCCTACTAGAGTCTCATTCACATGGATGGGTTATAATCTTAACCACAGAAATGTCTACTTCACAGAGAAAACTAGGAGGTGGGTCATTGTGAACTGTCTGTCCTGCCCCAGCATTTTGCAGCAGAACATATGCATATACATCCCACATATGGTTATAACCATAGAAGTCCTTCCAGTAACATTCTCAATGTGACAGAATGAACACAGTCATTAACACACACAAAGATATTTATACTTTGAAAATTATGCTTGGTAATTAATATTTCAATGTGTTAACTTACTTAGAATTGAACTAGGTAATTTATGGATAGCCAATCTTTAACTTAATTTAAGATGAGATCAGGTTTGAAGTTACCAAAAGACAATGAAAATTATCTTCAAGGTGACATACCACAAAGATGTAATTACTGTTGAAATAAAGCATCAGAAGAATAAATTCACTTTCTTTAATCTATGGGCATTTTAGAAATATTCAATGATTTTTATCTAGAGCCCTCAACTAGACCTCCCTGAAGAGATTTTATAATCTAATTAGTAACACCACTGGAAGGTGGGAAAATATTGCACATACGTACCTACATAAACATCCAGACAGACACAAAGAGAGAGCTTCTGGCTTCAATTCTAAAGTTTCAACTCCTTGGTTTGTAGAAAAGAGGGGTGCTTCTCCTTGCTGTATCTTGGGGTTCTTACCAGGACTGTGTTTCTGGCAGATGTGGCAAGTTGAGGTCACCTGCTCAGTATGAGGCTTGAAGTGTCGCACCAGTATTTGAGAAGGAGGCCCTTTCAGGATATCCTTTCCCAGGATGTATCCTCCTATGGAAGTTGTGAATGACATCTCAGGCTGGGGCCCAGGAGAGACCAGGCGGCCATCTGGGTGTCTCCAAAGCACATTAGAGTGGATAAAACATCTGGCCTGTTTTCAGTGAGCTTTTTCAGTCTCGGGAAGCTCTTGGGCTCCCTGAGACCATCGAGAGCCCACTTTGGGGGATAAGGCCTTAAGTCCCAGCGAATATATCATGTTCAGGGGCAGGCGTAGGAAGAGAGAGGTTTGGAAGAAGTGGAGAGAAGGAGAGAGGAGTGGAGGAGGGACAAGTGTCGAAGGAGGACAGATCAGAGGCTCCCAGAGAGCTGACGGGAAGGCCAAGGTGGGAAAAAGGAAGAAGGAGAAAGAGGGGGTGTCTCAGTCCATTGGGACTGCCGTAACGGAATACCATGGATTGGGTGACTTAAACAACAAAATTTATTTCTCAAAGCCCTGGAGGCTGGGAAGTCCAAGATCAAGGCACTGGCAGATTTGGTGTCTGGTGAGGACCCTCTTCCTGCTTCATAGATGGCCATCTTCTTGCTGTGTCCTCACATGGAGGAAAGGGTCAGGGAGCTGTCTGGGGTCTCTTTATAAGGGCACTAACCCCATTCACGAAGGCTTCACTCTTACGACCTACCACCTCCCAAAGTCGCACCTCCTAATACCATCATGTTGGTGGTTAGGATTTCAACATCTGAATTTTGGAGAGACACAAACATTCATTCCATATCAGGGGGTCAGGGGAAGAGAGAGGTCTTGGAAGATCCCAAGTGGCCTACAGTGGCCATTGAAATTCCCAATCGTCTTTAGGAAAAGTTTGCATTTTTCTAAAGAGACTGCATTGAATTGATGCCATCCTGGTGAAGAACACAGTCAGTAGGAGAAGAGGAAGGAGAATGAGAGTTGTCCATGATATTGACAAATGATTAAGCCAAAGGGGAAGAAAAATTTTAAAGGAGCCAGGGAAGAGTTCCCTTGATTAATTTCCTCACACAATCCCCAGGTCCAAGATGTGAGGGATCCCAAGAAACGGAAGCAGAGCAGCAGCCCCTCAGAAAATCAACCACATTAGCACCAAAACAGACAGATGGTGCTCCGAGACTCTCTGAACATGGAAAGCCAACACTATCGTCTGGGTTCACATTAAAGGACTGATTCCTGAACATGGTTTTTGGAACTCACATTTCTCCCTGGACACTGCTCCCCTCCTGCTCCATGCTGAACTGACCCACCCCGGGCTGGTGGAACTCATCGTTCCTTTTCCAGGAATCTCTGCAGCTTGTGTCTCTCTCACCCCCAGCATCTCCTGCAGCCCCTGGTCTGAGAGATGTTCACAACAGGGCCTGCCCACAATGGACTGGGGTTAACACCAGTGACTCTGACTAGTGCCTGAACAGTTCATCTGAGGGCCCCTCACCACCTCCTGCTGGCTCGAGGTACTTCCCTCCCTTTAGTGCTGGGCGTGTGGCACAGGCTAATTGGCCAGGACACTTCCTCTGTGTGTGGAGTAAGAGACAAGTCATATCCTTGTCTCCATTACTGCTCTCAGAGGCAGTCAGGTTCTACTGTGTTGTCTTAGATTCTGTATTTGTCCATTGGCATCCATTCATCACAGGGCCATTTACGTTAACTATATTTTCTTCCTGTATATATTCTTGATACTTCTAAACAAAAAAGAAGAAAAACAGTTTAGCCTCTGAGACACAAGCCATTCTGAAACACTGTGTTTAAGAAAAAAAAGAGAGTGGGGAGGGAAGGACTGATGATACTGCAGATAGAGCACTGGGCCCTTCCTCCACCCCCTGTGCCTCTAACCTGCTGGAGATGCAACAACCACAGCCGACACCTCTGCTTGAAGCTGCGAAAAGCCTAAAAGACAACAAAACAAAACAACACAAAGGGAAAAAAAAGCGCAAATAAGAAAAAAAACCCCTCTAATTATAGGATGAAATGACAAAAGCTAATTAAATAAATTATGTATACATATATATTTTAATGTAAGTAGATAATAGATATTTTGTGTATATGTATATATAATACACAGCTAAATGAAAACAAACTTCCATAATTTGATCCAATTGGAAATCCAACATTTCTATATTAGATTTATATATGAAAGAATTTACAGAACACACAGTTCAAGAAGGGCACCAACTGGCTTTCATGCCTCTCCAACGTAGATTTTAAATTCACGTGAGCGTTTGCTAAAATGTGCCAATTGAGAAAACTTCATGGAATTAATCAACACTGGAGCTCAAATAATAGTAATACCTGGGTATCTCACCAAATTTAAGCATTGTACCCCCTCTAATCTTAGGAAGGTAACCACATATAAAAGAGAGGAATAATGTGTATACCTCACTTAACTGTAGCTTTGTCTAAACTTCCTGCAGTCATAGGACCATGGTCCTAAAATATCCCATATTGGGTATAGACATTCTAACATAATATATATTGAAATTAAAGTAAATTATTGATGTTTATAAATTGGTTTAATAAAAAGGGACCCTACAGACTCCCCCATTAAATGAGTTAGTATGGTGCAATGTAAACTAAAGCAGGGCCCTCAAGGATAAAAACTGATACAGAAACCTCATTATAAAAGGGGGGATTATCCCCACTCCTTCTCCATTTGACAACCCAATCTTGCCTGTTTTTAAATTTGTAAAAAATAAAGGGTGCCTCCTGGCGGATTACTACAACCTCAATATTGTGGTTCCATCCCTAGGGGCCCCAGACACAAGACCCAATATTATTAAAGCTACTAATTCTATTCAGTCAACAACCAGCAAATATTTGGCTCTTATCAATTTGGCTAACATGTTCTGTTCAGTGCTTATGTCAACAGCCTCTCAACTGCAGATTGCCTCCACCTCCAAAGGGACATAAGACGCCTTTTCCAGGCTGCCCATGGGGCACCTCAATGGCTAGCCATCCCACACTGTCTACACAGACAAGATCTCACCTGCATCCACCTTCCTCCAGAAGCACAGGTATGATGTGACACGATGACATCCTCCCCCAAGGAGATTCATTTGACATGCTTCATTTATTAAGGACACATAAGTGCAACATCTTTTAGTCCTTTTTTGGTTCTGATGGCAACATTCCTCATTTACAAGTTTTACTTCCAAATGAAAATCAACAGGCAATCCCACTGGTGCCCTCAGAGATTCCTGCACTAAAGAGACTTTGTCAGCCTCTTCTCCTGCTTCCTGTCGTCTCTGGACCACTTGTGATGCCATAAGTTGCCCGAGTGCATCTGCTGCAAGACGCTGCCCTTCTTGGCCTTGGGCTGTACACCATCGAAGCAAAAAACGACTGGCTACCAGCTGGGCTTGGCTCCAGCTGGACTTTCCTGGAAGCAAAGGCTCTTACAGACCCCAAGCCTATGATCCTCCCTACCCAGGTGCCCATTATCCATTGGGTGATGGAAACAGCACCCTGCAAGCATGGCATGGCTACCAAGGCCTCCTTAAGACAGGATGCAGCCCTACCTGGGCCTCTGGTATGTGCCACCTGTGGGAGGGAGCAGCTTCCTCTGTCCTCAGTTCCTGGTCAGATACCAATGAAGTCACCCCTCCCCGACTCCCCTTGGCTACACGGGGAGCCCCTTGGGATGAACTGAGTGAACAGCAGTGGGGAGATCGTAGACTATCTGGATGGCACTGCACCGCCATTTGTCATGGAACTCAGTGGAATGTTGCTGTTTTCCATCCCTTAGCCAGGGTGCCCCACATAAAGGATGGGATCCCAGCATCACCACACTTGACTAAGCTTCAGGCAGTAGTGTAAGCACTAGATGCCCTGGCTGATGAATGGTCCCATTTCCACATTTATTACAAACCATGGGAACATTACCTGATCCTTACCTCTAGGAAAAAGGACTCTGGGACTCTCTTGCCTCATAGACACCCAAAATAGACTTAAATCATACATATCCACATCTACTAAGGCCACAATACAAGGCCTTGCTGGACACTCTTTATTTCCTTTGATGCTACAGACATTACTGGTGGTAACCAAGACACACATTTCACTTCTAAAAATATACAATGCTGGGCTCTTGAAAGAGACATTCAATAGAACTTTCTGTCCCTGATAGCCCCCAGAAAACTGGTTTAAGTAAGAGACATAATGGTCTCCTCAAACAACTCCTTTTATAATTCCAATCTGACAAATAAAGCCCTTTGATGGGTCTCTATCATGCCCCAGGCCTTAACCTATCTTTGTAAATTTTCCATCTTTCCCCCATTCTAGAAGGGCTGGAGGCCTGATTGAATGCCATACTCTCCTGTGACCCACTGAGACTAGATGGTCCCACAGGCCAGGCAATTGCTCATGAGAGATGGGACTCATTTGAACCTAAAGTTCCACCAAAAAACAAATACATAAGACTGGCCTGGTGGTGCAGCGGTTAAGTTCGCGCACCCCACTTCGGTGGCCCAGGGTTCGCAGGTTCAGATCTCGGGTGCGCACCGACTCACCACTTGTCAAGACACGCTGTGGCAGCGTCCCATATAAAGTAGAGGAAGACGGGCACGGATGTTAGCCCAGGGCCAATCTTCCTCAGCAAAAAAGAGGAGGATTGGCATCGGATGTTAGCTCAGGGCTAGTCTTCCTCACAAAAATAAATAAAAATAAAAATAATAAGACCTGTCAAGTGCCGCTGCTCCCTGTCCAGTGACTACTGGTCTCATGGTCTCATTCCTGCTGGCTTGGCTGCTCTCACTGCTTACAATCCAGAAGCCCAAACCCTCAAGTGACCCGTGGTTTCAATCAAACATGGCAAATGCTGAGACTCACAGCAACCCCACAGGACACTCACTAGGAAAGGACACGCCAGCCCCACATTGCAGATGACATGGTCCCAGCCCAAGACCTCGCCTGCTACATTTCTGAGTCCCTGTCTGCTGAGCCCTTCATCCTGGTGTGCTCCTTGCTCCCTGCCCGAACATCCAGCCTATAGTCGCATGCCTGAAGGAAGTCTGGGCGAGTCTCCCACTTGTACTATTCTAAAAACTAACAGAGATTACTGCTCACCCCAGGAGACAAATAGTACACAGTGCCTTTTCCTACTCTCTAGAAATCTCCATTATCATCTCTCCAAAGTCTCCCTAAAGTTATGCCAAATAGCCATGGGCCCCATTGTATTGTGTTGTCTTAGGTTCTTTATTGGTCTATTTGACATCTGTTCATCCCAGGGCCAATTTTATTAACTATAGCTTCTTACTTTCTGTATTCTTGAAGCTGTGACATTTGGGAGCTTTACAGACCCCAGAAGAGACTGCCCTTCCCAGGATGAGCCAATTCCTAAAGATGGTGAACAGCTTACTCTCATATGCCAGCCAACTATCTCCTTATCTTTTTTTCTCTTTATAAAACTTGATTGTCTCAAGTGTCTAAAATTAATACCTACTTTTTTATAATTAAAAAAATCAAATTTTATTATTTTTCCAGCTTTATTGGGATATGACTACCTCCTTATCTAAATCTCACACACAAAGCCAATATTTCCCCTGCCCTTAATTGTCCCAGGGCCAGACAACCCTAGATCACCCCTGTTACTCCAAGCCTCCAGGATCATTCAGTTAGACAATATTAAACTGTTTGCTCTGTCCCGCCACGGAGACTTTACTGGAAACCACAATGAGGGCCCTGGATTATGCTCTCCCCTCTCAATGATCTTCCACAAACTTCCCAAAACCTGGTGCTTCTCCTGTGTCTCTGCATGGTTTGAGCACCTCTCCTGTCTAGAGGAAAGGTAAGTTTAAACTTTTTTCTTTTTTTTTTAATGACGTTGGCCTCTCTATATTGCCACTCTGCCACCTTTATAAATTAAGACATGGCACCAGGTCTGAAGTCACAGCTGAGAGTGAAGGAGATATTCATTATGTTTTCCAAGGATGCAATAATTTCATTTATAAAAGGCATACCCGTGGAGTTTCTAGTGCATATCATGGGAACTTTTCTCATGGATGAGATGATGCTTTTTTTTTTTTTTTTAGGAAGATCAGCCCTGAGCTAACATACGATGCCAATCTTCCTCTTTTTTGCTGAGGAAGATTGGCCCTGGGCTAACATCCGTGCCCATCTTCCTCTATTTTAAATGGGACATCACCACAGCATGGTTTGACAAGCGATGAGTCAGTGCATGCCCAGGATCTGAACCTGCAAACCCTGGGCTGCTGCAGCAGAGCACGCACACTTAACCGCCGCACCAATGGGCCAGTCCCAAGATGATGCCAGTTTTACCAGTGGAATTAATAACATCTAAAGCAGTTACCAATGTTCATAAAATTGATGTGCATGTCTGCAACTGAGAATATTCTTGTGTGTGGAAGGAGAAAGATTGTGGCTGCTATTGAAAACCTGTTTGTGGTTAACCCTGTAAAAAATAACAAATATTTCTTTAAGAAGAAGGAGCTTCGTGAACCAATATGTGCAAATGTAGTTTAAGGAAAAAATTATAAACACAGGTGGAAAATAATGAATATACTGGTGCATGTACCATGTTTTGCCTTCCTCAATGGACCAGAATAGAAATTATTAATTGGGTCATCATCACAAATGGAAAATATTTGTTTTGGAAATATGTCTTCTGTGATTAAAAAAAAGGCTCTGTTTTTTATCAATGAGTTTTTTTTCTTTAAATCACTTTCCTCATTTCATCAAATCTGCTTGACTGACTAAGAAGGCAGGTTTAAACAAGGGAGGAAAATCAAGTACTGTTAACTAGAATACGGTCTATGGCCTGTTTGTGTGGGGAGGTCTCTCTGGGGTCCAGCCCAGGTTCTCTGCCCTTGACCCTCAACGGGGGCTGGTCAACAGGACTGAGCCCTGGGTGGGAGGAGATCTCTCTGGGGACTGGGGCAGCCTGCCCAGGAACTTGAGCCTGGATCCAGTTCCGAGAATGAGGGAGGGGAGGCCCAAAGGCTAAAACTGTGGAGTTCAGAGTCCTCAGTGGCTTCAAGAAACTCCTGCCTCAGTAGGAGACTCCCCAGGGGGGCTGAGTCCCACTGCTGGTGGTTTGAGGGGCAATTCTTGACCTGAGAGGAGGTGTAGGAGTCAGGGTCAGAGTAGAAGTGGCAGCCTGAAGGATAAAGTGGGTGAATGAAAGCACCCAGGGAAACTTTCTAGAGGCTTCCTGATGTCGTCTTTTTGGTCACTGGGTCCAGGGAGGGCCAGATCCTCCCCTTCATGAAATATGCTCAGAACTTTCTCAGATGGCTGGAAGATCCTGCGCTACAAGCCCCTGCTGGTTCAAAGTTTTGAAAACTGGACAGATCTGTGCATCTTCCTTTGAATACACAGTTTTTGAATCCCAGTTGGTTTAACATCAAATCAAGCCTTTTGGGAAAACAATGTAAGAAACAGGCACATTTATTGGATGATTGAAACAGCTCATTATAACTGTAGAAGTCCTTTGATGTATGAAGAAATGAAACTGCAAATAGCTGACTGCTGGAGAGGTTCCCCTCCCTCCAGTTTGCCCCACTCACCTAGGGTTCTGTGGCCCCACTCTCACCACTTTCCTTACTCCCTTGGACTCAGCAAGCTCCAAGGACATCCTGCCCTCTACCCCTTCCACCCAACACCCCAACACCCCACAGCCCTTCCTTCCCTCAGGCCAAGCTGCCCCTCAGCCTCAACTCAGTGCCTCCTTCTGACGCATTTGCCTCCAATTTCCTGGGGAGCTTGCTACCTTGCAGGCTCAGGAGAAGAGGTCTTGGGGGACTAGGGAGGTCACCTTTTCTTTTTTAAGGTGCTCCCTGGTGATGCTGAAACTGCCCAACCCAGACCCTTCTTGGGCAACAAGCTGCACCATCTCACCCTGGTCGGAGCTGACTCTGGAAATCCCTGGCCCTCACTCTGGAGACTGGGATCCCTGACTCTATCACCCCCACACTCAGCGCCCCTGCCCTTCATTCCCACCCTTCCCCCAGGCAGGAGTTCAGAACCCTCTTCTAATCTTAAACCAGGTGCTCTGACTCCCTCCCTCCCAGACTTGACTCCTGGCCTCTGCTCCAGCCTTCTGCACCCATGTGTTCCCCACGCTCTCCAATTCTCCTTCTCCTTAAACTCCGGTCTGCACTGGACTCTAATCTCACATTCACCCAGGGCCCCTCTCCCAGGGTCCCCATTGGCCCCTTCCCCTGGGCCACCCCATTCTAAACCACGCACTTCTGTGCCCTGGAGATATGTGTCTGCCTTTCCTTCCCTCTACTCTCTTGAGGAACACTTTCTTCCCTCAGGTTTCTTGATGTATTACTTTATTTCTTTTTTTCATCCTTATGATTATTCAGCCTGCCATGGATTCCCCAAATGAAGAGATTGGTGCCTGTGTCAAGGGCACTCCTCTGAGTCTTCAAGTATCTTATTCTTTCTTCCAAACCCCAACCCTCCTCTCAAGACCACACCCAAGTCTAGAAGAATGGCTCCCTCATCTTCACTCCCCGCTAGTTCCAGTGACTTTCTCCTCCATTGGGAATCCTCAGGCTCTCCTGAAGACCCACCTCCTTCCCTATTCCTCCTATATTCTCTTCACCCTAAACCACTACTGTACCCCATACTCTTCCTCTTCTCCCTCCTTCCTTGGTCCTTACAATTCCCCATCCCCACTCTGCCAGGACACAAACCCTCCATGCCACCCATCACTGCCCTCTGGTTTAAAGCTCTGCCTGGCTAGCAGGTGTCTCTAGAATTCAGCCCAATGCTTAGAGGCCAATCAGAGTATACAAAACCCAACAGAATGCAGAGGGTAGACTCTCTTTCCAAGTTCCCAGGATACTTTTTCTGGACTGTCTTTTGGATAGGCACACTGAGCTTGTGAAAACAACAAAGAAAGCAAAGAGACGAGGACATGAATGTCTGCCCTGCAGTGGATGTCCCCAGAGGGCGCCAACGATCACAGGGCAGTGAGGGCCTTGGGGGCCCAGGACCAGGGTGGCATCTGTTAGTCTGCTAGAGCCAGACGCTCCCACCCACTGTCTTTATAAGGCATCCTTATACCCCATGCACCACTGTCATTCTATCACAGAATATCTTTGAAAAATCTGTGTGATCTGCTCCCTCACATGTGAAGTGAAAATGTCTGTGGAATTGGAACAATGTTGGTGGTCAGGGGCCTGTACAGCCCTCTATCAAGTCATTTGTTATTTACCAAACACATCATTTGTGCAGTATGCCCCCAAATTCAGTGAGGTGACCTTGAAAGACGTCCTCTGCCTGATGTGCCACCCTATGGAGTCTGTGGAGGAAATTTCAGACAAGGGACTAAGGAGTGAGCAGGGGGTCACCTGAATGCCTCCAGAGCACATCTGAGTGGACAAAACATCCAGCCTGTTTCCAAATTCTCTAACAGTCTTGGAGACCAGAATCCCAAAATGTGTTTTACTGTACTGGAATCGAGGCGTCTGTCTGCAGGACCCTGCTCCCTCCTCAGACTCTGGGAAAATCTGCCTTCTTGCCTTTTCCAGCTTCTGGAGGCTGTCATCACTCTTGACTCATGGTCCCCCATCCAATACACCTTCCCTTCCCCTGCTACCACAGTCATACCTGCTCTTCTCCTTCTGTAGTTCACCCTCCCTCTGCCTCTCTCTCTCATAAGAACAGTTGAAATTACATGGAGGGATCACCCAGATAATCCAGAGTGACCTTCCATCTCACCACCTATAACTTCATCACATGTGCAAAGTTTTTTTTGCCAGGCTATGTAACATTCACAAGTTCCAGGTATAAAACTCAGGATCTCTCTGGGGGCAATTACTAGCCCTATCACAGTCTTAAAAGAACTTCAGAATGTCTTATCTTCATATTTAAAAAGCTTTAAAAAGCTCTCCTGTTCCAGTTCTGTATACTTGATTGTGGTAAAGTGTTACCCTCACAGTTGTACCTCCTCATACTCTTGGACATTTGCATGGTCAGGCATCCTTCCCAACAATCTGGTTGGAGGGTGGTCACATTGGAATGAAAACAAGGCTGGCACCTGTGCGCTTGATCATCAGCCAGAAGCACTCCCCTTGGCTGTGAGGCAAGCTCAAGGCAGCTCTGTGATTCTAGAAGAGATAGACTCTCCAGGTCTGAAGTCTGAAGGCTGAAACTAACTGACGCACTTCATTCCTGAGACTGAAGCTAAAAGACTGAAGCTCTTTATGTCTTCCAGAGGTCCAGTTATTTAATTTATGAAAAGTAAAGATTTAGAATTTCTAATGGACAATTTGGTTATACATCTCATGGATGAATTATAAATATTTCTGCCACACAAATTAGTGATGTGTCCAGTGATCCAGTAGCCAACATTTTTAAAACTGATGGCTACTCTTCTATTGAAGGCGGTTCTTATTTCTACTGGGCAGGATTGCTCCAGCTGAGCTTTAGTTGACGGAAGAAAAGAGAGGACAAACCACAGAATGAGAATTACCCATGGGATTGACAGATAGTTAAACCAGAGAAAATAATGAAAAGAGCAGGGAGAGGGTCCAGTTGCTTAATCTCCTCACACAATCCTTGGATCTGAAGCCTTAGAGCCCCTGTCCTGTCCTCACCTCAGGTCATCCCAGCATGGGGTGGGAGAGAGGAGTGAACCCCCTTGGAGGGTTGGCTGAGTTCAAGGAGATTGCAGAAAAGGGAACCAGAGCAACTGTTTCTTTGAAAATCTATCCTTATTAGCAACAGAACCATGGATTCGAAGATGTAAGATTGTTAAATTGCCTGCGCTACCAAAGTGATCTATGGATTCAATGCAATCTATATTAAAATCCCAATGGCATATTTTACAGAAATAGAAAAAAAATGATCTCAACTTTATATGGTTTCTCAAGGGACACTGTGGTGCTGAAAGAACCTTGAAAAAGAAAAGTTGCAGGCTTGCACTTCCTGATTTCAAAACACATTACAAAGCTAAAGTAAAAATAGCATGGTACTGGCATCAAGATGGATAAAGACCAATGGAAGAGAATGCAGAGCCCAGAAATAAACTATCCTGTACATGGTCAAATCGTTTTCGTGTAGAGTGTCAAGACCCCTCAATGGGGAAAAGATGGTCTCTTCAACAAAAGATGTTGGAAAAATTGGATATCCATATGCAATAGAATGAAGGTGGACCCTTGTCTTATACCACACACAGAAATTAACTCAGAATGGCTTAAAGATTTGAAGGTAGACCCGAAACTATAACATTCACAGAGGAAAACACAGGGAGAAAGCTTATGACATTGGATTTGGCAATGATGTTTTAGGTTTGATCCCCAAAGCTCAGGGAACAAAAGCAAAATAGACAAATGGGACTACATCAAGCTTAGGAGCTATTGGCCATCAAAAGAAACAACCAACTGAGTGAAAAGGGAACATACAGAATGGGAAAAAGTAGTTGCATCGAATGGGAAAAAGATTCAACAACATCAAAAAACCAAGCTACTCAATTAAAAAATGCTCAAAATACATAAATACACAGTTCTCCAAAGAAGATATAGGAATGGCCAACAAACTTACGAAAAGATGCTCAACATCACTAATCATTAGAGCAAAACAAATCAAAACAACAATGAGATATCACCTTATATCCATTAGGATGGCCAGTATCAGTAAACAAAACAAAAGAGAAAATAACCTGTGTTGGTGAGGATGTGGAGAAATTGGAACCCATGAGCACTGTTGGTGGAAATGTAAAATGGTGCAGAAATAGACTTACCAAATGATCCAGCAAACTCACTCTAGTTTCATATCCAAAAGAATTGAAAGCAGGATTTTGAAGAGATATTTGCAAATCCATTTTCATTGCAGAATTTTCCACAATAGCCAAGAAGTAGAAGCAACCCAAATGTCCACAGACAGACGAATAAAAAAAGAAGATGTGGTCTATGTACACAATGGAATATTATTCAGCTGTAACAAGAAGGACATCCTGGACTTTATGCTGAGTGGAATGTCAGTCACAAAAAGACAAATAGTGTATGCTTCCGCTTACATAGGGTATCTGTAAGAGTCACATTTATAGAAACAGAAAGAAGAATGGTGGCTGTCAGAGGCTGGGGGTGGGAGGAAGAAATGGGGAGTTGTTCAATGGGTATAGATTTTCGGTTTTGCAAGGTGAAAAAGTACTACAGATCTGTTGCACAACAAGCAGATTAGATGTACACTACTGAACTGTACACTGGTTAATGATGGTAAATATGATGTTATGTGTTTTTTGCTATAATTAATAAAGATTTTTTTTTAAGAGAGAAATTTGTTGTTAAGAACCCTGGGGCCTTTGAGAACTTCCTGTCTCCACAGGTGATGCTCTGGGTGTGATATGTACGAACAGTGGGTGGTTCATTTCCTGTTTCCAATCAGACTGTTTCAGCCTCAGGCGGCTGCTTTGGGGTCTCTCAGCCTCTCAAGAGCACAGGATGGGGGAGGAGGCCCCAAGGTGCAATGACTGTGGGAGTTGAGGGGCCAGGTGGGAGGGGAAAGTTCTGGCAGGGGTGGAGAGAGGGATGGAGAAGGTAGGAGTGTGAAGGGGGACAGATCAAAGGATTCAAGAGAGCTGAAGAGACTAAGGTGTGAACAAAGGACAAATGAGGACAGGGGATGAGGAGGAGAAGACATCTGAGATGAGCCGGGTTGAGGAGTTCCCACATCAGTCCCCCAGTGCAGCCATTGAAGTTTCCCTTGTGTTCAAAAAAAGTTTGCCTTTTCTAAAGACATTAAACTGAGTCAGTGCCCTAATGGTGAAGCACGTAGTCAGGGGCAGAAGAGGAGGGAGGGCTACCCGGAACATTAACAGATGGTTAAGGCAAAGAGAACAGTTTTCAAGGGCACAAAAAGATCTCACTTGATTAACCTCC
The DNA here is from genome assembly GCF_057802395.1 of Ceratotherium simum simum. Taxonomy (NCBI): domain Eukaryota; kingdom Metazoa; phylum Chordata; class Mammalia; order Perissodactyla; family Rhinocerotidae; genus Ceratotherium; species Ceratotherium simum. Next base: position 20,234,329 of record NC_141932.1, on the reverse strand, counting down.
TCCCACAAACAGGCCCAGGTTAGGGCAGTGAGGGAACCTGCTCAGGGCCTGTGAGAGCTACAGAGAGGGGACCAGAGCAATTGCTTCTCAGAAATTGATCAACCTTAGCACCAAAAGAGCCAGATCATGCACTTGGGACTCTCTTCATTCTGTATTCAAGGGTACCGTTGGGATTCACATTAAGAGACATAATTTCTTTCTTCTTATTATTTTGGTAAAATACATGCAGCAACGTTTACCATCTTAACCATTTTTAACTGTACGTTTTGTGGTATTAAATACATTCATGTTGTTGTACAACCATCACCAACATCCATCTCCATAAGTCTTTTCACCTTGTAAAAGTGAAACAAAACTGTTAAACAATAATCCCCACATCTTCTCCCTCAGCCCCTGGCAACCACCATTACAATTTCTGTCTCTATAATTTTGACTACGTGCCTCATACAAGTGGAATTATACAGTATTTGTCTTTTTGTGACTGGATTATTTCACCTAGCCTGGTGTCCTCAATGTGAATTCACGTTGTAGCATATGGAAAAATTTCCTTCCCTTTGAAGGCTGAATAATATTCTGTTGTACAGATCTACTACCTTTGGCTTATCCATTCATCCATCCATGGATGCTTGGGTTGCTTTTATGTTTTAGCTGTTGTGAATAATGCTGCTATAACCTTGGGTGTACAAACATCTCTTTGACTTCCTGCTTTCAATTCTTGTTGGTTTATATGCCCAGAAGGGAAATTGCTGTATCATACTGTATTTCTATGTTTGATTTTTGGAGGAACCATTCTGCTGTTTTCCACAGCAGCTGCACATTTTACATTCCCCCCAACAGTACACAAAGGTTTCAATTTCTCCACATTCTCACCAACACTTCTTATTTTCCATTTTTGTTGAAAGTAGCCATCTTATTGGGCTTGAGGTGGTATCCCACTGTAGTTTTGACTCGCATTTCCCAAAAAGACATGATTTCTCACCATGGCTTCCGAACCTCACGCACAGCTCTGAGCCAGGTCCCCATCTGGACTCACCTGCCCTGGGAGTGTTTTACTGACCTTCCGTCTCCCTGGGAGCCTCTGCAGATTGTGTCTTGTTAATATCCAGCATCACTGCCTGCCAGGGTCTGAACGACCAGCCTTGCAGGGCTGCACTTCCAGGCGCACATGGGCGAGGGTGCAGGGTGGTGATGGATCTGAATTCACAGAGGAAGGGGGCCCTGCAGGGGTCAAGAGAGATGTGAGGAAGAAAGGGTGTAAGAGGAACCACTGCCCGGTGGGGCCACATCTCCTGAGCTGACCTGGGAACGTGTGGCCTGCACTGCTCTGCCTCTGTAGCCTCCTCATTCAACACAGAGCATGTAAACACCAACTTCTACAGCAGCAATAAGAAGCCCTGTCACTTCAGACAAAAACAGAGGGAATTGGTCCTGAAGGTCCTTTTGGTCTCTTGGAGCCACTGTCAGATAGTCCTTGTCCTCTGAAAATATCCTCAGCACTTTGTTTTGTGCCATAAGAGGAGAGCCCTCCATGCTCCTGAGGGAGACATGTCCTAAAACCAACTAATTTGGGCACATTGACTTCATACACAGTCAGGATTCCAAATCTTTGTAGGTTTAACCACAAACCAGCCGTTGGTGGAAAAATTATGTCCTAAGTGGCAAGTTTTGATTAGTTGTTGAAAGAGCACATTACACTATAGAGACCTTTAATGTATGAAGAAGGAAAACTGTGTGGAAATTGCTCTGACCCTGGAGAGTTACCCTCCCTCCAAGCTCATCCACAATTCCCTGGGTGTTCCCCCCTTTTATAGGTTTTCAGAGCCCAAACCCAGACCCCGCTTTGAGAGCCAGCACCGTCCATCTCACCAGGTCAGATCTGCACATTGGAAACCCTGGCCTCATTCACAAGCCCGGTTCCTCCACCCTGTCCCACCCCATGCTCCCTGTCCTTCCACCTCCCAGGTTGGCGTCCAGAATCCTCTCCTGGTTGGCACCCTTTTGCTCATGGTCAAGCCCTCAGCTCCAGCCTCTGCATCCACAGTATCTGGATGATCCCAATACCTCCTCGCCCTGGACTCCCAGTCCCCACTGGATTCTGTCTCCTCTCAGCCTGCCGCTTGACCCTTGTTCTGTGTGGGTCTGCTCATCTGGTGCCCCCTCCTCATCAGAGGTGTCTGTGCCTTCCTGCTCTACCTCCCTTGGGGACACAACTCTCACCACCTTACAGGCTGCCCCTCACCCACCAATTCTCCTGCCTTCACCCGTCCACATCCCCAAGGTGCTGCCCTCCCAGGTACTCTCAGGAATCCATTCATGCCCCAGGCCTTGAGCCCTGCTCTGAGGGGCACTGACCGGTAATCAGAGGGCCCACCTTCTCTGGGTTGGTTCTGAGCCCCCGCGTCCTTGAACTACACCTGACACTCTCTGTGCCTCAGAGTCTTTATTTTTATTTTATCTGAAGTGACTACTCAGGCTCTATTGCTTAAAAATGAAAAAACCGTTGTGCACCTGCTGTAGATAGAAGCTTTAACAGAGAAGTTTCTGTCTTTGTGCAGAAACAGATAGGAATGTGTATGTTCTATTTCGTCATTGGCATTTGTATCAGTTTCCCATGAATGCACTGGGTTCCTGGGCCGACATCAAGGTGTCTGCAGTCACTGCTCTCTCTGGAGGCTCTGGGGGAGAATCCTTTCCCTGACTTCCAGCTTCCGGAGACTATCCTCATTCCTTGTGTCAGGACAGCATCACAGGCCTTGCCTCTCCCTGCTTCCCTCCTGACTTCTCTTCTCACTCTGGCCTTTTGCCTGTCTCTTAAAGGACCCTGGGAATCCATTTAGGATGATCCAGAATATTCTTCCCATGTCAGATCCTTAACTTCATAACATCTGCAAAGTCCTTTATGCTACATAAAGGGACAATCACGGGTTCCAGGGATGAGACTCCGGATACCTTTGGTGGCCATTATTCACCCTACCAAGCATCAAAATAACTTCAAAATGTTCGGAATTTATATAAAAAAACTTTTGCAAAACCATCCTGTTCAAAATCTGTTTACTGGATCATGGTAAATTGCTACCTCCTTAATTCTACCTCTTTATGCTGCCCCAGCACTCTCTGTGGGAGGGTACCTGCTGTCTCTTACCTCTGGGACATTTGCACTATTGGTGTCACACCTGCCAATCTGGTTGGAAGTGGTGACTGTGGATGGCCCATGGTGCTGGGCACCGTGGCACAGGCTCATTAGCCAGGAGCACCTCTGCTGTGTGGGATGAGCAGAGGTCATATTCTTTGCTTCTTTCATGGCCGACTCTTCTGGGATGAAGTCATAACCAGGACTGAAGCAAAAAACACACTCAGTGTGTGTTCCAAGCATTCAATTAATTCGTGTGCAAGTACAATGCCATGGCAGTTCTGGTGGATATCTTGGCTGCATTTCTCATGGATGAGATAAGGACATCTCTAACAGACTAATGATATGGCCGAAGAAAGAGTCAATGCTGTTCCTAAACCAGATGTCTAATTTCTAATAGAGAGGCTGCTTGAATTTGTAGTGGGCGAGATGGCTCCAGTTCTTATAAACAGTTGGTCGTGAAATGTTTAAAAACAATTTCGTTTTATTCAAAGATGATGTGTCACAAATGAACAGCAATGATTGTAGCTTAATTACTGCTTAAAAATTGAGCACAGTATCTACACAACCAGATCATCCTGAAAAGTTTAAAAGACAAAATCACATTTGGAAACAGTGTTTATGGTTACACAACGTTGTGAATGTACACTGAAAAATGGTTAAAACGGCAAATTTTATTTATGTGTATTTTACCACAATAAAAAATAAAGTTAAGGAAAACAAAGTAATGGCCCCTCCTTGCTGCAATAGGCTTGAAACTTACAACTTAATAGAGTAAAAGATTCAAGAGAAGGTGGCACTTGGAGTGTGATGTGCGTTAATGGAAGTTCAAGAAGACAATCTCTAACCCCAATCTCTCGATTCAGGTGTAGCTGGGAAAACCGGGGTTAAGGAAATACTGGGGATGACCATGAATTCAGGGAATTGTCACTTCTAGGTTCAAGGGAGGAGCTTGCGTCCAGGACTGGACCCAGAGGCACTTCTGAAGCCGGCAATGAACTAGTGCCGCACTTGGGTGTTTACCCAGGTGGTAGCTGTTATATTTTGCTAATTTATGCCTATATGGTATGAACTTTCTCATACTTTCTAAATCACCTAGCTTATAAATTAATGTTCATGGTTTTGTTTCTTAAGTATCTTGTCTTTAAACATATAATTGTCTTATCTTTAGTACAAATAATATTTTTACAAAAATATAATGGCCTATTTTAGATAAATGACATTATATTGCCCCTTATATGTCTGGGCATTGGGGAGAGGCTCTAAAGGAGGCTGTGGCTGAAGTGAGTGAATGGTGGAGGCCAAGATGGAGAGCAGGGAGTGAGCCCAGAGTCTGTTCCTCTGGGGTACTGCTTGGCCTGGTCTCCTTGGCCTGGTCTCCTAGTCACAAGCTGCAGGGTGGAGTTCTATTCTTCATCAACTTTCCCTTTGTTGATTAGAGTGACTTTTTGGGGTTTTGGCCCAGTTAGACCCTCTTAGCCTGGGGTCACAGTCAACTGCCTAAAGGAAAGGAAGGACTCTTGGAAAAGATAATAGAGAAAAGCAGGTAATCAAAACAGATCCTATAAAACACATCATAAACGTAAAAGCACAATGTAAACTTAAAGTTTCATTGAGAACATAGAGTCCATGGGGCAGAAGCAGGAGGGGTGAGAGTAGGAGGGCAAAGGAGAAGAATAACTTAGGAGGATTAAGTTAATAGCCAGGGTACTAGGTAGAAATCTCCTTGGGAGGCTCCCTGTAGCTTAAAAATTACTTGACCTGTCAATTTCTTGGGAGTAATGAATTTTATATGTACACATTGCAACATAAAATACTAATAGTAAAAAAACATTACTAATGTAATGTAATGTGCGCTTACTAATTATCATAGAACTGACAACTAGAGCAACTAATTGTGTACTAATAGAACAAGTAATAGCCAACAAATACTGTGTGTTGTGTGCCAGGCAGTGTGCTAAACACTGTAAATAACTGGATTACCTCATTTGTGCCTCACAATAGCACATGTGGTGGGTACTGTTATTAGCCCCATGTTACAGATGAGGAGACTGAGGTGTAGTCATTTGCTCAGGGCCTTGCAGCTCGTGTGTTAGAGCCAGAATTTGAAGCCAGGCCACCTGGGGGACTCCATAGCAGGTGCTGTTAACCTTTCAGCAGCGCAGTGGGGAAGTGATACAGTAGGACTTCTCATAGAGTGGTCCTCAGACCATCGGTATCAGAATTATCTGAGATGTTTGTTGAAAATTGAGATCTATAGGTCTCAGCTTGGGCCAACCAAAAGCAGAATTTCTCCAACACTGATATTTGAGACTTATTGAGCTGGGGCTGGTTGTCTGGGTTCTGGAAGGGAATGGAATCTTGGCTTCTCTAGTCACCTGCTGTTTGGGTCTTGTTCCTTTGTGAAATCAACAATGTGGAGTATGCTTACTTTCTTTCTCTGGGTTATTGGACGGGTGCATTCCATTCTGAGAATGGGTGAAATCGTGCTGACGTTAATGCTGGAGGAGGCATTTTGAGGAGTGTCTTTTATTCACATTTTCCTTTCACGTTTCATTTGCTTCTCTCCCCTCTATACCCTCTCCCCACCCACTCCCCTCAGGGGTGGGTGTCACTTCTTTGCCTGTCCGCAGGGTGGCTTATCACCTGGGTGGGAAGAGATAGGAGAGGGCAGAGGAATGTGGTGAGGTTTGGTGCTCGGTGTGGGACTTGCCCCGGGAGAGTGAAATGGTAAACAGTTAGCCATTAATGATTAGGCAGCTAGTAACTAAAGTGTTTTCTTTGTAATTATTAATTACAGCTTTTAGTTTTTCGCCTACCCATCGTTAACAATGCTGCTTAGGCAACATACTATCTGACTCCCACTAGTTCCTATAGATGACATCTCCCTGGTGCCCGGGTCACCATGGGAATAAACGTTTGAGCCGGTTTTCAGGAATTAGGCACCCCTTGTCCGGTTTAGGCTGGTTGAAACCACCAACCAGTCAACTGGGCCTGCACAAATGCCCAATAAATGACCTGTTTGACATCAAGGAGCTAAAAACTCCACCCTCAGGTCATGGTTAACACTGCCATTTCATGAACATGAGTCCTATGTAGAGCCATGGAGCTTGACTAGGCTAGCGAAGATCATCAGTTACCTCACTTCTCCTCTCCTCCAATCCTCTATCCCCACACTTCAGACCACCGTGCCCCCCACCCCATAAAAATCCCTGAGTCCCCCATTTTCAAGCAGGTGGATTTGAGATTCATTATCCCATCTCCTCACTTGGCTGCCTTGGGAATAAAACCCTCTCTCTGCTGCACCCTTGTTTTTCTCAGTGATTGGCTTTCTGGCCTTGGGTAAAAAGGAACCTGGTTTGGTAACAAGAGGAGCAGTTTCCCAGAGGTTCCTCTCAGGCCCAACCAGGCTCTTACATGGAGAGAGAGCTTTCCATGAAGTTTAGCTCCTTCATGCTGAGAGCAATGGTGGGGAGAGTGGAGTTGCAGCCTGAGATGTGAAGTGGAAATCCCATCACCCACAGTGGTGGTTTCCACAGATCCACATCTTTTCTGAATTGGAGGGTTAACTTCCCTAAGAGCTCGGATCCAGGCGATGCAGATAAACGGGAGGAAATATGAGTCTTTCTCTCATCCACTAGCAAGTTTGTAAGGCTGATCCACTTACACCTTCTACCTTAGGTGAGGACAATGGAGAGTTTTGTACAGTTCACTTTTGGGGCTGTTCACACCCTGTGGCCTTGGGGAGATCCAGAGGTTGGCGGAGGGCTTTGGACTGGGAGTGGGGAGAGCTGGTTCTGTGTCAGCTAAGCTACCAATTTCCTTTGTTACCATGGGAGAGTCACTCACCCACTCTGGCCTTGAGGTTTCTTGTCTGAAAATGGTTGGATTTGGGTGAGATAATCTTTTATGTTCCCTCTTGCTCTCAAGTTCTGATTCTATGATTAGTAGCAGGGAGGCAGGGGCAGGTGTGGCAGAGCACTAAATGCTTCATTTTTTTTTGTCTCAGGCTTGCCTTCCCCCAAATGAGCCAGTTGTGAGTTCTGTTTGTGCCTCCTCTTGTACAGCTCTGTGTTTCCGTGGGCTGAAGATGCCCACTGTGGGTGTGGTGAGGAGAGTCTTGGGAGTCTGGAGCCCCCTTGGCCCTGGAGAAGGAGGGCCTACTTGGGCCTGCCATTACATTGACTTGTCATGTTTTGGTATGATAGGACTTCCCTCTCTGTTCTCCCACCTCCTCCACAACCCACACCTGAACATCACATTCATTTTCTGGAGTGGGCTATGATTGCTTAATAACTTTCCTGGCTGTTTGCTGCCTGTGGATCCCTGAAACAAATAGCAGGAAATTCTCATAGCCATCGGGGTCTCTGCTTCATGTTTTCCTCTTTCCCCACAGAATCTGACAGAACATAGAGGGCACAGGAAGACGCATGTGCACGCTCTAGCTCCCAGCATTCATATACGGTGAAGGCAGGGGTGGGGTTATATTCGTAATGTTGTCTGGGAGCCACATAACACATATGTGAACCTGTGTCGTTCCTAATGTCTTGTATGTTGCCGCCTCTTAAGAGTTTAGAGTGGGTGCTATGAATGTGCATGAGTGTACTACCTGTGCCTGGGCATGTGCATGTGGGTCAGGGTGTGTGGTCAATGGCAGTTTATGACAAGAGGAAGTAATTCAGGAGCTGGGTTTGTTGTCTTTATGTTTCTGCTTTGGCTCAATGTACCGGTAACTTGTGTTGTCAGAGGGCTGATTGAAAATATGTTAGAAATTTCCTTAATCCGGTCTGAAATTCACCTTGTTTTATTCTTGGGTGTGTAAAGTGCGAGGATGTCAGGAGGTGGAGGATGAAACATCAGATCTTCCTGAACAGTCTGAGGTCAGATCTCAGAAACTAGATGTTGATTTTTCAGCCATCACCACCCTTGGATTTGTGAGTAGGACCCAGAGGGTTTGAAAGCTTCTGTGGCAGAGGTACCTTCTTGTTCTGGGAAGATTAGAGGCACGTTGACAAGCAGGAAACGGGTCAAATTTGTGGCTTGATTCTATCCAATATTTAGGCATTCCAACCTGTAAAAACATTTTAATTTCCCTGATACTGTCACCTACCTACCAAGGGTCAGGTGCTGAATTTTCAAAGATAAATGAAATTCAGTCCCTATCCTCAGGAGCTAGTAGTTGTTTTTCTCTTGAACAAGGCTTTCTGGGCCTAATTCCCTCAGTACCCAACTCTGTCTCACATGTAGCCTTTGGGGACTCTCAGAACCAGACAAGTGAGGTGAGATGCTGGAGCAGCTGATGGACCAGAGTGGGGCAGGGGTCCAGCCCTTGCACTTTCTGACTCTCCTTCTCAGGAGCACAGGGACCATGGGAAGTAGGAAACTAGACTCCTTAGGGAATGCTGTGGTAGATGATGTGGTGGGGATGGCAACTCTGATTTTCCCTCAGCTGTCTCTGTCTCTCAGTTCCTCAAGCTATGAGAGCGTGCCCTCCAGCATTCCCAGAGATGGAGAATGAGTGTATCTTCTTTGAAGAACTGGAAAGAGGATTTGTTAGCTGCTCGTAAGGACATTAGCAGTGAGAAGGCAGGGCAATTTGAGGCCTGTGGAATTGTCTCTAGGGAACTGTGATTCCTTCACTCTGCTCGGACCAGGAGGTTGGGCTGAGGGTGGGGTAGAGAGAAAGATGCACAAAAATACTCTGACCAACTAGTACCAAAATTTTTCTAAGGCACCCATACTAAGGTGGAATCCCCCTACCATATGGGATGCCCTCCACCATAGCGAGGCACTAAGTCAGCTGGGGTGGGACTATCCCTATCTGTTCAAAGCCCATTCTGCTAAGGCTTTGTGATGCCCTTTTGTGACTTCTTTTCCTCTTCAATATTGCCTTTGATATTCATTTTAGCCTGATGTCACTTGGGTAAAATGATGTATGGTAGGGTGAGTGAAATTTTTCCAGATCCTATGTTCTTAGGGTGGCTCTGGCCCTGCACATTTCTATTTTGCTAGGATGACCCTGGGAACTTGATTCTAACCTGGGTCCTATTGTAGCTCTTCACCAGCCCAGCTGCTCCCTAAGTAAAGTTTAGTGAGAGAGAAAAACAGAGATAGAGAGAGACAGAGACAGAGAGAGGCTTCAAGCACTGGGATGTGTCAGGTGTCCATATGACTTTGGAGTCAGGGAGACCAGACCTTGATGTAAATCCTCACTTTGTCCTTTGTAACTGGGTCTCCTTGGCAAGTGACTAAAGCTCTCTAAGACTCAGTTGATACATCTCTAAAGTGGAGGTGATGCCCACATAATAGTTGTAATAATAGCATTATGTATTGATCACTTTACACTTATTAATTCAGTTAATCCTCATACGTTTCTAGGAATTAAGTACTCGTATGGTTGTCATTTTTCAGAAGAGGAACTGAGGCACAGAGAAGTTATTTAGGAGGCCCAAGTTAATGTCACTTGTAAGAGGTGGAGCCAGGATTCAGACTTGGGCAGTCTGACCCCAGAGCCTGTGTCCTTAACTACTCCACTAGTCTGTGTAGTTCACAGAATGCTAACAAGAATTAATTGAGATAAGCATTTGAAACACCAGGTGTAGTGCTTGGCATACAGTAGGCACTGCGTAAAATGGTAGCTGTTACTACTAGATCTGAGAAGCCTGCTTCCACGTGGGCATGTGGAAGATGTGGCCCTGGGTCAGGGTGAGGCAGGATAGACATGGGTCCTCCTGCTGACCTGGGGGTACAGTGTCAGGGCTTCTTCCAACCTAGCTCTGTAGGACAGGGCTTATTTTTGGCAAAAGTCCTGTCCCTGCCATCCTAAAGTTGGCTGACAGACCCCGAAAGGAAAACTCAGCAGTTGAAACTGGGTGGCCATAGGGAGGGGCTGCCTCCCAGTGAGCCAGTTGCTCAAGAATCACTTTTCTAACTCTGCTTCAGAGGAATATGACTTTTCATTTCCTGTTGTCTTACCCATTTGGTCAGGGCTCCCAGATAAGCCACCTGTGGAACAGAGTGGGGCTGCTGCCTAGATTGGCACAGGGTGAAGGGTTAATGCCAGGAAGCTAAGGAGACCCTTCAGGGACCCAAGGAAACCCAGATGTGGGCTTCAGAGGAGGGATTATCAAGCTGGCTCTGTTTCCTTGTCCTGTATACCTTGGCTCTCCACCGGGCCCTAGGAATGGCTCGCTCAGCAGTTAGCAGTTCCGGCACACCTGCCCCACGCTGGGCGCTGGCTGGGCTAGAAGCAACATGGCTTAGGGCTAAAGGCTTTTGGAGACTGAGGGGCCTGGATTCCCATCATGGCTCTGCCACTTTTTAGTTGTGTGATCTTGGCCATTTATTCATCTTCTCTGAGCCTCAGTTTCCTCATTTGTGAGCAAATTGTGAGGATCAAGTGAAATAACATCCACAAAACCCCTAGAACAGCAACTTACATGCCATAGGTGCTCAGTAAATGTTGTCAGTCACACATGGGTGCAGTGGGGGATGTGGAGAAATTTACAATCCCTCCTCTCTAAGGAGGTTATAGTCTGGGTGGGGGGAGAGGCAGTAAGACAGGTAACCATGTAGATCACAACATCAGGACTGCATGTTCTATAACACAGGTCAACAGGTGTAATGAACAGTGAGAGCTCCGGGAGTTCAGAGGTAGGAGAGCTGCCCGATGGGCTAAGCGGGTCAGAGAAGGCTTCCTGAACAAGTACAACTTGTGAATGTGCAGAGGTTGAGGGGAAGTTGGAGGGGCATTCCAGGGAAATATCTGAGATGAGGCCAAGCAGCATAAGTTCAGGGGATGGGGAGGAAACCAGTTGGATTGGAACCAAGGTTTGTGGGGGAGGCTAGAGGGAGATGAGGTTCAATAGGCAGGTTGGGGCTATTGTGAAGGGCTTTGAATGCCACACTAAGGAGTTTGGGATTTATCTGAAGATTTTTGAGGAGGAAAGGGATACTCTAATCATGATTCAGTTACTTATTCTTTTAACCTCTCTGGGCCTTAGGTCCTTCATCTTTAAAGTAAGGAGTTTGGACAATGTGATTGTAAAGGAGTTTCTCTAGCTAAGGAGTCTGTGATTCTATGATACGGGAACATAATTTTGACAATAAAGTGCAGAATTGTTTGGAAGGGAGAAACTGGAGGTAGAGGTGTTATTTAGGAAGCCAGCGCAATATCAGGCCTGAAGCTTCTCACTGCCTCTTGTAAGAGCCTCCTGGTGTACGTGGGGAAGATCTTTACTGTATGTTTTAGGGACTGTGACATTATAACTCTATAACAATTTGAGTTCTGCAAGATGCTTCCCCAGGAGACATCTGCTCTTGGAGCACCTGGAGAAGTGGGGAAATTGGTAAACTGTTCTGGGAAAGGAGTGATTATTCTGTGGGCTTCAGGTTTATATCATTCCTGTTCTGCAATAAACCGAGAAGAGCAGAAATAACAGGAGTTTCTTATTGTTTGTCTTTAGATGTTGTGTAGAGTTTTCCAGTTTACAAAATAGTTTCACAGGCATCATCTCATTTTCTTATCACCAGTCTCCTGAGGGAGGTCAGGCAGGGGCTCCCTCCATTTTATGCATGAGGAGAGTCCGTGATTTCTCAGTCTCTCAAATCTAGGCCTCCTCATTCTACGTGCAGTTAACTTTCGCTGTTCCACGTTCTTCAGACAACAAGTAGGAGCTCACTTCTCCTTTAACTAATTCTACACATATTTATTAAGTGCCCGATATGCATCAGTTATTTCACTAATTTGAGGTCCACAAGAGTGAATATATTTAAGAAAAATAATATTTTTGCTGATTGTAAGAGCAATACATGCTTATTATAGAAATTGTGTAGAGGAAAAGATTCCCCTAATGACATCACCTGGAGACATAGATGTTTAGTCTTTTTTTGGCCCATTTTTTTACTTATTGAGATCATACTATGTATATAACTTTGCATACTGATGTTTTTCACTTGTTTTGAATATTTTGATATTATTAAAATTTTAACAAACATTTAGAAAATGACCGTACAACATTATATTAATGGATAATTCATGACAATAATTTCCCTATTATTGGACATCTGGGTTATTTCCAATTTTTTCCTCTTCTATATATTGATATGATAAACATCTTTTTGCATTAAGTTCATTTTGCATTTCTGGTTATTTCCTGGGCTATATTTCTGACAATGAATAGATAACTTGGTGAGAAGAGTTACTTAGGCTCTTGATAAATATTGCCAAATTGTTTTCCTAAAACTTGTTAGAATTATCTATACTTTCTTTGGCTTTATATGAGTAGGAATAAGGGGTTTTGAGATGGGAATAGAACCTGTTTTCTATTGTTTTGGCAAGGGTAGATGTGAGGAAGACCTGAGGAAGCAGAAACCTGCGTTGGATCCTGGCCCAGATGTTGCCCTTGGTGAAAAATATTAAGACACCCTAAAGGATAAAACGATCCTTGACAAGGATTAGGCTAAGGCATATTTTCCAGAGAGGCTAAAAAAAAAAAAAAAACGGAAAAAAGATGAGTTCTAGGCAGCAGAAAAAATTCCAGGGATTCAAAATTGGAGTGCTCTCTAGTTAGGGCAAGGATGCTGTTGCCCGGTGTGCCCAGGTCAGGCTAAAGGTCAGGAGAGGAGCCGAGAGCGCAGAAAGAGAAGGGCTCTCCTCTCCCAGTGCTCAGGGTCTGCTTCCATCCAGCATTGCCCAGGGTTTAGTGAAAGGGAGTGAAAAGTAAGGCAGGCCAGACCCCTGGGGAGCTGGTTAGGGGCCTGAGGAGCCAGGTCTGTTGTCCAAGGAAGTTCAGACCTAGGCATGTGTTACGCAGTCAGAATTCTCTGGTTAGGCTTCAGTTATCCTTGGCTGAAAATTTTTGTTTTTTTAAAAAAATTCTTTTCTATCTTTTCTTTTCTTGTTCTTGTTGCTAGTTGTTACTGGAAAATTAGTCAGTCTTGGCTGAACTGAGTAGAAAAGTTTCATTCAACCTAGCCAGCATAACTAGGGTGGTTGGAAGAGCCACTCTAGGAAGTAGGTGGAGGTGGCCATGGCCATCCCATAGCCCTTTTTATAACTTTAGTAGCACCTATTGCATTGTCATTATGCCTCGTTCTTTATCTGAGGACATATTTAATTTCTCATGCTCCTCTGAAAGCAACTTAAGGATAGAAACCGAATCTTTGTTTCTGATTTTTAAAGCATTTCTCAAGATACTCCTTACATTATAGGTGCCCAATAAATGTTTATTAAATTGAAGCCTTTTCCACATTTCTCACACACGGATTCTGGTAACTTTTCATTCAATTCCTTAATAAGTACTTAGTTTCCTGACTTCTCACTAGATAGTATGCATTATATTAGGCACTGGGTATGCTAATGGGAATAAAATCTAAAGGTTTTAATCAATGCAATATTATGATTTATAAGAAATATATATTTGGTCATTCAGATGAGCAAAATATGTTTTTCGTATATATGTGGTCTTTGTCCAGAGTTCCTGGCTCACAGCTTCCAAAACCCTTGGCATTTCTTGTTTATGTTAATGAAGGTGACTTTTGGATCCCACCCAAGGTGGGTGCTGGTTGCCAGCAGAACCAGCCACGTGATCAGAGGATTGGAACTTTTGGTCCCACTCCCTGATTTTCAGGGAGGGGAAGGGGGTTTGAGGTTGAATCAAGAGCCAGTGGCCAATGACTTAGTCAATCCTGCCTATGTAATACAGCCTCCATGAAAACCCGGGAGGACAGCTTGTTGACCCTTTTTTTTGGAGAGCTTCCAGGTTGGGGAACACATCAAGGTGCTGAGAGAGTGGCGCTCCTGGAGTTGGCATGGAAGCTCTGTGCCCCTTCCCTCATACCTTTCCCTACTCATCTCTTCCATCTGGATGTTCATCTGTATCTTGTATCATATCCTTTAATAAACTGGTAAATGTAAGTAAGTGTTTCTCTGAGTTCTGTCAACTGTTTTAGGAAATTAATTGAACCTGAGGAGGGTGTCATGGGAATCTCTGGTTCCTCTGATTTATAGCCAGTCAGTCAGAAGAACAGGTAACAAGGTGGACTTGCAATTGGCATCCTGAGTGGGAGGGTGTCCTTGGAACCTCCAGTTTGTAGCTGGTTGGTCAGAAGCAGAGGTAATAACCTGGCAAATGTGGCCGGCATCTAAAATAGAAGGAGGCGAGTCTTCTAGGACTGAGCCCTCAACCTGTGGGATCTGATGCTGTCTCTGAGTAGATAGTGTCAGAATTGAGTTGAATTCTTGAACACTCTGCTGGCGTCAGAGAACTGCTTGTTGGTGTGGCAAAGCTTCCACACAAGCTTGGAATTGGGTCCAGGAACCCCTTTGTGTGGTCCTTAAGTAGCTCATGGTTTTGTGAAAGAGACAGTCAAATAAACAGAAAATTACAGAACAGAATGACAAGTGTTGTGATTGAGGAACAGATGAGTGTTATAGGAGCACAGAGGAGGGTCTCCAAACCCATCCTGGGATGAGAGTGGAAGGGTTGAGACCAGTCATAAAAGGCTTTTTTTCCCCTTTCTTGCTTTTCTCTTTAATTTTTCTCGAAAGTCAAACTCTAAAAGAAGAGTAAAAATTGAGGGAAGGTCTTCTAGGCAGAGGGAACAACATGTGCCAAGTCAGTGATGTGAGGGATTACCTATGTTCAGGGACGTGCAAGGAGCTGAGTATGTTGTGACAGAGAGGACAGAGGGATGGTGGTTAGAAATAAGCAGAGAACCAATTATGAAGAGCCTGGCATGCCGAGTGAAGAAGTTTGTATTTTATCCTTAGGGGGATGGAGAGTGGCATCTAGATTTTAGGCAGAGCATTGACATGATCAGATTTGTGTTTTAGGGCGATCACTCTGATACCAAAGTGGAGAACAAATTGGATTGATGAGTAGGAGGAACGTGAGCTGAAAGTGGGGCAATTTAGTGAAGGAAATCCCGGGAACAGGATAGATTGAGTTAGCTGTGATCGCTGCTTCCTTCTTCTCTAGGATACTCCTTTCCATGTTTAGGGACCATGTCTCTAGCACCTGCCATAGCGCCTGTTGAACAGGAGGCATTTAAGAAATGCTTCTTAGATATCTCATTCCTTTTTGTATATCCCAAGCCTAACACAATGCCTGCGACTTGGAGGTGCCTGGTACCTGTTGGTTAGCTCCACTGCTGTGGCTTCTGCTAGCATCTACTGAGCACTGATTTGAAAGTAAGGTGGGTACTTTTTTTCTTGTGGTCACAAACCAGGCAAAATTACTTTCTGGGGTAGAACTGACCTCAAAGATATATTTTGCATGGCCCTTCTCAAGATATCTCCAAAGACATTCCCCATCTTGTGTTGAGTCTCTGGTCCAAAGTAGACAGTGAGTTCCTTTAGGGCAGGAAGCATATGTTTATTCATTTTTGTATTCCCAGGACTTTTTACAGTGCATGATACATAATAGGTGATGCTAGATATTTGTTTCATGAATTTGAAATTCATTGTTTTGGCCATGAAATATATTGTAAAGTTTGATTAGGTACTGATTTCCCCTCAGAAGCCATTTTAATCTGTAACCTAACAGGGGTAAGTGGGCATTTCTAAGGCCTGAGACAGAGATGAACTCTAAGAGATGGGAGAAGTTAGCAGAATGGGAATAAGTTACTTCCCAGAAATATTTAGCAGTTGAACTGAAACAGTTTTAGAAAGGTTCTGGGCCAAAGGTTGTATGTTCTTAGAAAGTCCTATTAGGGAGATTGGGAAGCTCTGGCTTCTCTTTACCACTCATCGTTATACAAATGGCTTTCCTTTCGCCTCTTGCACTTTAAACTACAGTTGAAGTAGATGACTCATCATGTTTTCCTGATTCTTTGTCTTTTTGTTTCTTTTCTTCATTAGGAATGTCCTCTTCCTTTGTGCCATTATCATCATCCTTCAGTTCCCTGCTGAAATGCTATGATCTTTCCATGGGACCCTGTGGAAGAAATAGTCTCTCCCTACTCCAAACATCTCAACTTTTAGACTGCCTCATGGTACTTAATGCTATCTACTGGAATTATATAGGGGGTATCACATATAGTTAACTTAGCTATGCATATTCCATAGCACAAGGCCTTGAAAATGTTGAATGAACGATGTGGCTGAACTGTATTACTAACTTAGTGTGATGGTTAATTTTATATGCCAACTTGGTTGGGCCATAGGGTCGCCAGATATTTGGTCAAACATTATTCTGGGTGTTTTTAGATGAGGTTAACATTTAAATTGGTAGACTGAGTAAAGCAGATTGCCCTTCCTAAGGTGGGTGGACCTCACCCAATCAGTTGAAGGTTTGAATAGAACAATAAGGTTGATCTTCCTGTGAATAAGAGAGAATTCCTCCTGCCTGCCTGCCTTCTAACTGGGACATAAGCTTTTTCCTGCCTTCAGACTTGAACTGAAACATTGGCTCCTTTGGGTCTTGAGCCTGCTGGCCTTCAGACTAGAACTACACCATTGGCTCTCCTGGGTCTCTAGCTTTCTGACTCACCCTGCAGATTGGGACTTGTCAGCCTCTGTAATCATGTGAGCCAATTCCTTATAAATCTCTTTCTTTATGTCTGTCTATCTATCTATCTATCTATCTATCTATCTATCTATCTATCTATCTATCTATCTATCTATCTAATCTATATATTTATCTATCTATCTATCTATCTATCTATCTATCTATCTATCTATCTATCTATCTATCTATCTATCTGTATCTAGGAACATATCCATCCTATTGGTTCTGTTTCCCTGGAGAACTCTGACTAAAACACTTAGGGTCTGGATTTTAGAAATATTCTAGAGAAAGGAAAAGAGTTTTATCCACCTTTTCTGGAGCTGGATTAACATGAGACACTTTAAAACTGATGCTTACTTTTGAACCTTTTAATCTGAACTCTTCTCCTTTTTCCAAGATTTCAGACACATAGGACTTTGATGCTTTCAATAGCCCTCCACTGTAATCCCTCACCTAGGCCCACCCTGTTCTTCACTTAAGGCCCAAATTTTTCTTGCTTTTGGGTCCTCTTCCTAACCCCACCCCATCAAAGCTCCCAACTCAGTGTGGTAGATTGGAGGTAGGTGGTGGGGGAAAAGCAGTCTGACTGTTCCAGTATTCATATACAGTTGAAAGTTCTCTAACTTTCTCAGAATCATTTGCTAAATGAATTGTATGAAATATCAAATGGTTTAATAAAGTGGGGTGAAAATTTTAGGCAGAGTGGGGGTGCTATCTTTGAGTAATTGCCCAATGGGCAGGCAGGATAGCCTTCCTGAAAGTCAGTCTTAGCGTCAGCACCTCCTATGCACTTACTGCTTTGACAAATTCTTGCCTTTTCCATCTCTGAAACCATAGCTCCTCTAAAACCAGTAACAAATAAGCATTTACACAGAGGTAGCAATGGAGATTCTATTGCTGATACAAGAAGAGAGAAAGAGGCACGATTTGCACGTCTCCATTGCATCTTTACAAGTTAGCAAATACTTATGGTTTTAAAAGGCCAATTTTAGAAGAATATAGACTGTTTTAAAAGATGAGAAAATAAGTAGTTTTATATCATGTGTGGCCTTTATATAGAGAAAAGACCCCGTGGGAGAGCAGATTTTAATGATGTGTTAGAAGCATCCTGTTTGAGAAGACATTGATAGTCAAGTCTGCAGTGAAGCTGCTCTGGCTTAAAATACTTAACACCTAGCATATGATAAGATAGATCTTCCTTCTAGGATTCCTCTACCCCAAAGGAGGGGGGAATTTAAGGGAAAGATTATGATTATAATGTGAAACTACAAACTCCCTGCTTCTATATTAGTGTTTAAATATATTTAGATCTTTCTCATATTTAAAAAAAATCCCGTTTTTGAACCCTATTTCTTTTGCTGACTTCCACTGTATCACTATCTTCCTTTTTAATAAACAAACTTCTTAAAAGAGTTGTTTTTAGTCACTATCTCCTTTTACCTATCTCCCATCAACTCCTGAGAATCTTGGAGTTGATTTTTATCTCCCGTCAGTTGAAACTGCTCTAACCAAGGTCTCCATGGGTGAAGTCGTCCCCAAGTACAATAAGCCCTTCTCACCCTTGTTTCACCTGATGTCACAGGCACTTGCCACTGTTGACCACTGTTCACTCTGGAGCTGCTGCTATGGCCCTCACTCTGTCTTCCCACCAGTCTGGCCATTCCTTTTCAGTTTGACCATCTCCTCTTATCTGCACATCCCATAATTGTCAGTGGTCTTTAGAGTTCTGTCCTATGCCCTCTTCCCATTCTGTATATACTCACTGGGCCCTCTGTGGCCTCAGTTCTAATCGCTTTCTCTTGAGTTGTGTATATTATGGCCACATCCTTGAGTCCTCCCTTTGTCTGTTCCTCATCTAGTCAGTCATGAATCTTGACAATGCTGCCTCCTAAATATCTCTCTAACCTGTCCACTCCTATTTCCAACCTTACCCACAGTACTGATTCAGGCCACCATCATTTCCTTTTCCAGATCACTGCAATGGTCTTCTCTCTGACTCCCCACCTTGCCTCCAGTGTAATTCCACGCCCCCTCTAATTCATGGTCCACAGTGCAGCTAGAGTGGTCTTAGAGAACAAAATTCTGATCATATCTTTTCCCATTATTAAAGTCCTTTAATCATTCTCTGTTGCCCTCAGGATGCACTTTGGTCTCTTCAGCGTGTCCTCCAAGTTTTTGTTGTGTTACAAATTTACAAGACCTCAGTTTTCTCCAGCTTCATCTGTGCCCTCCTGCCCCTCATCCCACCCCAGTTCTTGTACTTTATGCTCCAGACACATCAAAGTACTTTAATTCCTTAAATGCCCCTGCTCTCTATAGTGTCAGGGACTTTGTACTTACTCTATTTGCCTAGAACACTCTTGTCATGCCTCTTTATTTTCCTATCAATTTTAGGTATCCTTCAGGCCTTGGTTCAAACATTACATCTTCTGTAATCCTACACGAACATACCAACCCTTGGTTATGATGCTGCAGTTCCCAGTGCTCATCCCTTTTGTAGCACTTACCATGCTCTCCTGAGAGCAGCTAGTGAATGTGCTGTAAGCATCTTGCAGGCAGGGCCTCCGTGTCTCATTGTTGAATTCCTGGGACCTAGAAAAGTACCTGTCACATAATGGATGCTCTGTAAATATTTGTGATATCAACGAATGATTTTTCATAGTTACTTTGGACACGTTTCTCATTAAACCAATTGAGCAAGTGGTGCAGAGCTGGTAGGGAGAGAGCAGAAATGAGGTCAAGGCCTTGATGTGAGTTTTTTTTTGAAAAATTAAAGCAGAAGTTCAGATTTTTGCAGTTTTCAAGCAGCTATGGGTCCTAATGGGCTTATAGGATAGTATAGCTATCCCAGCCAGCTGACACAAACCTGCGCATCTTAAGATTCTTTTTTTTTTTTTTTTTTTTTGTTTTTTTTTTTGAAAAGGATTTCTCTTTAATTTGTAAATAAAGAGTAAGCAGTACTGGAGGGCCCTCCTTGATTATTAGTATTTTTTTTTTTAATTTTTTGTTTATTGCAGTAACATTGGTTTATAACATTGTAAAAATTTCAGGTGTACATCATTGTACTTCTATTTCTGCATAGATTACATCATGTTCACCACCAAAATACTAATTACAACCCATCACCACACACATGTACCCAATTATCCCTTTCACCCTCCTCCCTCCCCCCTTCCCCTCTGGTAACCACCAATCCAATCTCTGTCCCTATGTGTTTGTTTATTGTTGTTATTATCTACTACTTAATGAAGGAAATCATACGGTATTTGACCTTCTCCCTCTGACTTATTTCACTTTGCATCATGCCCTCAATGTCCATCCATGTTGTCACAAATGGCTGGATTTCATCGTTTCTTATGGCTGAGTAGTATTCCATTGTGTATATATACCACAGCTTTTTTATCCATTCGTCCCTTGATGGGCACTTAGGTTGCTTCAAGTCTTGGCTATCGTGAATAAGGCTGCAATGAACACAAGGGTGCATGTACTTTTGGAGGTTGGTGTTTTAAAGTTTTTTGGATAAATTCCCAACAGTGGAATAGCTGGATCATATGGTAGTTCTATCGTTGATTTTTGAGGAATCTCCATACTGTTTTCCATAGTGGCTGCACCAGTTTGCACTCCCACCAGCAGTGTATGAGAGTTCCCTTCTCTCCACAACCTCTCCAACACATGTTGTTTCCTGTCTTGTTAATTATAGCCATTCTGACGGGCGTGAGGTGATATCTCATTGTAGTTTTGATTTGCATTTCCCTGATAGTTAGTGATTTTGAACATCTTTTCATGTGTCTGTTGGCCATCTGTATATCTTCTTTGGAGAAATGTCTGTTCAGGTCTTTTGCCCATTTTTTAATTGGGTTGGTAGTTTTTTTGTTGTTGAGATGCATGAGTTCTTTATATATTTTGGAGATTAAGCCCTTATCAGATGTATGGTTTGCAAATATCTTCTCCCAATTGTTAGGTTGTCTTTTCGTTTTGTTGATGGTTTCCTTTGCTGTGCAGAAGCTTTTTAGTTTGATGTAGTCCCATTTGTTTATTTTTTCTATTGTTTCTCTTGCCCGGTCAGATGTGGTGTTTGAAAAGATGTTGCTAAGACTGATGTCGAAAAGCGTACTGCCTATGTTTTCTTCTAGAACTTTCACAGTTTCAGGTCTTACATTCAAGTCTTTAATCCATTTGGAGTTAATTTTTGTGTATGGTGTAAGGTAAGAGTCTACTTTCATTTTTTTGCATGTGGCTATCCAGTTTTCCCAACACCATTTGTTGAAGAGACTTTCTTTTCCCCATTGTATGTTCTTGGCTCCTTTGTCAAAGATTAGCTGTCCATAGATGTGTGGGTTTATTTCTGGGCTTTCGATTCTATTCCATTGATCTGTGTGTCTGTTTTTGTGCCAGTACCATGCTGTTTTGGTTACCATAGCTTTGTAGTATATTTTGAAATCAGGGAGTGTGATACCTCCAGCTTTGTTCTTTTTTCTCAGGATTCCTTTAGCTATTCGGGTCTTTTGTTGTTCCATATAAATTTTAGGATTCTTTGTTCTATTTCTGTGAAAAATGTTGTTGGAACTTTGATAGGGATTGCATTGAATCTATAGATGGCTTTAGGAAGTATGGACATCTTAACTATGTTAATTCTTCCAATCCAAGAGCACGGAATATCTTTCCATTTCTTTGTGTCTTCTTCAATTTCTTTCAGAAATGTTTTATAGTTTTCGGTGTACAGATCTTTCACCTCGTTGGTTAAGTTTATTCCTAGGTATTTTATTCTTTTTGTTGCAATTGTAAATGGGATGGTATTCTTAATTTCTCTTTCTGCTACTTCGTTGTTAGTGTACAGAAATGCAACTGATTTTTGTATGTTGATTTTGTATCCTGCAACTTTACCATATTCGTTTATTACTTCTAAAAGTTTTCTGGTGGATTCTTTAGGGTTTTCTATATATAAAATCATGTCATCTGCAAATAGTGACAGTTTCACTTCTTCCTTTCCAATTTGGATCCCTTTTATTTCTTTCTCTTGCCTGATTGCTCTGGCTAGGACTTCCAATACTATGTTAAATAGGAGTGGTGACAGTGGGCATCCTTGTCTGGTTCCTGTTCTTAGAGGGATAGCTTTCAGTTTTTCACCATTGAGGATGATATTAGCTGTGGGTTTCTCATATATGGTCTTTATTATGTTGAGGTACTTTCCTTCTATACCCATTTTATTCAGAGTTTTTATCATAAATGGATGCTGGATCTTGTCAAATGCTTTCTCTGCATCTATTGAGATGATCATGTGATTTTTGTTCTTCATTTTATTAATGTGGTGAATTACGTTGATTGATTTGCGAATGTTAAACCATCCCTGCATACCTGGAATAAATCCCACTTGATCATGGTGTATAATCTTTTTAACATATTGTTGTATGCGATTTGCTAGTATTTTGTTGAGGATTTTCGCATCGATGTTCATCAGTGATATTGGCCTGTAATTTTCTTTTTTTGTGTTGTCCTTGTCTGGTTTTGGTATCAGGGTAATGTCAGCTTCGTAGAATGAGTTAGGGAGCTTCCCCCCCTCCTCAATTGTTTGGAAGAGTTTGAGAAGGATAGGTATTAAGTCTTCTTTGAATGCTTGGTAGAATTCACCAGGGAAGCCGTCTGGTCCTGGACTTTTATTTTTGGGGAGGTTTGTGATTACTGTTTCGATCTCCTTACTGGTGATTGGTCTATTCAAATTCTCTACTTCTTCTTGATCCAGTTTTGGAAGGTTGTATGATTCTAAGAATTTATCCATTTCTTCCAGATTGTCGATTCGGTTGGCATATAGTTTTTCATAGTATTCTCTTATAATCTTTTGTATTTCTGAGGTGTCTGTTGTAACCTCCCCTCTTTCATTTCTGATTTTACTTATTTGTGCCTTCTCTCTTTTTTTCTTGGTGAGTCTAGCTAAAGGTTTGTCTATTTTGTTGATCTTTTCAAAGAACCAGCTCTTGGTTTTATTAATTTTTTCTATTGTTTTTTTGGTCTCTATTTCATTTATTTCTGCTCTGATTTTTATTATTTCCCTTCTTCTACTGATTTTGGGCTTTGTTTGTTCTTCTTTTTCCAGTTCCTTTAGGTGCATTGTTAGATTGTTTATTTGAGATTTTTCTTGTTTGTTGAGATAGGCCTGTATTGCTATAAACTTCCCTCTTAGAACCGCTTTTGCTGTATCCCATAAATTCTGGCATGTCGTATTTTCATTTTCATTTGTCTCCAGGTATTTTTTGATTTCTTCTTTGATTTCTTCATTAACCCAGTCGTTGTTCAGTAGCATTTTGTTTAATCTCCATGTATTTGTGGCTTTTCTGATTTTCTTCCTATAGTTGATTTCTAGTTTCATACCTTTGTGGTCAGAAAAGATGCTTGGTATTATTTCAATCTTCTTAAATTTATGGAGACTTGTTTTGTGGCCTAATATGTGATCAATCCTGGAGAACGTTCCATGTGCATTTGAAAAGAACGTGTATTCTTCGGTTTTTGGATGGAATGCTCTGTATATATCTACTAGGTCCATCTGTTCTAGTGTGTCGTTTAAGGCCAATGTTTCCTTATTGATCTTCTGTTTGGATGATCTATCCGTTGGTGTAAGTGGAGTGTTAAAGTCCCCTACTATTATTGTGTTACTGTCTATTTCTGTTTTTATGTCTGTTAATAATTGCTTTATATATTTAGGTGCACCTACATTGGGTGCGTAGATATTTACAAGTGTTATATCCTCTTGTTGGATTGTTCCCTTGATCATTATGTAATGCCCTTCTTTGTCTCGTTTTACAGTTTTTGTTTTAAAGTCTATTTTGTCTGATATGAGTACTGCTACCCCAGCTTTCTTTTCATTGCCATTTTATGGAGTATCTTTTTCCATCCCTTCACTTTCAGTTTGTGAGTGTCTTTAGGTCTGAAGTGTGTCTCTTGTATGCAGCATATATATGGGTCTTGTTTTTATCCAGTGAGCCACCCTATGCCTTTTAATTGGAGCATTTAGTCCATTGACGTTTAAAGTAGCTATTGATAAGTATGTACTTACTGCCATTTTTTAACTTTTTTTTTTTTCCTCAGTGTTTTAGTAGTCCTTCTCTGTTCCTTACTTCTTCTATACAGAATTGATGGTCACTTTAGTTTGACCTCTGTCTAAAGCTGTACTCTTTAACTACCCTCCTCCCTCCTTTTATGTTTTTGATATCATATCCAACCTCTTTTTGTGCATTTGTATCCATTACGTTCTAATCGTGGAAATAGATAATTTTTCCTATTTGTGGTCTTCTCTTTTCCCCTTAAATCAGTCCCTTTAACATTTCTTGTAACACTGGTTTCTTGGTGACAAACTCCTTTAATTTTTGCTTATCTGGGAAAATTTTGATCTCTCCTTCCATTTTGAACGATAACCTTGCTGGGTAGAGTATTCTTGGCTGTAAGTTTTTTCCCTTTAGCACTTTAAATATATCGTGCCATTCTCTTCTAGCCTGTAAGGTTTCTGCTGAGAAGTCAGCTGATAGCCTTATGGGGTTTCCTTTGTATGTAACTTGACATTCTCTTGCGGCTTTTAGGATTCTCTCTTTATCTTTAATTCTGGACATTTTGATTATGATGTGTCTTGGTGTGGGCCTCTTTGGGTTTATCTTGTTTGGGGCTCTCTGTGCCTCCTGTACCTGGATGTCTGTTTCCTTCCTTAGGTTAGGGAAGTTTTCATCTATTATTTCTTGAAATAGATTCTCTGCCCCCTTGTCTCACTCTTCTCCTTCCGGCACACCTATAACACGGATGTTAGTGCGCTTGATGTTGTCCCAGAGGTCCCTTAGACTGTCCTCACTCTTTTTAATTCTTTTCTCTTTTACCTGTTCACCTTGGGTAATTTCTTCTAGTCTTTCTTCCAGCTCACAGATCCGTTCTTCTGTATCCTCTACTCTGCTTTTGAGTCCCTCTAATGAGTTTTTCATTTCCAGTATTGTATTCTTCATTTCTGATTGGTTCTTTTTTATATCTTCCATTTCTTTGTTGACATTCTCACTGAGTCCATCTATTCTTCTCCCCAGATCAGTGAGCATCCTTAACACTCTTAGTTTGAACTCTCTGTCGGGTAGGTTGCTCATTTCTGTTTCACTTAGTTCCTTTTCTGGGGTTTTGTCCTGTTCCCTTACTTGGAATGTATTCTTTTGCCTCTTCATTTTGCCTCTTTCCCTGTGCTTGTGTCTACTTATTAGGTAGGTCAGCTACGTCTCCTGCTCTTGGATAGGTGACCTTATGTAAGTGATGGCTTAGGAGGCTTCCAGTGTGCTTCCCTCAGTTCTCAAGGTTCCAGGGGTGACCCCTATGTGGGCTACGTGTATCCTTCTGCTGTGGCCTGTTTGCTCTCCCTGTAGGCGCCCAGGGAGGCTGAGTTATGCTCCTGGCCAGCTGTTGTAATGCTCAGCTGCTTGTAGTTGTTGTGGGCCCTTCAGTCTCTTTATCAGCTGTGGGGAGCCCCAGCACAGTTGGCTGCATGTTCTAATACCACATTTGTGTTGCAGTATTTCTTTTAAGTGAGTAGGCCCCCACCGTGGCAGGTTGTTAGGCTCAGGGCCTTACAATTGCTGTAAGCCTCTAGCCTATTAGGTCTCTTGTCAGCTCTCTGAGGATTGCAGCTGGGTGGGGCTGGCCTCAGGCACAGGAGCACCCAATTGTTTCAGGTTTCGGAAGGTGGAGCAAACCTCCTATGTGGGTCTTTGAGAAGTATAAGTCTTCTGTGGCTGAGAAGCCCTGCTGCCCACAGGTCCACACACACAGTCAACACAGTCCTGCCCCGTGTGAGTGCCCCGACCTCCCCAAGTGGACCCAGTCTCTCCCCGGCGGGAGCCCCACACACTCTGCCACCGCCCCACACTCTCCACCCGCTCCTTGTGCACACCCTGCCCTGCTCAAGTCAGCTCAGTTGCCAGGCTGCAGAGAATCCAGTCACCAATCTATGCAGGCCCACACGTTGCCTGAGGGCTTGTTGTTGGGTGGGGCTAGTCTCTAGGGTGGGCTGCCTGCCCTGGCTGAGCTGGATTAAATCAGTGCTCTAGCGGGTGGAGCAGACCCTGGGCTAGCAGGCCTCAGGGAGAACTCCAATGGCGTCTGTGTCAGCACGCTCACACCAGGCCACAACAATGGCCGCCGCCAATGTCCCAGTCCCTGGAGAGGTCTCACCCCTCACCGAGATGCACTCAGGGCCTATTAGGTGAGTCTCTTGTCACCGAAGCACTGTGCACCTTTCTTTCTGGTGATTTTAGGATGCTTTCTGGAACGGGTGAGTTTGTGCATGGGCCCTTTAAGAGCCAGTTTTAGTTTCTTTGTGAACCGGGTTTTCTGGGGGTGCTACCCAATGCTTTAGTAGCAGGCAAAGTCAGATATTATGCTGCTGGTCTCAATTGTGCTGGGTCCACAAAATGCCCACAGCCGGGGTGCTCCCCGGCTCAGGGCCCCGCGCCTCCAGGGAGGCTGCGTACCTGTGAGCTGCTCCCGGCGGCCGTGAAGCTGGCGGCTTGTGAAGGTGGCGTTTTTCCTCTCCAGAAGGGAGTCTCTGCCTCTTCTACCCCAGTTAGGATTGTCCGTTGTTGCAGGAGTTCCTCTTATCCAGCTTTCAGTTCTGTCTCAGGGGTAATTTTTCCACGAGTAGTTGTAAATTGGCTGCGTCCACAGGAGGAAGTGAGTTCAGAGTTTGCCTACGCCGCCATCTTCACTCCGCCCCCCCAAGATTCTTTTTTTTAATAATAGCTTTTTTGAGCTATAATACATATACCTTACAATTCATCCATTTAAAGTGTATAAGTCATTGGTTTTTAGTGTATTCACAGAATTGCGCAACCAACCATCACCACAATCCATTTTAGAATATTTTCATCACCCCAAAAGAAACCCCACATCCATTAGCAATCAATCTTCATTCCATCCCTCCTGCCCCCGTCTCCTCCCTCCATCCCCTGGAAACCATTAGTCTACTTTTTTTTCTATGACTTTGCCTGTTCTTGATATTTCAGATAAATGGAATCATGCAATATGTGGTCTTTGTGGCTGGCTTCTTTCACTTAGCATAATGTTTTTAAGATTCATCCATGTTGTATCATGTATCAGTACTTTATTTCTTTTTATTGCTAAATAATATTCCATTGTAGACACAGTTTTTTTAATTTATCCATAAGTTGATAGACATTTGGGTCATTTCCACATTTTGGTTATTACAAATAATGCTGCTCTTGAACATTTGTGCATAAGTTCTTGTGTGGCCATATGTTTTCATTTCTCTTGGGTATATACCAGGGAGTGGAATTGTTGGGTCATATGGAGGCCTTAGGATTATTAAGATCAGAGGTTGCTTTAGAGAATAAGCTCGTGAACACATGCAGCACTAATAGCTCTTGCTCTTTAATTTGTTAATTTAATGATAGGCCAGTTGTACAGCTGGTTCTTTGAAGAATTGACATTAATCAAATGTCTCGTCTAATGTAAAGTAGCCAACAAATGTGCAAAGTCTAATTCTCCTGTGCAGGGTAATGAAGCCCTTGGGTTTACAGGTAAGTGGGAGAATTTAGTGACTGTTTCTGCCCATTTCTACTCCTCCTCCTCCCCACCGCTGGACGACACAGGGCTGGCTGATGGCTTCAACTGGGGGAGTGGGCGTATTAGCTGATTTGAGCCACGATTAACTCACTGCTACCATATCTTTGTTGATGATAGGGGTTTATTGTTCCTTTTATTACTCTTCTCTTTGGCTCTTCTTTTCTCTTCTCTACACATCTCTGCCACCATATACACTCCTGTTTTTTTCCTTCCCTTCTCTTTCTGCTCAAACTCCTGGTCATATCAAACTGTTCCCAGGTCCTGTGTAAATTAGGACAATAAAGTTATGAGACTCACATGACTTATAGGATTCCTCTTACAAGTACATCATATCCAGGTAAATATGGGCACCTAAAAAGTAGTTGTCCTGGGTGTTCTACATTTATTCCAAGAGCTCTGTCATTACTCCAAATATTTTGGTCACTTATCCTGTCAAGTTGTTCTCAAAACCAGTCTGAGCCCTACAAGAAGACCAGTTTCACTTCCTTATAACCACAGTTAGTATCTCGGGGAGCCTGCCACTCTGCTTGTATTTATTTGTCCTCCAGTTCCCAGTTCCCCTTTTTCTTCCTTGCTCTAGTCCCCAAGGAAGAAGAGTTCTGGGTTCAGATGAGGCTCCAGTGTGGGGCAAGGCTGGTGGTCATAGAGAGCAGTGAAGGAGATCGGCGTGCTCCACAGGACTTGGACTTTAAAAAAATCATGCTTGTGCTGCTCGTTTTAGTGTGTTCTTTTCAGTGTCCCATTTCTGCTTTGTGTTTCCTCTCCACCTTTTTTAAAGAAAAGAACCGTCAAATCGTAGGGCTGGGACATAACCTTGAACAGTCCCCCTCTCAGAGGAAACTCAGGGAGAATGGGTAGGGAGAGGTACTTCCCTCTGGAATGGAGAGGGCTCCATTTCCTTCTCTTCCTGGGTAGTTAATGTTCTACCAGCAATTCCCACTCTTGGGGAGAGCAGGATCATGTTCCAGCCCCACATCACTGCTCAGGGCAGAGGGCACTTTGTACAGAGAGTTGTGATTGGAGAGAGACCTGCATCTGACCTTCCTACTTCATCTTCAGAATCTAGCCATCTCTAGTCTTGTATCTTCTCAGTTCTCAGGCTCTGGATCTTCTTATTCTCTTCCTTTCTGAGTCTCTGCTCTGGGGTTCGGGGAATGAGGATGTTTACTAGTGTGGGGGAGGAAACCATAAGTTTGCAAAGCAAAAATTAACATAAAGCTGGGCTCCCTGCCCGTCATGCCTCCCTCTCCTCTCCAGCAGTTTCTGAACCCCACAAAACCCCAGTGAGATGTCAGCTGACTGTACAAATATGTCTACAGGATTTGCTCAAGGATGGGGCTGTTTTTGAAGACTTGATGTTCTGGCTACCATCATCTGCTTTTCTCTTTTCCAGAAGATTCTACATCTCACAAATAGGTATGAGGCCAATAGTCTAGAAACTCAGCCTCCTTTCACACTTTGTTAATCTCAGAATAAGTGATGCAGGGATGTTTAGATAATACAGCTGTGGGGAGAGAGAGAAAGGAGGCATTGGAACACCTGCCAGGGACAGGGCCAGAGAGCACCATTGGTGAATGCACATCTCTGGATCAGAGTAAGAGAGGAGGTGGGAACAGGGAAGGAAGCTAAAAGAAGCCACAGAATTGTAGGAATTGAAGGTATAATCCACAGGGGAATCGTGAGGGGCTAGGCAGAGGCTTCTGGTGGTCCCTCCCTGCTGCCTGAAAGAAGAGCTGCCTGATCAGTGCCTATTGTTGGCGTGGCCTTAGGCTAGGTTCTGGGGATATAGAGATGAGTAAGACACAGTCCCTACTATACAGGTGTACAGTCTAACAAAGAGAAGATAAGCGACAAATAGGCATTAGATGAGATTTTCGAAATGTGTGGCACTGTGGGCTGGGATACTGCTGCCACTACTAACAGCTAACATTTATTGCTCACCCACTGTCCTCTAGATGTTTTACAGCCAGATCAAATCATTGACTCCTGACAACAGCCCCTGAAGTATGTATTGTTATAATCCTCATTTGTTTTTTTTTTTTTGAGGAAGATTAGCCCTGTGCTAACATCTGTTGCCAATCTTCCTCCTTTTTCCCTTTTTTTCGCCCCAAAGCCCCAGTAGATAGTTGTATATCATACTTGTACATGCTTCTGGTTTCTCTGCGTGGGACACCGCCTCAGCATGGCTTGATGAGCAGTGCGTAGGTCCATGCCCAGGATCCGAACCAGCGAACCCTGGGCCTCCCAAGCAGAGTGTGCAAACTTAATCACTACATCGGCAGGCCGGCCCCAGTATAATCCACATTTTATAGGTAAAGAATCTGAGGCCCAGAGACAAAACAAATAGCTTGCCTGAGGTCTCACAGTGGAGATTCAGCAGCAGGAACTCCAGCGCAGGTGGTCTGGCTCTGGAACAGGTGCTCTTAGGTAACATGCCCTCTTTTTTTTTTTTTTTTTTTTTATTTATTTATTTATTTATTTTTATTTTTTTACAATGGAGTTATTAACATTTATTTTTTTGTTTATTGCAGTAACATTGGTTTATAACATTGTAAAAATTTCAGGTGTACATCATTGTACTTCTATTTCTGCATAGATTACATCATTGCAGCGTTATGCACAATAGCCAAGACTTGGAAGCAACCTAAGTGCCCATCAAGGGACGAATGGATAAAGAAGCTGTGGTATATATACACAATGGAATACTACTCAGCCATAAGAAACGATGAAATCCAGCCATTTGTGACAACATGGATGGACATTGAGGGCATGATGCAAAGTGAAATAAGTCAGAGGGAGAAGGTCAAATACCGTATGATTTCCTTCATTAAGTAGTAGATAATAACAACAATAAACAAACACATAGGGACAGAGATTGGATTGGTGGTTACCAGAGGGGAAGGGGGGAGGGAGGAGGGTGAAAGGGATAATTCGGTACATGTGTGTGGTGATGGGTTGTAATTAGTATTTTGGTGGTAACATGCCCTCTTGCAAGTTGTCCAGAGAGCGTGCAGAAGCTCTGCCACTGCCCATCTGTGTGCCTTTGTACCTCTGGGCTGCCCTTGTGCCTGGGGCACTCTTCCTTCAAGATGCTGGTCAAGGGGGAGGCTCCTGTGACATCTTCTATGACTCCTGCCTACCCCGGGGCAGTCACTGTCCTAGGAGCTTAAGCAGCGCTTTGTGTTTATTTTGTTTAACTATATAGGATTCTATTTGTTGGAATATCTGACTCCTCGTGTTAGTAGCTTCTGGAGAGTGAGGACTTTTTTCTTTCCTGGAAAATTTCAAATACGTGGGAAGCTAAGCTAATGATATAATGAATGTTTATGGACTCATCCTGCAGCTTCAGCAGTTATTTCACAGCCAATCTTGTTCCATCTATAGTCCCCTCTCCAAACCTGGAAGTTTTTAAGCAAATCCCAGATATCAAATCATTTCATATGTAAATATTTCAGGTATATTACTAATATATCAAGGATCTTTAAAAGCATACCCACATTATCATTATCACACTAAAAATTAATATTTCCTCAATATCATAAAATATTTGCTATCCAATTTCTGCAATTATCTCATAACTTTTCCCCTTCTCTTCCCATTTTTCTTTATTCCTTTATTTCTTCATTTGTCCACTCCACCCCACCCCCTTTTTTTACAGTAGAATTGTTTGAATAAAGATCCAAATAAGGGCTTTACTTTTTAATCATCGTGTTCTCCTCAGCACCTGGCTTAGTGTTTGACATACAGTAAATCCTCAGTAAATGTGTGTTGAATGAATGAATCTTCAGCAATCTATAAAATCTCCTGGTTGGATTAGTATGGGCTTCCTGTCATTGTGGTTGGTTTCTTGCGATGGCTTTGGGTTTCCTACAACTTTAGTTAGGGATTAACTGAGATGCTAGCTACCGTCAGTGCCTGAGAACATTGTTAAAGGTTTGAGAGTAATGAGTGTGTCTGTGACTGAGACACCCACAGGCTAGAAGGACATGGGCCCTTGCTTTCTTGTCTCTGTTTTTTGTCCTTAGTCTCTGTGGTCTCACTTTGAGTTTGGACTGACCATGTTTGGCTTCTTTGCTGTTTCATCAGAACAGGACCCTGAATGAGCTCCCCGAGAGCGTGAACAGCTTTCATACGGTGCTGTGGTAGGCAGAGTTCTAAGATGGTACCCCAAGATTTACCCCTAATCCTGACTGTGAATATGATGAAATAGCGTGCCTGTGATTATGTTATCTTATGTGGCAAAGGGATTTTGCAGATGTAACTAGGGTTACTAAGCAGTTAACTTTCAGTTTAACAGAAAGAGAGATTATCTGAGTTGTGTTAATCTAATCACACAAGTCCTTTATTTTATTTATTTATTTATTTTTATTTTTATTTTTATTTTTATTTTTTTTGTGTGTGAGGAAGATCAGCCCTGAGCTAACATCCGTGCTACTCCTCCTCTTTTTGCTGGGGAAGACTGGCTCTGAGCTAACATCTATGGCCAATCCTCCCCCTTTGATGTTTTTTTTCCCCAAAGCCCCAGTAAATAGTTGTTTGTCATAGTTGCACATCCTTCTAGTTGCTGCATGTGGGACGTGGCCTCAGCATGGCCGGAGAAGCAGTGCATTGGTGCGCGCCCAGGATCCGAACTGGGCCACCAGCAGCGGAGCACGCACACTTAACTGCTAAGCCACGGGCCGGCCCATCACACAAGCCCTTTAAAAGCAGGCAGTTTTTTCCAGCTGGTGTCAGAAGGGAAATCAGAGAGATTCGATTTAAGGGATTTCTCCATTGCTGAGATGGAGGGGCCTCATGGCTAGGACCCCAGAGCATCCAGTAGTAACTGAGATCAGTCCCTAGCAGGACAATGGGGACCTTGGTCTTATAACTTCAAAGAACTGAATTCTCTGAGCTAATAAATGGGTGTTGTTTTAAGCCCCTAAATTTGTGGTAATTTGTCTTGCAAAAATAGAAAATACAGGTGCTTTGTATCTGATAGACTGCATTAGCTGCTCCTTTGTTTATTTTATTTTTAAAAATCAAGGGAAATTTAAAATACACCAAAAAGCATACACAGATCTTAAGTGTACAGTAGTTTTTTAGTAAATGTATACACCCATGTAATCACCACCTGAAAAGTGTTGTAGCACATTTCCATCAGCCCAAAAAGCTCCCTTGTGCACCTTTGTAGTTAATTCCACCCCCTATGGTGAATTCTAACACGATTAATTACTATTGCCTATTCTTGAACTTCATTTAGATGGCATCATATTGTATGTGCTCCTTTGTGTCTGGCTTCTTTCACACAGCATAACATTTTGGAGAGTAATCCATCTTGTTTTAGCAGTAGTTTGTGCCCCTTTTATTGCTTATTAGTATTCTATTGTATGGATATACCACCATCTGTTTATTCACTCACATGTTGAGGGATATTTGGGTTGTTTCCTCTTTTTGGCTGCTGTGAATGATGGTGCTACGAACATTCGTGTATAACTCTCTGTGTGGATATTTATTTTCATTTCTCTTGGGTAAATACCTAGGAGTGAGAATGCTGTGCTGTATGAGTATATGTAACTTTGTATGAAAATGCCGAACTCTTTTCCGGAGTGGTTGTGCCATTTTATATTTCCACCAGCAATGTGTAAGAATACCAGTTGTTTCCCATCGGCACAACACTTGGTACTTTAAAGTTTAGCTATTTGCCAATAGTTTCTTTTTGAGTACTTCTCTGTGCCTTGCAGAATAGATTTTTCATCTCATGCCCATCTCATGGAATGTTCTCCTAACTCCCCAGTTTTTCAGTCCTACCTGTTTTAGGTCAGTGTTTCCTAACATAAAATATATGTGAGAATCACCTGGGAGTTTTTCAAAATACACAAGCCCAAGTCTCACTCCAGATACATTGTATCAGCTTCTTCAGGGATGGTTTATAGGCTTATTACATATGTTGAAAAAGGTCTCTAGGTAATTCTGATTCATAGTCCTAGCTAAAAACCACTGCTTTTAGGGTCAAGTCCTACCTATTACAGCAGAGGTTCTCCATCCTTGCTACATGTTAACAGCATCTGGGAAGCTTTGAAAAACTACCATTGCCTGGGTTCTACTCCACATCAATTAAATCAGGATCTGTGGGTGGGGCCTGAGTATCAGTTGTTTTTAAATTTTTCCCACTCATTCTAATGTATCCCATATTTCCCATTGTATTTCTCTCTGTCTTCTCTTGTGTCATTTATCCATTTCTATTTTTGTATTATAATAATTTTTCATGTCTTATCTCCTGTCTTAGGTGTTATGTTCCCTGAGATAGGGACCCTACCTTTCTCATTTCTGTATCTTTCCTGGGGTCGAACACTGAGACTTGTAGCACAGTAGGTGCTCAATAGGATTTCATGAACACAGGAGCTGGTCATTAGGAAAAGATTATCAACCACAGGTAGGTTGTGTCCTGAGTCTCAGGTTCACACGTAAATGCTACAGGTCCTCGTCCTCCTCAGGGTCAGAGTTGTTGCTTGTGATGACATGTGTGGGTAACTCCTCTGTGAGAGAACAGGGAGAACATTGCCCTGTTTGGTGTTTGTTTTCAGGCATATCATTGGGACTAAGAACTATATGTTTATACGGGGTGGAGGGACAGGGATGGGTAGGGAGACAGATCTAATTAGAATGGAGGAAATATATTAGAGAGCAGTGGTAAAGAAATTAAGAAGTGTTAGTATAGAGGAAGAAATATGAACTTACCTGGAAGGCCAGGGTAGGCCACTGTAGATTCTTGAGTAGGAGAGTGAATCAGTTTTTAGGAAGGTAATGAGGCAGTAGTATGCAAGGAAGATTTCAGTGAAGAGACCTGACACACGATGTCAATCTGTACTTCCAGCAGCAGAGTTGTTCAGGGCCTCTGTTATTCAGGTTTATGGGAATGGAGAGAACAACACAACTGAGGGATATTAAAAAAGAATCGAGGCTTTGAGGATGTATTGAATCTGGGAAACAAAAGAGCAAGGGCTGAAGGTATTTGGATGTGAGTGTCATGAGTTCTGGGAAGGCGCATGTGTAGAGATAGAGATGTAGGAGGCATCTGCAGAGAGGTCACTGAGCTGTGGAAAGAAGGTGGTGGAGGGAGACAAGCAGGGTCTGAGTACTAAATCTGGTGTGGGGGTGCAGTGCATCGGTGGGGATGGAAGGAGGAGAGTGTCCAAGAAGGAAAAAGTTGTCTGTGGTCTTAGATGTTGTAAAAGTGAACAATGTGAGGATGGTGAAAATACCTTTGAGTTTGGCCAAGAGATAGATACTTATTTTATGCTGCTTGTAGCAGTCTTGTGTCTGGAGACGCTACGGCAGAGGGCCAGAAATGAGTGATGAGGAAGGGGAAAGACAGCACACATGTTTCAATTGCTTGGAAGTGAAGGAAGTGAGATGATAGGTTAATCCTTAGTGCAATTAATAAATGAAGTTTATTCAGGTCAGAGGAGATCTGATCCTCTGAGGGGGCAGCACAAAGGAACTGGGGACAGGAAGAGAGAAGGTGCTGGAGAGATTTCTATGTGACTGAACTGTTGGAGACGCTTGTGAGTGAAAGCTGTTTTGCTGCATCTGATTCACTGGAGCCACCTGTGTGGGAAGGGTTACTTGTCCCTAAGAAAGAGGGTGGGACATCTTTTCCTCATGAAATCGTCTTCTTTCTGAGAGGAAGACAGGCATTTTCTTTCAGGCAGGTTGGAGCTGTGTCCTGTTGGTTCTAGGTAGATCCACTTTGTTAGCAGATGTGCAAAGGAATTTACCTAATTCTCTGATCACTGGATCAAATATCTGTAGCCTTGGAAATAGGTTTACTCTGACACCCAGTTAAGCAATTTCTCTTTCTTCTGCCTGTAAAGAAGATATTGTCTAAAGTAGTATCAACTGTGAGGCAGCATGTTGTTGTCTGATGTATAATTTTTATTATAAATATAGAGTGCATTTTACAAATAATTTAGAAGTGTCCTTAGCCAGACAAAATTAAGTAACACAGAATAGCATGAATGAGGGGAAGTATATACAATCTGTTAGAAAATCCTGAAAGAGGTACCTGAGTACAGAGAACTCTTGACTAACCCTCTTTGAGGGGGCCACTCAGACACAGCATGAGAACAAGTAATCAGTATCGAATAAAACCTTTCTCTCAACAGCCCCAAGGAGATTCCATCTGTACAGAAGAAGGCAGGGTGGGAAGTACATTCGCCTCTCCTTCTCTTGCCCTTCCTTTTATCCTAAGACACATTGGGATGCATAGACCCCATGAGAGAAAACAAATTTCAGAGGCTCTTCAAGAATCCTAAGGCCCAGTTATAATATTCCCCTTGTGTCCTAAGGAGCATCAGCACCAGTGCAGCTTTCTGGGTTGTAAACAATGCCAAGGGCATGAGTGATAGTGTTCCCTTCAGGGTGCTCCCACTTCTCAAAGACCAAATGCACCTTAGCAGGGCCAGGGTTTCCCAAGAAAGTGAGTGGGGCAGACAGACAGAACATGCACAGGCAGACACATGGGATAGAACGGTGGCTGGTGATTGGTCTGAGATCCTAGAAACTGAGTTAGATCCATCTCTAGCCATGAATGAAGAAAACAGCTTCTTCTTCTTTTCTATTTGGAGCCCCTGACATGGAAGCCTTGAGGAACTCCTGGGCAAGGGGACTCAAGGGATTTTGGTGGCTTCTTTCACCTAAGGCAGACAGATTGGCTTACACAGCTAAGCTGAGTAAAAATAACCCCTCTCACATAAATAAACAGTTACAAAAATTAAAATGGCAGAACATCTCAGAGAAAAGGGAAAAAACTCAATACCCAAAATCGTGCATTCTTTAACAATTATTTAATAATCTCTGAAGGGTAGCTCTCTGACTGGTTTCCCAAAACCCAACAAATTGTTAACAGCTGACTGCTCCCTAAAGCTGTAACCCCTCCGTCTGTGGGCATTTATTTGAATAAAGCCCATAAAGTGATTAAAACGTGTGTGCATTTTTTTTTTTTTTTTACATTTTTCCATTTGGACCTTGGCAAATAGCTTTCCTAGTTGTTTCTAGTGAGTTCTCTAAAGATTGGCTTGCCAAAGGGCTCAGGTGGTATTCCGCTAAGCAGCAAGGTTCTTAGGCCCTGGTCCTACAGGTAGACACCCTGACCGTGGACAAGGGTGTAGAATTTTCCAGTTCAGAATATGTTCTATATTTGTTTTCCTGTGTCTGGTGGGTTCACCCTGAGCTTTGGAGAGACAGGAGAAGCTTTTACTTTTTCTCTGTTCTTTTCTGCCACATGCATTTTAGTGGATAAGGACCTAACCCCCAAGCTTATGGCAAATTCAAGTTAGACTCAGATATGACACGACTGGGGTGGGAAGGAATGAGTGTGTTCTGAATAGGCAAGTTTAAAACAAGTCTAGGTCGCGAGAGGGGGAGGGGCGGGAGGTTCTGGCAACTCTCTCGCAATGTCTGCTTTGCCAAATTTCAAAGATTAGGAAGGTTTGGTTTCCTACAGACTCCCGGATGTGCCTTTTCAAGTATTGACACTGAAGGGAGGGGCTGTGACCAGGCAGCCTGGAAGTGCCTCATTTGGGAGTTAAGAGGAGGGGAAGGAGTTTTCTTCCCCTTTTCCCTGAGGGTAAAGGGATCCTTCTAGTGATGGGGATGAGAAGCTTGGAGTAAGTGCGCAGTGCAGCCAGTGGAGTAGGTTGTGTTACTTCTTTTTTACTTCTGAATAAACTCTTCCTGTGGCTGATGGGGATGGGGAGGCTGAAGTTGGTTTCTTTGATTCCTGGGCATTGAAGTTCGGGAAGAATATGTAACTTCATCGACCTGAAAGGCAGGAGCAGCGGTCAGTTAAATCAGTGTCACAGATCGGGCCCTCACCTAGTCTAGTGTGATTTAGTACCACGTGCTATCACCACTTTGAAACTTTTAGCTTTGGAGAAGGGCTTTGATCACCTGTTATCTCTGCTTGCTAACACCCTGTGAATGATCATTGGAAGAGAGAGATTATGGTATTCGTAGAATGGAATACGAGAGATGATACAGCAACAGGAATGAACACACTACGTATGCATACAACAGTGTGGATGAATCTCACAAAATAAGTTTGAATGAAAGAAGCCAGACACATATAACGATGTATTGTGTCTTTCATTTATGTAAGAGCATTGTAGGCCCTGGGCCTTGCTTACTCAGCCAGAGCCCACACGCCCATTGCAACCATGTGTCCTTCTGGCTCCCTTCTGGGCAGAAGGCCCAGCTGCTGGGATTTGTAACAATCCAGGGCCTGGGCATCCTGGATCCTACCTTATCTCACTCAAAAAACATCATGTCTTAAAGGGACACAGAGCCCTTTCCCATGAGCTATTTTTCCTGGGAATGCTGGTTGTACCAGGGACAGCCCCACTTGGCAAGCATATAGCCTTTGTGTCCCCTGCTTATATAAGCAACCTCTCCCTGCCTGTGGTAGCGGGTACACATTTCTGTCCAGCTAGCCACCGCTGGACATCGCTGTAAGTAACTCCCAATAAACCTATGTGTCTCATTCACCATCTCTGGTTCTTTTTTTTTTGGTCTCTCTGCAACCTACCCCACACTGCTCACCCAGCTGGCCCTGTGGCCAGACAAGCATAAACAGGCAAACCTAATCTAGTGCATCGGAGGTCAGGATAGTGGGTACTCTTTGGAGGGAAGTAACTGGAGTGTTTTTCAGGGGAAGGATGACATGTTTTGTTTCTAGATTTGGTGCTGCTTACATGGGTATGTTTAACTTGTGAAAATTCATAGTTTGTTAAAATATACTTATGATTTAAACACTTTTCGGTATATATGTGAACACTGTGGAAAGGTTAAGATGAGAAAAATTTGATAAAATTATTATCAAGTAAAGGAAGTAAGACCTCAGACCCATTAGAATGGAAATTATCTTTTGACAGTAAGAGCAGAGTCAGAGTGAAGGTAGAGGAGGGGAAATGATTGAGGCCTTCTATGTGTTGGGCACTGTGCTGGATGCTGTACATGTGTATTTCACATAATTCCTTCAGCTTCTCTTTGAAGTAGGCAGCATGCCAATTTACAGATGACAAAGCTGAGGATCAAGAAGGGTAAGCTACTTGTCCAAGGTCACAGAGCTACTAAGAGTCTCAGCCAGGATTCAAACATAGGATGGGGATAATTCCAAAGTTCACATACTTGCAATGAGGTAGACTCACGGGAGTTGTTACCAACACTTCCTTGTTTGCTGCTGCATTGAGGAACTTAGACCCAAACCTGGTCTCGCATTGATGTCTTCAAGAATAACCCCTTCTACACAGAGATATGTCCATGAGAAAGTGAACCAGTGACACTGGCTGTGCTTACCTTGTTAGGGGAGTTGTCAGAGTGGCCTGACCTGGGGAAGCAAAAGAAGAGTTACCGACCCATGAATATGCAAAAGCTGACTTATGGCCTTAGAATGATGGTGCTCCTAAGCTGTTGTGATTTCTAGCTGAAGGAGGTGGCAGGTGGTGAGAGGGTGGAGTGGGGAGATGGCCCATGATCACTTAAGGAATTGGCTATCCAGAGTGTGTGGTCCAGACCCAGGACATTAGCACAAGAGGAGGGGCAGGAGTAGAGCCACAGGAGGCCTCCATCTACTTCTGAAGATTTTTTCCAGGACCCAAGGCTTTGATTTTTTCCCTGATGTGTTTCTAAATAATAGGCTTCAGTGGCCCGGCAGGGCATTGAGGCTCACAGCACCCAGAGCACCACAAGACAGGGAATGTCTCACCAAAGGAGAATGCCCACATCCATAAAGCAGCAGCGGGGGGAAGGAGGAGGATGAGGAAATGGCTCTTGGAAACATGTCCATCTTACTCAGACCTGCCTGGATTAGGCAGAGTAAGCATCTCTCCCAGGGCTGTGTCCCAGGGGAATCTTTGTGGCTAGGAAGGGTGTGAGGACCTATGTCAACTTAAGGTTGGGAAGTGGAGATCCTCTCTAAAAATTCAGAAGGTAGGGAATGGCTGGGAATCCAGGATTCCCTGCTAGGGCAGGGCACGTGGTGGAACACACCAGCTCTCACTACGTGAGTGACTTTACTTACTGTGGTTGGAGGCTGAGGGTTTGTGATCTGTGAGATCACACTGGTCACTTGCCCTAAATGAATATCAGACACTGTGACTGCTATTCCAGAGCATAGGATCTTTGCTCCTTGAATGAGGAGGACATTGTCAGCAGATAATTCCTCGGTACCCTTCAATGTTCATTTATACCATAGTGGGTACTGCCTTTCCTCTGAGGGCCTCCTTCCTCAGTCTACCCGTGATTCCTTCTAGTCTTTACTCCTTCCTGTTTGCTGGATGTTTACATTTAGGTCCATTCTTTATCAACTGCTTCTGAGCCTACTTCTACCCTGACGCCTTTCCCCTTTAGTAGGTAGATGCTGT
The DNA here is from genome assembly GCF_057802395.1 of Ceratotherium simum simum. Classification (NCBI taxonomy): domain Eukaryota; kingdom Metazoa; phylum Chordata; class Mammalia; order Perissodactyla; family Rhinocerotidae; genus Ceratotherium; species Ceratotherium simum. The sequence goes on along the minus strand of NC_141932.1, from coordinate 20,194,688 downwards.
TTTTTTCTCACTTTATTTCTTGCCCAAGAGGCATCTGTTTGTTTCCACTTTTTCTTAGGTTCTCTTCCTGTCTTAGCCCTCCCTCCTGCTCCTATGGTAGACAGAGCACACAACTCACTTTCTCTTGCCCCTCCTTTCATTTCCTCACTTGTTTTCCTTCTTGGACCTTGGCTTCCCTGACTGGAGGGCAGAGGAACATAATCTATCTGCCCCATCTAAACCTGATGGGGATGGGAATAACCATGTCCAAGAGACAGCAGGGTACAGGAGGCAGGAAGACCAGGGAAGAAGAGACCTGCAGGAATTAGTGCTGAGAAGCAGGAGTTTAGGAAGGAAGAGGAGCACATCCAGGCCCAGAGACAGAGTTGAAGGCTCCTTCCCTCTCCCAAGCATGGTGGTTAGCCTTGGAGAAAGCGGAAAATGAGGAAAGGCCATCATACCCTTCAGTCTTTCTGATATACAGAAAGTACACCGGGGCTGCTATCAGAGCTATACCGACCAGCACTCCAATCACGATGCAGGCAATAACCCCTGCTGAGAGGCCAGAACTTCCTTGTGTTGGAACATCTGTCATGGAAAGAAAAGAGAATGAGTGTAGGTGACATTATTTTACAGTGGAGGTGCCCTGGTAAACAACTCTCAACATGGAATAGTCTCTGCTTGTTCCTTCAAGGAATAAATTTTCTGTGGGAAGGTTGCTGTGGGGTGATTAGCTGACTATGTCCTTGTAAATTTTTTCCTCTCACTGTATTTCTTTCTAAGTTGGTGGTCAGACTTGCCTCAATTGCATCCCGGCCTTTCTGTACTCAGATGTTTATGAAGGCTCTGGAAATGTGAGAAAGGCTGATGGGTCTTTTTGTATGTTATAACTTCCCACATTTTCATGGTTGCATCTTTTTCTATGTACCAGGTGCGGCAGCCGTGAAGATGTGCCTCTCAGGTCTTTTGTGGTGGGAATTAATTGACAGAAGGCCTGGGCTAATGCAGTCTGAATGCACCATCTCCATTCACCTTCACTGTTCACTGCAGAGAGACCACGCTTCCCACAGGTTCCCCCCAGGGATATAAAAGCAATCTCAATTCCGCAAGAAATTATTTTCCTCTGAGGAGTGACTTTAGCTCAAGGACACCCTGTCAGCCTTGTAGACACTCTCTTAGAACTGCACTGCAACCTAAAGCTTTCTCTCTTCTCTTTCTCCTTCACAGGGATCAGATCTGCATCATGGTCTGAAAAATCTCCCAGGCTCCTCCTACTCCTGCCCCACTTTCCTTTACAAGCGTTTCCCCAACAAATGTTTTGTATGTCTAATCCCGTGTTGGCTGCATCTTGGGATGAAATCTAACATACCACACGTGAAACTTTGCACTCAACTGCTTTGTTTCTCTCATATGTTTAGTCAGTAACCATGTCCCAGTGGGTTTTTTGTGTTATACCTCCCCTCCTCTCCAATATATATTACATTTTGCATCTGTTTCTTCTTTTCTATTTCTGTTGCCCTCACATGTCAATTCAAGACTGATGATTAATGCTAATGTTAGCAATTATTATGAGGTTCTTACTATGTGCCAGGCTCTGTGCTATATACTCTACATATATCTCATTTGATTCATATAATAACACTGTCAGATAGACATAATCTTCATCTTACAGATGAAAAAATTGAGACTTACAGTGGTGAGAGAACTTACCCGAAGTCATATTTCTAGTAAAAGGTGGATATAGAGTCAGGTAGTCCTTGACTCTAGGACTGCATGATTTCACAGAGGCTAAAGATAATAGCAGTAATAATAGCAGCTAATGCTTATGGAACATGTCCTTTGTGTGTAGCACTTTGCTAAAGGTTTAATTGAATATTACATTAAATCTTTAGAACAATGCCAGGAAGCAGATACAGTTGTTGCTCAGCATCCATGGGGCATTGTTTCCAGGAGCCCCCCGCAGATACCAAAATCCACAGATGCTCGTGTCCCTTATGTAAAATAGTGTAGTATTTGCATATAACCTATGCACATCCTCCTGTATACTTTAAATCATCTCTAGATTAATTATAATACCTAATACAATGTAAATATTATATAAATGGCTCTTATACCATATTGTTTAAGGAATAATGACAAGAAAAAATGTCTGCATATATTCAACATAGACACAACCACAGTAGGCCTTTCAATCTGCTCTTAGTTGAACCCATGGATGCGGAACCTGTGGATACTGAGTGCCAACTTATTCTTTTTCTTTTTAATTGTGGTAACACTGGTTTATAGCATTATATAAATTTCAGGTGTACATCATTATATTTCAGCTTCTGTGTAGATTACATCATGTTCACCACCCAAACACTAATTACAATCCATCACTACACTCATGTGCCTAATTATCCCTTTTGCCCTCCTCCCACCCCCCTTCTCCTCTGGTAACCACCAATCCAGTCTCTGTCTCTGTGTGATTGTTTGTTGTTATTTTTATCTTCTACTTATGAGTGAGATCATATGGTATTTAACTTTCTCCCTCTGATTTATTTCACCCAGCATAATACTCTGAGGTGCATCTGTGTTGTCACAAAGGGCTGGATTTCATCGTTTCTTATGGCTGAAAGTATTCCATTGTATGTGTATATATATGTACACCACATCTTCTTCATCCATTCATCCCTTGATGGGCACTTAGGTTGCTTCCAAGTCTTGGCTACTGTGAATAATGCTGCAGTGAACATAGGGGAGCATGTATCTTCTTGCATTTATGTTTTCATGTTCTTCGGATAAATACCCAGCAGTGGAATAGCAGGATCGTATAGAAGTTCTATTCTTAATTTTTTGAGGTATCCATACCGTTTTCCATAGTGGCTGCACCAGTTTACGCTCCCACCAGCAGTGTATGAGAGTTCCCTTCTCTCCACAACCTGTACAAAGCTTTTGTTGTTGTAGCCTGTCTTGTTAATTATAGCCATTCTGACGGGTGTGAGGTGATATCTCACTGCAGATTTTTTTTTGTGTGTGTGAGGAAGATCAGCCCTGAGCTAACATCCATGCTAATCCCCCTCTTTTTGCTGAGGTGAACCGGCTCTGAGCTAACATCTATTGCCAATCCTCCTCCCTTTTTTTCCCCAAAGCCCCAGTAGATAGTTGCATGTCATAGGTGCACATCCTTCTACTTGCTGTATGTGGGACGCGGCCTCAGCATGGCCAGAGAAGCGGTGCATCAGTGCGTGCCCAGGATCCGAACCCAGGCAGCCAGTAGTGGAGCTCGTGCACTTAACCACTAAACCATGGGCCCGGCCCCTCACTGTAGTTTTGATTTGCATTTCCCTGATAGTTAATGATGTTGAACATCTTTTCATGTGCCCATTGGCCATCTCTATATCTTCTTTGGAAAAATGTCTGTTCAGGTCTTTTGCCCATTTTTTAATTGGGTTGTTAGTTTTTTTGTTGTTGAGATGTATGAATTCTTTATCTATTTTGGATATTAACACCTTATCAGATATATGGTTTGCAAATATCTTCTCCCAATTGTTAGGTTGTCTTTTCATTTTGTTGATGGTTTCCTTTGCTGTGCAGAAGATTTTTAGTTTGATGTTGTCTCATTTGTTTATTTTTTCTGTTGTTTCCCTTGCCCGGTCAGACATGGTACTTGAAAATATGCTTCCAAGACTTATGTCAAAGAGCATACTGCCTATGTTTTCCTCTAGAAGTTTCATGGTTTCAGGTCTTACATTCAAGTCTTTAATCCATTTTGAGTTAATTTTTGTGTATGGTGTAAGATAATGGTCTTCTTTCATTTTTTTTTTTTTTTTTACAAGTGGCTGGCCGGTTTCCACAACAACATTTATTGAACAGACTTTCCTTTCTTCATTGTATGTTCTTGGCTCCCTTGTTGAAAATTAGCTGTCCATAGATGTGTGGGTTTATTTCTGGGTTCTTGATCTGTTCCATTGGTCTGTGTGTCTGTTTTTGTGCCAGTAGCATGCTGTTCAGGTTACTATGGCTTTGTAGTATATCTTGAAATCAGGGAGTGTGATACCTCCAGCTTCGTTCTTGTTTCTCAGAATTCCTTTGGATATTTGGGGTCTTTTGTTGTTCCATATAAATTTTAGGATTCTTTGTTCTATTTCTGTGAAACTTTGATAAAGATTACATTGAATCTATAGATTGCTTTAGGAAGTATGGACATTTTGACTATGTTAATTCTTCCAATCCAAGAGCATGAACATCTTTTCATTTCTTTGTGTCTTCTTCAATTTCGTTTGACAACATTTTATAATTTTCAGTGTGCAGGTCTTTCACCTCTTTGGTTAAGTTTACTCCTAAGTGTTTTATTCTTTTCATTGCAATTGTAAATGGGATTGTATTCTTAATTTCTCTTTCTGCTGCTTTGTTGTTAGTGTATAGAAATGCAACTGAATTTTGTATGTGGATTTTGTATCTTGCAACTTTACCATATTCATTTATTATTTCTAAAAGTTTTTTGGTAGATTCTTTAGGGTTTTCTATATTTAAAATCATGCCATCTGCGAATAGAGACAGTTTCGCTTCTTCCTTTCCAATTTGGATCCCTTTTATTTCTTTTTCTTACCCAATTGCTCTGGCTAGGACTTTCAATACTCTGTTAAATAGGAGTGGCAAAAGTGGGCATCCTTGTCTGGTTCGTGTTCTTAGGGAGATAGCTTTCAGTTTTTCACCATTGAGAATTATATTAGCTGTGGGTTTGTCATATAGAGTATGATCTTTTTAATGTATTGTATTTGATTTGCTAGCATTTTGTTGAGGATATTTTCATCGATGTTCATCAGTGATGTTGGCCTATAATTTTCTTTTTTGTATTGTCCTTGTCTGGTCATGGTATCAGGGTAATGTTGACTTCATAGAATGAGTTAGGAAGCTTTGCCTCCTCTTCAATGTTTTGGAAGAATTTGAGAAGGATAGATATTAAGTCTTCTTTGAAGGTTTGTTAGAATTCACCAGGGAAGCCATCTGGGCCTGGGCTTTTACTTTTTAGGGAGGTTTTGGGTTACTGTTTCAATCTCCTTACCAGTGATTGGTCTATTCAAATTCTCTATTTCTTCTTGATCCAGTTTTAGAAGGTTGTATGATTCTAAGAATTTATCCATTTCTTCTAGATTATCCAATTTGTTGGTGTATAGTTTTTCATAGTATCCCTTTCTAATCTTTTGTATTTCTGAGGTGTCCATTGTAATTTCTCCTCTTTCATTTCTGATTTTATTTATTTGAGCTTTCTCTCTTTTTCTCTTGGTGAATCTAGCCAAAGGTTTGTCAATTTTGTTTACCTTTTCAAATAACCAGGTCTTGGTTTCATTGATTTTTTCTATTTTTTTTTTTTTTTAGTCTCTATTTGATTTATTTCTGCTCTGATTTTTATTATTTCCCTCCTTCTACTGATTTTGGGCTATGTTTGTTCTTCTTTTTCCAATTCCTTTAGGTGCACTGATAGATTGTTAATTTGAGATTTTTCTTGTTTGTTGAGGTAGGCCTGTATTGCTGTAAACTTCCCTCTTAGAACCGCTTTTGCTGTATCCCATAAATTCTGGCATTCCATGTTTTCATTTTTATTTGTCTCTAGGTATTTTTTGATCTCTTTCCTTTGATTTCTTCACTCACTCAATCGTTGTTCAGTATCATTTTGTTTAATCTCCACATATTTGTGGCTTTTCTGGTTTTCTTCCTGTAGTTGTTTTCTAGTTTCATACTGTTGTGGTCAGAAAAGACGCTTGGTTTTATTTCAATCCTCCTAAATTTATTGAGACTTATTGTGTGGCCTAAAATGTGATCAATCCTGAATAATGTTCCATGTGCATTTGAATAGAATGTGTATTCTCTTGTTTTGGGATGGAATGTTCTGTATATATCTACTAAGTCCAGCTGGTCTAGTGTGTCATTTAAGGACAATGTTTCTTTACTGAGCTTCTGTTTGGATGATGTATCCATTGGTGTAAGTGGAGTGTTAAAGTCCCCTACTACTATTGTGTTACTCTCTATTTCTCCTTTTATGTCTGTTAATAATTGCTTTATATATTTAGGTGCTCCTATGTTAGGTGCATAGATATTTACAAGTGTTATATCCTCTTGTCAGATTGTTCCCTTGATCATTATGTAGTGCCCTCTTTATCTCTTGTTACAGTTTTTAAAGTCTATTTTGTCTGATATAAGTATTGCTACCCCAGGTTTCTTTTCATTGTCATTTGCATGGAGTATCTTTTTCCATCCCTTTGCTTTCAGTTTGTGAGTGTCTTTATGTCTGAAGTGTGTCTCCCATACGAAGCATATATATGGGTCCTATTTTTCTTTCCAATCAGCCACCCTATGACTTTTGATTGAAGAAGTTAGTCCACTGACACTTAAAGTAGTTATTGATAAGTATGTACTTATTGCCATTTTGTTACTTTTTTTCTGGGTGTTTTAGTAGTTCTTCCCTGTTCCTTTCTTCTTCTCTTGCTCTCTTCCCTTGTGGTTTGATGGCTTTATTTAGTATTATGTTTAGGTCCCTTTCTCTTAATTTTTTGTGTATTTATTATAGGTTTTTGGTTTGTGACTACCATGAGGTTCATATATAATAACCTACTATATAGCAATCTATATTAAGTTGATGGTCTCTTTAGTTTGACCTCTTTCTAAAAGCTCTCCTCTTCTACTCCCCTCCTCTCACATTTTATGTTTTTGATAACACATCTAACCTCTTTTTTGTGTGTTTGTATCTGTTACCCTCTTATCATGGAAATAGATAATTTTTTCCTATTTGTGGTCTTGTCTTTTCCCCTTAAATAAGTCCCTTTAACATTTCTTGTAGGACTGGTTTCTTGGTGATAAACTTTAATTTTTGCTTGTCTGGGAAACTATTGTGCCTTCCATTTTGAATGATAACCTTACCAGGTAGAGTATTCTCGGCTGTAGGTTTTTTCCTTTTAGCACTTTAAATATATCGTGCCACGCTCTTCTAGCCTGTAAGGTTTCTGCTGAGAAGTCAGCTGATAGCCTTATGGGGTTTCCTTTGTATGTGACTTTTTGCCTTTCTTTTGTAGCTTTTAGGATTCTCTCTTTATCTTTAATTCTGGACATTTTAATTATGGTGTGTCTTGGTGTGAGCCTCTTTGGGTTTATCTTATTTGGTGCTCTCTGTGCTTCTTGTACCTGGATGTCTGTTTCCTTCCTTAGGTTAGGAAATTTTACAGCTATTATTTCTTCAAATACATTCTCTGCCCTTTTGTCTCTTTCTTCTCTTTCTGGGACACCTATTACATGGACATTAGTTCTCTTGGTATTGTCCCAGAGACCCCTTAGACTGTCTTCATTCTTTTTAATTGATTTTTCTTTTATCTGTTCAGCTTGAGTGATTTCCTCTAGTCTTTAGTCCAGCTCACTGATCCATTCTTCTGCATCCTCAACTCTGCTTTTGAGCTCCTCTAGTGAAATGTTCATTTCCAGTATGGTATTCTTCATTTCTGATTGGTTCTTTTTTACATTTTTCATTTCTTTGTTGAAGTTCTCACTGAGTTCATCCATTCTTCTCCCAAGATCAGGCAGCATCCTTATGACTCTTTGTGTGAACTCTATGTCAGGCAGCTTGCTCATTTCTGTTTCATTTAGTTCTTTTTCTGGAGTTTTGTCCTGTTCCCTTACTTGGAACTTATTCCTTTTCCTCCTCAGTTTGCCTCTTTCTCTGTGCTTGTATCTATATATTAGGTAGGTCAGCTTTATCTCTTGATCTTGGAGATGTGAACTTATGTAAGAGATGTCTTATGAGGCCCAGCAATGTGCTTCCATCTTGTCACCAGTTCCAAATGTTCCAGGAGTGAACCCCATGTGGGCTATATATGTCCTTCTGTTGTGGCAGGGTTGCTCTTTCTGTGGATGCCCAGGGAGGCTGAACTGTCGCCCTGGCCAGCTTGACGTAATGCCCACCGAATGTGACTGTTATGCACCCTTCAGTCTCTTTATTGGGTGTGGGGAGCCCCAGCACAGTTGGCTGCAAAGTCGAATAGCACATTCCAGTGGCAATTTTTCTGTTAAGTGAGTAGGCTCCCAGCATGGCTGGATGTTAGGCTCAGGGGCTTACAACTGTTGTAGGCCTCTGGCCTATAAAACTCTTGTCAGCTCTCTGAGGATTGCAGCTGGGTGTTGCTGGCCCCAGGTTGGGGAGCGCCCAGTTGTTTCAGGCTTTGGAAGGTGAGGCCAATCCCCTATGTGGCTGTTTGAGAAGCACAAGTCTTCTGCAGCTGTAAAGCCCCACCAACCACAGAGCCACACACACTGTCAACACAGTCCTGTCACACGCGCACACTTTGACCCCCTGAAGTGGACCCGTTTGTCCCACAGCAGATGCCCCATATACTCCCCCAATGCTCCACACACTCCAACTGCTCCTGACACATGCCCTGTCCCACAGAGGTGGACCCACTTGCCTGGCTGCAGAGAATCCAGGCACCTAGTCTATGCAGGCCCCCAAGTTGCGTGAGGGCTTGTTGTTGGGTGGGGCCAGTCCCTAGGGCAAGCCGCTTGCCCTGGCTGAGCTGGATTAAATCAGCACTCTACTGGGTGGAGCAGACCCTGGGAGGAGAGATGGGGGGAGAATTCCAATGGTGTCTGCCAGTGACTGTGTCAACACACCTGTAACAACAATGGCTGCCGCCAATGTCTCAGTCCCTGGAGAGGTCTCACTTCCCACCAAGATGCACCCAGAGCCTATCAGGTGAGTCTCTTTTCACCAAAGGACGGTGCATCTTTCTTTCTGGTGATTTTAGGTTGCTTTCTGAGATGGGCGAATTTGTGCTTAGGCCCTTTAAGAGCTGGCTTGTTTTTATTTTCTTATGTCTGATAGCTTTTCTGGGGATATTCCCCCTTGTTTTTAGTAGCCAGCAAGGCCAGATATTATGACACTTATCTTGGTTGTGCTGGGTCCAAAAAATGCTTATAGCAGCAACAGTCCCCACTCAGGTCCCCCACTCCTCCAGGGAAGGCTATGTACATTTGGATTGCTCCCTGGTGGCCTTGAGGCACTGTGGTTTGGGAAGGATGCTTTTTTTCTCTACAGAAGGGAATTTCTGTCTCTTCCACCTCAGTCAGGACTGTTGCGTGTTGCATGGGTTCCTCTTATCAAGTTTTCAGTTCTCTTTCAGGGGTAATTGTTCCAAGATTAGTTGTAAGTCTGTTGTGTCCATGGGAGGAGGTGAATTCAGATTTTTCATATGCCGCCAACTTGACACCAATCCCCCAACTGTATTTTTATTGCAATTTTCAGTTGACTTCTGAGGCTCAGAGAAGTTAAGAATCTTGTACAAGAAATTTATAATTGTAAATACTTACATTAAAAAAGAAGCAAGATCTCAAATCAACAACCTAACTTTACAACTTAAGGAATTAGAAAAGAAGAACAAACTAAACCTGAAACTTGCAGAAGGAAGGAAATTACAAAGATTAGAGTGGAGATCAATAAAGTAGAGCACAGAAAAACAATAAAATCAGAAGTTTATTTTTCAAAAAAGATTAACAAAATTGACAAATCTTTAACTAGATTGACTAAGATAAAAAGAGAGAAGATTCAAATTACTAAAATCAGGAATGAAGGTGGGAACAATGCTACCAATTCTACAGAAATAATAAGAATTTTAAGAATGCTATGAATAATTGTATGCCAACAAGTTGGATAACTTAGATAAATTGACAAATTTGTAGAAACATAAAACCTACCAAGATGGAATCATAAACTAATAGAAAATATGAATAGCCCTATAATTAGTAAGGAGATTGAATCAAAAAAAATCATTTGAAAAAACTCAACATTCTTTCATGACAAAATTACTCAAACTAGGAATGGAAGGAAACTACCTCGACAGAATACAAGCTGTATATAAAAAAATGCACAGCTAACATACACAATGGTGAAAGACTTTAAGTTTTTGCTCTAAGATCAGGAATGAAACAAGGATGCCTGCTTTTGCCACTTCTATTCAAAATAGTATCGGAAGTCCTAGCCAACAAGTAGGCAAGAAAAAGAAATAAAAGACATCTAAATTGGAAATGAAGAAGTAAAATGATCTCTGTTTTCAGATTATATGATCTTATATGTAGAAAACCCTAAAGATCTCACAAAATCTGTTAGAACTAATAAATTCAGCAAAGCAGCAGTATACTAAATCAACATGTAAAAATCAGTTGTGTTTCTATACATGACCAATGAACAATTCAAAAAGGAAATTAAGAAAATTTTATTTACAATAGTATCAAAAAGAATGAAATACTTAAGAATTAACTTAACCATGGAGGTTAAAGACTTATACACCGAAAAACTACAAAAACACTGCTGAAAGCAATTCAAGAAGATGTAAATAAATGGAAGGGCATTCCATTTCATGGATTGGAAGACTTAATACTGTTAAGATGACAATACTACCCCAAGTGATCTGAACATTCAATGCAATCCCTATCAAAATCCCAATGACCTTTTTTTTTGCAGAAATAACAAATCCACCATAAAATTCATGTGGAATTTCAGGACGCCATGAATAGCCAAAACAATCTGGAAAAAGAACTAGTTGGAAGACTCACACTTCCTGATTTCAAAAATTACTAAAAAGCTACAGTAATCAAAACAGTGTGGTACTAACATAAAGACAGGCATATAGACCAATGGAATAGACAGCCCAGAAATAAACCCTCACATATATGTTCAGATGATTTTTGACAAGGATACAAAGACCATTCAATGGGGAAAGAACAGTCTTTTCAACAAATGGTATTGGGAAAGCTGTATATCCATGCAAAAGAATGAAGTTGAATGGTTACCTAGCACCATAAACAAGAAATTAACTCACAATGTATCAAAGACCTAAATGTGAGAGCTAAAACTATGAAACTTTTAGAAGAAAACCTTAGTACAAGCTTCATGACATTCAGTTTGGCGATGATTTCTTGAAAAGGAAGCCAAAAGCACAGGCAACAAAGAAAAAATAGATAAATTGGACTTCATCAAAATTAAAAACTTTTGTGCTACAAAGGACACTATCAACAAAGTGAAAAGTTAACCCACAGAATGGGAGAAATAATTTTCAAATTATATGTCTTATAAGGGATTAATATCCAGAATATATAAAGAACTATTACACATCAACAATACAACAAAAAACAGCCCAATTTAAAAATGGTCAGAGGAACTGAAAAGACACTTCTCCAAAGAGAAACAAATGACCAATAACCACATGAAAAGATTCTCAATGTCACTAATCATAAAGGAAATCAAATCAAAACCACAATGAAATACCACCTCACACCCACTAGGATGGCTACTATAAAAAAACAAACAGAAAACAACAAACATTGGCAAGAATGTGGAAAAATTGGAACTTTTATGCATTGCTGGTGGGAATGTAAAATGGTGCAGACACTTTGGAAAATTGTATGGCAGTTCATCAAAAAATTGTACAAGGAGTTATCATTTGATCAGGCAATTCCATTTCTGGGTATACACGCAAAAGAACTGAAAGCAAGGATTTGAACAGATATTTGTACACCCACAGTCATAACAGCATTATTCACAATAGTCAAAAGATGGAAACAACTCAGAAGTTCATCAACTGATGATTGATAATTAAAATGTGATATACATATACAAGGGGATATATTTCAGCCTTAAAAAGGAATGAAGTTCTGATATATGCTACAACATGGATGGAACATATTGAAGACATTATGCTAAGTGAAATAAATCAGACACAAAAGGACAAATATCATCTGATTCCACTTATACAAAGTACCTAGAATTGTCAAATTTATAGAGAAATAAGGTAGAATGATGGTTGCCAGAGATTAGGGTGGGAAAGTAGGGAGTTATTGTTTAATGGGTACAGAGTTTTAGTACAGTAAGAGGAAAAAGTTCTGGATGGATACTGGTAATGTTTGCAGAACAATATGAATGTACTTAATGCCACCGAACTGGACACTTAAAAATGGTTAAAATGGTAAATCTTGTATATATTTTACCACATTAAAAAACGGTACATCAAAAAAAAAAAAAAAGAATCTTGTGCAAGGTCACACAGTAAATGCCAGAAACAGGATAAGAAACCTAATATATTTGGTTCAGAGACTGAGCTCTTAACCATTTTGCCATTTGTTTACTGTAATTGTCCCTTGGTTGATATTCTGCCCTCTGTGACTTCTATCCATTTTGCACAACAGTGGTAGAGTCATCCTCCCAGGAAGATGTAGGATGGAGCAAATGGTCACTTAAATTCCACATCCAGGCTGAGGAGGTCACTTCTGCTGGAACTGACCAGGTTGGAGACCTCACACTGATAATCCCCTGCATCCTCCCTCCTGACGGGGTCTATGGTGAGGGTGCTGTTGTCCTGGGACAGCTTCATCCTCTCTGTGAGCCATAGACTCTGGTTATTGAAGAACCAGATCTCCACTGGATGGAGATCCTGGTATCATTTGTGAGGCTTGTCAGGCCCATGGTGTCCTTATTTTCTGTGACTGTGGTGTTGCTGGCTTGGATGGAGGGCTGTGCCACTGGATCTGTGGAGAAACAGTGGAGGGGACTGACTGAGAGTGGGTCTGGGGCCATAGTCCTTCCACAGACATCTCAGCCACTCAAGGGCCCCAGTGAACTCTGTAAAAGTGACACAGAAGATGGCCCTGATTCTGTGAACAGGGTTGTGTGTCTTTATTCAGGTGACAATCTGTAAAGAGAGGGCTGCACTTCCTCTATGACTCCCAGATCACCCAGGATGTCCCCTGACCAGTTCGCCTGGACATCTCTGTAGTATCAGCACCAGGAAACTCTTCTCAGGCCGCATGTCCAGCATTTCATCATCAAGTGGAGTTTCTCTCTCATGGACTTTCATTGACTTTTTTCTAAAACTTTCTTTTACTTTAAAAAGATCAGATGCTATTCCCTATATACACCTCCATGTATGTTGCGGAAGGCAGGCTTGCCAGCTCTGTCCATCTCTGCGGCTGACGGAACTTTATACAGTAGAGACGGCATTTACTTCTTGTTAAATGAGGATGACCCCACACAGTCTTCATAACCTTAGGCACTGAAAAGTTTTCAATCTAAAGGATTTCTCACTCTGAAGAGGCATTTTACCTCCAGGTCTCTGGATTGAATATCATGGTAAAGGAAATCTTTAGAGAAGTGTTTACAGATTGTCATGCTGCAGGGCCATGAAGTGGGGCAGGTCTGCCCAGGTGTTCCATGGTGACTGGCATGAGACAGTGACTCCGCAAAGGGTAGAGCAGAGTTAAGACTAGAAATGATCCAGAAAAGAGTGAGGGGGATAGGCGGGGGCTGACTGGCTTTGGCAGCAGAACCATGTGCTCTGCCCTTGGTCTTTAAAGTCTCTTCCCTCACTGCAGAGGACAGTGAGGACCATGTTGACCTCTCCTGAAATATAAGTGGATGTTTTCAAATGCAGAAAGGGTAACCAGTGAAAAGGAGGGAAATCTAGCCTTCATGGATCATTTGTAAACATAATTATGAGACAGAAATCTGAGGAGAAGTTAAATTATTGCTATATTGAAAATTAGTATTAACGCCCCAAAGATCTAAGACCAGTTTCTGGAGGAATATCTCTAGAAAGCACTAAAGGTCATAGATTAAGTTCTGCAGTGCAACCAGGATCACATTATGATCAAAGGCAGATGCTAAATTGGGTTTGAAATCAGTGACTCCTTGCGGGGAGAGAGACCTGTGAGTCCTGTTAAGGGGACAGATGATCAGGGGGCAAGTCTCACATGTCTCTGTCATATAAAGGGAGGAATGCTACCAAATTAGTCAGAATGTTATGTGTTATGTTGGTAAATTTAGGAAAAACGTCTCTGTCACCAATTTATATGGACAGTCAGGTAAAATGGGAAGAAGGTCTAACACTTCCATGTCGCTTTCTTTTGACTTCAGGAAACACAAATTTGATCAAATTTGTCCAAACCAGGCAGTGTCTAAGTGAAAAGATCTCACCATCTGAGAGCATCCTACCCTATGGTAAAAGACCTACGTGTGTGAAATAGACAATATACCAGTCAGATGGTGCAGAGTGTGACCAGTGTCACCTTGGGAAGGTCTCAGGAACCACTGGAGGAACGGAAGCCTCACCAGGATGAGGATGTGAGTCAGGAGTCAAAAGGGTGGAATAAGCCTGTGAGTTTTCGCGGACTGCAGACCTGTCCTTCTGCCTTTGACTTGCTAGTTGAGTCATGTAGAGAGTAGATCGAGGGGTCACACATCCTTGTCATGTGGCATGTTCCACCTGTTGGCATCATGTAAGGAAAGATCCCTGGGTGGGGCACAGCCGAAGCTCATTCTTCTGGTGACCTGGGAAATCTGGCTCATGCGGGAGGCTCAAGGGGCTGCTGTTCCCACTGATTTCTGCGTCGTTTACTATTGCCCAGGAGGGTGGGCCTGACCACAGCTGTTAACAAGTGAATCAAGAGAAGGGTTGAGGGTGGAGTGAGCTGTGCAGAGTAGCGGCAGTCCCAGGTGGAATGAAGGAGTAGGAAGCCATGGAAGAAGCAGTGAGAGCCAGTAACATCCTAGGCTGTGAGCAGTGGGGGTTACAAGTGACTTCAAAGACCCCAGAGATCAAGAGCCCATGCTTGCCCCAGAGGGAGGACCAGTGCAGCCCTGAGAATCCTCCCATGCTGAGCAGCCCCACAGTCAACATGAGACTCTCCTCTCAGAGTTGCCTTAGGGGCTGGTAGTCAGAGGGATGGAACATGAGTCTCAGCCCCTGGAGAGACTGGCAACAGATGTGGCCATAACCTCCCAGGATTCTGAATCCAGGTTCCTGTCTGGGAGGAGATTACGGATCATTCATTCATTCGTTCACCAATCATTCCTTCCCTCCTTCATGAAAGAGCAATTGAGTTGTTGGGCCCTGTGCTGGTTGCAGGTGTAGAGTGGGGAGTGAGAAAGCAAAGTCCTTTCTTTATACTCCAGTGGGAGTGGTCCCAACACATCAGGAAACAGATAAGTGATTTCAAGTCCAGTCCAGGGAGGT
Organism: Ceratotherium simum simum; assembly: GCF_057802395.1. Lineage (NCBI taxonomy): Eukaryota > Metazoa > Chordata > Mammalia > Perissodactyla > Rhinocerotidae > Ceratotherium > Ceratotherium simum. Next base: position 20,179,683 of record NC_141932.1, on the reverse strand, counting down.
GTGGATCAGCCACCTGAGGGGGAGGCCTGAACATTCCTGGCACTGACTCTGATTGTTGATGAAAGTAATTTAGTTCTTGAATAAAAACATATTAATTGGCCATTTGCTCTCAATCCCCAAACCAGAAAATCTACCTTGAGCTGTGGATCCCTAAGAGGAAAGGATCTGATCCAGTGGCTGGTCTTGGGGTCCATAGATGCTGAAAAGGGCCCCTTGAGTGGTGGAGAGATTAAGGCTGTGGCTTCACTAAGATCTTGCCATGACTCTGATATGCCACTCATAGTCTGTGTGACCCTGATTCAATCACTGTATCTCCCCGTGCCTTAATTTCCCCTGAATAAAATCAGGTAAATGGTCTCTAGTCTCTGGATTATCATGTTATCTGTAAATTGACCTTAAAATATCCCTAAATACCTAAAGCTTAGTGTGGAGGACCTGCCCAAATAAAAGGCAACTATTACTATTTGCATTCATGAGAGAGATCTCCCTGGGACTGATCCCTGGTGGATGAGGAGCTGCCAGGAGCATCTTCTGTCCTCTGTTTCTCCCTGGGGATGCTGACCATCCTCTGGGGTCCCTTATGTCCCCAGGGCTGTTGGCTAATGGCCTGGGGGCCATGTCCATCTGTGCTCTCCATGCCAAGTCTCAGGTGAAGGAGCAGGCTCCACCCCTGCCCAGATGTGGCTCTTGGGGCTGAGCCTTGGCTGGTGACCAGCACATGAACCTCAAAACTTGGGCACTTGGGAAATCATTGCTCCCAGTCAGCCCTGGTCACTGGAATCAGGGGCCCTGGCACAGGGGTCTAGGCAGGGGCTTCCTGCACTGAGGTTTTCTGTGAGGATCCCAGGGGGCCCCTCTGGCGAGGCCCAAACTAAGCCCTGCTGAGTCTTTCTCAAGTTCATGGTCCCAGGGTTGCCCAGGGGGCTGGATTGAGACTGATCTCCTTCTGCTGAGTTACTCCCCTTGGACTGGTCCTTCTCTCTGTGGGGAATGTCTGCAGGGTCCAGATTCCAGAAAAAGAATTCCAATCTTTTGAAGTTTGTCTCCACTGTGTGTGTCCTGAACTAAAGGCTCAATCCACAACCTGAGATGTAATGCAGAGGGGGATGTAGGCACAGTCCAGGCCTGTCAGTCCTGTGTGTGTGAAGTAGAATTCACCCCACCCGGAGGTCAGAGAGGAATCACTCATGGTGTATGCAGAGCTGTCCAAAACCTACTTCACTTTGAAAATTTTTCTTTATGATTTGTAGGATGTAGTATCCTGTGTCCTCATGGGTGATGTACTGGAACAGCAGGGATCCATTGGGGTACAGTTTCTCTTGATCACTGTGTACAGGCCCTGGGGTAATTTCTTGTCTGTCTACTACATATGATGCAATTTCATGTTTAGGCTCTACTCTTTCCCCTTTTTACCAACCATACCCTACAAGATTCTCAGGCAGATTGTGGACAAGAATAAGAACTGACAATGTCAGTTCACATTTTTGAACACGTATTGACTCAATTATTCCACCTTTGTCCATTGCCTATCCACAACAACTCTATAAATAAAGTACATCATGACCATCATTTTACAGATAAGAAAAAGATTCTATTTAGAGTTTAATAACATATAGGAGGGGAAGAGGATCACTTATATTTCACATATAACCTGAAGAGGTCACTTTTACTGAAGCTGACCCGGTTGGAGACCTCACAGTGATAATCCCCAGCATCCTCCATCCTGATGGGGTCTATGGTGAGGATGCTGTTGTCCTGGGACAGCTTCACTATCTTTGTGAGCCATAGATCTCATCCAGGTCAAGGTCCACAGTGAGTTCTGTAAAAGTCACCCAGAGGATGGCCCTGATCCTCAGCAGAAGGTCAAGTGTCTTTGGTCAGGTGATGATCTGTAAGGAGAAGGCTGCATCTCCCCTTTTGACCCCCATATCACCCCAGGTTGACCCTTGACTAGTCCTCTTGGACATCTCTGTAGTATCAACACCAGGAACCTCTTCTCATCCCATGTGTCCTACAACCACTTCAAGGTTTGAATTTTTCTCCCATGAAGTTTCATTGACCCATTTCTAGAACTTTCTTTAACTTCAGAAAAGACCAAGTCCAGAGTGACGTCAGCGTCATGGCGGAGTGAGCTTTCCCGTAAACTCCTCCCCTGATAAGATACAACAAAAGAAACAGTCACAGACCAACAATGGACTCCCAGACAGCAAAAAGCAAGATTGGAAAGATCCAAACTACCGCACATCTGAAAGAGGAATGTGCTGGGCCCCTGGAGGAAGTGGGGAGAGGTAAGGAGAACTCCTCTCCCTCCCCATCAGATCAGCGATCCCGGTCTGTGTGGCTCCCAGAGAGGGGGGAGGGGTGGCCCTCTGCGGGGAAACTGTAGCTCTTCAAGCTCTCTCAGCCAGTGGGAAACTTCCACACAGAGGACTCAGAACAGCTACAGGGCTACCATCAACATCTGAGCACCCCAGGAGAGTGGATAATGAGGAGAGAGCAAGAAGCCCCCCACACCAGTGACCCTGGAGGCAAAAGAAAGAGCCCCACCCCCCGCATGCTGGACACTGCAGCTCAGCCGACCAGACCAGACCAAGCGGCCAGCAGATCACAGCAAACAGCCTGGGCAGAGTGCAGGGGGCTCAGATTACACAACCCTTAACCCCCACATGGTGGCGGTGGGTGGAAATTGCAACCAGAGATTTCCAGGATGAGGAAAAATAAAGCCAATACAGGAACCACAATGCAAAGGTACATGAAATCACCAGACCAGAAGGAAAATGACAAGCACCCAGAAACCAACCCTGAAGACACAGAAATCCATAACCTAAATGACAGAGATTTCAAAATAGCTATCATAAAAAAAACTCAATGAAATACGAGATAACACAGACAAACAATTCAATGAGATTAGGAGTTTCTTCACAAAAGAGATTGAAATCATAAAGAAAAACCAATCAGTACTGATGGAGATGAAGAACACAATGGAGGAGATAAAGGAGAATCTGGAATCTTTAAAGAACAGAGCTGACAATATGGAGGAAAGAGTTAGCATTATAGAGGATAGGAATACAGATATGCTCCAGATGGAAGAGGAGAGAGAACTAAGACTAAAAAGAAATGAAGAAAGTCTCTGAGAAATATCTGACTCTGTTAGGAAATGTAACATAAGAATTATAGGTATTCCCAAGGGAGAAGAGAGGGAAAGAGGAACAGAGAGCCTATTCAGGGAAATAATAGCTGAGAACTTCCGAAATCTGGGGAAGGAGCAGGAAATACCAATAAGTGAAGCCAATAGATTGCTTAAATACGTCAACAGGCAAAGGCCCGCTCCACGACATGTAGTGGTAAGGCTGGCTAAAGTCAATGACAAAGAAACAATATTAAGGGCAGCTAGACAAAAACAAAAAATAACATACAAAGGAACTCCCATCAGGCTCTCAGTGGATTTCTCAACAGAAACTTTACAGGCTAGGAGAGACTGGAATGATATATTCAAAATACTAAAAGACAAAAACATTCAGCCAAGAATACTCTATCCAGCAAAAATTTCCTTCAAATATGATGGAGAAATAGTAACTTTCCCAGATAAACAAAAGCTAAGGGAGTTCATGGCCACGAGACCCCCACTACAAGAAATACTCAAGAAGGCCCTCAGGCCTGAAAAAAAGAAGAGAAAGGGAATACAAAGCTTGGAACAAGGAGAAAAATAGGTAGACAAAATCAGAAAAATAGTAGATCTTTACCAGAATTGGTTAGCAACCACTTAAATACCAAAATCAAAGATCAAAGGAAGGAATTCAGCAAAAATAAATATAACTTCATCACTGTAAACACACACCCACAACACAAGATAGAATAAGGTATAATAAGAACGACTTAGAAGGGGAAGAGGAAAGTGATTGAATTGACTTAGTATAAAGAAATAAGAGGCCATCAGATAATGGACTACCTCATACACAAGATTTTTTATACAAACCTCAAGGTAACCACTAAACAAATAATCAAAACAAAATCACATATGATAAACAAAGAGAAAACTAGAAGAGTCATAAGACAGAACAACCAAACTGAATTGGCAGTCCAAAACAAATGGGACAAGAAACAAAGGAAATGCAAAAGAACCAGAAAATAAGTGACAAAACAGCAACATTAAGCCCTCATATATCAATAATTACCCTAAATGTAAATGGATTGAACTTTCCAATCAAAAGATACAGAGTAGTAGGATGGATTAAAAAGCAAAACCCAACAATATGCTGCCTCCAGGAAACACATCTCGGCTCTAAAGACAAGCACAAGCTCAGAGTGAAAGGATGGAAGACAATACTCCAAGCTAATGGCAAACAAAAGAAAGCAGGGGTTGCCATACTCATATCAGACAAAGTAGACTTCAAACTAAAACAGGTTAAGAGAGACAAAGAAGGGAAATATACAATGATAAAAGGGACACTCTGCCAAGAAGACTTATCACTTATAAATATATATGCACCCAACCTAGGAGAACCAAAGTACATAAAGCAACTATTAACAAACCTAAAAGGAGACATTAACAACAACACAATAATAGTAGGGGATCTTAATACCCCACTTAGACCAATGGATAGATCATCCAGACAAAACGTCAATAAAGAAACAGTGGACTTAAATGAAAAACTGGACGAGATGGACCTAGTAGACATATACAGAGCACTCCATCCAAAAACAGCTGACTACACATTCTTCTCAAGCACGCATGGAACATTCTCAAGGATAGACCATATGTTGGGAAACAAAGCAAGCCTCAATAAATTTAAGAAGATTGAAATCATAACAAGCATCTTTTCAGACCATAATGCTATGAAACTGGAAATCAACCACAAAAAAAAAAAACTGGGAAAGTGACAAAAATGTGGAGATTAAACAACATGCTACTGAACAACCAATGGATCATTGATGAAATTAAAGGGGAAATCAAAAACTATCTGGAAACAAATGAAAATGAAAATATGCCATACCAAATCATATGGGATGCAGCAAAAGCAGTCCTGAGAGGAAAACTCATAACAATACAAACCCACCTTAACAAACAAGAAAAAGCCCAAATAAGCAACCTTAAATTACACCTAACAGAAATAGAAAAAGAAGAGCGAACAAAGCCCAAAGCCAGCAGAAGGAGAGAAATAATAAAAATCAGAGCAGAAATAAATGAAATTGAGACCAAAAAAACAGTAGAAAGGATTAATGAAACAAAGAGTTGGTTCTTTGAGAAGATAAACAATATTGACAAACGCTTAGCCACACTTACTAAGAAAAAAAGAGAAAACACTCAAGTAAATAAAATTAGAAAGGAAAGAGGAGAAATTACAATGGATACCACAGAAATACAAAGGATTATAAGAGAATACTATGAGAAATTATATGCCAACAAACTGGACAATCTAGAAGAAATGGATAAATTCTTAGACTCATACAACCTCCCAAAACTGAACCAAGAAAAAATGGAGAATCTGAATAGACCAATCACAAGTAAAGAGATTGAAATAGTAATCAAAAGACTCCCAAAAAATAAAAGTCCAGGACCAGATGGCTTCTCCGGTGAATTTTACCAAACATTCAGAGAAGATTTAATACCCATCCTTCTCAAACTATTCCAAAAAATAGAGGAAGATGGAACACTTCCTAAATCATTCTATGAGGCCAACATCACCCTGATACCAAAACCAGACAAAGACAATACAAAGAAGGAAAATTACAGGCCAATATCACTGATGAACATAGATGCAAAAATCCTCAACAAAATACTGGCAAACTGAATACAGCAATACATTAAAAAGATCATACACCATGATCAAGTGGGATTTATACCAGGGACACAGGGATGGTTCAACATCCGCAGATCAATCAACGTGATACACCACATCAACAAAACAAAGAATAAAAACCACATGGTCATCTCAATAGCCACAGAGAAGGCATTTGACAAGATACAACATCCATTTATGATAAAAACTCTCAACAAAATGGATATAGAAGGAAAGTACCTCAACATAATAAAGGCTATTTATGACAAACCCACAGCCAACATCATACTCAACGGAGAAAGACTGAAAGCCATTCCTCTGAGAACAGGAACAAGGCAGGGCTGCCCACTCTCACCACTCCTATTCAACATAGTACTGGATGTGTTGGCCAGAACAATTAGGCAAGAAAAAGGAATAAAAGGAATCCAAATAGGCAGCGAAGAAGTGAAACTCTCACTATTTGCAGATGACATGATTTTATATATAGAAAACCCTAAAGAATCTGTTGGAAAACTATTAGAAACAATCAACAACTACAGCAAAGTTGCAGGGTACAAAATCAATCTACAAAAATCAGTTGCATTTCTGTATGCTAATAATGAACTAACAGAAAGAGAGCTCAAAAAGATAATACCATTTACAATTGCATCAAAAAGAATAAAATATCTAGGACTAAATCTTACCAAGGAGGTGAAAGACCTATACAATGAAAACTACAAGGCATTATTGAAAGATATCGATGATAACATAAAGAAATGGAAAGACATCCCATGCACATGGACTGAAAGAATAAACATAGTTAAAATGTCTATATTACCTGAAGCAATCTACAGATGCAATGCAATCCCAATCAGAATCCCAATGACATTCTTCACAGAAATAGAAAAAAGAATACTAAAATTCATATGGGGCAACAAAAGACCCCAAATAGCTAAAGCAATCCTAAGAAAAAAGAACAAAGCTGGAGGCATCACAACCCTTGACTTCAAAACATACTACAAAGCAATAGTAATCAAAACAGCATGGCGAAAGGGATAATTCGGCACATGTGTGTGGTGATGGGTTGTAATTAGTATTTGGGTGGTGAACATGATGTAATCTATGCAGAAATAGAAGTATAATGATGTACACCTGAAATTTATACAATGTTATAAACCAATGTTATTGCAGTAAACAAAAAATTAAAAAAAAAAAAAACAGCATGGTACTGGTACAAAAACAGACACACAGATCAATGGAACAGAATTGAAAGCCTAGAAATAAAACCACACATATACGGACAGCTAATTTTTGACAAACGAGCTAAGAACATACAATGGAGAAAGGAAAGTCTCTTCAATAAATGATGTTGGGAAAACTGGACAGCCACGTGCAAAAGAATGAAAGTGGACCATCTGCTATCGCATTCACAAAAATTAACTCAAAATGGATCAAAGACCTGAAGGTGAGACCTGAAACCATAAAACTCGTAGAAGAAAATATCAGCAACACACTATTTGTCATCGGTCATAAAGGAATCTTTTTGGATGACTTGCTTACCCAGACTAGGGAAACTAAAGAAAAAATAAGCAAGTGGGACTTTATCAGATTAAAGAGCTTCTACAAGACAAACGAAACCAGAATCAAGATGAACAGACAACCCACCAGCTGGGAGAAAATATTTGCAAAACATATATCTGACAAGGGGTTAATCTCCATAATATATAAAGAACTCACATAACTGAAGAACAAAAAACAAACAACTCGATCAAAAAATGGGCAGAGGAAATGAACAGACACTTCTCCAAAGAAGATATACAGATGGCCAATAGGCACATGAAAAGCTGTTCAACATCACTAATCATCAGGGAAATGCAAATCAAAACAACATTAAGATATCACCTCACGCTCGTTAGAATGGCTATAATCACCAAGACAAAAAACAACAAATGTTGGAGAGGATGTGGAGAAACAGGAACCGTCGTCCACAGCTGGTGGGAATGCAAACTGGTGCAGCCTCTATGGAAAACGGTATGAAGATTCCTCAAAGAATTAAAAATAGAAATACCCTATGATCCAGCTATCCCATTACTGGGAATCTATCCAACGAACCTGAAATCAACAATCCAAAGAGACTTATACACCCCTATGTTCATTGCAGCATTATTCACTATAACCAAGAAGTGGAAGCAACCTAAATGTCCCTCAACTGATGATTGGATCAAGAAGATGTGGTATATACATACAATGGAATAGTACTCAGCCATAAAAAAAGACAAAATCGTTCCATTTGCAACAACATGGATGGGCCTGGAGGGTATTATGTTAAGCGAAATAAGCCAGAAAGAGAAAGACAAACACTGTATGATCTCACTCATATGTGGAATATAAACCAACACATGGACAGAGAAAACTGGACTGTGGTTACCAGGGGCAATGGGGGTACAGGGTGGGCACAGGGGTGAAGGGAGACATACACATGGTGATGGACAAACGAAAATGTACAACCCAAAATTTCACAATGTTATAAACTATTAAAACATCAATAATAAAAAAAAAGACCAGGTCCAATTCCCTATATAAACTTCTGTATGTATTGGGGAAGGCAGACTTGCTAGCCCTGTCCCTGGAGCCAAGGGAGCTTCATACAAAGTGAGAAGAAATTTACTTCTTATTAAATATTTTTTATTAGGGAATGAGGACATCCCCACCCAGTCTCTGTAACCTTAGAAATTAAAGAGTTTCCATTCTAAAGGATTTCTCCCTCTGAAAAGGACTTTGACTTCCAGGTCTATGGTTTGAATATCGTGATGAAGGAAATCTCTAGATAGAAATGGTTACAGTTTTAACAAAACAACAGGCACTGTTAGGAACAGAAGGAAACTACCCAATATGACAAGGGTCATAAACGAAAAGATCACAGTTAACATAATGCTCAATGGTGAAACATGAAAATTTTCCTTTAATATCATGAACAAGACAAGGATACTGCTTTCACCACTTCTATTCAACACAGTATAGGAGTCCTGGCCAGAACAATTAGGCAAGAAGAACAAATAAAAGGCATCCAAATTGGAAAGGAAGAAGAAAAATTAGCTCTTTTGGCAGAAGACATAATATTATATGTCGAAAACCCTAAAAATTCCACCCCCACACAAAATATCAGTTACATTTATATACAATAACAATGAACAATCCCCCCAAAATTGAAAACAATTCCATTTACAGTAGCATTAAAAAGAATAAAATACTTAGGAATAAACTTAACCAAGGAGGTGAAAGATGCGTACACTGAAAACTACCACATGTTCTGAAAGAAATTAAAGAAGACACAAATAATGGAAGGACATCCATGCTCATGGATGGGAAGAATTAGTATTATTAAGATGCAAATATATTACAACTATCTGCATATTGGACAAAATCCCTATCACTTCTTTCTCAGAAATAGAAAAACCCAACCTAAAATTCATATGGAATCTAAAGGGACCCTGAATGGTTAAAACAAACTTAAAAAAGGAGAAAAAATTGGAGGACTCACACTTCCTAATTTCAAAACTTATCACAGAGCTAAAGAATTAAAATAGCATGGTGCTGGCAAAAACACAGACATAAAGATCATGGAATACAGTAGAAATCCAGAAATAAACCTCAATTATATGATCAGATGATTTCAACAAGGGAGCCAATACCATTCAATAGAGAAAGGATAGTCTTTTCAACAAATGGCATTGGAAAACTGGATATCCACATGCTGAAAAACGAAGTTGGACATTGCCTTACACCATATACAAAAATTAAGTCAAAATGGGTCATATCCTAAAGTAAGACCTAAAACTATTAAACTCTTAGAAGAAAGTATAGGGTGAAAGCTTCATGACATGGGATTTGACAATGATTTCTTGAATATGACACTAAGAACACAGGCAAAAATAAAGAAAAAAATAGATAAATTGGACTTTGTCAAAATAAAAAACTTCAGTTCATCAAAGGACACAATCAACAGAGTCAAAGGTGACCTATAGAATGGGAGAAAATAATTTGCAAATTATATATCAATAAGGGGTTAGTATCCAGAATACACAAAGAACTCCTAAACTCAATAACAACAACAAAACCAAATAACCTGATTGGAAAATCACTTGAATAGACATTCAAATCAATGCTACAAAGATGTACCCCCTCATATCTATTAGAAGGCTACTATCAAAAAAACAGAAAATAACAGGTGCTGGAGAGGATATGGAAAAATTGGAACTCTTTTGCATTGTTGGTGGGAAGGAAGAATAGTACAGCTACTGTGGAAAATGGTATGGTGATTATTCAAAAAATTTTGAAAATAAAAATTTTTTCAAAAATATGAGCTATTACTTCCAGGCTCTGACTGTTTATGGACCACATGTAGGTGGCATTCTGAGTCTCAGGTTCACATTAACACTACGGGTCCTCGTGCTCCAAGGGGTTGGAGTTGCTGGTTGTGATGACAGGTGTGGGTAACTGCACTGTGCAGGGAACAGAGAGAACATTGCCCTGTGTGGTACCTTGATTCCTCTCAGGAATCTTCAATCAGACTTGGCATCTCTCACCTCTCAGCCAAACTGAGTCCTTAAAAGAATAAGGCAGGTTTGTGTATCTCAAGACAAAGGCGTGAGGATCCGAGCGCTCAGAGAATGTAAGGCCACCTGCTCTGTGTCTGGGAGAAAGCACAGACTTTCCCAAGTGTCAATATGTGTTGGTTGCAGGTGTAGGGTGGGGAGTGAGGTGGCAAAGTCCTTCCTTTATACTCCAGTGGAAGTGACACCAACACATCAGGAAACAAATAAGTGATTTCAAGCCCAGTGCAGGGAGGTGTGGATCGGCCACCTGAGGGGGTGGCCACAAAATTCCTGGCATCGTCTCTGATTGCTGATACAGGTAATTTAGTTCTAGAGTAAACACAGATTAATTCTCCATTTGCTTTCACTCCCCAGGACACAATCTCTTCCTCTGAGCCAGGGACACCTGAGAAGAAAGGATCTCTCCCAACAGCTGCTCTCTAGGTCCATAGACGCCTCTTATTAAGGCCCCCGGGTAGAGGAGAGGATGAGGCTGTGACTGCAGACAACCTTGTGTGACTCTGATCTGCTGCCAATGGTCTGTGGGACCCTGGTACAGTACTTGTGCCTCAGTTTCCCCTAAATAAAATAGGAGAAATGGTAAATGATCTCAGGCTTCCCACGCTGAGTTAACCTTAGAAAATCTCCAAATACCTGACCTAAATCTTGGTATAGAGGAGCTGCCCAAAAAACAGTATCTGTTATTATTTCAACCATGAGAGAGGGCTCCCTTGGCCTGATGCTTGGTGGGTGAGGTGCTGTGAGGAACATCTTTTCTCCTGTTTCTCCCCTGGGGACAGTGACCTTCCTTTGGAGATCCTAAGTCCTCCAGGGTAGTCGGCTAATGGCTTGGAGACCTTGTCCATCTGTGCTATCCATGTTGAGTCTCAGGTGAAGGATCAGGATCCACCCTTGCCCAGACGTGGTTCGTGGGACTGAGGCCTGGATGGTGACCAGCTCAGGAACCTTGGTACTCAGGCAACCCTAAGTTCCAAGTCAAACCTGCCCAGGAGGCCAAAACCCAACCCTGACACAGGCTCCCCAGGGTCACTGGAGTCAGGACCCCTGGGACAGGAGTCTGCGCAGGGGCTTCCCAAGCTGAGCTCCTCTTTGAGGACCCCCAATGGCCCCTCAGGCCAGGCCCTAACTAAGCCCTGCAGGGTCTTCCTCAGGGCCATGGTCCTGGGGAGGAGCCCAGGGGGCTGGACTGAGACTGATCAATCTCCCTCTGCTGAGTTACTCCCGTCAGTCTAGACTGATCCTTCTCTCTGCAGGGAATATCTACACAGGGCACATTAGGGGAAGGGAATTCTGATCTTTTGAAGTTTATAGCCAATGTGTGTGTCCTGCACTAAATGCCCAAACCCCAATATGAGATATTGTGCAGAAGGGGATGTAGGCACAGTCCAGGCCGGTCAGTCCTGTGTGTGTGAAGTAGAATTCACCCCACCCAACACCCAGAGGTCAGAGAGGAATCACTCACGGTATACACGGAGGTGTACAGTTCCTATGTCACTTTGCTGATTTCTCTTACGGGCTTCTATGGTATAGGATCCTGTGTCCTCCTGGGTGATGTTCTGGAGCAGTAGGGATCCATTGGGGTATAGTTTCTCTCGACCATTGTATTTAGAGGTATTTTCTGATGTTTCTATTACATATGATAGAATTATATCTTTGTGGCATACTCTGTCCCCTTTGTACCAGATATAGCTATAAAGATCCTGAGGCAGGTCGGAGACAAGGAGTAGAACATCCTGCCCCACAACAGCATTGGGCGGCACTGATTTGACAGTGAGTCGGGCAGTGGTGGGCAGGTTCCAGATGGTTAAGAGCGAGACTAGGAGGGAAGAGAGAGAGATCAATCAATATTTGGACCTCGTTGAAAATAATAAGAATAATGAGAAGTTTTCACCGACTGAGGTCTATGGGGAAGCCATTCTGGGTTAAATCTGGTTCAGAGTAAAACTTGTTTTTCCCAGAGCAGCCTGACTGTGGCCCTCTGCCCGCGCACTGTACCTCTGCTTCAAACATTCCCCAAAGCAAAGAATGCATCTTTAAAGACAGGGTGAGTGTCCCCTTTCCTGACTCCAGCCCCAGTACTTCTGGACCATAAGCTTTCTTCCAAGAGCACCAAGGACAAGTTGACCTGCTGCGTACGTGCTGAGCATCTCCTTGTGACTTTAAAAACATTGTATTCCTGTCATACTTGAAATATGTTCTTTGTTCTGAAGTGGTGTATAACCACGCTCTGCCCCACACTTCCCTGGAGTGCTTTCTTCCCTGGGGAAGAGAACACCTTCGGGTTGGTCCTCACACTATCTCCTTAAATATTTCTCTAATCTATAGATTGGTTATTGATAATTTATTTTGACAAGCTATGTATTGGGATGGAAAGATGAGGCCCTGGGTCCTGAGCAGGTCTCTTCATCTCTTAGACTTGGTGTGTGTGTGTGAGTGTGTGTGTGTGCCTACTGGTCAAGGTCAGCAGCATGACCGCTATTACTTCAGCCCCTCTGAGCTTGTTATTTCCTCTGTTCCCAACACTCTTCTCAGGTGTCTGCCCGGCTCACTCCCTCACTGCCCTCAGAGCCCTGCTCACTCTCAGGGGCGTCCTTGGGAGATGTCTTCCCTGACCTCCCCTCTAAAGACCCTCTGTCTTCACTGTCTGACCTTTCCCTGCTCTGTTCCCTTCATGGCACTTGTCAGTCCCTGACATCACATTCAGATCTCTTTGCTTGTCTGTCCTCCTCCCCATGGAATGTGAGCTCCTGAGGGCAGGGACTTGTGTGATCTTCTTGTACCTCCACTGCCTGGAACAGGTCTCAAACACCTGTGGATGAGTAAATGAGTGTTCCCAGGGCCCTCCATGTCCTGGTGTTTATTTGCCAATTTCTAGAGGTACTGAGCGATGACAATGTTTAGTTCCCCTGGTTAAGTTTTTTTCTCCCCTGTCAGCGATTGTGATTATCGACATCAGTTTCCAAAATTTATTGTTCAGAGATGATTAACTCATAAAACATACAGAAGTTGAAGTTTTCCTGCCCCTCACCAATTCCAGTTCACTAAGATTTTCTTGTTGCTGAGTCCCTCCCTCCATCCTACTCTGCTCTGGTCTCCTCTCCCTTCAGGTCCAAACAGAAGCTCTCTGTCCCCTCTCAAGCCCTGTCCTCCCTAGGAGACCCCAGTCAATCTTTGTCTTCCATCTCCCACCCACCCTCAGGGAATCGTCCCCTCTCACCTGGCAGCAGGAGCACCTGCCAGGGGATGCCCTCTTTGCACATAGGAGCTGATGGGGGTTCCATGGTGTCCGGTGCCTGCTCTGTCCCTCCCTCTGTGAGAAGAGCATGTGCTCTGGAAATGCTCACAAGGGCTGTGGCTCCTGATGCCTCAGATCCGCTGTCCTTCCTTCCTCTGTGCTGAGCCACTTCCGGGGCAAGAGAGCTTTGCTGGGTCACGTGGGCTGGGGGTGGGGTCTCTGCCCAGGTCCCGCCCTCTCCCTTCTCTCATTCCTGCCTCCCTTACTGTTCTTTGTCTTTCCTTTCTATCTCTATTTCTGTTCCCTGGGAACTGCTGAGGTCTCTGCCTTCTCCAGCATTGATACTCATCCCTGCACACACACACCTCCTTGTTTGGACAAGCACCAGCCTAGGGCATTTGTATCCTGGGCAGTCCCCACAGCTCCTGGTTGGTGTGCACAGTCAGCCTCCCCCACTGTCCTCTCTCATCCTCATCTGGCATTTTTCTTCAGTGCAGGAGCCCGGGAGCTACATCAGGAACTCTTGTCACAAGGATGTCACCCCTGCTGTGCATTGTAGGCACCTGGGGTACTTTATGAAGATTGTGAATGTCCAGGTGACACCTTAGAAATGCTGCTTTAGCAGCTGCCCTGGTAACATGGATGCCCTGCCAGGCTGAGATCCCAAGATATGAGGGGTGTGGCAGCCTCTTCCCCTCTCCTGTGCACAGGGAGGGTCTGCAGATCCTATTAAAATGCAGATTCTAACCCAGCAGGTGTGGAGTGGATACCAGAGTCTGCATCTAACAAGCTCTCAGGTGATGCTGATTACACTGGCCTGTGGAGCCCACTTGCAATAGCAAGGCTGATGGGGACACCTGTCCCCTAAGAGCATAACCCACTCACTCCAGCATTGACCTTTGGGGTCTGTCAGCACCACACAGAGACCCAGGAATCCCCAAACCCAGGGAATATTTCCACTTTTGACACAGACACCAGCTGGGCACCAGGGTCTTCCCAATGTCCCCAAATGCTCTGGGAAGGTTGGATTTACTCCCAGCAGGAAGGTCACAGACTGGAGGGTCTGTCTGGTGGCATCTTAGAGAGTTAATACAGGGTCTGGACACATCCATGAGCTGCCCATGAGAGTTGAGCATTGAGTCAGTGCTTTCCAGTAGATCTTTGGCTTCCAGAATTTTCTGATGTCCCTGGAAGCAGCTGGAGGCAAAGAGCACAGGTTTCTGGTGATGGTTTGGATGGAGCCACAAAGAAATCTTGGGACTCTTTGGCCATAGGCCTTGCACCTGCCCATCAGTGCCCCGGGGCATGGGAACATCTGGGTGCCAGGACAGCCCAGGGCACCTCCACTGTCTTGAGGACCATAAGAGCCCCAGCCTTGGCTTTTCCTGCTGCAGGTGGCAAGCAGTGTGTTCTGGGAGAGGGCCCAGGAGCCACCTCTAGTTTTGTATTTGAGATTCAAAGGGAAAAGGGGAGTCATTTCTACCAGGTCACAAAATTGTAGACAGCCTATTGACAGAAGGGCATTCTTACATCATTGTGAAAATGAACATAATGCACTGGATGCTCTTTTAAGGAAAAACAACTATTTTAGTTTTACCTGTAACTGTGATGCACGTTTTATTCTGCGGTTCATTATTAATATCATTTTTGTAGTTTATCTCTTATGGAAATGGTGAAAGCTGACCAGGATTCATGTTTTAGCCCAGGAATCTGGATTTTATGTGGAGTCTCCTATGATTTTAAGCTTTCATGCATTCCTATGGATCTCCTATGAACAGTAAGGCGATTTTTCTTTGTCCATTTCTACTGGTCATCCCTGGGGAGAGAGTCGCATTTCCCCCTAAGAGGTGGAAAGCATATGATACCAAAAAAAGTCTCCCAGTCCTTCTGGGTGATGATGATGGCACTCAAGAGGAGGTCTGTTCAAGATGGGTAAAGGCAAGTGTTTTTGAGAACTCTTCTCTCAAAGCAAAGACTAGAAGTTACCTCTTGGAGCTGTCACAATGTTGGGATGAATGTCGGACAGAAATAGAGGTTGGTAATTTCAGTGTTAAATCCAAGAGTGGACAAGACATTTTGCCTAGAGTGTGAGAGTGGACGGGTGAATGGTGAGGACACTAAAAAGACTCCCCCAGTGAGGGAGCATCAAAGGCTTCTGCGCTTCTGAGTGGGTCCCAGGTTGGGGGACAGGGTGCTGTTAGCCCATAGGGCTGGAATTGAGGCCCTAACACTGGCCAGTCTCTGACAAAGTCCATTTTTTGCATGTGGAATCATTCTTAAGGAATGATGCCAAGGTGTATGATTCTGAAGAAAGAGAAACTCCTATGATATAATTTTCTTCTTAATAAGGTATGTTTTCCTAATAATAAAATGACATTGCCTTCATTGCTAAGCCACCTCTTAAGATGGTAAGAGCATCAGAGCAGACTGTCTAATGATGTCACATAAGATTTATCATCCTGTATTTTTTCATCACAATGTCTATATTATTTCCCTCATCTGACTTTGCAGTAGAACTCAGTGGTGTCATTTTGACTTGTGGCCGCATGCTTTAAAAAACCACAGCTGGGCCGGCTCCGTGGCTTGGCGGTTGGGTGCGCGCGCTCTGATGCTGGCGGCCCGGGTTCGGATCCCGGGTGCGCCCCGAGGCACCACTTCTCCGTCCAACGCGAGGCCGAGTCCCACGTACAGCAACTAGAAGGATGTGAACCTATGACATACAACTATCTACTGGGGCTTTGGGGGGAAAAAACTGAATAAATAAAATCTTTAAAAAAAAAAAAAAAAACACCACAGCTTGTGAGCTACAGGCAGCCATAATTTAATCACCCCTAAATACGCCTCCCACTGAACCAGAATGTGCCCTTCCTCCAAGGGCAGCCCGAATTTCTCAGCTCTCCTGGCCCCTTTTTCTCTTCTTCCAGCAGGAACCACCCACTAGAGGGCACTCACGCTCCTCCTGGTGCTCCTGGGGACCTTTTCCGTCACCTGAGACAAAGGCAAATGTTTCTACTGCCGCAAGTCCCAGCCCCCAAAAACTCCTTAGATTTGCTCTGAGTGAAGCTCCTAAGGCAGACATCAGGGACCCAAGGAAAGAAACTCCCATTGGAGGAGGTGGCAGCCTGGACTGGTGACTGGAAGCAACCCCAGGACCCAAGTCGTTGGGGAGGGAGATGGTTCCAGGTACAGTGGGCAGTGAAGACTGGACACTCAGGGCCCAGATACCCCTGTCCAGGTGTGGACACTGGGGGAAATGGCCATGAGCTTGTGGCCATGAAGGCCCTGTCACTCAGGATCTGTGCACATGGGCCTTGGTGAGGCTGCTGTGGAACATTCCAGACTGGGCCTTCCATAGCAGGAGACTGGTCCTCCCAGGTATTTCAAGAGCCTTCCTACGGGAAGAATCAGGAGAGATGTGTCATTTGCTGTGGCACAACTTCTCTCAGTGGTGTCTGGGTTTCAGCATCAACTGCAGATCAGGACCCAGGACATGAGGAGTATGAGGTCCAGCCCAACCCCACCTCTCAGGACACCATTGCTGGGCTGTCTGTGGAGAAATCAGCCTCCCCTCCTCCTCCCTGCAGTGCAAGAAAGGGATCCCAGAGTCCCTTCATGTAGAGTTGGACTATGAAGGGGCACAAGTGAGTTTTGGGCAGTGGACGTAAGGAGAGGCCATTACTCCTGGTGGTAGGAGAAGCTGAAGGTTGGCAGACAGGAGTGTACAGCCCACTCAGGTGTCGCAGCTGAGTCATTTCCTCTGGAGATTCCACCCTCTTCCCTGCAAAGTTTCAAGAACTTCTCAGGTCAGTGCTTCTGGCTGAGGCCCCTCAGTTCTGCTCCCCGACCCAGTCCTGCATCAACTCTTTGGCCCCATCACACTTAGGCAGCTTTGTTTAACTGCCCAATGTTCTCGATACCCATAGGCCTTCAGAATGGTCAGTACCCCCCTGTCCCCACAAGTCTGGAGGCCAAGTCCCCCATTCCTGGTCAGCTGTGGGACCAGGCTCTCAGGCTCCATCATCCTAAATATCAACCATCTGCCAGGAGGTGGCAGCAGCTGAATAAATTAGAGATGCAGGGACAATTGTGAGCCACCCTATGTGTCTTCAAGTGGACCTGTGGGGGAGGAACCCAGGAAATGACTGAACTTCCTGCTAATTTAGATGAGGACAGTGCAGCCCTGAGAACTTAGTAGAGAACGCATTGGTATTTTCTTATTTTGTAGGACAGGATTTTATGTTTGGAATTACAGGCTTCCCTTGATGTCACAGTCAACCTCAATCCAACCCATTTCAGGCAAAGACTGCAAATTCTGCACCCTGGAGCAGGGTTGGTGTTGGAGCTGAGACACTGGCAGCCTGGCCCAGCAACCCTCTGTATGTGCAGGTCCCACATACGAGAGATGTGTTCTCTTTTGGGAATAGTGGGCCTTCCTCTCTAGATATCAGTACCCAGATTCCTGATGTCCTCCGTCCTCCCATCAGGACCCCCACCCCTCTGAAGCACCTGACTTTCCCCCAGTCCCATCTCAACCCTCAGGGCAGTCTCTGAGCTGACTGCTCCAGGGACGATATGTGGGTCATTCACTCTCTTTGCTCTGCTCCTGATGCCTGCCTGGTGCTGTCCAGGATCCTGTAGGTTCCATGAGGGGTGTGTGTATGTGTGTGTGTATGTGTATCTGACAGGCCCCTACACAATTGTGAAATCTCAAAGTGAGAGAATTTGATTGTCATTTCACAAGTATTTATTTTCAACGCAAAGATTCATGGTTAGGTCTTCTACAGCTAGCAAATGAGGGCTTATGTTGCAGATTGGATCACTCTTCTTAATCTTTCCGTCTTCCTGATGTTAGAATGACACATCCATGCCCTTTGCCTGCAACTTGCATCTCCTCCCATGAGAAGGAGAGCATATCCCCACCCCTGCCCCATGTACCTCAGGCTTGGCTGTAAGAACATGGAATCCAGGGATCTCCATTCTCAAAAATCACCCCAGGTAATTCTCAAGAACACTGACAATATGAGAAACAATTCCCTAAAGAGTATATTTGAGAGATTCCACCGGTAGGACAGATCATTGCCATATTGTAGGTTACAGAGATTTTCAAATCGTGTCTCCTTATCCTAATCTATAAAACTAAACCAAAATACTCAAGCAATCATGTAATCAATTATGTAGAAGTATCTGAAATCTTAGGGGATAAAAATATTACTTGTGGCTCTGAACCTCTTTCGAAAAATAGCAGAAAGAGATCATAGTTAAGTTATTCCTCCCCATCCCCCACACTAGGGACTTCAGACAAGCATGTATCACAGACTGTCACTGTTTGAGGCAGACGGATCACAGCTCCCTGTGTTTTGGACTATAGGTAAGAACCAGTCCTTAAGGCTGTTGGAACAGGCCCTGCAAATGATCCTGGCAGGGCTGGCGTGTGTAAATAGCTACACCAAAGGGAGTCTTCTTGGAGAAAATGCTCAGGAGATATTAGACTTCATGAACTTACAGCAAAATTAATGGAAATGGGGATCTATTCCAAGAAATGAAAGGACCTGGAGACCCCCCCCTCCTTACTCACACCCACACCACCTCCCCTCAAAACTGGGAGCAGCCAGTGTGCCTGAAGCCTGGGGAGCAGATCGTGCGGGGCCTTGGGAGCCACGTGAAGGGTCTGTGCTTTAGACTAAGTGTGGTAGGAAGTCACTGAAGAGTTTGTGTACTTGCTGTTTGATTGATTTATTTTCTGAGAGTGACAGATGTGTCCTCACAGCCCTCAGAAGGAAATGACCCGGTAGATATGACCCTGACCCTAGATCTCAGACCTCTAGCCTCCAGGACTGTAAGACAATAAATTCCTGTTTGTTCTAAGCCACTTCGTTTGTGGGACTTTGTTACGGCAGCCGTAGCAAACTAAGACACCACACTTAAAAAGTAAATTTAATAGATGAACTTAATTTAATCTTACAATATTTTATTTTATCCAAAATATTATACTTTCCACATGTAACCATTATAAACTTATTAATGAGATATTTTATACTCTTTTTTTCATTCTAAGTCTTTGAAATCTGGTGTGTGTTTTGCACTTACAGCACATGTCCACTTGGACTCGCCCCATTTCAAGTGCTCAGCAGCCACATTTGTGGACTGGTTTCCACCTTGGATAGTGATGAACTGAAGGGTCATCTGCCAGAACTCTCAGCTGCAGGTTCTCACCTGGACATGCATCTTGGGTGGATTCTCTCTCCATCATGCAAAGCTGTTCTGGCTCCAATTGGAATATAATATCTGCGCTAAAGAGTTAATCCCAGAGAATCGAGAAAGCCATGAGAGCTTGGAAAAACATGCAGGAGACGAGATGACCCCCAAATGTAGTATTTACCACACATGATCTTTGAAATCTCTCAAAGACAGTTAAGATACAGCTTAAGAAGGAACCCAGCGAAATTACCCCTTTACAACTTATGAATCAAAGTCTTTTACCCAAGTATGAAAGAGAATGTCTCTTTCTCTGTGTGGTAGGGTTTCAGTCACTCTAGTCCCTGAATTTTAGACGCAAACTTTATGAGCTTGGGTCTTTGTGAGCTTTATGGCACTTTCAGAACGTCACAGCCTCTGACACCTGAGGAGATAAAGACCCACCAAAATCGACTGCGTATGTATTTGGAACATTGCCTGAGCTACTGAGAGAAGGTTCTTGTGGTTCTCTACCATCATATCTCTATATAGGTTTCTCTGACAGACATCCTGGAGCCACTTCCATGGCCACATCCTTGAAGGCCACTGGTCCCTAAAATTGTAAGCACATCCCCCAGTCATCTATCCTCAACACTTGTGTCTCTAGGATGAAGTGCATAAGCACTGAGAATAGAGGAGAGGCCTCAAACAAAATGATGCCGGGTTTGGAGAACCCAAAGTCAAAATTTACTACTTTGCCCACCTCTCCCTCAACCTGGCCAATTGTCAGCATTTATTTTTTTTTAACTGGGAACCACCACCTCCCGTACTGTCAGGAGATCCCATGAGGTTGTTGGACCCTGGACCAAGTCATGGCCAAGCCCAATTTGCAGCTTCACTTCCAATTACATGAGCTAACACAGCCCCCTTTCACCTGAAGTCAGCTTGTGTTGGGTTTTGTTATTTGTAACAAAATAGAGGTGCTAACCGATGCAGAAATTAGTCATCAGGACGGCACCCTGAAATGTGCAGAGGCTTGGGTCTGGGGTCAGCAGCAACATCCCTGCCCCTGGCTGGAGAAAGGGAGGCCCTTGTCATGCAGCAGCAACATTGCTAAGTTGTTGTTCGCTGTATCTTGGGATCCAAATGCCTCTGACTTTGTGTGGTCATACAAATGGGGCTGCAGTAAACCCCCATGGATGTTTAACTCAGTGCACTTGTGCATTTCTGTAAGGTATTGTCTAGAAGTGTATTTGCCCAGTCACAGGACATGCATGTGTTATAACTGACTGTTATTGAACTGCCCGAAGTGCCCTCAATCAATTTGGCCTCAACATTGCATGTTCCAAACACCCCGACATCAACCCTGGACACTATGGCATAATATTTTCCAAATTTTTGGACCTTCACAAAGCCTTAATATGCAATTAATCCATTTCTTTTATTCCCATAGCTCCTTTAATGTACTTTTTGAATAACACTCATCAACCATATTGTATTTATTTCTTTGCATGTGTTAAAGAAAAATTATTCTGACACTTGTTAAAAATGGTAGGGCACACTTTATTCAGTGGAACTACCATTGTGGGGTTTTGCAGTAGGGGAGAGAGATTGGGCTCAATTCCAAATCAACAAAGAAAAGTGGGGATTTATAGCCAAGGAGCAGTGTGGGGCAGTCAGTGGATGGGAAATTGCCAAGAGGGTAGAGTAATTCTTGGTAAACTGACCCAACAGGGTTCTTACTGAAGGCAGGCCAGGATGCTCAGATATTACCTGGGGGATGGGGAAGGATGAGGAATTTGGTCAGAAATGGAGGGTGATCAGATATGGAGGGTGGGGGATCCTGGCTACACTGACTTAGCAAGATTCTTGCTACAACTGAACTCTACAGGGACAGAGACAGAATCCCAAGGTCAGGACTGGTGGAGCTGAGGGCTCAAAGGAGCCTGACTAAAGTCTGGTCAAGGAGAGAATCTTTGTTAGGAGTTTCCCTCCACCCTGTACCCTTCACCTCTAAACCAGTGTGTTGAGAGAGAGACAGAAAGGAATCCATGATATGTTGATACAAATGTAAAGAGGACATATGGGGAGATACAAGGAGATGTTACAATTCATCAGAGACACCTCGAAGGCTGTGCCAATCTGTTTTAAAACTGTGATTAAATGGACAATTATCTAGGTAAATGTAAGTCATCAAAACCGACTCAATTAAAAATGGATAATGTTAATAGAGCAATAACCATTAAAGAAATTAAAGTGAGAGCCACTCATTCCCTCTGCCAACAAAACAATGCCAGGCCCTGATGTTTTTAGGGGTGAGTTTTAACGAATCTTCAATTTAAAGAAAATCCTCAAGAAACTCTCCCAGAGAATTAAAAAAATTTGAAACGAGACTTCCTAAACTCCTTTTGTGAGGCTAGTATATCTTGATACCAAAACAAGGCAAGAAAATTATGAACCAATTTCTGTGACAAATATATATGCAAAATCAAACTAAATATTAGTGAACCAAATCCAGAATTAATAACAACAAACAATTAAAAAAAAGTTATCATGACCAAGTCGGGTTTATGTTGGGAATGCAAGCATGTTTTGATGTCAAAATGTAATTCTCCACATCAACAGACTGAAGGAGTAATATACTTATTATCCCAATAGATTTAGTAGAATTATTTGATCAAATGCAACCCTAATTCATGAAAAAAATCCTTTGAATCTCCAAAAAAACTGGGAAAGGGAAAGATACACATCCACATAGAGCTATCTGGAGACTAGATTAGTTCCTGTAAGTAGCATCTTCAGAGCAGAGCCTGGCACCTACTCAGCACTGAACACATGTGCACACATCCCAACACCACTTCTCACTCGCGGATCCCTTCTTTGTCTTTCCTTCATGTCGTGGTTGTTTTCCTCAGTTGTATCTTCCTGATCATTTGGTGGATCTTTCAACAATTACATTCCAGTTACTTGGCAATTACTCTGAATGTTTTTTCTGTTTACATTTTTAATTTGAGGAACTTTTTCTTGTTCTGCCTGCACCCTTTTCATGGGAGTTCACCCAGCAATCTTCCTGAATCCCTAAAAAGTCATCATGATATTTAAACACTTTCTTCTGAACTTCTCAATGCAGTTTCTTCCAGTCATGGGTTCCGTTAGTTCATTGTTCATTTGCCCCACATCCTGTCTACACTTGATGTTGTCAGAATGTTCGTGCATTGGGCACCCAACTTTTCTTCTTCATTGCCCTATTTTCCTATTTTGTTGCTGGCTGTTCTCAAATGTGTCATGATTCTTGGTTGTAAAGTACACATTTATTAAGCACTCAGTTGATTATCACAGGTGTATAGTAAAGGTTTGTTCTGCACTGTGTCAGTCTATACTGAAGCTTTTATTTCCTTCTTAAAAAGGACTGACAGAAAAAACTTAAAACATTTTTTGTTTTCATGTTTCATATTGAAAGTATTCAAAAGAATTATTTATCACATCTGTGCAGGGTACGGAAAGCAACAATTAACAACTGGACTATGTGTCTTCACCCAGCTCACGGAAGAAGAGACCTAGTACCCAAGGTCCTGTGTGCTCCACCCACCCCCACCCCCAGCCCGCCCGCCCCCAGCAGCAATGTGCAAAATATTCTCCTGCCCTTACGTTTATTATTTGTGACCTTAGATGTCCTTTTGAGTGTTTTTGAACTTCATAAAAGTGAAATTACACTGAATTTTCTGCTATTTGCTTTGTTCCATCAGGGTTAAGTTTCCAAGATTCACTCATGTAGATATGCATGGCTGGATGTAGTTTTTATGTTTTCATTACTACATAGTCTCCCATTATATTAATTTACCACATTTCATTTCTCTGACATCGGTGGCTGGTGAATATTTGGAGTGTTTTCTGTTTTTGTTTTTTGCTATACAGACACTGCCACCATGGACGTTCCTCTTTACACATGTCTGCCGTTGCATGCACACAGATTTCTAGGGTGTGACAGCTTCAGCTTTTCTATCGGGCTGTCTCTTCCTCTTTGCTTCGTAGAGTCCTTTATATATCCTGGACACAATTCTCTGTCAACTCCATGTGTGCACATCTCTTTTCCCAGTTTGTGGCTTGTCTTTTCACTTTCTCTATAGTGTCCTTTCATAAATACTGTAGATGTTACTTTTAATATAGTAGAATTTATCTCTTTTGCCTTTACAGTAGCACTTTTTCTACCTAATTCAGATCACTTTCCCAAGGCCGAGTGTATGTATGAGGGAGACCAATCTTTCCAGAATCATTTATGAAAGTGCTTCCTTTCCCAACATATCTGTACTGCCACCTGCACCCTCGAGTTCCTGTGTGTGTGTGTGTGTGTAGGATAGTTCTAGATTTTCTATGAGTTCCCAGTGGAGCAATAGCACACTGTCTTGAAGCGTGCAGCCTGACAATACATCTCGATATCTAGGGGGGCAGTTGGCCTTGTAACTCTTCCTCAGGGCCCTTTGTTACACTATTTAATTTTGGACTTGGCTTGTCAGGTTAACAGAAAACTACTAGGATTTGATCTGGAAGCTCCTAATTCTGTAGATAATTTGGGAGGAACACATATTTTCAACATACTGAGCCTTCCTAATAATGAACGTCGTCTCTCGCTCTCTCTCCCTCTGTTGAGTTATTTATCACCTGTTAGTTATTACTGAGTGTCTTCCTGCCGGCTTTCATGTTTTTCTATACAAGGCCTTGCACATAAAAGTCCTTCTTTATTCCTAGATTGCTGTTACAAACATTAGCTTTTAAAAAATTATATTTTCTATTATAAAGCAATGCCATTGAGTCTCATATACGGATCTTAATTCTGGCAACCTCAGGAAACTACAGTATTGATTCTCATCATTTACCAGATTCTTTTGCATTTTCTTTGTGGGCGATCAACCCACCTGTAAATTACAACACTGATTCTTCCTTTTTAGTTCTCAGCCCTTTTATTGTACTGTTTTTTCTGACTGCGTGCTAAGCACCCTCTCTATACTGTTGAAAGTGGTGACGGTGGCCCCCTGGGCCCTGCTCCCTGATCTTAAAAAGTGTGTTTGCTGCAGCATTTGTAGACACTCTACCAGATTAAGCAAGTTCCTTTTTATTTCTGGTTTACTGAGTTTTTAACATAAATTAAGGCTGAATTTTAGGAATAGCTTTTTTTTTTAGGCATCTTTTGAAAAATGTATATGGTTTTTTTCCTTTAGACCATTAATGCTGTGAATTACACTGATTTTCTACTGTTCAACTAACTATATTCTTGGAATAAAGCCCACATTTTATGCACATCATCTTTTTCTTTTGTTGCTGGATTGTGTTTACTGTTCCTGTACGGTGTGTGCATATGCTGATATTGGCCTGTTATTTTCCTGTAGTTTTTTCTGGTTTGGGGTCAGGGTTACACTAGTCTCACAAGAGCTGGGATGTGTTCCCTCTTTTCTCTTTTCTGTAAGACTAAGTGTGAGATTAGAATTTATTGTTCCATGAAGCTTTGGAAAACACCTCTGTCAAAAAATCTATGTTTGAGACATCGTTTATTGGAAGGTTTGAAAATACTAACTCAGTTTCTTTATTGGCTAATAGGGCAACTCATGCTCTTTGTTTTTCTTGACTCAGTTCTGGTTTCATTTTGTTTTTCTAGGTATTCACTTTCTCTAATTTTCCAAATATTTGCAGTTAGGATGCTCATAATGTCCTTCTCTTATCTGTCATCTGTCCTTCTTTCCTTTTTCACTCCTGAGATTGTGTATTGTGCCTTCCCTCATTTTTCTGAATACTCTGCCAGACACTTGCTTTGTAAAGACCCACCTCTGACTTTGTTGATTCTTTCTAATATGTATTCACCACCTCCTGAGATTTTTGCTTTTACCTTTCTTTTCTTTCTCCTTTGTATTTTGTTCTTTTTCTTACTTCTAAAAATGAGAACTAGCTCGTTGACAACCAGCCTTTTCTTTTTTTTTTTTAATTTTTTGTTTATTGCAGTAACATTGGTTTATAACATTGTATAAATTTCAGGTGTACATCATTATACTTCTATTCTGCATAGATTACATCATGTTCACCACCCAAATACTAATTGCAACCCATCAACACACACCTGTGCCGAATCATCCCTTTCGCCCTCCTCCCTCCCCCCTTCCCCTCTGGTAACCACCAATCCAATCTCTGTCTCTATGTGTTTGTTTATTGTTGTTATCTACTACTTAATGAAGGAAATCATACGGTATTTGCTTTTTCACTTTAAGCATTTTTACATTTTGAATTTGCTCACAAGCCTCATTTCAGCTGCTCCCTGTGTGATTTACATAAAGTATTTTTAATGTTATTTATACATATTTTCACATTTCCATTATCATTTCTTCTTCAAAGCACGAGCTTTTTTGAAAAAAAGTTTGTTTCCAAGAATACAGTGGGTTTCTGGCTATTCTTTCACTCTGTTTTTTAACTTAACAGCACAATGTTCACAGAAATCTCAGTCTTTGATTATTTGCTGAAATTTGCACTTTGGCCTAGTGTGTGGCAAATATTCATAAATATGCCATGTGTGCTTTAAAAAATGTATTACAACATTATATATACATACATCTGTCGATTAAGCTTCTTGCATTGTTCAGATGTTCTGTATCCTCACTGATTAGGTTTTGTGCTTCATCCAACAATTACTGAGACGTACGCGTCAATCTTCCACCAGAGGATGAATTCCAAGTGGCTTTTTAGAGAGAGGTACCTGCTACGTTTGCCCAGAAAGCCTTCAGACAGTCTCTAATAAAGTGAAACCATCAAGAGTTGTTTCGTTACTGTTGTTCCAGCAGCACGTTCTTCTGGCATCCACTCATGCCAGGGCCGATTATAGTAACTGCACTTTCTTACTTTCTGTGTTCTTGAAGCTGTGACGTTTGGGGCCTTACAGTCCCTGGGAGAGACTGCCCCTCCCAGGACGAGCCGATTCCTAAAGACGGGGAACAGCTTATTTTGGGGCAGGCCTCTCGGATGCCAGACAACTACCTCCTTATCTATTTTTTTCTCTTTATAAAACTTTATATTCTCAATTGTTTAAAATTAACATGCATTTTTTAATAATTAAAATCAAATGTTAGTATTTTTCCAGCTTTATTGAGATACAACTACCTCCTTATCTAACTCTCACACATGAAGCCAATATTTCCCCTGCCCTCAATTGTCCCAGGGCCAGGTCCCAGGCAACTAGAGAGCACCCCTATAGCCCAAGCCTCCAGGATGATTCAATTAGACAACAGTAGACAGTTTGCTCTGCCCGCCATGGAGCCTTCACCACAAACCACAGTGAAGGCGCTGACTTGGGCCCTCCCCTCTCATGATCTTCCGCCACCTTCCCCAGCCCCGGTGCTTCTCTGGATCCCCGCATGCTGTGCAGTGCCTCTCCTGTCTAGGGGAACTGTAAGGTTACAC
Source organism: Ceratotherium simum simum (assembly GCF_057802395.1). Lineage (NCBI taxonomy): Eukaryota > Metazoa > Chordata > Mammalia > Perissodactyla > Rhinocerotidae > Ceratotherium > Ceratotherium simum. The sequence goes on along the minus strand of NC_141932.1, from coordinate 20,152,462 downwards.
TGTTTTTTAATAGCATTGGCCTCATTATGTTTTCCAAGGATTCGATAATTTCATTTATAAACAGCATACTTATGCAATTTCTGGAGCATATCGTGGAGACATTTCTCTGGGATAAGATGATGATATTTTTACCGGAGAAATTAACTTACCTAAAGACCGAGTTAACAATATTCATAAAACCAATGTGCACGTCTGCAACTGAGAATATTCTTAACTTTGTAATGAAAAAGATTGCCGCTGTTATTGAAAAGCCATCTGTGGTTATTAACCCTGTAAAAAATATCACAGATTTCTTTAAGAAGAAGAAGATTCGTGAACCAATTTGTACAAATACGGTTTAAGAAAAAATGTTAAATATGACAAGAAAAAAATATTAAGCATGGTTTAAGAAACAAATATTGAAGGCATATGGAAAATTCGTACAAGGCATAAATGTACCATGTTTTGTCTTCCTCGATGAATGACAATAGAAATTATCAATTGAATTATCAGCACAAATTGAAAATATCTATTATTGGAAATATTACTGCAAGAAGTTGCCTTTTTTATCTACAAGAAGTTTGTTTTTTTTAATCCGTGATCTTCTTTTATCATTTTTTCAAATCTGCTTGCTAAGAAGACTGATTTGAAACTGAATAAGATAAAGTATTATTAAACAGAATGCAGTCTATGGCCTATTTCCGTGAGGAGGTCTGTTTGGGGTCCAACCAGGGTCTCTGCCCTGGACCTTCAATGGAGGCAGGTCAATATGGATAAGCCCTGGATGGGGCTGGGGAGGAGGTCTCTCTGGGGACTGGGGCGGCCTGCCCAGGGGCTTGAGCCTGATCTGGTTCAGAGAATGGGGGAGGGGAGGCCCAAAGGTTAAAACTGTGGAGTTCAGAGTCCTGAGTGGCTTTGAGAATCTCCTGCCTCAGTAGGAGACTCTCCAGGGAGGCTGAGTCCCACTGTGGGTGGTCTGATGGGCAGCACCCAACCTGAGAGGAGGTGTAGGAATTGGACCAGAGTAGAAATGGCAGCATGGAGGATAAAATGGGGGAAATGAAAGCACGTGGGGAAACATTCCAGAGGCTTCCTGATGTCATTTTTTTGATCACTGGGACCCGGGAGGCCCAAATTCCACCTTCTTAAAATATTGTCAGCACCTTCTCAGGTGGCTGGAAGAGCCCTGTGCTACAAGCCCCTTCTGGTTAAAAGTCTTGTAAACTGGACTGATCTGTGCATCTTCCTTTGAATGGACAATTTTTGAATCCCAGTTGGTTTAACATCAAATTCAGCCTTTTGGGAAAGCAGTGTAATAAACAGGTGTGTGTATTGGACCATTTAAACAGCTCCTTGTACTGCAGAGTTTCTTTGATGTATGAAGACATGAAACTGTGCAAATAACTGACCCCTGGAGAGGTTCCCCTCACCCCAGTCTGCCCCAGTCACCTAGGTTCCCAGGTCCTCACCCTCACCCCTTTCCTCACTCCCTTGGGCTCAGCAAACTCCAAGAACATCCTGCCCTCTACCCCCTCCCACCAGGCACTCCAACACCCCCCTACCCTTCCTTCCCTCCTGCCAGGCTGCTCCTCAGCCTCTGCTGGGTACCTCTTTCTTGTGCGCTTGCACCCAATTTCCTGGGGAGCTTTCTGCCTGGCAGGCTCAGGAGAAGAGGTCTTGAGGGAGTGGGGAGGCTACATCTTGCTTTCTTACATGCTCCCTGGTGATGATGAAACTGCCCAACCCAGACCCCGTTGGGCAACAAGGTGCACTGTCCCACCCTGGTCGGAGCTGACGCTGGAAAACCATGGTTCTCACTCTGGAGACCGGGATCCCTGACTCTACTCCACACCTTCAGCACCCCCTTCATTCCCACCCTTCCCCAAGGGGGTAGTTCATAGCCCTCTTCTCATCTGACACCTCGCGCTCTGACTCCCTCCTTCCCCGGAATGGCCTCCTGGCCTCTGCTCCAGCCGTCTGCCCCCGCACAGTCCCCTTACCCTCCCATCGCTCCTTGCTCCTTAGACTCTGGTCCTCACTGGACTCTAGTCTGTCTCTGCACAGGACCTCTTTCCCAGGGTCCCCATCGGCCAATTTCCCTGGAGCCACCTGGTCCGAAACCATGAGCTTCTGTGCCCTGGAGACATGTGTCTGCCTGTCTCTCCCTCCACTTCTCTTGAGAGATGCGCTCTCCTCTCTCTGGGTTCTTCACATTTTACTTTGTTTTTTTCCATCCTAGTGACTGCTTACCCTGTCATGGATTCCCCATATGAAGTATTTGGTCCCAGTGTCAAGGAACGCTCATCTGAGTCTTCAAGTACCTTATTCTTTCCTCCAAACCCCATCCTTCCTCTCAAGACCACACCCAAGTGTGGAAGAATGGCTCCCTCATTCCCCCTCTCCCCAGCTCCAGTGCCTCTTCCCCCATTAGGAGTCCTCAGCCTCTCCCTGAAGACACATTCCTCCTCCCTAGTCCTCCTACATTCTTCTCACCCTAAACCAGGACTACAACCCACACACATCCTCTCCTCCCTTCTACCTCAGTCATTACAATTTCCCATCCCCACTCTGCCGGGACCCTACCCTCCATGCCAGCCCTTCCTGCCCTCTGGTTTCCACGTTCTGTCTGGCCGCGGGTCTCTCTAGGATTCATCCCAATGCTCAGAGGCCAACCTGAGCAGACAAAATCAAATAGAACCCAGAGGGTAGACTCTTTTTCCTATTTCCCCATATCCTATCTGCGGAAGCTCTTTTGGACAAGCACACGGAGTTTGTGAAAACAACAAAGAAAGCTAGATGATGAATAGATGAATGTCTGCCCTGAGGTGGATGCCCCCTGGAGGGTGCCGGCAAGCACAGGGCAGTGAGGGCCATGGGGGCCCCTGACCAGGGTGGCAACTGTTTGTCTGCAAGAGCTCGGCCCTCCCACCTGCTGCCTTTGTAAGGAGTCTTTATACCCCACACCTCACCATGGTTCTATCACAGATTATCTTTGAAAAATCTGTGTGATCTGCTCCCTCATGTGTGCAGTGAAAAGGTCTGTGGAATTGGAACAATGATGGTGGTGAGGGGCCCTTCCAGGTCTCTATCAAGACCTTGCTTATTTACCAAACACATCATTTGCTGAGGGTTCCCCCCAGTGTCAGTGAGGAGACCTTCAATGATGTTCTGTCCTATGGAGTCTGTGGAGGAAATTTTAGACAAGGGACTAAGGAGTGAGTAGGGCGTCATCTGGGTGCCTCCAGAGCACATCTGAGTGGACAAAACAGCCAGCCTGTTTCTAAATTCTCTAACAGTCATGGAGGCCAGAATCCCAAGGTGGATTTCATTGTGTTGGAATCAAGGTGTCTGTCTGCAGGACACTGCTCCCTCCTCGGACTCTGTGTGAGTCTGTCTTGTTGCCTTTTCTAGCTTCTGGAGTCTGTCCTCACTCTTGGCTCATGGTCACGCATCACATATGCCTTCCCTCCTCCTGCTCCCATGGTCACACCTGCTTTTCTTCTCCTGTAGTCCAGGCTTCCTCTTCCTCTAAGAACACTTGAGGTTACATGGAGGGACCACCCAGATAATCCAGAGTCATTTTTCCATCTCATTGTCTATAACTTCATCACATGTGCTAAGTGTCTTTTTCCAGGGAATGTAAGTTTCAGTAGTTCCAGGGGTAAAACTCAGGATATCTTTGGAGGCAATTGTTAGCCCTACCACAGTACTAAAGGAACTTCAGAATGTCTTATCTTTGTATTTTACAAAGCTTTAAAAAGCTATCCTGTTCCAGTCCTGTATACTTGATCGTGGTAGAGTGTTGTCCCCACAGTTGTACCTCCTCATGCTCCCCAGACCTATAGAAGGGTCCCGTTACTTTGCATCCCCTTGGACATTTGCATGGTCAGGCACCCTTCCTGAAATCTGGTTGGAGGGTGGTGACATTGGAATGAAAACAAGGCTGACACTGGCGCTCCTGCTCCTTGGCCAGGAGCACTTCCTCTGCATGTGAGGCAAGCTCAAGGCAGCTTTGTGATTCTAAGAGAGGCAGACTCTCCAGATCTGAAGTCAATCCTTGGATTGAAGCTAACAGACCTGCTCATTATTTCTTCCTGACATTCAGTTACTTCGTTTATGAAAGACAAAGCTTTAGAATTTCTAATGGACAATGTGGCTAGATATCTACATGAGATATTGATGAATTATGAATATTTATGACACTCAAATTAGTGATGTGTCCAATGAACCAGTCACCAACATTTTTTTTTTTTCTGAGGAAGATTAGCCCTGAGCTAATATCTGTTGCCAATCTCCCTCTTCTCACTGAGGAAAATTGTCCCTGGGCGAACATCTGTTCCCATCTTCCTCTACTTTATACGAGACACCACTACAGCATGGCTTGACAAGCGGTGCGTCGGTCCGAGTCGGGGATCTGAACCTGCGAACCCCAGGCTGCCGAAGTGGAGCGTGCGAACTTAACCGCTACACCACCGGGCCAGCCCCACCAACATTCTTAAAAGTGATGTCTGCTCTTCTATTGAAGGAAGTTCTTATTTCTCCTGGGCAAGATTGCTTCAGTTGAGCTTGAGTTGGCAGAAGAAAAGAGAGGGTGAACTAGGAATGAGAATTACTCCTAGGATTGACAGATAGTTAAACCAGAGAGAACAAAATGAAAGGACCAGGGAAAGGGTACATCTGCTTAATCTCCCCTGGATCTGAAGCCTTGGAACCCCTGTCTTGTCCTCACCTCAGGTCATTCCAGCATGGGGTGGGAGGGGTGAGTGAAATCCCTTGGGGTGTTGAGTGCAAGGAGGTTGGAGAAAAGGGAACCAGAGCAACTGCTTCTTTGAAAATCCATCCTCATTAGCAACAGAACCAGGGATTGGAAGACTTAAGTTTGTTAAAACGTCCACACTACCCAAAGAGATCTACAGATTCAATGCAATCCAATTTAAAATTCCAGCAGCATATTTTACAGAAATAGAAGAAACTCATCCTCATGTTCATATTGTATCTCAAGGTACCCTAAGGAGCCAAAAAATCTTGACAAAGAGCAAAGTTAGAGGCTTGCACTTCCTGATTTCAAAACACATGACAAAGCTAAAGTAAAAACACAGTGGTACTGGCATAAAGACAGACATATAGACAAATGGAACAGAATACAGAGCCCAGAAGTAAACCCTCCTGTATATGGTCAAATGGCTTTCAAGAAGAGTGCCAAGACCTCTCAATGGGGAAAGGATGGTCTCTTCGACAAAAGGGGTTGGGAATATTGGCTGTCCACATGCAAAAGAATGAAGGTGGGCCCTTATCTTATACCATAGACAAAAATTAACTCAGAATGGATATATAAATATCCAAATATAAGACCCAAAACTGTAACGTTCGGGGAGGAAAACACAGGGAGAAAACACATGACATTGGATTTGGCAATGATGTCTTAGGTATGACACCAAAAGCTCAGGGAATAAAAGCAAAATAGACAAATGGGACTACATTAAGCTTAAAAACCATTGGCCATCAAAAGAAACAATCAACTGAGTGAAAAGGGAACCCACAGAATGGGAAAATGTAGTTGCAAATCATAAATCTGTTAAGGGGTTAATATCTAGAGTATAAAAGAAACCCTACATTCAATAACAACAAAAAAAACAAACTACCCAATTAAAAAATGGTAAAAACATATGAATAGACAGTTTTCCAAAGATATATGAATGGCCAACAACCTTATGAAAAGATGCTCAGCATCGCTTATCTTTAGAGAAATGCAAATCAGAACAACAGTGGGATAGATATCACCTCATGACCATTAGGATGGCCACTATTAAAAAGAAAAAAAAAAAAAAACAACAACAGAAAACAAGTCATTGGCAAGGATGTGGATAAATTGGATCCCTTGAGCAATGTTGGTGGAAATCTAAAATGGTACCAAAATAGACTTATCATATGATCCAGCAAAGGGACTCTAGTTTCATATTCAAAAGAATTGAAAGTAGGATTTTGAAGAGATATTTGCACATCCATTTTCATTGCCAAGAAATGGAAGCAACCCAAATGTCCATAGACAGAGGAATGAAAAAAGAAAATGTGGTCTATCCACACAATGAAATATTTTTCAGCTTTAACAAGAAGGACATCCTGGACTTTATGCTGAGTGAAATAAGCCAGCCACAAAAAGACAAACACTGTATATTTCCAGTTATATGGGGTATCAGTAGAAGTGAAACAGAAAGAAGAATGGTGGTTGCCAGAGGCTAGGGGGAGGAGGAAATGGGGAGTTGTTCAACGGGTATAGATTTTCAAATTCACTGATGAAAAAGTGCTAGAGATCTGTTGCACAACAAGAAGAAGATATATACACTACTGAACTGTACGCTGGTTAACAGTTCATGAGAGTAAACTTAACGCTTTGTGTTTTTCGCTATAATGAAATAAAGATTATTTTAAGGGAGAAATTTGGGGTTCAGAATCTGGGGGAATTGAGAACTTCCAGCCTCAACAAGTGATGCTCTGGGTGTGCTAAGTAGAAAATGTGAGTGGTTTGTGGCTTCATTTCCTGTTTCCAATCAGCCTGTTTCAGCCTCAGGCGGTTGCTCTTGGGGTATCTGAGCCTCTCAAGAGCCTACGCTTGGGGAGGAGGCCCCAAGCTGCAATGACTGTGGGAGTTGAGGGGCTAAGGAGGGAGGTGAAAGGTCTGGCAGGGGTTGAGAGAGGGGTCGAGGAAGTAGGAGTGTGGAGGGGACAGATCAAAGGATTCAATAGAGCTGAGGAGTCTAAGGTGTAAACAAAGGACAAATGAGGACAGGGGATGAGGAGGAGGAGACATCTGAGATGAGCCAAGTTGGGGAGTTCCCACGTGAGTCCCCCAGTGCGGCCATTGAAGTTCCTATTGTGTTTACAAAACATTTTCCTTTCCTGAAGGCATTAAACTGAGTCAGTGCCCTAATGGTGAAGCACGTAGCCATTGGCGGAAGAGGAGGGAGGAGGAGGTATACCCAGGACATTAGCAGATGGTTAAGACAAAGAGAATATTTTTCAAAGGGCACAAAAATTGTCTCTCTTGATTAACCTCCTCCCAGGAACAAGCCCCAGGTTAGGGCATTGAGGGAACCCACTCAGGGCCTGTGAGAGCTGCAAAATCACAGAGAGGGGACCAGAGCAACTGCTTCTCAGAAATCCACCTTCCTTAGCCCCAAGAGAGCCAGATGGTGCCCTTGGGACTGTCTTCATTCTGTATTCAAGGGTACCACAGGGATTCACATTAAGAGACAGGATTTCTTTCTTTTTTCTTTTTATTCTTGTATCAAAATGCACATAGAAAATTTACCATCTTAACTATTTTTAAATGTACAGTTTCATGGTATTACATACATTCACATTGTCGTGCAACCATCACCACCGTGCAGTCATCTCCATGGCTCTTTTCACCTTGAAAAACTGAAACAAAACCATTAAACAATAACTCCATACCGTCCCCCACCCAGCCCCTGGCAATCACTATTACACTTTCTGTCTTTGCGAGTTTGACTAAGTGTCTCATACAAGTGGAATCATATAATATTTGTCTTTTCATGACTGGATTGTTTCACTTCACCTAATGTCCTCAAAGTTAACTCACATTGTAGCATATTGCAGAATTTCTTTCCTTTTTAAGGCTCAATAATATTCCATTGTATGGATCTACCACCTTTGGCTTATCCATTCATCCACTGATGGACACTTGGGTTGCTTTTATATTCTAGCTGTTGTGAATAATGCTGCTGTGAACAAGGGTTCACAAACATGTCTTTGAGTTCCTGCTTTCAAATCTTTTTGGTATTTATGAAAAGTGAAATTGCTTGGTCATATTGTATTTCTATGTTTAATTTTTTTGTGTATGTGAGGAAGATGAGCCCTGAGCTAACATCCACGCCAATCCTCCTCTTTTTGCTGAGGAAGACTGGCACTGCACTAGCATCTGTGCCCATCTTCCTCCACTTTATGTGGGACGCCGCCACAGCATGGCCTGACAAGCGGTGCGTCAGTGCGTGCCCAGGATCCGAACCCGGGCCGCCAGCAGCAGAGCGCGCGCACTTAACCTCTACGCCACGGGGCTGGCTCCATCTATGTTTAATTTTTGAGGAAACATTATACTATTTTCCACAGAGCTGCAACATTTTACATTCCCACCAACAGTGCACAGGGGTTCCAATTTCTCGACATTCCCACAAACACTTCTTGTTTTCTGTTTTTTGGATAATATCCATTTTAATGGGTGTGAAGTGTATGTCACTGTAGTTTTGACTTGCATTTCTCTGAGAGACATGATTTCTCACCACAGCTTCTGAACCTCACACACAGCCCTGAGGCATGGTCCCCATCTGGACTCACCTGCCCTGGGCGTGTTGTACTGACCTTCCCTCTCCCTAAGAGTCTTTACAGATTGTGTCTCCCTAATGCCCAGCATCACCACCTGCCAGTGGTCTGAGTGACCAGCCTTGCAGGGGCTGCCATTCCAGGGGCACATGGGTGGGGATGCAGGGTGGTGATGGATCTGAAGTCACAGAGGAAGGGTGACCCCAGCCGTTGCTGGGGTCAAGGGAGACCCAAGGGGGAAAGGGTGTGATAGGAACCACAGCCCAGTGGGGACAACTTTCCTGAGCTGACCTGGGAACGTGCAGCCTGTGCTGCTCTGGCTCTGTAGCCTCCTCATTCAAAACAGAGCATGTAAACACCAACCTCTACAGCAACAATAGGAAGCCCTGTCACTTCAGACAAAAGCAGAGGGAATTGGTCCTGAACATCCTTTTGCTCTCCTGGATCCACTGCCAGATCGTCCCCATCCTCTGAAAATATCCCCAGCACCTTGTTTTGTGCTATAAATGGAGAGCCCTCCATTCTCTTGAGGGAGACAATGCTAAAACCGACTAATTTGGGCACGTTGACTTCATATACAATTAAGACTCTGAATCCTAGTAGGTTTATCATCAAACCAACCATTGGTGGAAAAAATGTGTCCTAAACAGATAAGTGTTGATTAGTGTTTGAAAGGGCACATTACACTGTAGAGCCCTTTAATGTGTGAAGAAGGAAAACTGTGGAAATCGCTTTGACCGTGGAGAGTTACCGTCCCTCCAAGCTCATCCTCAATCCTCCTCGGTTTTCCCCGCTTTTCTCGGTTTTTGGGGTGAGCCCAGATCCCGCTTTGAGAGACAGCTCTGCCTGTCTTACCAGGTCAGAGCTGGACAATGGAAATCCTGGCCTCACTCTGCAAACCTAGTCCCTCCGCACAGGTCCCACCCCACGCCCACCATCCTTCTCCCTCAGAGGCTGGCATCCAGAACCTTCTCCTGGCTGCTGCCCCTGAGTTCATAGTCAAGGACTCAGCCTCAGCTTCCTCTTCCTTGGTATCTGAACACCCTAACCCCTCTTTGCCCTGGACTCCCAGTCCCCCCTAGATTCTGTCTTCCTCTGGTCTGTCCCTTGTCCTTTGTTCTGTGTGGGTCTGCTCATCTGGTGCCCCCTCCTCACCCATGGTGTCTGTACTCTCTGTGTCTACCTCCCCTGGAGACACAGATCCCACCCCTACAAGCTGCCCTTGCCTACCACCTCCCCCTGCCTTCACCCGTCCACACCCGCAAGGTGCAGCCCTCCCAGGTACTCTCAGGAATCCATTGATGCCCCAGGCCTTGAGCCCTGCTCTGAGTGGCACTGACAGGTAATCAGAGGGCCCACCTCCTCTGGGTTGGTTCTGAGCCCCCACGTCCTTGAACTACACCTGACACTCTCCGTGCCTCAGAGTCTTTATTTTTATTTTATCTGAAGTACACTGCTCAGGCCCTACTGCTTAAAAATGAAAATACTGTTGTGTGCCTGCTGTAGAAGGAAGTTTTGAAACGGCAGTTTCTGTCTTTGTGTGGAAACATGTAGGAATGTGTATGTTCTGATTTTGTCATTGGCATTTGTATTAGTTCCCCATGCATGCACTGGGGTCCTGGGCCGACATCAAGGTGTCTGCAGTCGCTGCTCTCTCTGGAGGCTCTGGGGGAGAATCCTGTCCCTGACTTCCAGCTTCCAGAGACTGTCCTCGTTCCTTGCATCAGGGCAGCATCACAGTCCTTGCCCCCCCCCCCGCTTCTGTCCTGACTCCTCTTCTCACTCTGGCCTTCTGCCTGTCTCTTAGAAGGATGCTGCGAGTCCATTTAGGATGGTCCAGAATATTCTCCCCATCTCAGATCTTTAATTTTATCACATCTGCAAAGTCCCTTGTGCCATATAAAGGGACAGTCATGGGTTCCAGGGTAGAGACTCTGGAAGCTTTCGGCGGCCCCTATTCAACTTTCCAAGTATAAAAAGAACTTCAAAATATACACAATTTATATTAAAAAGCTTTTGCAAAAACCATCCTTTTCAAAACCTGTTTACTTGACTGTGGTAAAGTCCTGTCTCCTTATTTGCACCTCTTTATGTTGCCGCAGCTCTCACTGGGGGAGCGTCCCTGCTATCTCTCATCTCCGGGACATTTGCACTATTGGTGTCACACCTGCCAGTCTGGTCGGAGATGGTGACTGGATGGGTCATGGTGCTGGACACTGTGGCATGGGCTCATTGGCCAGGAGCATCTCTGCAGTGTGGGATGAACAGAGGTCATATCTTTTGCTTCTTTCATGGCCGACTCTCCAGGGATGAAGTCATAACCAGGACTGGAGCAAAAAGACACACTCAGTGTGTGTTCCAATCATTCGATTATTTCATGTGCAGAGGACCTGGCCATGGCAGTTCTAGTGGATATCATGTCTGCATTTCTCATGGATGAGACAAGGACATGTCTAACAGGCTAATGACGTGGCCCCAGAGATAGTCAATGCTGTTCTGAAACCAGGTGTCCAATTTCTAATGGAGAGGCTGCCTGATTTTCTGGTGGGCAAGATGGTTCCAGTTCTTGTTACCAGTTGTTCATGAAATGTTTAAAAACAATATCGTTTTATTCAAACATGATGTGTCACAAATGAACAGCAATGATTGTGGTTTAATTACTGCTTACAAACTGAGCACAGTATCTGCACAACCAGATCACCTTGGAATGTTTTTTTTTTTTTTTTTTTTTTTTTTTGTGAGGGAGATCAGCCCTGAATTAACATCCGTGCTAATCCTCCTCTTTTTGCTGAGGAAGACCGGCTCTGAGCTAACATCTATTGCCAATCCTCCTCCTTTTTTTTTTCCTTCCCCAAAGCCCCAGTAGATAGTTGTATGTCATAGTTGCACATCCTTCTAGTTGCTGTATGTGGGACGCGGCCTCAGTGTGGCTAGAGAAGCGGTGCGTCGGCGCGCGCCCCGGATCCGAACCCGGGCCACCAGTAGCGGAGCACGCGCACTTAACCGCTAAGCCACCAGGCCGGCCCTCATCTTGGAATGTTTATAAGACAAAGTCACATCTGGAAAAAGATAGTGTTTATGGTTCCGTAACACTGTGAAGGTACTTAATGCCAATGAATTGTACACTGAGAAATGGTTAAAATGGCAAATTTTATTTCTGTGTATTTTACCACAATAAAAAATAAAGTTAGGAAAAAAAAAAAAAGGAATGACCCCTCCTTACTGCAAAAGACTTGATACTTAAGCCGAACAGAGAGTAAAGGATTTAAGAGAAGTTGGCAGTTAGAGTGTGATGTGGGTTAATGGAAGTTTGAGAAGACAAACTGTAACCCCGATCTCTAGATTCAGATGGAGTTGGGAAAACTGGGGAAATAATGGGAATGACCATGAATTCAGGGAATTGTCACATCTAGGTTCAGGGGAGGAACTTGTGGCCAGGACTGGACCCAGAGGCGCTTCTGAAGCTGGTGATAAAGGAGTTTCTGACTTGGGCGGTTACACAGGTGGTAGCTGTTATGTTTTGTTAATTTATGCCTATGTGGTATGAACTTTCTCATACTTTCTAAATAACCTAGCTTATAAAGAATTTTTCCTGGTTTTCTTTCATAATCATCTTATGTTTAAACATATAGCTGTCTTATCTTTAATATGAATAATATTTTTACAGAAGTATAATGACCCATTTTAGATAAATGGTATTATTTGCCCTCTATAATCAATGAAGTCATCTGTTAAAGAAGACTATATAGTCCTTTCAAAAGACAGAATAATCGTATCTCTTTAAATATACAATACTCAGATTTTTTAAGAGTAATGAGCTCCTCCTTGAAGAAAAGAAAATTATTATATTTCCTTATTAACAGTGAAGTTGTTGCCCTTTGAAAAGTACAACTTGGTTTTAAAAATATATGACCTTTGCCTTTCAAAATATCCAGATCATGTCCCGTAGACATTCAATGACCCTGCCTATAATAAAGGCAATTTAATGTCATGTGTCATTTCCTGAGGAAGTGTAAAAATCTAGTAGTGATGACAATGAGAGAAACAAGACCACACATGCCAACCTGGGTGTATCTCAGAGACACAATATTTGGGTGAAAGAAGCCAGACACTAATCCATGAGTCTAATATATATAGTATGTGTGCGTGTGTGTGTGTGTGTCTGTGTGTGTGTGTGTGTGTGCAGATAAGAGAGACTAGTCTTACTGTTTCACATGGGCATGGTTAAGTGACAACACCAGTGTGAGTCTCTGTTTTCTCTCTGTAAAAGCAGCATCATAACAGTGTGACTCTCTAAGGGTCGTCACAGAGATGACATGAGGAAAGGCATGAAAAGCCAGGAGGGTGGACCCTCCACAGGGACCCCCAGTGTTGCTCCTGCAGAGAACTTCACCCAAGATTTTGGTCACACTGCATCCCCTGTGCACAAATTTACCAACTCTCATCATGACTGGATTTCATCAAGTTTTCAGAGCCCTCATCATTTTGAGTAGGTCTCTGGAGGAAAATTATTCCAGGGAGAGGGAACAGCCAGTGCAAAGGCCCTGGAGCAGGAGCTTGCTTGGCCCCATTGAGGGTCAGGAAGCCACTCTGACCACAACAGATGGGATGAGGAGGATGACATGAGATTGTACGCAGGGCCCAGGTTGTACAGAAAAGTGCTACTCAGAGGGTGATCAGCAAGGAGCCAAGGAGCTTGGGCCAGAAAGTAGACCAACCACATCACTAAGTGCCCTTTTTATTTCAGCTGATATTTTCTTCATTGCAAGACATTCTGCGCCAAAACACAGAGTTAATTTCTCTTTTGGTAGAAACTCCCTGTCTTGCTGCAGACCAGCACTGTGTCACCTGGGCTTGTGGGCTGTGTTGAAGACATTGGATTTCGGTGTGATTGAGATGTGAGTGACAGGAGGGCTTTGAGCACACAAAGGATGACCTGACATAGACCTTGAAATAATTTCACTCTGAGGATTCAGAGATATCTACTGTGAGGAGATAGGAATAAGGGAAGGGGGAACAAGGAGGTGGCAGGAAGACCAGTTAGGAGACTATTACAATAGTCCCATGTAGGAGTGGTGGTGGTTTGCACTTGAGTGTTTGGATTCTACTTATGTTTTGCAGATGGATTGCAGGGTTTGCATGTGGATTAGAGATTAGCGGGTGAGCAATAGAGGCATCAAGGATAGTGCAAACATTTCTGACTTGAGCCCCTGGAAGGATGGAGTTGACCTTGACTGAGAAGAGGAAGACTCTGGGAGGATCAAGTTGGGAGGTAGGATGAATAAATGTTTTGGTTGTGGACATGAAACATTGGAGGTACCCCATGGCGTCCTGGATAGACACCTCAGAATGACTTAACTCGTCCTCTTCCAACCCACTTGAGAAACACGAGAAAGCCTGGGAAGCTGAAGACAGCAGCTCCCAGATCTCTGATAAAAGATTCACACAGTGAAATGTGGAAGAGGAAAGTGGGTCCTGTGAGCTGCAGGTGGCGCCTCTCCCGACACTAAAGGCCAAGGACTTGTGGGTCCCAAGCTCGTCTCTACAAAGAGACTGCAGAGGTGCTGTGGCCCAAGACCAGCGCAGTGTCTTGAGTTCCCAGTTTTATCATCCAGGAAGTAGGGAGAGCTTCCTTAGCAAGCTGAATCTCTAGTCCTGCCTTAGGAGATCTTTCTGGAACCTGCAACTTGAGTCTGCTTCCTAATACATAAGTAAAAAATAAAAATTAAGTTAATAAGTAATAGTTGTCTGAAAAAGGAGCAGACCATTTATGGACTTGTGATGATACTAGGTCATGTATTGAGGATTATGACTTTTTAATTCCATCCCCATGATGTCAAAAAAACCAACTGAGAGAACATGTCAGTCTCTATCATATGTCGTGTGGACAAAGACCTAAGATATTTGGGCTTCTCAGGTGAATCTTAATCATGTGTGTAAGGCTTGCCTGATGGGTGCATATCTTATTGATGCAGCTGACCTACAACCGCAAGATGTTAACTTGTTGTCATCCAGCCCACGGCATCCAGAAAAATGAAGTTATTATTCTGTCCCTGATAAGCACACTGTGAGTAAAACCAGTCCCGCCTCCCTCCTGTGGAATGTTCTCTGTCTTATATTTGTGACAACACTGGACTTGGCCATGATGAGCCCTGTGTCTCTGTGTCCTGTTCAGAGTCATCACAGGAAGGCCCTGGCTTCTCCTGTCTGGGCCACACTGAGGAGATCTGCCCCACACAGCAGCAGCTCCTCTGGGCAGAACCAGAGTCATCTCTGAATAACATGCTCTGAGGCTACTTACTGATTTTCACTTTCAAGCATCATCTAAGGTCTTCCATCTTGGAAGATGAGAACTCAGCTCGTTTCTTCCCCATTACGATCACACACCACCTTCCCATCCCCGTCTCTCCAGTGTTTCCCTAAGACCAACACTCAGTGTGGACTTTATGATGTCTATTTAATGGTTTTCACCTTTGAGCCAACTAGCTCAATCAACAGGTGATTAATTTCCCCCCCTGGGTGTGGAGTCCAAAATTTGAATCTCTGAAGTTCATCAGGGCTGGAGAACCTCCCCTTTGTGAGCTACTGAGGTGGGCCGTGGTGGGGGGCACACTTAGAAACATATAATGACACAAATAGAGAAGAAAAAGCCAAACTCCTCCACATGTCTCTTCACAACCCTCCAGTTTACCGTATGGTGGTGCCACCCTCTGGTGGCCAAATTTCAATGTGCATCTCCCAATGGGGTCAAACTTTTTTCCCAGAGGGAGCCCATCAACCTATGGTCACCCCTAGGGGCAGAAGAAGCTACATAAATTGCAGAAGTGGTGTAAAGTAAAAATCAAGACTCTTTGTTCAAAAATCATGAAGAATGTCAAGATGGTGAAAGCACAGCATTAAACCTACCACAGGCCCTTCTTAAGTGAGCTCACAGAATGCGAGCCCTCAAAGCCGGCCCTACCCAGCAGAGCAAATGGATATGTTCATCCTCCAAGTCAATTCCACACCAAAATCAAGTCATAAAAAACCTACAGACCTACAGGAACTATCATACTGAATGGTGAGAAATAGAAGCTTTCCTGCTAATGATGAACAAGAAACGGCAAGTATTCTGAATGCCTTAGTAAGACACGTGTGCTCCAAAGGGTGGAAGTGGAAGCCTTGTAATACTGCAGACAGAAGACAATGACATCAGTGTTGACAGTGACATCAGTGACAGGGTCAGCTCTGGTTATCAACACTGTAGGCCAAGTGTGAGAGTTCTATGGGCTGTAGGGCCATCCACATTCGGGACCATTCAGGGATCTGCTCCATCTATGAAGGTGTTAGGGCTCCAATAGTCTGGGGCATGCTGGACACACCCTCCAGAGGAAAGGACAAGCTCCTGCACCTGTACCTCCATCCAACCCACGTAAGAAGGATGAAAGGTGCTTTGTGGAGCCACTGGCATGACCTAATGAGAGAGTTCCATCCAGACTCCTAGGGTTCTGAGCAAGGCCATGCCTTCTGCAGCAGTAGCAAAACAGCTCCTGACCTATTTCTAGGTCACAGGATAGAAGGAGTTTTTGAACATGGGACAGAATGTTACCAGGGAGCCAGAACTCATCATGACCTCGGTTCTATCACACCCACCAAAGTAGGGTCAGGTGGGGTGAGGAGAAGCATCACAAATAGAAGTGGTATGTCCTGGATTAGAGGAGGACAGGTGCCCAGACCGTCATGGCACCTACCACTCCTCACTGACACCTGTCACACAGCTCTCACCTGTGCACTCATGGGCAGTTCACTCTGACTAGTCAACAAAGGAGGAAAAACCTCCACACCTTCCAATTTCATTCTGCCCCCAATCCCCACCCCACATTTGCCCTCCCCTGCCTGTCCCCAGGCTCCTATTCAGGCTTCCTCACTCACACACAAATTCCTTAGGGACATGACTCACTTGCTGACTCAGCTGAAGTAAGTCTCAGGGTACAAGGGTGAGGTCTGGCTTTTCTACAGTGCTCCAGGCTTTGAGAACAACCTGCACATGTCTCAACGGGTGAGAACTGGAGACTGGAAAACTCTGGCCCTCAATTCGGTCCTCACTGCCACACCTGGCCTGCATTCCCCACATTCCCCCAGGCTCAATCCCAGATCCCTTTTCTAGTCTGAATATCTCACGCTCAAATTCCTTCCTTGACTTGATTCCCCACATGCCCTCAGCTCAGGTCTTCTGCTTTCATGGTGTTCTCTGTCTTCCAGTCCTTCATGGCTCTCTAGACTCTTAGCCTCCAAGGGATGCCCATTTCACTCATCCCATTGTCCCTTGTCCCATGTGCCCTTCAGCCTATACATCTGGTGCTCCCCCTACTCCCCAGTGTCAGGGCACTAATCTGAGTCTTCCAGATTCTTTCCTTTTCCCCAGTCACGTGTCTTACCCCTCACGTCATCCAAGTCTGGAAGGATGGCGCCCCACCTTCACCGCACCAGCTCCAGTTGCGCCTCCCTCAACAGGAGGTCAGCTGCTCACTCAGAATTCTCAGCCCCAGCCTGGGGTCCCCCCAAAAAGAGCCCTCCTGCGTGGCCCCACTAGATCCCAAATCATGCCTGACACCCTGAAACCCCACCCAGGATTTACTATTCCTCATCCAGACTCCATGTGGTCCCCATCCCTCTCTGGTCCCCTTCAACGCCCACCTCTGCTTACCCACACTCCACCTCACTGCTGGGTCTCCAAGGATTCAGCCAAACACCCCAGAGACCAAAAGGAGCAAAAGGACAGTGAACCAGAGGACAGATCCTATTTACCATTTCCCAGGTTCCATCTGTGGACTCTCCTTAGAATAGGCACATGGAGATTGTGAAAACAAACAGAAAGCCAAGAAATGAGGACAAAGATGTCTGGCCTGAGCCCGAGGCTGGAGAGGGCCCTGGACAGGGTGGTCCTATGCGGGCATGTGGGTGGCTGACGTGGCAGGGACCTGCTTTTCCACTGGAGTTGTTGGGTTTTATAACAGAATAGTTTAAAAATCTGTGATCTTGTTCCCTGAAGGTGAGGTGAAAATGTGTGTGGAATGAGCACACTGTTGGGGTCAGGGCCTCTGTGGGGGGTGCCTTCCACGTCTCTGTGATGATGCTGGACTTCAGCTTACATGGCTTCTCAGATTCTGGGGACAAAGGCCAGGTAGAAGGCAACCTGGGACCCAAGCAGGTTCTGGGCAATCAGGTCATCTCCTCTGTGGATGCCAAGTCAGAAGGGAGGGAGGAAAATTGGAAATATTCATTTGGAGGATTGTACCAAGATAAGGAAAGAACTTAGAGGATTTGAAAATATGGTGAGCATTCACCATATTGCACTGTGTGCAAGATCCCGGGATCAGCTAATTGCAGGTAGGCAATGTCCAAGTAAAAATTGCACAAGACTTTGTTCAAGACCCCTATAATAGAGGAGAGAGACCCAATTCAAACCCTGAAACAAAAGGTTGCAGAGGTTTTAAGAGCAGGTAGAGGGCATTGTAGGCACTTGTGTTTCCTAATCAGCCTTACTCAAATGAGAAGTAAAACTTCTGATGAAATCCTGACAGGAGGTACTTTTACAACTTGGTTGTAAAGGGCCCTGCCCAAGTTAGCCTGCTGCCCTCCCTCAGAGACTGAGAGGTGGGGGCAGGATCTTCCAGGAGGATTACATTTCAAAGGGGTGGGCAAACATCCTTGGAAAAGACATTCCCAGGATCCTAAAACTGGCAAGAAAAGTTTAAGGCGGCTTGTATACATTTCAAACGGGCAGAGAAAGAATCTGCAATTATAGATTTCAATTACATTTATAACAGAAACGCTCTAAGAAAACGGAGGCCAGGGGCCTGCAGTCAGCAAGAACTGTCTAAAGTTTAGTTGAGCGTTTGGGGAACATGAGGGTCTAGGTCATGACAAAACTGCTTTCTGCACAGCAGGAAGGAAACTCAACTCCATCTCAATTAGCCAAGACTCAGTCTGCATCTCCATCAGTTCCCCGCAATTTATAAACATGTGCAAAACAGCAGAGAGACAGTGAACACGGCCAGAATCTGAGCATCAGAAGGCTCTGCTTGCTGGACTTTTCAAGGGTAACACAACATTTCTCCAAGAGTCACTTTCTGTTTCAACAAAGATCATCTCCATGGAAGAGTGTTCTTGATTCTAAAACAAGGCTGCTCTCACTTGATTTGGCCTGATTATTTACACAGGTGCAGCAGGATTGCACACTCACCACAGAGTTTCTCCTCTGATGCAGGTTTTCCTAAGGATCCTCAGATGGGACTTTTAACACTCTTGACATTAGGAAGCCTAGACATCAGGACTCACCTGCAGTCTCTAGAGCTTTGAGTGAGGCCCTCTCTTCTCTGGATCCCCAAAATACCCATCAAGTCAACCTTAGCTCCTTGAAGTGTGGGTCATGTCTGATCCCATGGGTGTCATTCTCAACTAGGACAATCGAGTCAAAGCTGTGGTTGTACCACCAATGTTTCCAATGATATCCTAGTAACAAGGAGGACAGAGTCTTACTGAACCCATGCAAATAACTCTATTGCCATGGAAATAAGAATGCTCAAGAAGACTTTAGGAATTCCTTGAGAGGAATCAGACGGGGAGAGAAAGATCAGTATTGATACTCGCATGGATGTCCTCCTCTCTATTCCCGTTGTTCGTGTCACGGTTCTGGCGCCAACCACACCTCCCCCAGAGGAGGGATAGAACTGGGATTCCTAAGAGCTTATTGTGTGCTCCTACACCTCGTTGCACAACCACTGCCTCCTTCCACTGGGGAGATGGTGCAACTGAGACCAACAGGAGCTGGGGACTGGAGTGGAATGTGACCTTATGCCAACAATAATGACAATGTCAGTTCACATTGCTGAGCATTTATTGACTCAATGCAAGTCTTCTAAGGAATTTCCACCTTCAGCATTGACTATCACAACAATTCTACTTGAAAAGTGTATCAGATCATCATTTTACAGATAAGAAAAAAAATCTATTCAGAGTTGAATAACATAGAGGAGGGTAAGAGAGCCAGAGGGCCAGACTCATATTTCACGTTGAGCCTGCGGAGGTCACTTTTGCTGGAACTGACCAAGTTGGAGGCCTCACGCTGTTAAGCCCCAGCATCCTCCATCCTGATGGGGTCTATGGCGAGGGTGCTGTTGTCCTGGGACAGCTTTGACGTCTCTGTGAGTCGCAGACTCTGGTCATTGAAGAATCACTGGATAGAGAAGCCGGTGTCATTTGCGAGGCAGGTCAGGACCACAGTGTCCTTATGTTCGACGTCTCGGGTTCTTACGTCCTCTGCGACCTTTGATGGTGGGCTTTGAGCCTCGCCCTATGGAGAAACAGAGGAGATGACCGACTGAGAGTGGGCCTGGTGCCTGGGGCCATGCTCCTTCCTCAGAGATCATAGCCACTCTGTAAAGGTGACCCAGAGGATGGCTCTGAACCCTGCAGAAGGATGAGCATCTTTGTTCAGGTGACCATCAGGTAAAGAGAGGGCTGCACCACCCCTTTTGATCTCCGGATCACCCCAGGTTGACCCATGAACTGTCCCCCTGGACATCTCTGTAGTGTCAGCACCACAGTCCTCTTCTCACCCCACATGTCCTACAACCTCATGATCAGGTGGAATTTCTCTCTCATGGACTTTCATTGATTTTTTTCCTAGAACTTTCTTTGACTTCAGAAAAGAACAGGCCACTTCCCTAGATGCTCTTCAGTGTGTGTTAGGGAAGGCAGTCTTGCCAGCTCTGTCCATCTCTGGGGCAAAGGGAATGCTACAGAAAGCGGGAAGGCATTGACTTCTTGTGAAATAACTGATTAGGGATTGAGGGTGGCCCTGCCCAATCCTTACCACCTTAGGACCTGAAGAGCTTCTCATCTAAAGAATTTATCACTCTGAACTGGACTTGTATTTCCAGGTCTGTAGATTGAATATCACAGTGAAGGAAATCTCTAGAGAGATGTGGTTACAGTTTTAACAAAAGACAGGCAGTGTTAGGAATAGAAGGAAACTACTCGATATGACAAAGGTCATAAATGAAAAGCTCACAGCTAACATCATACTCAATGGTGAAACACTGAAAACTTGACTCTGTGATCATGAACAAGACAAAGATGCTGCTTCCACCACTTCTAGTCAACATAGTAGACAGGTCCTGGCCAGAAAAATGAGGCAAGAAGAAGAAATAAAAGACATCCACATTGGAAAGAAAGAAGAAAAAGTATCTCTTTTAGCAGAAGACATAATCTTATACGTAGAGAACACTAATGATTCCACCCACAAACAAAAAAACTGTTAGAACTAATAAAGAAATTCATCAAAGTTTCAGAAGACAAAATCAACACTCAAAATCACTTACATTTTTATAGAATAAAAATGAACAATCCAAATAAATTAAGAAAACAATTCCATTTACAATAGCATCAGCAGTTGAAAATACTTAGGAATAAACTTAACGAAGGAGGTGAAAGATGTGTACCTTGAAAAATACCAAATATTGTGAAAGAGATTAAAAAAGATACAAATAACGGAAGGACATCCATGTTCATAGATTGTAAGAATTAACATTGTTAAGATGCCAATATACCCCCAAATGATCTACATATTTCATATAATCCCTATGAAAATCCCAAAGAAATTGTTACAGAAATAGAAAAATCCAGCCTAAAATACAAGGGACCCGGATAGTTAAAACAGTCTTTAAAAAGGAGAATGAAATTGGAGGACTCACACTTTCTGATTTCAAAACTTACAACAGAGCTGAAGAATTAAAATCGTGTGGCACTGACTGAAAGACAGATCTACATCATGGAATACACTAGAGATCCAGAAGTAAAGCCTCAATTATATGATCAGATGATTTTGAGAAGGGAGCCAAGACCATTCAACAGAGAAAGAACAGCCTTTTCAACAAATGGTGTTGGGAAACTGGATATCCACATGCAGAAGAATGAAGTTAGACCCTTGCCTTCCACCATATACAAAAATTAACTCAAAATGGATCAAATCTTGAAGTAAGACCTAAGAGTCTAAAACTCTTCGAAGAAAATATAGGGAGAAAGCTTCATGACATTGGATTTGACAGTGATTTCTTTAATATGACACTAAGAACATAGGCAAAAAGAAGACAAAATAGATAAATTGGACTTTGACAAACCAAATTATTTCAGTTCGTTGAAGAATACAATCAATGGAATGAAATGTGACCTATGGAATGGGAGAAAATAATTTGCAAATTATGTGTCAATAAGGGGTTAATATCCAGAATATACAAAGAACTCCTAAACCCAACAAGAACAAAAACAAATAACATCATTGATAAATGGGCAAAGCACTCGAAAGGACATTTCTCCAAAGAAGATCTACAAAGGACCAACCTGCATTGGAGAAAGGCTCGCCATCACTAATCACTAGGGAAATGCAAATAAAAACTGTAATCAATTACCCCCTCATATCTATTAGAATGGCTACTTTCAAAAAAACAGAAAACAACAAATGCTGGAGAAAATAGGCAGAAATTGGAACCCTTGTGCATTGTTGGCAGGGAGGTAAAATGATGCAGTCCACCATGGGAAATGGTATGGCGATTATTCAACAAATTGTACACAGAATACCTTATGACCTATTAGTTCCAGGCTCTGACTGTTGATGGACCACATAAGGTGGTGTCCTGAGTCTCAGGTTCACATTCATAACACAGAGTCCTTGTGCTCCACAGGGTTGGAGCTGTTGCTTGTGATGACAGGTGTGGGTAGCTTCACTGTACAGGGAACAGAGACAACATTGCCCTGTGTGGTACCTGATTCTTGCTGGGAATCTTCAATCACAGTTGGTATCTCTCACTTGTCAGCCACCCCGAGTCCTTGAAAGAACAACTAGGTGTGTGTATCTGAAGACAAATTCATGAGGATCTGAGTGCTCAGAGAACATAAGGCCGCCTGCTCTGTGTCTGGGAGAAAGCACAGACTTTCTCAAGTGTCAATATGTTAGCAGGGTTTGGTCTTGAAAAGAGATAGGATGGAGATCAGGGTTACTGTCACTCTCCCACACTGCCCTCCATGCCTCTGCTGGTTCTTCACCGTCCAGCTGACTGGCCAACCAGGGACGGTTCCTTCCCACTGCACTCACCTCCATCACCCAGTGAGGTGTATTTTCTCTGAAGCACTATGTTCCAGGTTCTCCTAGAGATGGGTAATGGTGAGTCTGGGACATGAGGACCAGGAGCAAATAGAGCAGTCAGGCGAGTGCTCAGGCCTCAGGGCAAAGATATGGATCAGATCCTCCCGTGTGATTGTGACTGACATGAGCCAGTGACCCAATAAATGATAGAGCGAGTCCAAGGAATGATCCAGAGTGAGAGGATAGGCAGGAGCCACCTGGCTTTGGCAGCAGAACCTGATCTCTCCCGTGGTATTTAACATCTCTTCTGTCTCTGCTGAGGGCAGGTGTGGACGTGTGCAAATGCAGAAGGGGTGACTGATGGAAAGGGGGGAGCCTGAACTGGCTGCGAATATGGCCCTCTTGGAACATCTGTGTTTGGTGGTTAAGAGACAGAAATTTGAGTAGAAGTTAAAACTCTTCCTTATCGGAGAATTATGACTAATACCCTAGGGTCTGAGATGAATTGTGGGAAGGAATATTTCTCTAGAGAGCACTAAAATACCTGGTCATGGGCCTGAGCCCCTGGAGGGTCGGAGGACCTGTCCTGTACGGCCAGAAGTCCAAGGACTCTGCATGCAGTCTTTGAAGAGATTTTGGATCATTCATTCATTCATTCATTCACCATTCATTCCTTCCTCCATCAAAAGCAATTGTGAGTGTGTTACACGCGGTCGCTTGCTGGCTGCAAGGGTAGAGTAGGGAGTCAGATGTCAAAGTCTTTCCTTTCTATTCCAGTGGGAGTGACGCAAAACAAACAAGTTATGTCAAGTCCAGTGCAGGGAGGTTGATCATCCACCCGAGGGGGCATTCTGGACATTCCCTGCACTGAGTCTGATTGTTGATGCAGATAATTTAGTTCTAGAGTATATGGTGATGAATTCTCCATTTGCTCTCACTCCCCAGACCAGGATCTCTCTTTCTGAGCTGGAGACACGTAAGAAGAAAGGATCTGGACTGACAATTGGGTCTTGGGGTCCACAGACACCTGATAAGGCCCCTGGTGGAGGAGAGGATGGGGCCGTGGCTGTAGACAGTCCTCCTGTCTGCCACTCATGGTCTGTGGAACCTGGTTCAGTGACTGTATCTCCCTTTGCCTCAATTCTCCTCAATGACGTAGGATAAATGTATAGCTGCCAGATTGTCAGTGAATAACCTTTAAATATTCATGGTACCTGACTTAAATCTTGCCAGAGAGGAGGTACCCATATGAATGTCATCTGTTCTTGTTTGATTCCAAGAGAAAATGCCCATAAGATGGATCCCTGGTGGATGAGGAGCTGCCAGCAGCATCTTCTCTCCTCTATGCCTCCCCTGGGGACACTGACCTTCCTCTAGAGTCTCCTAAGTCTCCCAGGGCAGTCAGTTAATGCCCTGCAGACAGTGTCCATCTGTGTTCTCCATGCTGAGTCTCATGTGAAGGATCAGGTTCCACCCCTGCCCAGATGCAGCTCCTGGGGATGAGCCCTGCCTCGTGACCAGCTCAGAAGCCTGGGGACTCAGGAAGCCAGGAAATCCTTGCTCCCAATCAGCCCTGACCACAAGGCCAAAACCCAACCTTGTCACAGGATCCCCATGGTCACTAGAGTTAGGAGCCCTGGGCAGTGGCTTCCTGAGCTGAGGTTCTCTGTTAAGATCCCAAGGGCCCTTCAGCCAGGCTCTGAACGAGTCCTGCAGGGTCTTTCTCAGCGCCATGTTCCCAGTGCTTGTCCCGAGGGCTTGGATTGAGACTGATCTCCTTCTGCTGAGTTACTCCCAACATCTGGTCCTTCTCTCTGCAGGGAATGTCTGCAGGGTCTGGATTCCAGGAAAGGAAATCCAATCTTTTAAAGTTTGTCTCCACTGTGTGTGTCCTGAACCAAATGCTCAAATCCCAACAATGGATGGAATGCAGAGCGGGAGGTAGGCATAGTGGAGGCCTGTCAGTACTGTGCATGTGAAGGAGAATTCATGCCACCCAACACCCACAGGTCAGAGAGGAATCACTCACGGTGTACACAGAGCACTGCAGTTCCTATATCAATTTTCATATTTCTCTGCAAGGCTTCTATGGTGTAGCATCCTGTGTCCTCCTGGGTGACGTTCTGGAGCAGCAGGGATCCATTGGGGTATATTTTCTCTCGACCATTGTATCTAGGCCCTGGGCTAATTTCTGATGTATCTATTGTATATGATAGAATTATAAGTTTGTGGTCTATTTTGTTCCCTTTGCACCAGAAATAGGCATAAAGATCCTGAGGCAGGTCAGAGACAAGGATTAGAACATCCTGCCCCACAACAGCATTGGGTGGCACTGATTTGACAGCGAGTCGGGCAGTGGTGGGCGGGTTCCAGATGGTTAAGAGCGAGACTAGGAGGGAAGAGAGAGAGATCAATCAATGTTTGGACCCTGTTGAAAATAATAAGAATAATGAGAAGTTGTCACAGATTGAAGTCTATGGGCAAGCCATTCTGGGTTAAATCTGATTCAGAGTAAAACTTGTTTTTCCCAGAGCAGCCTGACTGTGGCCCTCTGCCCGCACACTGTGCCTCTGCTTCAGACATTCCCCAAAGCAAAGAATGCATCTTTAAAGACAGGGTGAGTGTCCACTTTCCTGACTCCAGCCCCAGTACTTCTGGACCATAAGCTTTCTTCCAAGAGCACCAAGGACAAGTTGACCTGCTGTGTATGTGCTGAGCATCTCCTTGTGACTTTAAAAACATTGTATTCCTGTCATACTTGATATATCATGTTCTTTGTTCTGATGTGGTGTATAACTACGCTCTGCCCCATGCTTCCCTGGAGTGCTTTCTTCCCTGGGGAAGAGAACACCTTCGGGTTGGTTCTCACACTATCCCCTTAAATATTTCTCTAATCTATAGAGTGGTTATTGATTATTTACTTTGACAAGCTATGTATTGGGATGGAAAGATGAGGCCCTGGGTCCTGAGCAGGTCTCTTCATCTCTTAGACTTGCAGTGTGTGTGTGTGTGTGTGTGTGTGTGTGTGTGTGTGTCTCCCACTGGTCAAGGTCAGCAGCATGACCACCATAACTTCAGCCCCGCTGAACTTGTTATTTCCTCTGTTCCCAACACTCTTCCCAGGCGTCTGCCCAGCTCACTCCCTCACTGCCCTCAGAGCCCTGCTCACTCTCAGGGGCGTCCTTGGGAGATGCCTTCCCTGACCACCTCTCTAAAGACCCTGTCTGCACTGTCTTACCTTTCCCTGCTCTGTTCCCCTCATGGAACTTGTCAGTCCCTGACATCACAGTCTAGATCTCTTTGCTTGTATGTCCAACTCCGCATAGAATGTGAGCTCCTGAGGGCAGGTATATGTGTGATCTAGTTGTACCCCCAGTGCCTAGAACAGGCTGAAAACACCTGTGGATGAGTGAACGATTGTTTCCTGGGCCCACCACGTCCTGCTGTTTATTTGTCAATTTCTAAAGTGTGATGGATAAAGACAACGTTTAGTGTCTCTAGTTCAGTTTTGTTCTGGTGTCATCCTCAAATAAATTATCATCCTCCATTTTCAAAAATGATTGCTCAGTGATAACTAACTTGGAAGGGTACAGTAATTCAGATATTCCTGCCCCTCACCGCTTCTAGATCTTGAAATTTTCCAGTTGCTGAGTCCCCTCCCCCCATCCTACTCTGCTCCCATGTTCTGTCCCCTCAGGTCCAAACAGAAGTCCTCTGTCCCCTCTCAGAGCCCCATCCTCCTGCCCACCCTCATGGAATGGTCCCCTCTCACCTGCCAGCAGGAGCCCTTGCCAGCGGACATGCCCTCTGTGGGCAGTGGCTGAGGGGGATTGCATGGTGGCTGCTGTCTTCTCTGTCCCTCCGTCTGTGAGAAGAGCTTGGGCTCCAGAAATGTTCACAAGCGCTGCTGTCCAGATGCTTCGGCTCTGCTGTCCTTCCTCCCTCTGTGCTGGGCCTCCACCCTGGGCAAGAGCACTTTACCTGGTCACGTGGGCCAGGGGTGGGGTCTCTGCCCAGGACCCTCCTCCTCCCTCCCCTCATTCTTGCCTGCCCTGTCCTTTCTTTGTTTTTCTCTTTTATCTATATTTCTTTCCCGGGAACTACGGACTCCTCTGCCTTCTTCAGCAGTCATTCCCCACCACACACACACACACACACACACACACACACACACACACACACACACAGAGAAACACACACACTAACATGCCCTTGTTTTTGGACAAGCACAAGTCTGGGGCATCGTGTCCCGGGCTGACCCCATAGCTCCGGGTCTGGGTGCAGCATCACCCTCCCTCTCTCTCATCTCCTGACTTTTCCCTTCAGAGGGAGAGCCCAGTGGGCCCCACCAGGAACTCTTGTCACTGGGATGTCACTGCTGCTCTGTGTCAGAATCCCCTGTGGAACTTTGTAGACATTGCGAATGTCTAGGTGACACCTTAGAAATGCTGCTTTAGCAGCTGCCCAGGTTTGTGGATACCCAGCCAGGCTGAGACCCCATTTTGTGGGGTGGGGCAGCCTCTCCCCTTCTCCTGTTCGG
Source organism: Ceratotherium simum simum (assembly GCF_057802395.1). Lineage (NCBI taxonomy): Eukaryota > Metazoa > Chordata > Mammalia > Perissodactyla > Rhinocerotidae > Ceratotherium > Ceratotherium simum. The sequence goes on along the minus strand of NC_141932.1, from coordinate 20,125,481 downwards.
AGTCAGAAGATCCTGTTAAGATGCAGATTCTGACCCCGCAGGTGTGGGGTGGACCCGAGAGTCTGCATCTATCAAGATCTCAGGTGATGCTGATCACTCTGGCCTGGGGGCACACTTTCAATAGCAAGGCTGATGGTGGCCCCTGTTCTCTGAGAGGATAACCCACCCACCCCATCATTGGGCCTTGGGGTCTGATAGCACCACACAGAGACGCAGGGGTCCCCAAACCCGGGGGAATACTTCTGTTTGTGACACAGAAACCCAGCTGGGCACCAGGGTCTTCCCAGTGTCCTCAAATGCTCTGGGAAGGTTGGATTTACTCCCAGCAGGAAGGCCACAGAGATGACTCTGGGGGAGAGAAAGGGGCAAGCTGAGTGATGACTGGCGAGGAGACCCACCCCCCATCTCCTGGTGTCACCAGCCTGGCCTCTGCTTTCAGGGACAGAAACCAAATAATGATGTCTCAGAAGGAGCTGCAGTTCCTGTGGTGAAGGGGTGGGGGGCACTTTCCTGCATGTCCTGGATGAGAGGACGTTGATGGTTGGAGGTCACTTGGCTTGGGCTCCCTGGTCCTCAGGGGAAGGTTTCAGGAAGACCAACACCCCCTCTCCATGTCTGTTGGCTGAGCTGTGGCTCCGAGCCTGTCCATGTGCTCCCTGACTGTCCTGGGGCCTCTGTCCTCTGCCTGGCTGACTTTCCTGGGATCCCCCCGCCTTCACCGTGGGTGGTGCCAGACAGGGAGTGGGGAGCTGCAAAGGGACCCCTGACAGACCAGGGTGCTCTGAGTCTCTTAGAGGAGCCAGGAGAACATTCCGGGCAGGTAGGAAGGACTCAGTAGGATCTGTTGGACGAAGAGATGGAAATCAGGCTCCTTCTCCACTTAGCCAAAGCCACATTTATGAGTTGACTTCCTGTGTGTTTGTGAGTCCCAATATCGCCCCCTGGAGGGCACGAGGAGACCTGCAGCCAATGTCAGGGGCTGCACCAGGAATGCTGACTAGGCTCCAGAGGTTGCGAACTGGCCCTGAGCCCTGGACTGAGGTGGGCTCTGATCTCCAGGTTGAGGGGACTGTCAGCCCGGGTCTTGGTCACTGCAGGTCGCCAGGATGCCCAACTCCATCCCAGCGCAAGGTGAGCCCATGGAAGAGGACAGACGATGTCCAGTGGACTCCTGATCCAGTGTCCTGTGCTGCCTGGTGGATGTGCTGCCTCAGGAGGAGTTCTCTGCCTCTGAGGTTTCACAGGAAGGGCCCAGTGAGTGGCCTCTTGAGGTCTCAAGGCACCCTGGAGGGTCTCAAGGCCTGGGAGGCTGGTACCCAGAATGGCCTGTGTTTCCCCCATCACAGCACGGGCCAATGCATCCGAGTCATTTGTGTCCCTGTCTGTCGTCTGCTCTAGATCTCTCCACAGGGCCCAGACCTGGAGCAACACCACATGGAGACTCAGACAGATGATCATGTTGGTTCCCTTCCTTTGGAGGGAGATCCCCTGTGGGACCCTCAACCCCTCTGAGATGGAACCAAACACATCCTGGTTGTCCTGTCCCATCCCGCACGCAAAATTCCCCTTGTCCCCCCAACACTCTTGGCTGGTGAGATATCTTCATGGGTCCACAGCCACCTGTCCCTGCAGTCCAGGGACCCTGGGCCTGGGGAGTCGCCCTCTGACTTCCTTTGTGATCAGGGTAGAGCTCTGACTTCCTTCTGGTAGCTTCATGTAAGGTGGAGAATCCAGATTTTGTGTCAGGTCAGGTCTCTGTGAGAAGAGGAAGGACACAGGCTGCTAGCCCAGGCCCTCTGGGGGAGAGGAGAAGTTACTCACAATGTAGAGATGGGGAGGGGTGTGAATTTCTGGGATGAATGGGGATCTGACCCCTCACTGTTAGGAGGTCCCTGTCCTCCCTCCTGACTGTATGAGAGGTAAAGGCACATCCCTGGGACAGCCCCGGGCACTGGCTGGCCTCCTCCCATGCTGATGCCAGTGCCCCTCTGTCTACATGGACCGTGCTCTGACCCCTAGGTGTCACACGAGGTTGACAGACTTCTGTTGTGTGGTTTCCCTTATCCATATGCATCTGTTACTGGATGCAGACAGGGATGGCTGGGTATCTGGCCTGGCTTTGGTCTCATCCTTGAAGACATTGTGGCTAGAGTGGGGGCTACTGTACAGAGAACCCTCTGGCCACAAGGAAGGGACCTGATGTCCTCCTTTATCATAAGAGATTAATCCTGGTGGCCTACACCCTGGCTCTGCCTCCTTTGTCATTGCCAGTTCCTTGTGAAAACTCCCTCTCCCATCCTGGCACCGCCTGAGGCCTCAGCACCACCTCCCTGGCACTGGGGTCTGGATACACTCAGTGAGGAGCCGACCAAACCATCCGGCTCACCTGATGCTCCTGCAATCTGAGAGAATGGCCTGGTGATGGGATCTGGGCAGCCTCATGTGAAAGCGCCTCCAAGCCTCAGTGACCACCACCTGCCAGGACTGGCAGGTCAGTCCGGGTGCATCATGGCAGGTGGTCGTGGGGTCCAGGCATGCCCAGGAGCTGCCTGTGAGAACTGAGTTTGGGGCCAGTGCTTTCCAGTAGGTATTCAGCTTCCAGAACTTGGGGCTGTCTGTGGACGCTGCAGAGGCAAAGAGCTCAGGGTTCTGATGTTGGTTGTGTTAGAGCCACAAAGAGCATGAGACTCTCTGGCTACCAGCCCCATACCCACCCGTCAGCAACCCTGGGACACAGGAACATCAGAGCACACAGCCCAGGGTACCCCTGCTGTCTTGAGGACCAGGGGAGCTCGGCCCAGCTCCTCCTGCTGCTGGTTGTAGGTGGTGGGACCTGGGAGAGGGCCCAGGAGCCACCTGTAGTTTTGTATTTGAGATTTAAAGGGAAAAGGGGAGTCATTTCTACCATTTCTACCAAAATTGTTGATAGTCTGTTGACAGAAGGACATTCTTACATCATTGTGAAAGTGAACAGAATGTACTGGATGCTCTTTTGAGGAAAAACAAATAACTATTTTAGTTTTATCAGTAACTGTGAGGCATATTTTATTCTTCTAGTTCATTATTAATGATGCTTTTTGTAATTTATCTCTTAAGGAAATGGTGAAAGCCGACCAGGACCCATGTTTCAGCACGGACTGTGGATTTTGTGTGGACTCTTCTATGATTTTAAGCTTTCATGAGGTCTTACAGATCTTCTGTGAACTCTAATGCGATTTCTCTTTGTCCGTTTCTACTGGTCATCCCTGTGGAGAGAGGCACATTTCTCCTTAAGAGTTGGAGAGCATCTGATACCAAAATAATGTGTCCCAATCCTTCTGGGTGATGATGATGGCACTCAAGTGGAGCTCTGTTCAATGTGGTGAAGGCAACCCCCTCCACCTTTCGCAATGTTGGGATGTATGAAGGACAGAAAAAGAGGTCAGTAATTTAAATATCAAATCCAAGATGGAGAACAGATTCTGCCTCTAGTCTGAAAGTGGATGGGTGAATGGTGAGGCCACTAAAAAGACCCCCCTCCCACAATGAGGGAGCATGAAAGGCCTCTGTGCTTCAGAGAGGGGCCCTGGGCTGGTGGGCAGGGTGCTGTCAGCCCACAGGTGCTGGGAATGAGACCCCGAATGAGAATGGCCAGTCTTTGACAATGTCCATTTTCGGGGTGTAGATTCATACTTTAGGAATGTTGCCAAGGTATATGATTCTGAAAGTAAAGAGAAACTCCTATGATATCATTTTCTTCTTAACAAGTTATTTTTTCCTAGTGCTAGAATGACTTTTCATTCACTGCTAAGATGCCTCTTAAGATGGTAAGAACATCAGAGCAGACTATCTAAAGACATTGCATATAGATTTGTTATCATGTGTTTTTTCATCCCAATATCTGTAGAATTGCCCTCATCTGACTCTGCAGTATAACCCAGTGGTGTCATTCTGACTTGTGATTATGCTCTTTGAAAAACCACATTCTTCTGGCTGGTGAGCTACAGGGAGCCATAAGTTAATCACCCCTAAATATACCTCCTTCTGAGCCTGAATTTTCCCTTACTCCAACGTCAGCCCTAATCGCTCAGCTCTCCTGGCCCCTTTTTGCTCTTCTTCCAGCAGGAACCATCCACTAGAGGGCACTCATGCTCCTCCTTGAGCTCCTGGGGACCTTTTCCATCACGTGAGAGAAATGCAAGTGTTTCCACTGCCACAACCCCCAGCCCTCAAATACTCTTTAGATTTGCTCTGGGTGAAGCTCCTGGGACAGACTCAGGGACCCCAGGAAAGAAGCTCCTATTGGAGGAGGTAGCAGCCTGGACTGCTGACCTGGAACCAACCTCAGGGCCCAAGTCATTGGGGAGAGGGATGGTTCCAGGTACAGTGGGCAGTGAAGACTGGACACTCAGAATCCAGATGCCCCTACCCAAATGTGGACACTGAGGGAAATGGCCCTGAGCCTGTCGCGCTGTCACTTAGGATCTGTGCGCGTGGGCCTTGGCTGGGCTGCTCTGGAATATTCCAGACTGCGCCTTCCACGACAGGAAACGGATCCTCCCAGGTATTCCGAGAACCTTCCTACTGGGAAGAGTCAGGAGAGATGCATCATTCACTGTGGCACAGTTTCTCTCAGGGCCTGAGGGAGCAGGTGGTGTCTGGGCTTCACTGTCAACTCCAGATCAGGACACAGGACGTGGGAAGTATGAGGACCCACTGACCCCACCTCTCAGGACACCATTGCTGGGCTGTCTGTGGGGAAAGGGCCACCCCTCCCCTGCCTTGCAGTGCAGGAAAGGGACCCAGATTCCCCTCATGTAGAGATGGACGATAAAGGGGCACAGGTGAGTTTGGGCAGGTGGACATGAGGAGAGGCCGTTACTCCTGGAGGGTGGAGTGGTAGATAGTGGGCAGACAGGAGCACACATCCCGCTGAGCTGCTGCAGCTGAGTCATTTCCTCTGGAGAATCCAGCCTTTCCTCTGAACATTCGAGAACTTCCCAGTTCGGTGCTTCAGGCTGAGGCCCCTCAGTTCTGTTCCCCGACCCAGTCCTACATCAACTCTCTGTTCCCATCACACTTGGGCAGCTCTGTTTGACTGCCCAACGTTCCCAATACCCCCAGGTCTTCAGAATGGTCAGTGGCCCCCATCCCCACCAGTCTGGAGGCCGAGTCCCGCCTTCCTGCTCAGCTGAGGGACCAGGCTCTCAAGCTCCATCATCCTGATTATCCATCATCTGCCAGGAGGTGGCAGCAGCTGAACAAAGGAGAGATGCAGGGGACAATTGTGAGCCACCCTGTGTGTCTGCAAGTGGACCTGTGGAGCAGGAACCCAGGAAATGAGTGAACTTCCTGCTAATTTAGATGTGGGCAGTGTGTGTCCTGGGGACTTAATAGAGTATGCATGGGTATTTTCTTATTTTGTAGGACAGGCTTTTGAGTTTGGAATAACAGGTTTCTCTTTGATGTCACCGTGAACCCCAGACCGCTCATTTGGGGCACAGACTGCAAATTCTGCACCCTGGAGCAGGGTTGGTGTTGGGGCCAAGGCACTGGCAGCCTGGCCCGGGGACCCTCTGTATATGCAGCTGCTGCAGAGAGATGTGTTCTCTGTTGGGAACAGTGAGCCCTCCTCCCTTAAGCCCTCCCTACTCTAGGCAGCACCCCACCCTCTGAGACCAATCCCCCCACCCCCAGCCTCATCTCAGCCCTCCCAGCAGTCTCTGAGCTGACTGCCCCAGGGACGTCATGGGGGTCACTCACTCTCTTTGCTCTGCTCCTAATACCTGCCTGGTGCTGTCCAGGATCCTGTGAGTTCCCTGAGGTGTGTGTGTGTGTGTGCGCGCGCGAGTGTGGTGTGTGTGTGAGATGGGCCCTTGCACACATGTGAAATCTCAAGGTGAGAGAATTTGATTGTCATTTAACAAATATTTATTTTGAATGCAAGGATTCATGGTTAGGTCTTCTACATCTAATAAACGAGAGTTCATGTCGTAGATTGGCTCCCTCTTCTTAATCTTTCTGTCTTCCTGATGTTAGAACGACACATCCATGCCCTTTGCCTGCATCTTGCAGCTCCTCCCACGAGAAGGAGAGCACATCTCCACCCCAGCCCTGTTTATCTTAGGCTTGGCCATAAGAACATGGAGTCCAGGGATCTCCAATCTCAAAAAGCCCCCCAGGTAATTCTCAAGAAAGCTGAGACAATGAGAAACATTCTCCTAAATAGTATAATTCGAGAGATTCCACTAGTAGGACAGATCATTGCCATATTGTAGGTTACAGAGATTTGCAAATTGGGTCTCCTTGTCCTAATCTATAAAACTAAAACAAAATACTCCAGCAATTATGTGATCAATTATGTAGAAGTACCTGGAAGTTTAGCAGATAAAAATATTATCTGAGGCTCTGAATCCCCTCAAAAAATAGCAGAAACAGGATAGTTAAGTAATTATTCTCCATCCCCCACACTGGGGACTTCAGAGAAGCATGTGCCACAGAATCTGTCACTGAGACAGATGGATCACAGCTCACCTGTGTTTTGGACTAAAGGTAAGAACCAGTCCTTAAGGCTGCTGGAACGGGCCCTGCAAATGATTCTGGCAGGGCTGGCGTGTGTAAATAGCTACACCAAAGGGAGTCTTCCTGGAGAAAATGCTCAGGAGATATTAGACTTCATGAACTTACAACAAAATTAATGGAAATGGGGATGTGGTCCAAGGAATGAAAGGACCTGGAGATTCCCCCTCCCTACTGACACCCACACCACCTCCCCCCTAAACCGGGAGTGGCCAATGTGCCTGAAGCCTGGGGGGCAGATCCTGTGGGGCCTTGGGGGTCACGTGATGGAGTCTGTGCTTTAGTCTAAGTGTGGTAGGAAGTCACTGAAGGGTTTGTGTATTTGCTGTTTGATTGATTTGTCTTCTAGGAGTGACACATGTGTTCTCACAGCCCTCAGAGGGAAGCCACCCTGCTAATACCCTTATCTCCAACTTCCAGTCTCCCGGACTGTAGACATAATTTTCAGTTTCTTCTAAGCCACCCAATTGGTGGGACTTTGTTATGCCAGCCATAGGAAACTAATACACTATACTTAAAAAGTAAAAATAAACAGATGAACTTAACTTTATTACACTTTATTTAATCCAAAGTATTATAATTTTAACATGTAATAAATATAAAACTATTGAGATATTTTACATTCTTTTTTTCATTCTAAGTCTTTGAAATCTGGTGTGTGTTTTGCACTTACAGCACATGTCCACTTGGACTCACCCCATTTCAAGTGCCCAGTAGTCACATGTGGGCCGTGGCTCCAGCCTTGGACAGTGATGAACTGAAGGGTCACCTGACAGAACTCTCAGTTGCAGGTTCTCACTTGGACGTGCATCTTGGGAGGATTCTCTCTCCATCATGCAAAGCTGTTCTGGTTCCAACTGGAATATAATATCTGCCTTAAAGTGTTAATCGCAGAGAATGGGGAAAGGCATGAGGGCTTGGAAAACATGCAGGAGACAAAATACCCCCAAATTTAGTATTAGCCACACACGATCTTTGAAATCTCTCAAGGACAGATAAGATACGGCTTCAGAAGGAACCCAGTGAAACTACGCCTTTACAACTTTAAAAATCAAAGTCTTTTACCCAAGTGTGATAAAGAATATCTCTTTCTCTATGTGGTAGGGTTTCAGACACTCTGGTCTCTGAATTTTAGACCCAAACTTTATGAGCTTGGGTCTTTGTGAGCTTCACGGCACTTTCGGAACCTCACAGCCTCTGACACCTGAGGAGATAAAAGCCCACCACAATCAACTGCATATGTATTTGGAACATTGCCTGAGCTACTGAGAGAAGGTTCTTCTGGTTCTCCAGCATCATGTCTCTATGTAGGTTTCTCTGAGAGGCATCCAGGAGCCACATCCATGGCTACATCCTTGAAGGCCACTGGTCCCTAAAATTGTAAGCACATTCTCCAGTCACCCATCACCAACACCTATGTCTCTAGGATGATGTACATGAGCCCTGAGAATAGAAGAGGGGCCCGAAACAAAATGAGGCCGGGTTTGGAGAACCCAAAGTGAAAATTTACTACATCATCCTCCTCTCCCTCCACACGGCCAACTCCCAGCACTGATTTTTTTTTTTTTTAACTGGGAACCACCACCTCCCCTACTGTCAGGAGATCCTCTGAGGTTGTTGAAGCCTTGGACCAAGTCATGGCCAAGCCCAGTTTGCAGCTTCACTTCCAATTACATGAGCTAACACAGCCCCCTTTCACCTGAAGTCAGCTTGTGTTGGGTTTTGTTATTTGCAACAAAATAGAAGTGCTAACCGACGCAGAAATTAGTCATCAGGACGACACCCTGAAATGTGCAGAGGCTTGAGTTTGGGGTCAGCAGCAACATCCCTGTCCCCGGCCGGAGAAAGGGAGGCCCTTGTCACGCAGCAGCAACCTTGCTAAGTTGTTGTTCGCTGTGTCTTGGGACTCAAATGCCATTGATTTCGTGTGGTCACTCAAATGAAGCTGCAATGAACCCCCTTGGAGTTCACCCAGCAATCCTCCTGAATCCCTAACAAGTCATCACGATATTTAAACATTTTCTTCTGAACATTTCAATGAAGTTTCTTCCAGTCATGGATTCCATTAGTTCATTGTTCATTTGCCCCACATCCTGTCTATACTTGATGTTGTCAGAATGTTTGTGCAGTGGGCACCTGATTTTCTTCTTCATTGCCCCATATTCTTTTTTTTTTTTTTGATAGTTTATTTTTTTTAATTTTTTTTTTTAATTTTTTGTTTATTGCAGTAACATTGGTTTATAACATTGTAAAAATTTCAGGTGTACATCATTGTACTTCTATTTCTGCATAGATTACATCATGTTCACCACCAAGGAGGGAGGAGGGGAGTTAAAGAGTACAGCTTTCAGACAGAGGTCAAACTAAAGTGACCATCAATTCTGTATAGAAGAAGTAAGGAACAGAGAAGGACTACTACAACACTGAGGAGAAAAAAAAAAAAAGTTAAAAAATGGCAGTAAGTACATACCTATCAATAGCTACTTTAAACGTCAATGGACTAAATGCTCCAATTAAAAGGCATAGGGTGGCTGACTGGATGAAAAAACAAGACCCATATATATGCTGCATACAAGAGACACACTTCAGACCTAAAGACACTCACAAACTGAAAGTGAAGGGATGGAAAAAGATACTCCACGCAAATGGCAATGAAAAGAAAGCTGCCCCATCTTCTTATTTCCCTTACCGACTGTTCTCAAATGTGTCATGATTCTTGGTTGTAAAGTATATATTTATTAAGGACTCAGTTGCTCATCACGGGTATATGGTAAAGGTTTGTTCTGTACTGTGTCAGTCTATACTGGAGCTTTTATTTCCTTCTTAAAAAGGACTGACAGAAAAACAAACCTTTTTGTTTTCATATTTAACATTGAAAGTATTCAAAAGAATTATTTATGACATCTGTGCAGAGTATGGAGAGTAACAATTAACAACAGGACTCTGTGTCTTTGTGTGTGTGTGTGTGTGTGTGAGGAAGATCAGCCATGTGCTAACATCTGCCAATCCTCTTCTTGTTTTGCTGAAGAAGACTGGCCCTGGGCTAAGATCTGTGCCCATCTTCCTCCACGTTATATGGGATGCCGCCACAGCATGTCTTGCCAAGCGGTGCATCAGTGTGTGCCCGGGATCCGAACCGGCGAACCCCGGGGCTGCCACAGCGGAGCATGTGCACTTAACTGCTTGAGCCACCGGGCCAGCCCTAGGCCTATCTGTCTTCACCCAGCTCACGGAAGAAGAGACCAAATACCCAAGGTCCTGTGTGCTCCACCCATTCCCTCTCCCTAGCCCGCCCGCCCGCAGAGGCAATGTGCAAAATATTCTCCTGCCCTTACTTTTGTAATTTGTAACCTTAGATGTCATTTTGAGTGTTTTTGAACTTCATAAAAGTGAAATTACACTGAATTTTCTGCTACTTGCTTCGTTCTGTCAACGTTACGTTTCCAGGATTCTCTCATGTAGATGTGCACGGCTGGATGTAGTTTTTGCATTTTCGTTTCCACATAGTCTCCCATTTATTAATTTACCACATTTTATTTCTCTGACATCGGTGGCTGGTGAATATTGGAGTGTTTTTGTTTTTGTTTTTTGCTATACAGACACTGCCACCATGGACGTTCCTCTTTACACACGTCTGCTGTTGCATGCACACAGATTTCTAGGGTGTGACAGCTTCAGCTTTTCTATTGGGCTGTCTCTTCCTCTTTGCTTCGTAGAGTCCTTTATATATCCTGGACACAATTCTCTGTCAACTCCATGTGTGCACTTCTCTTTTCCCAGTTTGTGGCTTGTCTTTTCACTTTCTTTATAGTGTCCTTTCATAAATACTGTAGATGTTACTTTTAATATAGTAGAATTTATCTCTTTTGCCTTTACATTAGCACTTTTTCTACCTAATTCAGATCACTTTCCCAAGGCCAAGTGTATGTATGAGGGAGACCAATCTTTCCAGAATCATTTATGTAAAGTGCTTCCTTTCCCAACATATCTGTACTGCCACCTCCACTCTCGAGTTCCTGTATGTGTGTGTGTAGGATAGTCCTAGATTTTCTATGAGTTCCCAGCGCAGCAATAGCACACTGTCTTGAAGAGTGCAGCCTGACAATACATCTCGATATCTAAGGGGGCAGTTGGCCTTGTAACTCTTCCTCAGGGCCCTTTGTTACACTATTTAATTTTGGAACTGGCTTGTCAGGTTAAAAAAAACTACTAGGATTTGACCTGGAAGCTCCTAATTCTGTAGATAATGCGAGGGGAACACATATTTTCATCCTATTGAGTCTTGCTGTTAATGAACATTGTATATCTCTCTCTCTCCATCTGTTATTTATCACCTGTCAGTTATTACTGAATGTCTTCCTGCCGGCTTTCATGTTTTTCTATACAAGGCCTTGCACATAAAAGTCCTTCTTTATTCCTAGATTGCTGTTACAAATATTAGCTTTTAAAAATTACGTTTGCTATTATAAAGCAATGCTGTCGAGTCTCATGTACAGACCTTAAGTCTGGCAACCTTGGGAAACTACAGTAGTGATTGTGATCATTTACCACATTCTTTTGCATTTTCTATATAGGTGATCATCTCAGATGTAAATTACAACATTGTTTCTTCATTTTTAGTTCTCAGCCCTTTTATTGTACTGTTTGTTCTTGCTGCGTGCTAAGCACCCCTCTATAACGTCCTCTCACCCAGGACATGCAGGAACCCCCCCGCTTAACCACTGGGAACTGCAGCTCCTTCTGAGACATTGGTATTTGGTTTCTGTCCCAGGAAGCAGAGGCCAGGCTGGTGACACCAGGAGATGGAGGGTGGGTCCCCCCACCAGTCATCACTTAGGTTGCCGCTTTCTCTTTCCCAGAGTCGTCTCTGTGGCCTTCCTGCTGGGAGTAAATCCAACCTTCCCAGAACATTTGAGGACACGAGGAAGACCCCGGTGCCCAGCTGGATTTCTGTGTCACAAAGAGAAATAATCCCTCGGGTTTGGGGACCCCTGTGTCTCTGTGTGGTGCTGACAGGCCCGAGCCCCAGTGATGAGGTGGGTGGGTCATCTTCTCAGGGGACAGGGGTCCCCATCAGCCTTGCTATTGAAAGTGTGCCCTACAGGCCAGTGAGATCAGCATCACCTGAGAGCTTGTTAGATGCAGACTCTCAGGTCCACCCCACACCTGCGGGGTCAGAATCTGCATCTTAACAGGATCTTCTGACTCTGAACAGGAGAAGGGGAGAGGCTGCTCCACGCCCACAATATGGGGTCTCAACCTGGCTGGGTATCCACAAACCTGGGCAGATGCTAAAGCAGCATTTCTAAGGTGTCACCTAGACATTCGCAATGTCTACAAAGTTCCACAGGTGATTCTGACACAGAGCAGGGGTGACATCCCTGTGACAAGAGTTCCTGGTGGGGCCCCCTGGGCTCTTCCTCTGAAAGGAATAGTCAAAGGAGATGAGAGAGAGGGAGGGTGACGCTGCACCCTGACCCAGAGCTGTGGGGTCAGCCTGGGACACGATGCGACAGACCTGTGTTTGTCCCAACAAAGGTGTGTGTGTGTGTGTGTGTGTGTGTGTGGTGGGGAATGACTGCTGAAGAAGGCAGAGGAGTCCGTAGTTCCCAGGAACAGAAACATAGATAGAAAGGAGAAAGAAAGAAGGGACAAGGCAGGCAGGAATGAGGGGAGGGAGGAGGAGGGTCCTGGGCAGAGACCCCACCCCCAGCCCACGTGGCCAGGTAAAGTGCTCCTGCCCAGGGTGGTGGCCCAGCACAGAGGGAGGAAGGACAGCAGAGCTAAAGCATCTGGACAGCAGTGCTTGTGAGCATTTCTGGAGCCCAAGCTCTTCTCACAGAGGGAGGGACAGAGAAGACAGCAGCCACCATGCAATCGCCCTCAGCCACTGCTCACAGAGGGTGTGTCCGCTGGCAGGGGCTCCTGCTGGCAGGTGAGAGGGGACCATTCCCTGAGGGTGGGCGGGAGGATGGGAGAACAGAGAGTGGCTGGGGTCTCCTGGGAGGATGGGGCTCTGAGAGAGGACAGAGGACTTCTTTTTGGACCTGAGGGGAGACAACATGGGAGCAGAGTAGGATGGGGGGAGAAGGGCTCAGCAACTGGAAAATTTCAAGATCTAGAAGTGGTGAGGGGCAGGAACATCTCAATTGTTGTACCCTTCCAAGTTAGTTATCACTGAGCAATCATTTTTGAAAATGGAGGATGATAATTTATTTGAGGATGACACCAGAACAAAACTGAACTAAAGACACTAAACATTGTCTTTACCCATCACACTTTAGAAATTGACAAATAAACAGCAGGACATGGAGGGCCCTGGGAGCACTCATTCACTCATCCACAGGTGTTTGCAGCCTGTTCCAGGCACTGGGGGTACAACTAGATCACACAAGTCCCTGCCCTCAGGAGCTCACATTCCATTGGGAGGAGGACAGACAAGCAAAGAGATCTAGAATGTGATGTCAGGGACTGACAAATGCCATGAAGGGAACAGAGCAGGGAAAGGTAAGACAGTGCAGACAGGATCTTTAGAGAGGGTGGTCAGGGAAGGCATCTCCCAAGGACGCCCCAGAGAGTGAGTGGAGCTCTGAGGGCAGTGAGGGAGTGAGCCGGTCAAACACCTGGGAAGAGTGTTGGGAACAGAGGAAATAACAGGTTCAGCAGGGCTGAAGTAATGGTGGTCGTGCTGCTGACCTTGACCAGTAGACACAGACACAAACACACACACACACACAAACACACACACACTGCAAGTCTAAGAGATGAAGAGACCTGCTCAGGACCCAGGGCCTCATCTTTCCTTCCCAATACATAGCTTGTCAAAGGAAATAATCAATAACCAATCTATAGATTAGAGAAATGTTAGAGGAGGTAGTGTGAGGACTAACCCAAAGGTGTTCTCTTCCTCAGGGAAGAAAGCACTCCAGGGAAGCGTGGGGCAGAGCGTGGTTATACACCACTTCAGAACAAAGATCATATATCCAGTATGACAGGAATACAATGTTTTTAAAGTCACAAGCAGATGCTCAGCACGTACACAGCAGGTCAACTTGTCCTTGGTGCTCTTGGAAGAAAGCTTATGGTCCAGAAGTACTGGGGCTGGAGTCAGGAAAGGGGACACTCACCCTGTCTTTAAAGATGCATTCTTTGCTTTGGGGAATGTTTGAAGTAGAGGTACAGTGTGCAGGCAGAGGGCCACAGTCAGGCTGCTCTGGGAAAAACAAGTTTTACTCTGAACCAGATTTAACCCAGAATGGCTTCCCCATAGACCTCAATCTGTGACAACTTCTCATTATTCTTATTATTTTCAACAAGGTCCAAACATTGATTGATCTCTTTCTCTTCCCTCCTAGTCTTGCTCTTAACCATTTGGAACCCGCCCACCACTGCCCAAATCACTGTCAAAGCAGTGCCGCCCAATGCTGTTGTTGGGGAGGATGTTCTATTCCTTGTCTCCGGCCTGAATCAGAATCTTTATAGCTATATCTGGTGCAAAGGGAGCGGAATACGCCGCAAAGATATAATTCTATCATATGGAGTAGATAGAGCAGAAATTACCCCAGGGCATAGATATGATGGTCGAGAGAAACTATACCCCAATGGATCCCTGCTGCTCCAGAACGTCACCCAGGAGGACACAGGATGCTACACCATAGAAGCCTTGCAGAGAAATATGAGAATTGATACAGGAACTGCACTGCTCTGTGTACACCGTGAGTGATTCCTCTCTGACCTCTGGGTGTTGGGTGGGGTGAATTCTCCTTCACACACACAGTACTGACAGGCCTGGACTGTGCCTACATCCCCCTCTGCATTCCATCCGTTGTTGGGATTTGAGCATTTGGTTCAGGACACACACAGTGGAGACAAACTTTAAAAGATTGGGTTTCTTTTCCTGGAATCCAGACCCTGCAGACATTCCCTGCAGAGAGAAGGACCAGATGTTGGGAGTAACTCAGCAGAAGGAGATCAGTCTCAGTCCAGGCCATTGGGACAAGCCCTGGGAACATGGTCCTGAGAAAGACCCTGCAGTGCTCCATCAGGGCCTGGCTGAGGGGCCGCCTGGGATATTAACAGAGAACCTCAGCTCAGGAAGCCCCTCCCAGGGCTGCTGACTCCAGTGACCCTGGGGAGCCTGTGCCAAGGTTGGGTTTTGGCCTGGTGGGCAGGGCTGAGTGGGAGCAAGGATTTCCTGGCTTCCTGAGTCCCCAGGCTTCTGAGCTGGTCACGAGCCAGGGCTCATCCCCAGGAGCTGCATCTGGGCAGGGGTGGAACTTGATCCTTCACGTGAGACTCAGCATGGAGAACACAGAGGTACACGGTCCCCAGGCCATTAACTGACTGCTCTGAGAGACTTAGGAGAATCCACAGGAAGGTCAGTGTCCCCAGGGGAAGCATAGAGGAGAGAAGATGCTGCTGGCAGCTTCTCATCCGCCAGGGATCATCCCTGGGGGCATGCTCTCTTGGAATCAAACAAGAACAGATACCATTCATATGGGCAGCTCCTTTCTGGCAAGATATAAGTCAGGTACCACGAATATTTAAAGGTTATTCACTGACAATCTGGCAGGATAGTATATTTATCCTATGTCATTGAGGAGAAATGAGGCAAAGGGAGATACAGTCACTGAACCAGGTTCCACAGACCATGAGCGGCAGACAGGAGGACTGTCTGTAGCCACAGCCCCATCCTCTCCTCCACCAGGGGCCTTATCAGGTGTCTGTGGACCCCTAGACCAAATTGTCAGTCCAGATCCTTTCTTCTTACGTGTCTCCAGCTCAGAAAGAGAGATCCTGGTCTGGGGAGTGAGAGCAAATGGAGAATTCATCACCATATACTCTAGAACTAAATTACCTGCATCAACAATCAGAGTCAGTGCAGGGAATGTCCAGGCCGCCCCCTCAGGTGGATGATCAACCTCCCTGCACTGGACTTGACATCATTCATTTGTTTTCTGATGTGTTGGGGTCACTCCCACTGTAATAGAAAGGAAAGACTTTGCCAACTCACTCCCTACTCTACCCCTGCAGCCAGCAGTGGGCCCGCATGTAACAAACTCTCAATTGCTTGTGATGGAGGAAGGAATGAATGGTGAATGAATGGATGAATGAATGATCCAAAATCTCTTCAGAGACTGGATGCAGCTTCCTTGGCCTTCTGGCCGTACAGGACAGGTTCTCTGCCCCTCCAGGGGCTCAGGCCCATAGCAGGTATTTTAGTGCTCTCTAGAGAAACATTCCTTCCCACAATTCATCTGAGGCCCTGAAATATTAGTCAAAATTCTCCCATATGGAAGAATTTTTAACTTCTCCTCAAATATCAGTCTCATAACCACCAAACACAGATGGTCCACAAGGGCCAGATTTGCAACCAGTCAGGCTGCCCCCTTTCCATCAGTCACCTCTTCTGCATTTGCATATGTCCACACCTGCCCTCAGCAGAGACACAAGAGACGTTAAAGACCAAGGGAGAGATTAGCTTCTGCTGCCAAAGCCAGGCAGCTCCTGCCTGTCCCCTCACTCTGTTCTGGATCATTCCTTGGACACCCTCTATCATTTATTGGGTCACTGGCCCATGTCAGTCACACTCACGCGGGAGGATCTAATCCACATATTTGCCCTGAGGCCTGAACACTCACCTGACTGCTCTGTTTGCTCCTGGTCCTCATGTCCCAGAATCACCATTACCCATCTCTAGGAGAACCTGCAACATGGTGCCTCAGAGAAAACACACCTCTCTGGGTGATGGAGGTGAGTGCAGTGGGCAGGAATCACCCCTGAGTGGCCAGGCAGTCAGCTGGACAGTGAAGAACCAGCAGAGGCATGGAGGGCAGTGTGGGAGAGTGATGGTAACACTGATCTCCAGCCTGTGTCTTTTTAAGACTTTAGCCTGCTAACATATTGACACTTGATAAAGTCTGTGCTTTCTCTCAGATGCAAAGCAGATGGCCTTATGTTCTCCGAACACTCAGATCCTCATGAATTTCTCTTCAGTTACACAAACCAGCCTTATTCTTTCAAGGACTCAGGTTGGCTGAGAGGTGAGGGATGCCAACTGTGAATGAATATTCCTGGCAGGAAACAGGCACCACACAGGGCAATGTTGTCTCTGTTCCCTGCACAGTGGAGTTACCCACACCTGTCATCACAAGCAACAGCTCCAGCCTCGTGGAGCATAAGGACCCTGTATTTGAATGTGAACCTGAGATTCAGGACACCACATTATGTGGTCCATCAACAGTCAGAGCCTGGAACTAATAGGTCATAAGGTATTCTGTGTACAATTTGTTGAATAATCGCCATACTATTTCCCATGGTGGACTGCACCATTTTAACTCCCTGCCAACAACGCACAAGTGTTCCAATTTCTGCCTATTTTCTCCAGCATTTGTTGTTTTCCGTTTTTTTGAACATAGTCATTCTAATAGATATCAGGGGGTATTTGATTATAGTTTTGATTTGCATTTCCCTAATGATTAGTGATGTTGAGCCTTTCTCAAATACTGATTGGTCCTTTGTAGCTCTTCTTTGGAGAAATGTCCTTTCGAGTGCTTTGCCCATTTTTCAATGATGTTATTTGTTTTTGTTCCTGTTGAGTTTAGGAGTTCTTTGTATATCCTCGATATTAACCCCTTATTGACATATAATTTACAAATAATTTTCTCCCATTCCATAGGTCACATTTCACTCCACTGATTGTGTTCTTCAATGAACTGAAATTATTTGGTTTGTCAAAGTCCAATTTATCTATTTTGTCTTTTTTTTTGCCTGTGTTCTTACTGTCATATTAAAGAAATCACTGCCAAATCCAATGTCATTAAGCCTTCTCCCTACATTTTCTTCAAAGAGTTATAGACTCTTAGGTCTTACCTCAAGATTTGATCCATTTTGAGTTAATTTTTGTATATGGTGGAAGGCAATGGTCTAACTTCATTCTTCTGCTTGTGGATATCCAGTTTCCCAACACCATTTGTTGAAAAGACTGTTCTTTCTCTGTTGAATGGTCTTGGCTCCCTTCTCAAAATCATCTGATAATATAATCGAGGCTTTATTTCTGGATCTCTATTGTATTCCATGATCTAGATCTGTCTTTCAGTCAGTGCCACATGATTTTAATTCTTCAGCTCTGCTGTAAGTTTTGAAATCAGAAAATGTGAGTCCTCCAATTTCGTTCTTCTTTTTAAAGACTGTTTTAACAATCTGGGGTCCCTTGAATTTTAAGCTGGATTTTTCTATTTCTGTAACAATTTCTTTGGGATTTTCATAAGGATTATATGGAATATGTAGATCATTTGGGGTATACTGGCATCTTAACAATATTCATTCTTACAATCTATGAACATGGATGTCCTTCCATTATTTGTGTCTTTACAATCTCTTTCAGAGTGTTTGGTAGTTTTCAGTGCACACATCTTTCACCTCCTTGGCTAAGTTTATTCCTAAGTATTTTCAACTGCTGATGTTATTGTAAATGGAATTGTTTTCTTAATTTATTTGGATTGTTCATTTTTATTCTATAAAAATGTAAGTGATTTTGAGTGTTGATTTTGTCTTCTGAAACTTTGATGAATTTCTTTATTAGTTATAACAGTTTTTTTGTTTGTGGGTGGAATCATTAGTGTTCTCTACATATAAGATTATGTCTTCTGCTAAAAGAGATACTTTTTCTTCTTTCTTTCCAATGTGGATGTCTTTTATTTCTTCTTCTTGCCTCGTTGTTCTGGCTAAGAACTGTCTACTGTGTTGACTAGAAGTGGTGGAAGCAGCATCTTTGTCTTGTTCATGATCACAGAGTCAAGTTTTCAGTGTTTCACCATTGAGTATGATGTTAGCTGTGAGCTTTTCATTTATGACCTTTGTCATATTGAGTAGTTTCCTCCTATTCCTAACACTGCCTGTCTTTTGATAAAACTGTAACCACATCTCTCTAGAGATTTCCTTCACTGTGATATTCAATCTACAGACCTGGAAATAAAAGTCCAGTTCAGAGTGAAAAATTCTTTAGATGAGAAGCTCTTCAGGTCCTAAGGTGGTGAGGATTGGGTGGGGCCATCCCCAATACATAATCAATTATTTCACAAGAAGTCAATGCCTTCCCACTTTCTGTAGTATTCCCTTGGCCCCAGAGATGGACAGAGCTGGCAAGCCTGCCTTCCCCAACACACACTGAAGAGCATCTAGGGAATGTGGCCTGTTCTTTTCTGAAGTCAAAGAAAGTTCTAGGAAAAAATCAATGAAAGTCCATGAGAGAGAAATTCCACTTGATCATGAGGTTGTAGGATATGCAGAGTGAGAAGAGGACTCTGGTGCTGATACTACAGAGATGTCCAGGACGACAGTTCCGGAGTCAACCTAGGGATAGCCGGAGATCAAAAGGGGTGGTGCAGCCCTCTCCTTACCAGATGGTCACCTGAACAAAGATGCTCATCCTTCTGCAGGGTTCAGAGCCATCCTCTGGGTTACCTTTACAGAGTGGCTATGATCTCTGAGGAAGGAGCATGGCCCCAGGCACCAGGCCGACTCTCAATCAGTCACCTCCTCTGTTTCTCCACAGCGCTGGTCTCAAAGCCCCCCATCAGAGTCCGCAGAAGACGTAGGGACCCCAGTGACAGAACATAAGGACCTTGTGGTCCTGACCTTCCTCACAAGTGACCCTGGCATCTCCTTCCAGTGATTCTTCAATGACCAGAGTCTGCAGCTCACAGAGATATTGAAGCTGTCCCAGGAAAACAGCACCCTCGCCAAAGACCCCATCAGGATGGAGGATGTTGGGGCTTAACAGCGTGAGGCCTCCAACGTGGTCAGTTCCAGCAAAAGTGACCTCCGCAGGCTCAACGTGAAATATGAGTCTGGCCCTCTGGCCCTCTTACCCTCCTCTGTGTTATTCAACTCTGAATAGATTTTTTTTCTTATCTGTAAAATGATGATCTGATGTACTTTTCAAGTAGAGTTGTGATAGTCAATGCTGAAGGTGGAAATTCCTTAGAAGACTTGCATTGAGTCAATAAATGCTCAGCAATGTGAACTGACATTGTCATTATTGTTGGCGTAAGGTCACATTCCACTCCAGTCCCCAGCTCCTGTTGGTCTCAGTTGCACCATCTCCCCAGTGGAAGGACGGGCAGTGGTTGTACAATGAGGGGTGGGAGCCCATGATAAGCTCTTAGGAATCTCAGTTCTATCCCTCCTCTGGGGGAGGTGTGGATGGCACCAGAACTGTGGCACAACAACAGGAATAGACAGGAGGTCATCCACGCGGGTATCAACACTGATCTTTCTCTCCCTCTCTGATTCCTCCCAAGGAATTCCTAAAGTCTTCTTGAGCATTCTTATTTCCATGGCAATATAGTTATTTGCGTAGGTTTAGTAAGACTCTATCCTCCTTGTTACTAGGATATAATTGGAAACATTGGTGGTACAACCACGGCTTTGACTCGATTGTCCTAGTTTAGAATGACGCCCATGGGCTCAGACATGACCCACACTTTA
Organism: Ceratotherium simum simum; assembly: GCF_057802395.1. Lineage (NCBI taxonomy): Eukaryota > Metazoa > Chordata > Mammalia > Perissodactyla > Rhinocerotidae > Ceratotherium > Ceratotherium simum. Next base: position 20,105,432 of record NC_141932.1, on the reverse strand, counting down.
AGGAGCTAAGGTTGACTTGATGGTTATTTTGGGGATCCGGAGAAGAGAGGGCCTCACTCAAATCTCTACAGACTGCAGGTGAGTCCTGATGTCTAGGCTTCCTGACGTCAAGAGGCTGTTAAAAGTCCCATCTGAGCTTCATTAGGAAAACCTGCATCAGAGGAGAAACTGTGGTGAATGTGCAATCCTGCTGCACTTGTGTAAGTAATGAGGCCAAATCAAGTGAGAGCAACCTTGTTTTAAGATCAAGAACACTCTTCCTTGGAGATGATCTTTGTTCAAATGGAAAGTGACTCTTGGAGAAATGTTGTGTTTCCATGGAAAATTCCAGCAAGCAGAGCCTTCTGGTGCTCAGATTCTGGCCTCATTCACTGTCTCTTTGTTATTTTGCACATTTTATAAATGGCAGGGAACTGACGGAGATGCAGACTGGGTCTTGGCTAGAGATGGAGTTGAGTTTCCCTCCCGCTGTGCAGAAACTAGTTTTATCATGACCTAGAGGCCTCATATTCCCCAAAGACTCATTAAACTTTAGACAGTTCTTCACGACTGCAGGCCCCTGGCCTCCATTGTCTTAGAGCAATACTTTTTGAAATGTAATTGAAATCTATAATTGCAGATTCTTTCTCTGCCCGTTTGAAATGTATACAAGCCTTCTTAAACTTTTCTTGCCTGTTTTAGGGTCCAGGGAATGTCTTTCCCAAGGGCCCGGGCCCATCTCTTTGAATGTAATCCTCCTGGAAAATCCTTCCCCCACGTCTCAGTCTCTGAGGGAGGGCAAGAGCCTAACTTGGTGAGTCCCTTTACAACCAAGTTGTAAAAGTACCTCCTGTCAGGATTTTATCAGAAAGTTTTACTTCACATTTGAGTAAGGCTGTTAAGCAAACACAAGTGCCTGCAATGCCCTCTACCTGCTATTAAAATCTATGAGCCTTTCGTTTCAGGGTTTGAGTTTGGTCTCTCTCCACTATTGCAGTGGTCTTGAATAAAGTCTGGTGCAGTTTTCACTTGGACATTACCACCTGAAATTAGCTGATTCTGGCATCTTGCACACAGTGTCAATCCTCACCACATTTTCAAATCCTCTAATTTCTTTCCTTATCTGGCTACAATCCTCCAAATGAATATTTCCAATTTTTCTCCCTCCCTTCTGACTTGAAATCCACAGGAGGAGATGACCTGACTGCCCAGAACCTTCTCGGGTCCCAGGTTGCCTCCTACCTGGCCTTTGACCCCAGAATGTGAGAAGCCATGTAAGCTGAAGTCCAACATCTTCACAGAGACATGGAAGGTGCCCCCACAGAGGCCCTGACCCCAACAGTGTTCTCATTCCACACACATTTTCACCTCACCTTCAGGGAACAAGATCACAGATTTTTAAACTATTCTGTCGTAAAACCCAACCACTCCAGTGCACAAGCACGTCCCCACCATGTCAGCCACCCACATGCCCGCACAGGACCACCCTGTCCAGAGCTCTCTCTAGCCTCGGGCTCAGGCCAGGCATCTTTGTCCTCATTTCTTGGCTTTCTTTGTTGTTTTCACAATCTCCACGTGCCAATTTTAAGGAGAGTCCATAAATGGAACCTGGGAAATGGTAAATAGAATCTGTCCTCTGGTTCTCTGTCATTTTGCTCCTTTTGGTCTCTGGGTTATTTGGCTGAATCCTTGGAGACCTGGCAGTGAGGTGGAGTGTGGGTAAGCAGAGGTGGGCATTGAAGGGGGGCAGAGAGGGATGGGGAACACCCGGAGTCTGGATGAGGAATAGTAAATCCTGGGTGGGGTTTCAGGGTGTCAGGCATGATTTGGGATCTAGTGGGGACACGTGGGAGGGCTCTTTTTGGGAGGACCCCAGGCTGGGGCTGAGAATTCTGAGTGAGCAGCTGACACCCTGTTGAGGGAGGAGCAACTGGAGCTGGTGCGGTGAAGATGGGGCGCCATCCTTCCAGACTTGGATGACGTGAGGGGTGAGACATATGACTGGGGAAAAGGAAAGAATCTGGAAGACTAAGATTAGTGCTCTGACACTGGGGACTCAGGGGAGCACCAGATGTATAGGCTGAAGGGGACATGGGACAGGGACAAAAGGGAGAGTGAAATGAGCATCCCTTGGGGGCTAAGAGTCTGGAGAGCCATGAAGGCTTGGAGGACAGAGGACACCATGAACACAGAAGACCTGAGCTGAGGGCATGTGGGGAATCAAGTCAAGAAAGGAATTTGAGCGTGAGATATTCAGACTAGAAAAGGGATCTGGGATGGTGCCTGGCAGAATGTGGGGAATGCAGGCTAGGTGTGGCAGTGAGGACCAAATTGAGGACCAGAGTTTTCCAGTCTCCAGCTCTGACCAGTTGAGACATGTGCAGGTTTCTCTCAAAGCCTGGAGCACTGTAGAAAAGCCAGATCTCACCCTTGTACCCTCAGACCTACTTCAGCTGAGTCAGCAAGTGAATCATGTCCCCAAGGAATTTGTGTGTGAGTGAGGAAGCCTGAATAGGAGCCTGGGGACAGGCAGGGGAGGGCAAATGTAGTGGTGGGGATTGGGGGCAGAATGAAGTTGGAGGGTGTGGAGCCTTTTCCTCCTTTGTTGACTAGTCAGAGTGAACTGCCCATGAGTGCACAGGTGAGAGCTGTGTGACAGGTGTCAGAGAGGAGTGGTAGGTGCTATGACAGTCTGGGCACCTGTCCTCCTCTTATCTAGGATGTACCACTTCCATTTGTAATGCTTCTCCTCTCCCCACCTGACCTTACTTTGGTGGGTGTGATAGAACCCAGGTCATGATGAGGAGTTCTGGTTCCCTTGCCACGTTCTGTCCCATGTTTAGAAACTCTGTCTGTCCTGTGACCCAGGAGCAGGTCAGGAGCTGTTTTTCTATTGCTGCAGAAGGCATGGCCTTGCTCAGAACCCTAAGTGTCTGCATGGAACTCTCTCATTAAGTCCTGCCAGAGGCTCCGCAAAGCACCTTTCATCCTTCTTACATGAGTCAGATGGAGGTACAGGTGCAGGAGCTTGTCCTTTCCTCTGGAGGGTGTGTCCAGCATGCCCCAGACTATTGGAGCCCTAACATCTTCACAGTGGTACCAGTTCCCTGAATGGTCCCAGATGTGGATGGCCCTACAGCCCATGGAACTCTCATACTTTGCTACATGTGTTGATTACTAGAGCTGATCTAATCACTGATGTCATTGTCAACACTGATGTCATTGTCTTTGATTATCAATATCAGCAGGCATCCACTTCTACCCTTTGGAGCACATGTGTCTTACTAAGGCTTTCAGAATTCTTGCTATTTGTTTTCATCATTACCAGGAAAGCTTCTAGTCCTCACCATTCAGCACAATAGTAGCTGTAGGTCTGTAGGTTTTCTATGATTTGAGTTTGGCAAAGAATTGACTTGGAGGATGAAAATATCCATTTGTTTTGCTAGGCAGGGCCGGCTTCATGGTCTGGTAATCTGTGCAGTCACTTAGAAGGGCCTGTGGTAGGGTAAGTGTTCTTTATGGCATCTTGAAATTTTTCATGATTTTTGAACAAAGATACCTAATTTTCACTTTACATTGAGTCCTGCAATTTATGTAGCTGGGCTGCCCCTGGGAGTGAATATGGTGTGATGGGCTCCCTTTGGGAAAAAAAGTTTAATCCTATTGGGAGGTGCAGTTTGAAATTTGGCCACCAGGTGGCATACTGCTACAGGGTAACCTGGCGGGTTGTGAAGAGAGATGTGGAGGAGTTTGGCTTTTCTACTCTATTCTTGTCATTCTAAGTCCATAACTGCGCCCCACACAAAACCTCTGTAGCTCACAGAGGGAAGGTTCTCCGGACCTGATATACTTCAGAGATTCAAATTTTCTACTCCACTATCCAAGAGGGACAAAAGAAATCACAGCTGATTGGCTCACATGCGATAGCAAAAAATAGACGATTAAGTCCACAGTGAATCTTGGTCATAGGAAAACACTGGAGAGATGGGGATGTGAAGGGGGTGTGTGATGGTGATGGGGAAGAAAGGAGCTGAGTCCTCATCTTCCAAGAGGGAAGAGTTTACATAATGCCTGAAAGTGAAAATCAGTCAGTAGCCTCAGAGCATGTTATTCAGAGATGACTCTGGTTCTGTCCAGAGGAGCTGCTGCTGTGTGGGGCAGATCTCCTCCGTGTGGCCCAGACAGGAGAAGCCAGGGCCTTCCTGTGATCAGTCTGAACAGGACACAGAGACACAGGGCTCAGCATGGCCAAGTCCACCATTGTCACAAATAGCAGACAGAGAACATCGAACATGAGGGAGCCTGGACTGGTTTTTCTCGCAGTGTGAATATCAGGAATAGAATAATAATTTCATTTTTCTGGCTGCAGTAGGCTGTACAACAAGTTAAATCTCTTTGGGGTTGTAGGTCATTCACTACAAAACAATATGCCCCCTCTGAAGAAGTCTTACACACCTGATTAAGATTCTTCCAAGAATCTGAAAACTATTCAGTCTTTTTCTTAGAACATATAATGGGGACTGATTTGTTCGCTGTTTGTTTTATTGACATCGGGAGCATAGAATTGAAAAATTGTTGTCCTTGGTTCATGACCCAGAATCATCACCAGTCCATAAATGGCATGCTTTCCTTTTTTAAGAGAACCATTACTTATTTAACTTAATTTTATTTTTACTTATATATTTGGAATCAAGTTCTAATTACAGCTTCCTGAATTTCTCCAAGGGCAGGACTGGAGGTCTGGATCACTAAGGAAGCTCTCTCTACTTCCTGGATGGAAAAGCTGAGAAATAAAGACCCTGTGCTGCTGCCACAGCCCCTCTGCAGTCTCTGCGTAGAGACAAGCCTGGGCCCCACTGGCTCCACAGCCCTGAGTTCTGGGAGAAACTCCACCTGCACCTCACGAGGAGCGCTTCCCTCTTCCACAGCATGAGCCTGCTGTCAGAGATCCCGGGAGCTGCTGTCTTCAGCTTCTGAAGCTTTCATGTGTTTTTGGAGGTGGTTGGAGGACAATGAGTTAGGTCAATCTGGGGTGTCTGTCTGGGACGTATGGGGACCTCCAACATAACATGTCCACGACCAAGACCTTTTTTCCGCCACCTCCCAACCTGATCCTCCCAGAGTCTTCCTCTTCTCAATCAAGGTCAACTCCATCTTTCCAGGGGCTCAGGAGGGAAATCTTGGTGTTATCCTTGAGGCCTCTGTGCTCTCACACTAATCTCTAATCCACATGCAAACCCTGCCACCCATCTGCAAGATATATGTAGAATCCAATGACTCAGGTCCAAGCCACCACCACTCCTACGTGGGTTATTGTAATAGTCTCCTAACTGGTCTTCCTACTGCCTCCTTGTCCGCCTTCCCTTATAGCTGTCTCCTCAGATTAGGATCTCTCAATCCTCAGAGGTGAATTCTTTTAAAGCACAAATCAGGTCATCTTTTCTCTGCTCAAAGCCCTCTCATTGCTCACATTTCTTTCATTTTTTTAAAAAATTTTTCATTTATTGCAGTAACATTGGTTTATAACATTGTATGTATTTCAGGTGTACATCATTATACTTCTATTTCTGCATAGATTACATCATGTTCACCACCCAAATACTAATTACAACCCATCACCACACACATGTGCCTAATTATCCCTTTCGCCCTCCTCCCTTCCCCCTTCCCCTCTGGTAACCATCAATACAATCTCTGTCTCTTTGTGTTCATTTGTTGCTGTTATTATCTACTACTTAATGAGTGAGATCATATGGTATTTGACCTTCTCCCTCTGACTTATTTCACTCAGCGTAATACCCTCAATGTCCATCCACGTTGTCACAAATGGCTGGATTTCATCGTTTCTTATGGCTGAGTAGTATTCCATTGTGTATGTATACCACATCTTCTTTATCGATTCGTCCCTTGATGGGCACTTAGGTGGCTTCCAAGTCTTGGCTATTGTGAATAACGCTGCAATGAACACAGGGGTGCATGTATTTTTACTCATTTTCAAGTTGAAAACATTACGTGTTTTCAAGTTTTTTTGATAAATACCCAGCAGTGGAATAGCTGGATCGTATGGTAGTTCTATCCTTAATTTTTTGAGGAATCTCCATACTGTTTTCCACAGTGGCTGCACAAGTTTGCACTCCCACCAGCAGTGTATGAGACTTCCCTTCTCTCCACATCATCTCCAACACTTGTTTCCTGTCATCTTAATTAGAGCCATTCTGATGGGCGTGACGTGATATCTCATTGTAGTTTTGATTTGCATTTCCCTGATAGTTCATGATGTTGAACACCTTTTCATGGGCCTGTTTGCCATCTGTATATCTTCTTTGGAGAAATGTCTGTTCAGGTCTTTTGCCCATTTTTTAATTGGATTGTTAGTTTTTTTTGTTGTTGAGATGCATGGGTTATTTATATATTTTGGAGATTAACCCCTTATCAGATGTATGGTTTGCAAATATCTTCTCCCAATTGTTAGGTTGTCTTTTTGTTTTGTTGATGGGTTCCTTTGCTGCGCAGAAGGCTTTTAGTTTGATGTAGTCCCATTTGTTTATTTTTTCTGTTGTTTCTCTTGCCCTGTCAGACATGGTGCTTGAAAATATGTTGCTAAGACCGATGTCGAAGAGGATACTGCCTATATTTTCTTCTAGAAATTTCATAGTTTCAGGTCTGACATTCAAGTCTTGAATCTGATTTGAGTTAATTTTTGTGTATGGTATAAGATAATGGTCTACTTTCATTTTTTTGCATGTGGCTGTCCAGTTTTCCCAGCACAATTTGTTGATTTCTGTTCTCCATTGTATGTTCTTGGCTCCTTTGTCAAAGATTAGCTGTCCATAGATGTGTGGGTTTATTTCTGGGCTTTCGTTTCTATTCCATTGATCTGTGTGTCTGTTTTTGTGCCAGTACCATGCTGTTCTGGTTACTATAGCTTTGTAGTATATTTTGAAATCAGAGAGTGTGATACCTCCAGCTTTGTTATTTTTTCTTAGGATTCCTTTAGTTATTCTGGGTCTTTCGTTGTTCCATATACATTGAAGGATTCTTTGTTCTATTTCTGTGAAAAATGTTGTTGGAACTTTGATAGGGATTGCATTGAATCTATAGATTACTTTAGGATGTATGGACATTTTAACTGTGTTAATTCTTCCAACCCAAGAGCATGGAATATCTTTCCATTTCTTTGTGTCTTCTTCAATTTGTTTCAGCAATGTTTTATAGTTTTCAGTGTACTCTTTGGTTAAGTTTATTCCAAGGTATTTTATTCTTTTTGTTGCAATTGTAAATGGGTTGTATTCTTAATTTCTTTTTCTGCTACTTCGTTGTTAGTATACAGAAATGTAACTAATTTTTGTATGTTGCTTTTGTATCCTGCAAATTTACCGTATTTGTTTATTACTTCTAAAAGTTTTCTGGTTGATTCTTTAGGGTTTTCTATATATAAAATCATGTCATCTGGAAATAGTGAGAGTTTAACTTCTTCCTTTCCAATTTGGATCCATTTTATTTCTTTTTCTTGCCTGATTGCTCTGGCTAGGACTTCCAGTACTATGTTAAATAGGAGTGGTGACAGTGGGCATCCTTGTCTGGTTCCTGTTCTTTGAGGGATAGCTTTCTGTTTCTCACTATTAAGGATGATATTAGCTGTGGGTTTGTCATATATGGCCTTTATTATGTTGAGGTACTTTCCTTCTATACCCATTTTATTCAGAGTTTTTATCATAAATGGATGCTGTATCTTATCAAATGCTTTCTCTGCATCTATTGAGATGATCATGTGATTTTTATTCCTCATTTTATTAATGTGGTGTATCACGTTGATTGATTTGTGAATGTTGAACCATCCCTGCATCCCTGCAATAAATCCCACCTGATCATGATGTATAATCCTTTTAATATATTGTTGTATGCTATTTGCTAGTGTTTTGTTGAGGATTTTTGCATCGATGTTCATCAGTGATATTGGCCTGTAATTTTCTTTTTTTATGTTGTCCTTGTCTGGTTTGGGTATCAGGGTAATATCAACTTCGGAGAATGAATTAGGGAGCTTCCCCCACTCTTCGATTTTTTGGAAGAGTTTGAGAAGGAAAGGTATTAAGTCTTCTTTGAATGTTTGGTAGAATTCACCAGGGAAGCCATCTGGTCCTGGACTTTTATTTTGGGGGAGATTTTTGATTACCACTTCAATCTCCTTACTGGTGATTGGTCTATTCAAATTCTCTATTTCTTCTTGATCCAGTTTTGGAAGGTTGTATGATTCTAAGGATTTATCCATTTCTTCCAGATTGTTGAATTTGTTGGCATATAGCTTTTCATAGTATTCTCTTATAATCTTTTGTATTTCTGAGGTGTCTGTTGTAATTTCACCTCTTTCATTTTTGATTTTACTTATTTGAGCCTTCTTTCTTTTTTTCTTGGTGAGTGTAGCTACAGGTTTGTCAATTTTGTTTATCTTTTCAAAGAACCAGATCTTGGTTTTATTAATTTTTTCTATCATTTTTTGGGTCTCTAATTCATTTATTTCTGCTCTGATTGTTATTATTTCCCTTCTTCTACTGATTGTGGGCTTTGTTTGTTCTTCTTTTTCCAGTTCCTTTAGGTGCATTGTTAGATTGTTTATTTGAGATTTTTCTTGTTTGTTGATATAGGCCTGTATTGCTATAAACTTCCCTCTTAGAACCGCTTTTGCTGTATCCCATAAATTCTGGCATGTCGTATTCTCATTTTCATTTGTCTCCAGGTATTTTTTGATTTCTCCTTTGATTTCCTCATTGACCCAATAGTTGTTCAGTAGCATTTTGTTTAATCTCCACATATTTGTGGCTTTTCTGATTTTCTTCCTTTAGTTGATTTCTAGTTTAATACCATTGTGGTCAGAAAGGATGCTTGGTATTATGTCAATCTTCTTGACTTGTTTTGTGGCCTAATATGTGATCAATCCTGGAGAATGTTCCATGTGCATTTGAAAAGAACGTGTATTCTTTGGTTTTTGGATGGAATGTTCTGTATATATCTACTAGGTCCATCTGTTCTAGTGTGTCATTGAAGGCCAATGTTTCTTTATTGATCTTCTGTTTGGATGATCCATCCTTTGGTGTAAGTGGAGTGTTAAAGTCCCCTCCTATTATTGTGTTACTGTCTATTTCTGTTTTTATGTCTGTTAATAATTGCTTTATATATTTAGGTGCTCCTATGTTGGGTGCGTAGATATTTACAAGTGTTATATCCTTTTGTTGGATTGTTCCCTTGATCATTATGTAATGCCTTCTTTGTCTCTTTTTACAGTTTTTGTTTTAAAGTCTATTTTGTCTGATATGAGTACTGCTACCCCAGCTTTCTTTTCATTGCCATTTGCGTGGAGTATCTTTTTCCATCCCTTCACTTTCAGTTTGTGAGTGTCTTTACATCAGAAGTGTGTCTCTTGTATGCAGCATATATATGGGTCTTGATTTTTTATCCAATCAGCCACCCTATGCCTTTTAATTGGAGCATTTAGTCCATTGACATAAAGTGCTATTGATAAGCTTGTACTTACTGCCATTTTTTAACGTTTTTTTTCCTCAGTGTTTTATTAGTCCTTCTCTGTTTCTTTCTTCTTCTACAGAATTGATGGTCACTTTAGTTTGACCTCTGTCTGAAAGCTCTATTCTTTAACTCCCCTCATCCCACATTTTATGTTGTTGATAACGTATCTAGCCTCATTTTTTTTGCATTTGTATCCATTACCCTCTTATCATGGAAATAGATAATTTTTCCTATTTGTGATCTTCTATTTTCCCCTTAAATCAGTCCCTTTAACATTTCTTGTAGCACTGCTTTCTTGGTGACAAACTCCTTTACTTTTTGCTTCTCTGGGAAACTTTTTATCTCTCCTTCCATTTTGAATGATAACCTTGCCAGGTAGAGTATTCTTGGCTGTAGGTTTTTTCCTTTTAACACTTTAAATGTATCATGCCACTCTCTTCTAGCCTGTAAGGTTTCTTCTGTGAAGTCAGCTGATAGCCTTATGGGGTTTCCTTTGTATGTAACTTGTCTTTCTCTTGTGGCTTTTATATTCTCTCTTTATCTTTAATTTTGGACATTTTGATTATGATGTGTCTTGGTGTGGGCCTCTTTGGGTTTATCATGTTTGGGGCTCTCTGTGCTTCCTGTACCTGTATGTCTGTTTCCTTCCTTAGGTTAGGGAAGTTTTCAGCTATTATTTCTTCAAATAGATTCTCTGCCCATTTGACTCACTCTTCTCCTTCTGGGACACCTATAACACGGATGTTAGTGCACTTGATGTTGTACCAGAGGCCCCTTACGCTGTCCTCACTCTTTTTAATTCTTTTTTCTATAATTTTATTTATTTATTTGTTTTCCCCCCAAAGCCCCAGTAGATAGTTGTATGTCATAGCTGCACATCCTTCTAGTTGCTGTATGTGGGATGCGGCCTCAACATGGCGGGAGAAGCGGTACATCGGGGTACACCCAGGATCCGAACCTGGGCTGCCAGCAGGGGAGCACGGGCACTTAACCGTTAAGCCACAGGGCCGGCCCTAATTCTTTTTTCTTTTACCTGTTCAGCTTGGGTGATTTCTACCAGTCTTTTGTCCAGCTCATAGATCCACTCTTCTGTATCCTCTACTCTGCTTTTGAGTCCCTCTAGTGAATTTTTCATTTCCAGTATTGTATTCTTCGTTTCTGATTGGTTCTTTTTTATATCTTCCATTTCTTTGTTGACAGTCTCACTAAGTTCATCTATCCTTCTCCCCAGAGCAGTGAGCATCCTTAACACTCTTTGTTGGAACTCTCTGTTGGGTAGGTTGCTCATTTCTGTTTCGCTTACTTACTTTTCTGGGGTTTCGTCCTGTTCCCTTACTTGGAATGTATTCCTTTGCCTCCTCATTTTGCCTCTTTCCCTGTGCTTGTATCTATGTATTAGGTAGGTCAGCTACGTCTCCTGCTCTTGGATAGTTGACCTTATATAAGTGATGCCTGAGGAGGCCTGCAGTGTGCTTCCCTCAGTTCTGAATGTTCCAGGAGTGACCCATATGTGGGCTTGCTCACATTTCAAACACACCAAAATGCCACATCCCCACCACAGCCCACAGGCCAAGGTTAGTAGTACTCAGAGTGCAGGTCTTCAACCACACACGGAGTTTCCACTGGAAGGTCAATCAACTCAGTGCTTTGCTGGAGAAAGTCTTGCAATGACAAAACTATCAGCTGAAGTAAACAGAGCACTTAGTGATGTGGTTGGTCTACTTTCTGGCCCAAGCTCCTTGGTCCTTGCAGATCACCCCGTGAGTAGCACTGTCCTGTACACCCTGGTCCCTGCCTACACTCTCACGTCATCCTCCTCATTCCATCCATTGTGGTCACAGTGGCTTCCTGACCCTCAAACATGCCAAGCAAGCTCCTGCCCCAGGGCCTTTGCACTGGCTGTTTCCGTTCACTGAGATAATCTTCCTCCAGAAACATACATGACCCTCCCTCTCTTATTTTAGGTCCCTCTCACATGTCACCTTGTCATAGGGTGTTCCTTGCTATTTATATAAAATAGAAGGAACCTACAAATATAGCCACTCCCTGTCACGTTCATCCACTTTGTTTTCCTTAGAGGACTTATGGCCATCTGAAGTGCTGCTTATTTATTTTCCTTGATTGCCCCTCCCTCTTCACTAGAATGTCAGCTCCCCAAGGCCGTGACGGTCTGCCACATTTAATTTTGTGCCCCTACAACCACTATAAACCTGCACAGAATGTGTGCTTGGTGTTCAGAAAATGGATTAACTCACCTGTGATTAACCGCATGCTGAGAATTGAGTGCAGTCACTTCAATTTCACTGTCTGTAAAATGTGGAGAATTCCAGCCCTGTCATCATGTAGAAATCACGTAAGATGGGCCTCATACTCGACATCTGTAACAAAGAGTTGTACCAAAACATCCCAAACTTCAAATTGCTCCATGTCTGAAATGATGAGTGACCTGAAATCTTTCTGAACTCCAGTCATGATGAGAGATGATACATTTGTTCACAAGGGATACAGTGGAATAAAATTTGGGGTGAAGCTCTCTGCAGGAGGAACACTGGGGGTCCCTGTGGAGGGTCTACTCCCTGGCTTTTCATGCCTTTCCTCATGTCGTCACTGTGACAATGCTGAGAGAGTCACACTGTTCTCATGCTGCTTCTACAGAGAGAAAACAGAGACTCACACTGGTGTTGTCACTTAACCACATCCATGTGAAACAGTGAGACTGTTCCCTCTCCTATCTGTGCACGCACACACACACACACACACACACACACACGCTACATACATTAAACCCATTGATTAGTGTCTGGCTTCTTTTTACTGAACAATGTGTCTTTGAGACACATCCAAGTTGACACATGTGGTCTTGTTTGTCTCATTGTCCTCACTAGAAGGTTTTTACACCTTCTCGTGAAATGACACATTTATTAAAGGCAGGATCATTGAATGTCTATGGGACACGATCTGGATGTTTTCATGCTTTTGTCATCATGCTTTTAAAAGTATATTATACTTTTCAAAGGCCAGTATATTTACTGTTAATGAGGAGATATGATCACTTCAATTTCTATAAGGACAACCTCATTACTCTTAAAAATGAGTATTGTGTTTTTAAAGAGAGAAGATTATTTTATCTTTTGAAAGGGCCATAGAATCTTATTTCAATAGATGACTTCATTAATTATAAGGGGCAATATAATGTGATTTATCTAAAATGGATCAATATTTTTTGTAAAAATATTATTTGTATTAAGGATAAGGCAATTATATTTTTATAGACAAGATGGTTATGAAAGAAAACCATGAATATTACTTTATAAGCTAGTTTATTTAGAAAGTATGAGAAAGTTCATACCCCATAGGCATAACTTAGCAAAATATAACAGCTACCACCCTGGTAAACACTCAGGGGAGGAACCAGCTCATCGCCAGCTTCAGAAGCGCCTCTGGGTCCAATGCTGGCCACAAGCTCCTCCCTTGAACCCAGAAGTGACAGTTCCTTGCATTCATGGTCATTCTGATTATTTCCTTCACAGTTTTCCCAACTACACCTAATCTAGATATGGGGGTTAAAGTTCGTCTTCTTGAACTGCCATTAACACATATCACACTCCAGCTGCCAACTTCTCTTAAATCTTTTACTTTCTATTAGGTTGTAAGCATCAAGCTATTGCAATAAGGAGCGGTCATTCCTTTGTTTTCCCTTAACTTTATTTTTTGTTGTGGTAAAATACACGTAAATAAAATTTGCCATTTTAACCATTTTTCACTGTACAATTAATTGGCATTAAGTACCCTTACAATGTTGGGGAACCATAAACACTATCTATTTCCAGATGTGATTTTGTCTTTTAAATATTTCAGAATGATCCGGTTGTGTAGATACACTGCTCAATTTATAAGCAGTGATCAAACCACAATCATCGCTGTTGGTTTGTGACACATAATTTTGAAAAAAAATGACACTCTTTTTAAAGATTTGATGACAATCTGGTTATAAGATCTGGAGCGATCTTGCCCACTACAAATACAGACAGCCTCTCCATTAGAAACTAGACATCTGGTTTAGGAACAGCACTGACTCTTTCTTTGACTATGTCACTAGTCTGTGAGAGTTGTCCTTATGTCGTCCATGAGAAATGTAGCCATAATATCCACTAGAACTGCCATGGCGTGGTCCTCTGCACATGGAATAATCAAATGCTTGGAACACACACTGAGTGTGTCTTTCTGCTTCAGTCTCGGTTATGACTTCACCCCTGGAGAGAAGGGGTGAAGAGAGAAGATTATTTTCACCCCTCCCACACAGCAGAGGTGCTCCTGGCCTATGAGCCTGTGCCATGGCGCCCAGAACCATGTGCCGTCCACAGTCACTACCTCAAACCAGACTGGCAGTTGTGGCACAAAGAGTGCAAATGTCCAGGGGGTGAGAGGCAGCAGGGACCCTCCCACAGTGAGAGCTGGGGCCACACAAGGAGGTGCAAATAAGGAGACAGCACTTTACCGTGGTCAAGTAAAGAGGTTTTGAAAAGCATGGTTTTTGCAAAAGCTTTTTCTTTTTTGTGAGGAAGATCAGCCCTGAGCTAACATCCGTGCTAATCCTCCTCTTTTTGCTGAGGAAGACCAGCTCTGAGCTAACATCTATTGCCAATCCTCCTCCTTTTTACCCCCAAAGCCCCAGTAGATAGTTGTATGTCATAGTTGCACATCCTTCTAGTTGCTGTATGTGGGACGTGGCCTCAGCATGGCCGGAGAAGCGGTGCATCAGTGCGCGCCCAGGATCCGAACCCAGACCGCTAGTAGCGGAGCGCGCGTACCCAACTGCTAAGTCACGGGGCTGGCCCCTGCAAAAGCTTTTTAATATAAATTCTGAACATTTGACGTTCCTTAGATACTTTGTAGGCTGAATAATAGCCACCAAAGGTAACCAGAGTCTCATCACTGGAACCCGTGCTTGTCCCTTTATATGGCACAAGGGACTTTGAAGACGTGATGAAGTTAAGGATCTGACATGGGAAGAGTATTCTGGATCATCCTAAGTGGAATACCAGGGTCCTTCTAAGAGACGGGCAGAAGGCCAGAGTGAGAAGAGGAGTCAGGAGGGAAGCAGGGAATGAAGAGCCTGTGATGCTGTCCTGATACAAGGAACGAGGACAGTCTCCAGAAGCTGGAAGTCAGGGAACGGATTCTCCCTTAGAGCCTCCAGAGAGAGCAGTGACTGCAGACACCTTGATCTCGGCCCAGGGAACCCAGGGCATTCATGGGAAACTCATCCAAATGCCGAGAGTGACATCAGAAAGTACACATTCCTACATGTTTCTGCACAGAGAAAGAAACTGTTCTTTCAAAACGTCCTTCTACAGCAGGCACACAATGGTATTTTCATTTTCAAGTAATAGAGCCTGAGTAGTCGCTTCAGATAAAATAAAAATAAAGACTCTGAGGCACAGAGAGTGTCAGGTGTAGTTTAAGGACGCCGGGGCTCAGAACCAACCCAGAGGAGGTGGACCCTCTGATTACCTGTTGGTGCCACCCAGAGCAGTGCTCAAGGCCTGGGGCGTGAATGGATTCCTGAAAGTATCTGGGAGGGCAGCCCCTTGGGATGTGGCCTGGTGAAGGTAGGGGGAGGTGGTGGGTGAAGGGCATCAGTAGGGGCAAGGGTGTGTGTCCCCAAGGAAGGTAGAGAAGGGAGGCACAGGTGCTGCAGGTGAGGAGGGGGCACCAGATGAGCAGACCCACACAGAACAAGGGACAAATGACAGGCTGAGTGGGAGAGAGAATCCAGTGGGGACTAGGAATCCAGGGTTAGAAGGGGTTGGGGCATCCGGATACCATGGAGGAGGCGGCTGGAGCTGAGGTCTTGGTCATGAACATGGGGACAGTAACCAGTAGAGAGTTTGGGAAGCCAGCCTAGAAGGGGGAGAACGACTGGCATGGAGTGGGACCTATGTGGAGGAACTAGGTTGGCAGGGTGAGGGCAGGGTTTGCAACGTTTAGCTCCAATCCGGTGATATGTGTGGAGCTGGCTCTCAAAGCAGGGTCTGGGATCAGCCCCGAAAATGGAGAAAAGGGGGGAACACCCAGATGATTGAGGATGAGCTTGGAGGGAGGGTAGTTCTCTAGGGGCAGGAACTATTTCCACACAGTTTTCGTTCTTCACACATTAAAGGGCTCTATGGTGTAATGTGTCCTTTCAAACACTGATCAACACTTCACTGTTTAGGACATACTTTTTCCTACAACAGCAGATTTGTGGTTAAACCTACTAGGATTCAGAATCCTAATTGTGTATGAAGTCAACATGCCCAAATTAGTTGGTTTTAGGACTTGTCTCCCTCAGGAGAATGGAGGGCTCTCCTCTTACATCACAAAACAAGGGGCTAAGGATACTTTCAGAGGACGGGGACGATCTGGCAGTGTCTCCAGGAGAACAAAAGGACCTTCAGGACCGGGTCCCTCTGTTTTTGTCTAAAGTAACAGGGCTTCTTATTGTTCCAAATTGGAAAGGAAGAAGTGAAACTCTCACTATTTGCAGATGGCATGATTTTACATACAGAAAACCCTAAACAATCTACCAAAAAACTTTTACAAATAATAAGTGAATATGGTAAAGTTGCAGGATACAAAATCAACATACAAAATTCAGTTGCATTTCTATACACTAACAACAAAGTAGCAGAAAGAGAAATTAAGAATACAATCCCATTTACAAGTGCAACGAAAAGAATAAAATATCTAGGAATAAACTTAACCAAAGAGGTGAAAGATCTGCACACTGACAACTGTAAAACGTTGTCGAATGAAATTGAAGAAGACACAAAGAAATGGAAAGATATTCCATGCCCTTGGATTGGAAGAATTAACGTAGTCAAAATGTCCATACTTCCTAAAGCAATCTGTAGATTCAATGCAATCTCTATCAAACTGCCAACAACATTTTTCACAGAAATAGAACAAAGAATCCTAAAATTTATATGGAACAACAAAAGACCCCAAATAGCTAAAGGAATCCTGAGAAAAAAGAACAAAGCTGGAGGTATCACACTCCCTGATTTTAAGATATACTACAAAGCTATAGTAACCAGAACAGCACGGTACTGGCACAAAAACAGACACACAGACCAATGGAACAGAATCGAGAGCCCAGAAATAAACCCATACATCTATGGACAGCTAATTTTCAACAAGGGAGCCAAGAACATACAATGAAGAAAGGAAAGTCTCCAATAAATGGTGTTGGGAAAACTGAACAGCCACATGCAAAAAAAAAAAAAAAAAAAAGTAGACCGTTATCTTACACCATACACAGAAATTAACTCAAAATGGATTAAAGACTTGAATGTAAAACCTGAAACCATGAAAATTCTAGAAGAAAACATAGGCAGTACGCTCTTTGACATAGGTCTTTGCAGCATATTTTCAAGTACCGTGTCTGACCAGGTAAGGGAAACAATAGAAAAACAAACAAATGAGAAGACATCAAACTAAAAACTTCTGCACAGCAAAGGAAACCATCAAGAAAACGAAAAGACAACCTAACAATTGGGAGAAGATATTTGCAAACCATATATCTGATAAGGTGTTAATATACAAAATAGATAAAGAATTCATACATCTCAAAACAAAAAAACTAACAACCCAATTAAAAAATGGGCAAAAGACCTGAACAGACATTTTTCCAAAGAAGATATATAGATGGCCAATGGGCACATGAAAAGATGTTCAACATCATTAACTATAAGGGAAATGCAAATCAAAACTACAATGAGATATCACCTTACACCCATCAGAATGGCTATAATTAACAAGACAGGAAACAACAACGAAACCTTTTGTAGAGGTTGTGGAGAGAAGGGAACTCTCATACACTGCAGGTGGGAGTGCAAACTGGTGCAGCCACTATGGAAAACAGTATGGAGATACCTCAAAAAATTAAGAATAGAACTTCTATACGATCCTGCTATTCCACTGCTGGGTATTTGTCCCAAGAACATGAAAACACAAATGCAAAAAGACACATGCACCCCTATGTTCACTGCAGCGTTATTCACAATAGCCAAGACTTGGAAGCAACCTAAGTGCCCATCAAGGGACGAATGGATGAAGAAGATGTGGTGTATATATATATACAATGGAATACTACTCAGCCATAAGATACGATGAAATCCAGCCATTTGTGATGACATGGATGGACCTCAGGGTATTACGCTAAGCGAACTAAATCAGAGGGAGAAAGTTAAATACCACAGGATCTCACTCATCAGTAGAAGATAAAAATAACAACAAACAATCACATAGAGACAGAGACTGGATTGGTGGTTACCAGAGGAGAAGGGGGGTGGGAGGAGGACAAAAGGGGCAATTAGGCACATGAGTGTAGTGGTGGATTGTAATTAGTGTTTGGGTGGTGAACATGATGTAATCTACACAGAAACTGAACTATAGTGATGTACACCTGAAACTTATATAATGTTATAAACCAGTGTTATTGCAATAAAAAAAAAAGAATAAGTTGGCACTCAGTATCCACAGGTTCTGCATCCACAGGTTCAACTAACAGTGGATTGAAAGGCCTACTGTGGTTGTGTCTATGTTGAATATATGCAGACATTTTTTCTTTTCATTATTCCTTAAACAATATGGTATAAGAGCCATTTACATAACAGTTACATTGTATTAGGTACTATAATTAATCTAGAGATGATTTAAAGTATACAGGAGGATGTGCATAGGTTATATGCAAATACTAAACTATTTTACATAAGGGACACGAGCGTCTGTGGATTTTGGTATCTGCGGGGGGCTCCTGGAAACAATCCCCCATGGATGCCGAGCAACAACTGTATCTGCTTCCTGGCATTGTTCTAAAGATTTAATGTAATATTCAATTAAACCTTTAGCAAAGTGCTACACACAAAGGACATGTTCCATAAGCACTAGCTGCTATTATTACTATTATTATCTTTAGCTTCTATGAAATCAGGAAGTCCTAGAGTCAAGGACTACCTGACTCTATATCCACCTTTTACTAGAAATATGACTTTGGGTAAGTTCTCTCACCACTGTAAGTCTCAATTTTTCATCTGTAAGATGGAGATAATGTCTATCTGACAGTCTTATTATATGAATCAAATATTATATGAGATATATGTAAAGTATACAGCACAGAGCCTGGCACATAGTAAGAACCTCATAATAATCGCTAACATTAGCATTAATCATCAGTCTTGCATTGACTTATGAGGGCAACAGAAATAGAAAAGAAGAAAAAGACGCAAAATGTAATATATATTGGAGAGGAGGGGAGGTATAACACAAAAAACCCACTGGGACATGGTTACTGACTAAATATATGAGAAACAAAGCAGTTGAGTGCAAAGTTTCACATGTGGTATGTTAGATTTCATCCCAAGATGCAGCCAACACGGGATTAGACATACAAAACATTTGTTGGGGAAAACACTTGTAAAGGAAAGTGGGGCAGGAGTAGGAGGAGCCTGGGAGATTTTTCAGACCATGATGCAGATCTGATCCCTGTGAAGGAGAAAGAGAAGGAAGAAAGCTTTAGTTGCAGTGCAGTTCTAAGAGAGTGTCTACAAGGCTGACAGGGTGTCCTTGAGCTAAAGTCACTCATCAGAGGAAAATCATTTCTTGCAGAATTGGGAATGCTTTTACATCCCTGGGGGGAGCCTGTGGGAAGCGTGGTCTCTGTGCAGTGAGCAGTGTGGTGAATGGAGATGGGGCATTCAGAGTGCACTAGCCCAGGCCTCCCGTCAATTAAGTCCCCACCACAAGAGACCTGAGAGGCACATATTCATGGCTGCCACACCTGGTACACAGAAAAAGATGCAACCATGAAAAGGTGTGAAGTTATAACATACAAAAAGAGCCATCAGCCTTTCTCACATTTCCAGAGCCTTCAAAAACACCTGAGTGCAGAAATGCTGGGATGCAATTGAGTCAAGTCTGACCACCAACTTAGAAATACAGTAAGAGAAAAAATTTACAAGGATATAGTCAGCTAATCACCCCACAGCAACCTTCCCACAGAAAATTTATTCCTTGAAGGAAAAAATAGAGACTACTCCATGTTGAGAGTTGTTTCCCAGGGCATCCCCACTGTAAAATAATGTCACCTTCCTTCATTCTCTTCTCTTTCCATGACAGATGTTCCAACACAAGGAAGTTCTGGCCTCTCAGCTGGGGCTATTGTCAGCATCATGATTGTAGTGCTGGCTGGCGTAGCCCTGATAGCAGCCCTGGTGTACTTTCTGTATATCAGAAAGACTGGAGGATATGATGGACCTTCTTGGTGTTTCACTTTCTCCAAGGTTAACCACCATGCTTGGGAGAGGGAAGGAGCCTTCAACTCTCTCTCTGGGCCTGGCTCTGCTCCTCCTCCTTCCTAAACCCCTGCCTCTCGGCACTAATTCCTGCAGGTCTCTTTTTCCCTGGTCTTATGCTTCCTATACCCCCCTCGCCATAGGACATGGTTATTCCCATTCCCATCTGGTTGAGAGGGGACAGATCCAATTATGTTCCTCTGCCCCTAGTCAGGGAAGACAAGGTCCAAGAAGGAAAACAAGTGAGGAAATGAAAGGAGGGGCTGGAGAAAGCGAGTCGTGTGCTCTGTCAGCCATAGGAGAAGGAGGGAGGGCTAAGACAGGAAGAGAACCTAAGAAAATATGCAAACAAACAGATGCCTCTTGGGCAAGAAATAAAGTGAGAAAAAAACAGCATCTACCTACAAAAGGGGAAAGGCGTCAAGGTAGAAGTAGGCTCAGAAGCAGTTGATAAAGAATGGACCTAAATGTCCTTGACTGATGATGGGATAAAGAAGATGTGGTATATATATACCATGGAATACTACTCAGGCTTATAAAAAGACAAAATCGCCCCATTTGCAACAACATGGTTGGACCTGGAGGGTATTGTGTTAAGTGAAATAAGCCAGAAAGAGAAAGACCAGCAGTGCATGATTTCACTCATATGTGGAAGATAAACCAACACACGGACAGATAGAACTGTTTGGTGGTTACCAGGCGGTGGGGGGGAGGGTGGGCACAAGAGGTGGAGGGATGCACTTATATGGTGACTGATAGACAAAAATGTACAGCAAAAATGTCACAATAAAAAAAACTTCCTGATATTTGACCCTTTGTAATGCTGACACTTTTATGAAAATAAAGATATGCTGTCTTTGTTAACATTTAGCACTTACGTGATGTTTTACATTTTGTATTTGGTATTAAAAATATACAAGCTAAGCCACACACACACAAAAAAGATTGGACCTAAATGTAAACATCCAGCAAACAGGAAGGAGTAAACACTAGAAGGAATCGTGGGTAGACCGAGGAAGGAGGCCCTCAGAGGAAAGGCAGTACCCACCATGGTATAAATGAACATTGAGGAGCCCTGAGGAATTATCTGCTGGCAGTGTCCTTCTCATTCAAGGAGCAAAGATCTTATGCTCGGGAATAGCAGTCACAGTGTCTGATATTTATTTAGGGCAAGTGACCAGCGTGATCTCACAGAGCACAAAACCTCAGCCTCCAACCACAATAGGCAAAGCCACTCACCTAGTGAGAGCTTGTGTGTTCCACCACGTGCCCTGCCCTAGCAGGGAATCCTGGATTCCCAGCCACTCCCTACCTTCTGAATTTTTAGAGGGGATCTCCACTTCCCAACCTTAAGTTGACATAGGTCCTCACACCCTTCCTAGCCACAAAAGATTCCGCTGGGACACAGCCCTGGGAGAGATGCTCACTCTGCCTGGGCCAGGCAGGCCTAAGATGGACATGTTTCCAGGAGACATTTCCTCATCCTCCTCCTTCCCCCTGCTGCTTCTTTATGAATGTGAGCATTCTCCTTTGGTGAGACATTCCCTGTCTTGTGGTGCTCTGGGTGCTGTGGGCCTCAATGCCCCGCCTGGCCACTGAAGCCTATTGTTTAGAAACACGTCAGGGAAAAAATCAAGGCCTTGGGTTCTAGAAAAAATCTTCAGAAGTAGATGGAGGCCTCCTGTGGCTCTACTCCTGCCCCTCCTCTGGTACAAATGCCCTGGGTCTGGACCACACGCTCTGAGGATAGCCAATTCCTTAAGTGACCATGGACCATCTCCCCACTCCACCCTCCCACCACCTGACACCTCCTTCAGCTAGAAATCACAACAGCTTAGGAATGTCATCATTCTAAGGCCATAAGTCAGCTGTGTATTTCCGTGGGTTGTTAACTCTTCTTTTGCTTCCCCAGGTCAGGGCCACTCTGACAACTCCCCTAACAAGGTAAGCACAGCCAGTGTCACTGGTTCACTTTCTCATGGAAATATCTCTGTGTAGAATGGGTTATTCTTGAAGACACCAATGTGAGACCAGGTTTGGGTCAAAGTTCCTCAGTGCAGAAGCAAACAAAGAAGTGTTGGTAACGACCCCCATGAGTCTACCTCATTGCAAGCATGTGGACTTTGGAATTATCCCCATCCTATGTTTGAATCCTGGCTGAGACTCTTAGTAC
This sequence comes from Ceratotherium simum simum, assembly GCF_057802395.1. Lineage (NCBI taxonomy): Eukaryota > Metazoa > Chordata > Mammalia > Perissodactyla > Rhinocerotidae > Ceratotherium > Ceratotherium simum. Next base: position 20,083,424 of record NC_141932.1, on the reverse strand, counting down.
CTCTGTGATCTTGGACAAGTAGCTTAACCTTTCTGATCCTCAGCTTTGTCATCTGTAAATGGGCATGCTGCCTACTTCGAAGAGAAGCTGAAGGAGTTATGTAAGATACTAATGTACAGCATCCAGCACAGTGCCCAACGCAAGGAAGGACTAGATCATTCCCCCTCCTCTACCTTCAGTCTGACTCTGCTCTTACTGTCAAAGGATAAATTCCATTCTAATGGGTCTCATCTCTTAGTTCCTTTACTTTATAATAATTTAACCAAATTTTTCTCTTCTTAATCTTTCCATAGTGTACACATATATACTGAAAAGTGCTTAAATCACAAGTATATTTTAACAAATATGAATTTTCACAAGTTAAATATACCCATGTAAGCAGCACCAAAATCAAGAAACAAAATGTGTCATCCTTCCCCTGAAAAACACTCCAGTTACTTCCCTCCAAAGAGTACCCACTATCCTGACCTCTGATGCACTAGATTAGTTTTGCCTGTTTATGCTTGTCTGGCTGCAGGCCCAGCTGGGTGAGCAGTGTGGGGTAGGTTGCAGAGAGACCGAAAAAAGAACCAGAGACGGTGAACGAGACATATAGGTTTATTGGGAATTTCTTACAGGGATGTCCAGTGGTGGCTGGCTGGACAGAAATGTGTACCCGCTACCATGGGCAGGGAGAGGTTGCTTGTATAGGCAGGGGACACAAAGGCTATATGCTTGCCAAGAGGGGCTGTCCCTAGTACAACCAGCATTCCCAGGAACAACAGCTCAGGGGAGGGGCTCTGTGTCCCTTTAAGACATGATGTTTTTGAGTGAGATAAGGCAGGATCCAGGATGCCCAGGCCCTGGATTGTTACAAATCCCAGCAGCTGGGCCTTCTGCCTAGAAGGGAGCCAGAAGGACACATGGTTGCAATGGGCGTGTGGGCTCTGGCTGAGCAAGCAAGGCCCAGGCCCTACAATGCTCTTACATAAATGAAAGACACAATACATCGTTATATGTGTCTGGCTTCTTTCATTCAAACTTGTTTTGTGAGATTCATCCACATTGTTGTATGCATTTGTAGTTTGTTTATTCCCATTGCTGTATCATGTATTCCATTACACGAATACCATAATCTCTCTCTTCCAATGATCATTCACAGGGTGTTAGCAAGCAGAGATAACAGGTGATCAAAGCCCTTCTCCAAAGCTAAAAGTTTCAAAGTGGTGATAGCACATGGTACTAAATCACACTAGACCAGGTGAGGGCCTGACCTGTGACACTGATTTAACTGACCGCTGCTCAAAAAAAAAAAAAGTACACACGTTTTAATCACTTTATGGGCTTTATTCAAGTAAATGCCCACAGAAGGAGGGGCTACAGCTTTAGGGAGCAGTCAGCTGTTAACAATTTGTTGGGTTTTGGGAAACGAATCAGAGAGATACCCTTCAGAGATTACTTAATAATTGTTAAAGAATGCATCATTTGGGGTAGTGGGTTTTTTCCCCTTTCTCTGAGACGTTCTGCCATTTTAATTTTTGTAACTGCTTATTTATGTGACAGGGGTTAGTTTTACTCAGCTTAGCTGTGTAAGCCAATCTGTCTGCCTTAGGTGAAAGAAGCCACCAAAACCCCTCAAGTCCCCTTGCCCAGGAGCTCCTCAAGGCTTCTGTGTCAGCGGCTCCAAATAGAAAAGAAGAAGCTGTTTTCTTCATTCATGGCTAGAAATGGATCTAACTCAGTTTCTAGGATCTCAGACCAACCACCATCCACCATTCTATCCCATGTGTCTGCCTGTGCATGTTCTGTCTGTCTGCCCCACTCACTTTCTGAGGAAACCCTGGCCCTGCTAAGGTGCATTTGGTCCTTGAGAAGTGGGAGCACCCTGAAGGGAACACTATCACTCATGCCATTGGCTACTTCTGAATTATTTGTTCAATGTGCTCTATATTTATAATAAAAATTATATATTAGACATCAACATACTGCCTCACAGCTGATACTACTGTAGACAATGTCTTCTTTACAGGCAGAAGAAAGAGAAATTGCTTAACTGGGTATTAGAGTAAGCCTATTTCTAAGTCTACAGATATTTGATCTAGTGATCAGAGAATTAGCTAAATTCCTTTGCACACCTTCTAACAAAGTGGGTCTATCTAGAACCAACAGGCCACAGCTCCAACCTGCCTGGAAGAATGGCTTGTCTTCCTCCCAGAAAGAAGATGATTGCATGAGGAAAATGTCTCCAGCCTCTTTCTTAGAGACAAGTAACCCTTCCCGCACAGGTGGCTCCAGTGAATCAGATGCAGCAATCTGGCTTTCACTCACAAGGGTCTCCAACTGTTCAGTCACATAGAAATCTCTCCAGCACTTTCTCTCTTCCTTGTCCCCAGTTCCTTCAGATGGTCAGATCTCTTCTGGCCTGAATAATCATCATTTATTAATTCCACTAAGTATTAACCTATTATCTCATTTCTTTCACTTCCAAGCAATTGAAACGTGTACTGTCTTTCCTCTTCCTCATGACCTCATTTCTGCTGGCCCTCTGCTGTAGTGCCTCCAGACACAAGACTGCTGGAAGCAGCATAAAATCAGTATCCATCTCTTGGCAAAACTCAAAGGTATTTTCACCATCCTCACATTGTTCACTTTTACAACATCTAAGACCACAGACAACTTTTTCCTTCTTGGACACTCTCCTCCTTCCATCCCCACCGATGCACTGCACCCCCACACCAGATTTAGTACTCAGACCCTGCTTGTCTCCCTCCACCACCCTCTTTCCACAGCTCAGTGACCTCTCTGCAGATGCCTCCTACATCTCTATCTCTACACCTGCTCCTTCCCAGAACTCATGACACTCACATCCAAATACCTTCAGCCCTTGCTCTTTTGTTTCCCAGATTCAATACATCCTCAAAGCCTCGATTCTTTTTTAATAGCTCTCAGTTGTGTTGTTCTCTCCATTCCCATAAACCCTAATAACCCAGGCCCTCAACAACTCTGCTTCTGGAAGTACAGCTTGACGTCTTGTCTCTGGTCTATTCACTGAAATCTTCCTTGCATACTATTGCCTCATAACCTTCCTAAAAACTGGTTCACTGTCCTACTCAAGAATCTACAGTGGCCTACCAGATAACTTCATACTTCTTCCTCTATACTAACATTTCTTAATTTCTTTACCACTGCTCTCTAATATATTTCCTCCATTCTAATTATATCTGTCTCCTTACCTATCCCTACCCCTCCACCCCATATACACATATAGTTCTTAGTCCCAATGATATGCCTGAAAACAAACACCAAACAGGGCAATGTTCTCCCTGTTCTCTCACAGAGGAGTTACCCACACCCACCATCACAAGCAACAACTCTGACCCCGGGGATGACGAGGAGCCTGTAGCATTAATGTTTGAACCTGAGACTCAGGTCACAACCTACGTGTGGTTGAGAATCTTTTCTTGATGACTAGTTCCTGTGTTCCTGAAATCCTATTGAGCACCTCCTGTGCTACAAGTCTCAGTGTTAGATTCCATGAAAGATACAGAAATGAGAAAGGCAGGGTCCCTATCCCAGGGAACATAGAGCCTAAGACAGGAGATGAGACATGAAAAATTATTATAATACAAAAATAGAAATGGATAAATGACACAAGACAGAGATACAATGGGAAATATGGCTAAACATTAGAATGAGTGGGAAAAATTTAAAAACAGTTGGTACTCAGGCCCCACCCACAGATCCTGATTTAATTGGTGCAGGGTGGAACTCAGGCAAGGGTAATTTTTTAAAGCTTCCCAGATGCTGTTAACATGTAGCCAGGATGGAGAACCTCTTCTGGAATAGGTAGGACTTGAGCCTAAAGGCAGTGGTTTTTAGCTAGGACTATGGACCGTAATTACCTAGAGACCTTTTTCGACATACATAACAAGCCTATAAACCATCCCTGAAGAAGCTGATACAATATGTCTGGGGTGAGACTTGGGCTTGTGTATTTTGAAAAACTCCCAGGTGATTCTCACATATATTTTATGTTAGGAAACACTGACCTAAAACAGGTAGGACTGAAAAACTGGGGAGATAGGAGAACATTCCATGAGATGGGCATGAGATGAAAAATCTATTCTGCAAGGCACAGAGAAGTACTCAAAAAGAAACTATTGGCAAATAGCTAAACTTTAAAGTACCAAGTGTTGCGAGGATGGGAAACAACCGGTATTCTTACATATTGCTGGTGGAAATATAAAATGGCACAACCACTCTGGAAAAGAGTTTAGCATTTTCCTACAAAGTTACATATACTCATACAGTGCAGCATTCTCACTCCTGGGTATTTACCTAAGAGAAATGAAAATAAATATCCACACAGAGAATTATACACGAATGTTCATAGCACCATGATTCACAGCAGCCAAAAAGGGAAAACAACCCAAATATCCCTCAACATGTGAGTGGATAAACAGATGGTGGTATATCCATACAGTGGAATACTAATAAGCAATAAAAGGGGCACAAACTACTGCTAAAACAAGACGGATTACTCTCCAAAACATTATGCCATGTGAAAGAAACCACACACAAAGGAGCACATACAATATGATGCCATCTAAATGAAGTTCAATAGGCAATAGTAATTAATCGTGTTAAAATTCACCATAGGGGGTGGAATTAACTACAAAGGTGCACAAGTGAGCTTTTTGGGCTGATGGAAATGTGCTACCTCTCGGTGCAGGTGGTGATTACATGGGTGTATACATTTACTAAAAAAACAACTGTACACTTAAGATCTGTGTATGCTTTTCGGTGTATTTTAATTTTCCCTTGATTTTTAAAAATAAAATAAACAAAGGAGCAGATAATGCAGTCTATCAGATACAAAGCACCTGTATTTTCTATTTTTGCAAGACAAATTACCACAAATTTAGTGGCTTAAAACAACACCCCTTTATTAGCTCAGAGAATTCAGTTCCTTTAAGTTATAAGACCAAGGTCCCCATTGTCCTGCTAAGGACTGATGTTACTAGAGGAATAAGGACTACTACTAAGACCACTAATACTAAGGACTAAGCTACTAGAGGCTGTTCTCAGGTCCTACCCATGAGGCCCCCTCCATCTCAGCAATGGAGAAATCCCTTAAATAGAATCCCTCTCACACTTCGAATCTCTCTGATTTCCCTTCTGAAACCAGCTGGAAAAAACTGTCTGCTTTTAAAGGGCTTGTGTGATTAGATTAACACAACTCAGATAATCTCTCTTTCCGTTAAACTGAAAGTTAACTGTTTAGCAACCCTAGTTACATCTGCAAAATCCCTTTGCCACATAAGATAACATAATCACAGGCATGCTATTTCATCATACTCACAGTCAGGATTAGGGGTAAATCTTGGGGTACCATCTTAGAACTCTGCCTACCACAGCACCGTATGAAAGCTGTTCACGCTCTCGGGGAGCTCCTTCAGGGTCCTTGTTCTGAAGAAACAGCAAAGAAGCCAAACATGGTCAGTCCAAACTCAAAGTGAGACCGAAGAGACTAAGGACAAAAAACAGAGACAAGAAAACAAGGGCCCATGTCCTTCTAGCCTGTGAATGTCTGAGTCATAGACACACTCATTGCTCTCAAACCTTTAGTAATGTTCTCAGGCACTGACAGTAGCTAGCATTTCAGTTAATCCCTAACTAAAGTTGTCAGAAACCCAAACTCATCGCAAGAAACCAACCACAAATGACAGGAAGGAGACACTAATCCAACCAGGAGATTTTATAGATTCCTGAAGATTCATTCATTCAACACACGTCTACTGAGGATTTACTGTATGTCAAACACTAAGCCAGGTGCTGAGGAGAACATGAAGATTAAAAAATAAAGCCCTTTTTTGGATTTTTAGTCAAACAATTCTACTGCAAAAAAAAAAAAAAAAAAGAAAAAGGGTGGGGTGGACAAAGGAAGAAATAAAGGAGTAAAGAAAAATGAGGAGGGAAGGGGAAAAGTTATGAGATAATTGCAGAAATTGGAATAGCGAATATTTGATGATATTGAGGAAGTATTAACTTTTAGTGTGATAATGATATTGTGGGTATGCTTTTTAAAGATCCTTGATATATTAGTAATATAACTGAAATATTTACATATGAAATGATTTGATGTCTGGGATTTGCTTCAAAAAACTCCAGGTTTGGAGAGGGGACTATAGATGGAACAAGATTGGCTGTGAAATAACTGCTGAAGCTGCAGGATGAGTCCATAAACATTCATTATATCATTAGCTTAGCTTCCCACGTATTTGAAATTTTCCAGGAAAGAAAAAAGTCCTCACTCTTCAGAAGTTTCTAACACGAGGAGTCAGATATTCCAACAAACAGAATCCTATGTAGTTTAACAAAATAAACACAAAGCGCTGCTCAAGCTCCTAGGACAGTGACTGCCCCGGGGTAGGCAGGAGTCAGAGAAGATGTCACAAGAGCCTCCCCCTTGACCAGCGTCTTGAAGGAAGAGTGCCCCAGGCACAAGGGCAGCCCAGAGGTACAAAGGCACACAGACGGGCAGTGGCAGAGCTTCCGCACACTCTCTGGATGACTTATGAGAGGCCATGTTACCTAAGAGCACCTGTTCCAGAGCCAGACCACCTGCGCTGGAGTTCCTGCTCCTGAATCCCCACTGTGCGACCTCAGGTGAGCTATTTGTATTGTCTCTGGGCCTCAGATTCTTTACCTACAAAATGAGGATTATACTGGGGCTGGCCTGGCGGTGTAGTGGTGAAGTTCGCACACTCTGTTTGGGCGGCCCAGGGTTCGCCACTTTGCATCCTGGGCATGGACCTACCCACTGCTCATCAAGCCATGCTGAGGCGGTGTCCCACGTAGAGCAACTAGAAGGATGTACAAGTATGATATACAACTATCTACTGGGGCTTTGGGGAAAAAAAAAGGAAAAAAGGAGGAAGATTGGCAACAGATGTTAGCTCAGGGCTAAGGTTCCTCAAAAAAAACAAAAATGAGGATTATAACAATACATACTTCAGGGGCTGTTGTCAGGAGTCAATGATTTGATCTGGCTGTAGAACATCTAGAGGACAGTGGGTGAGCAATAAATGTTAGCTGTTAGTAGTGGCAGCAGTATCCCAGCCCACAGTGCCACACATTTCGAAAATCTCATCTAATTCCTATTTGTCACTTATCTTCTCTTTGTTAGACTGTACACCTGTATAGTAGGGACTGTGTCTTACTCATCTCTATATCCCCAGAACTCAGCCTAAGGCCACGCCAACAATAGGCACTGATCAGGCAGCTCTTCTTTCAGGCAGCAGGGAGGGACCACCAGAAGCCTCTGCCTAGCCCCTCACGATTCCCCTGTGGATTATACCTTCAATTCCTACAATTCTGTGGCTTCTTTTAGCTTCCTTCCCTGTTCCCACCTCCTCTCTTACTCTGATCCAGAGATGTGCATTCACCACTGGTGCTCTCTGGCCCTGTCCCTGGCAGGTGTTCCAATGCCTCCTTTCTCTCTCTCCCCACAGCTGTATTATCTAAACAGCCTCTGCATCACTTATTCTGAGATTAACAAGGTGTGAAAGGAGGCTGAATCTCTAGACTACTGGCCTCATACCTATTTGTGAGATGTAGAATCTTCTGGAAAAGAGAAAAGCAGATAAGATGGTAGCCAGAACATCAAGTCTTCAAAAACAGCCCCATCCTTGAGCAAACCCTGTAGACATATTTGTACAGTCAGCTAACATCTCACTGGGGTTTTGTGGGGTTCAGAAACTGCTGGAGAGGAGAGGGAGGCATGACGGGCAGGGAGCCCATCTTCATGTTAATTTTTGCTTTGCAAACTTATGGTTTCCTCCCCCACACTAGTAAACATCCTCATTCCCCGAACCCCAGAGCAGAGACTCAGAAAGGAAGAGAATAAGAAGATCCAGAGCCTGAGAACTGAGAAGATACAAGACTAGAGATGGCTAGATTCTGAAGATGAAGTAGGAAGGTCAGATGCAGGTCTCTCTCCAATCACAACTCTCTTGTACAAAGTGCCCTCTGCCCTGAGCAGTGATGTGGGGCTGGAACATGATCCTGCTCTCCCCAAGAGTGGGAATTGCTGGTAGAACATTAACTACCCAGGAAGAGAAGGAAATGGAGCCCTCTCCATTCCAGAGGGAAGTACCTCTCCCTACCCATTCTCCCTGAGTTTCCTCTGAGAGGGGGACTGTTCAAGGTTATGTCCCAGCCCTACGATTTGACGGTTCTTTTCGTTAAAAAAGGTGGAGAGGAGGGCCGGCCCTGTGGCTTGGTGGTTAAGTGCGCGCGCTGCAATGCTGGTGGCCCGGGTTCGGATCCCGGGTGTGCATCGAGGCACCACTTCTCCGTCCATCCTGAGGCCGAGTCCCACATACAGCAACTAGAAGGATGTGCAGCTATGACATACAACTATCTACTGGGGCTTTGGGGGGAATAAATAAAATAAATAAAATCTTAAAAAAAAAAAAAAAGGTGGAGAGGAAACACAAAGCAGAAATGGCACACTGAAAAGAACACACTAAAACGAGCAGCATAAGCATGATTTTTTTAAAGTCCAAGTCCTGTGGAGCACGCCAATCTCCTTCACTGCTCTCTATGACCACCAGCCTTGCCCCACACTGGAGCCTCATCTGAACCCAGAACTCTTCTTGCTTGGGGACTAGAGCAAGGAAGAAAAAGGGGAACTGGGAACTGGAGGACAAATAAATACAAGCAGAGTGGCAGGCTCCCCGAGATACTAACTGTGGTTATAATGAAGTGAAACTGGTCTTCTTGTAGGGCTCAGACTGGTTTTGAGAACAACTCGACAGGATAAGTGACCAAAATATTTGGAGTAATGACAGAGCTCTTGGAATAAATGTAGAGACACCCAGGACAACTACTTTTTAGGTGCCCATATTTACCTGGATATGATGTACTTGTAAGAGGAATCCTATAAGTCATGTGAGTCTCATAACTTTATTGTCCTAACTTACACAGGACCTGGGAACAGTTTGATATGACCAGGAGTTTGAGCAGAAAGAGAAGGGAAGGAAAAAAACAGGAGTGTATATGGTGGCAGAGATGTGTAGAGAAGAGAAAAGAAGAGCCAAAGAGAAGAGTAATAAAAGGAACAATAAACCCCTATCATCAACAAAGATATGGTAGCGGTGAGTTAATCGTGGCTCAAATCAGCTAATACGCCCACTCCCCCAGTTGAAGCCATCAGCCAGCCCTGTGTCGTCCAGCGGTGGGGAGGAGGAGGAGTAGAAATGGGCAGAAACAGTCACTAAATTCTCCCACTTACCTGTAAACCCAAGGGCTTTATTACCCTGCACAGGAGAATTAGACTTTGCACATTTGTTGGCTACTTTACATTACACAGAGACATTTTGATTAATGTCAATTCTTCAAAGAACCAGCTGTACAACTGGCCTATCATTAAATTAACAAATTAAAGAGCAAGAGCTATTAGTGCTGCATGTGTTCACGAGCTTATTCTCTAAAGCAACCTCTGATCTTAATAATCCTAAGGCCTCCATATGACCCAACAATTCCACTCCCTGGTATATACCCAAGAGAAATGAAAACATATGGCCACACAAGAACTTATGCACAAATGTTCAAGAGCAGCATTATTTGTAATAACCAAAATGTGGAAATGACCCAAATGTCTATCAACTTATGGATAAATTAAAAAAACTGTGTCTACAATGGAATATTATTTAGCAATAAAAAGAAATAAAGTACTGATACATGATACAACATGGATGAATCTTAAAAACATTATGCTAAGTGAAAGAAGCCAGTCACAAAGACCACATATTGCATGATTCCATTTATCTGAAATATCAAGAACAGGCAAAGTCATAGAAAAAAAAGTAGATTAGTGGTTTCCAGGGGATGGAGGGAGGAGATGGGGGCAGGAGGGATGGAATGAAGATTGATTGCTAATGGATGTGGGGTTTCTTTTGGGGTGATGAAAATATTCTAAAATGGATTGTGGTGATGGTTGGTTGCGCAATTCTGTGAATACACTAAAAACCAATGACTTATACACTTTAAATGGATGAATTGTAAGGTATATGTATTATAGCTCAAAAAAGCTATTATTAAAAAAAAAGAATCTTAAGATGCGCAGGTTTGTGTCAGCTGGCTGGGATAGCTATACTATCCTATAAGCCCATTAGGACCCATAGCCGCTTGAAAACTGCAAAAATCTGAACTTCTGCTTTAATTTTTCAAAAAAAAACTCATATCAAGGCCTTGACCTCATTTCTGCTCTCTCCCTACCAGCTCTGCACCACTTGCTCAATTGGTTTAATGAGAAACGTGTCCAAAGTAACTATGAAAAATCATTCGTTGATACCACAAATATTTACAGAGCATCCATTATGTGACAGGTACTTTTCTAGGTCCCAGGAATTCAACAATGAGACACGGAGGCCCTGCCTGCAAGATGCTTACAGCACATTCACTAGCTGCTCTCAGGAGAGCATGGTAAGTGCTACAAAAGGGATGAGCACTGGGAACTGCAGCATCATAACCTAGGGTTGGTATGTTCGTGTAGGATTACAGAAGATGTAATGTTTGAACCAAGGCCTGAAGGATACCTAAAATTGATAGGAAAATAAAGAGGCATAACAGGAGTGTTCTAGGCAAATAGAGTAAGTACAAAGTCCCTGACACTATAGAGAGCAGGGGCATTTAAGGAATTAAAGTACTTTGATGTGTCTGGAGCATAAAGTACAAGAACTGGGGTGGGATGAGGGGCAGGAGGGCACAGATGAAGCTGGAGAAAACTGAGGTCTTGTAAATTTGTAACACAACAAAAACTTGGAGGACACGCTGAAGAGACGAAAGTGCATCCTGAGGGCAACAGAGAATGATTAAAGGACTTTAATAATGGGAAAAGATATGATCAGAATTTTGTTCTCTAAGACCACTCTAGCTGCACTGTGGACCATGAATTAGAGGGGGCGTGGAATTACACTGGAGGCAAGGTGGGGAGTCAGAGAGAAGACCATTGCAGTGATCTAGAAAAGGAAATAATAGTGGCCTGAATCAGTACTGTGGGTAAAGTTGGAAATAGGAGTGGACAGGTTAGAGAGATATTTAGGAGGCAGCATTGTCAAGACTCAGTGACTGACTAGATGAGGGACAGACGAAGGGAGGACTCAAGGACGTGGCCATAATATACACAACTCAAGAGAGAGCGATTAGAACTGAAGTCACAGAGGGCCTGGTGAGTATCTACAGAATGGGAAGAGGGCATAGGACAGAATTCTAAAGACCACTGACAATTATGGGATGTGCAGATCAGAGGAGGTGGCCAAACTGAAAAGGAATGGTCAGACTGGTAGAAAGACACAGAGTGAGGGCCATAGCAGCAGCTCCAGAGTGAACAGTGGTCAACAGTGGCAAGTGCCTGTGACATCAGGTGAAACAAGGGTGAGAAGGGTTTATTGTATTTGTGGATGACTTCATCTGTGGAGACCTTGGTTAGAGCAGTTTCAACTGCACAATGGGAGGAAAAATCAACTCCAAGATTCTGAGGAGTTGATAGGAGACAGGTAAAAGGAGATAGTGACTAAAAACAACTCTTTTAAGAAGTTTGGTTATTAAAAAGGAAGAGAGTTATACAGTGGAAGTTAGAAAAAGAAATAGGGTTCAAAAAGTGGATTTTTTTTTTTAATATGAGAAAGATCTAAATATGTTTAAACATTAATATAGATGCAGGGAGTTTGTAGTTTTATATTATAATCATGATCTTTCCCTTAAACTCTCTCCTTCTTCGAGGTAGGGCAATCCTGGAAGGAACATCTATCTTATCATACGCTAGGTGCTAAGTATTTTAAGCCAGAGCAGCTTCCCTGCAGACTTCACTTACCAACATCTTCTCAAACAACATGCCTCTAATACAGCATTAAAATCTGCTCTCTCACCAGGTCTTTTCTCTATGTAATGGTCACACATGATATAAAACTAGTTATTTTCTCATCATCTTTTAAAACAGTCTCTATTCTTCTTAAATGGGCCTTTTTAAACCATAAGTATTTGCTAACTTGTAAAGATGCAATGGAGACGTGCAAATTGTGCCTCTTTCTCTCTTCTTGTATCAGCAATAGAATCTCCATTGCTACCTCTGTGGAAATGCTTATTTGTTACTGTTTTTAGAGGAGCTGTGGTTTCAGAGATGGAAAAGGGAAGAATCTGTCAAAGCAGTAAGTGCATAGGAGGTGCTGACTCTAAGACTGACTCCCAGGAAGGCTATCCTGCCTGCCCATTGGGCAATTACTCAAAGATAGCACCCCCACTCTGCCTAAAATTTTCACCCCACTTTATTAAACCACTTGATATTTCATGCAATTCATCTGGCAAATGATTCTGAGAAGGTTAGAGAACTTTCAACTACGTATGAATCACTTGAACAGTCAGACTGCTTTTCCCCCACCACCTACCTCCAATCTACCACACTGAGTTGGGAGCTTTGATGGGGTGGGGTTAGGAAGAGGACTCAAAAGCTAGGAAAATTTGGGCCTTAAGTGAAGAACAGGGTGGGCCTAGGTGAGGGATTACAGTGGAGGGCTATTGAAAGCATCAACGTCCTATGTGCCTGAAATCTTGGAAAAGGGAGAAGAGTTCAGACGAAAAGTTATCAAAAGTAAGCATCTTTTTAAAAGTGTGTCTCATGTTAATCCACTTCCAGGAAAGGTCGATAAAACTCTTTTCCTTTCTCTAGAATATCTCTAAAATCCAGACCCTAAGTGTTTTAGTCAGGGTTCTCCAAGGAAACAGAACCAATAGGATGGATATATTCCTAGATACGGATTAGATAGATAGATAGATAGTTGATAGATAGATAGATAGATAGATAGATAGTTTAGATGGATAGATTAGATAGATAGAAAGATAGATATAGATAGATAGATAGATAGATAGATAGATAGATAGATAGATAGATAGATAGTTTAGATGGATAGATTAGATAGATAGAAAGATAGATATAGATAGATAGATAGATAGATAGATAGACAAACATAAAGAAAGAGATTTATAAGGAATTGGCTCACATGATTACAGAGGCTGACAAGTCCCAATCTGCAGGGTGAGTCAGAAAGCTAGAGACCCAGGAGAGCCAATGGTGTAGTTCTAGTCTGAAGGCCAGCAGGCTCAAGACCCAAAGGAGCCAATGTTTCAGTTCAAGTCTGAAGGCAGGAAAAAGCTTATGTCCCAGTTAGAAGGCAGGCAGGCAGGAGGAATTCTCTCTTATTCACAGGAAGATCAACCTCATTATTCTATTCAAACCTTCAACTGATTGAATGATGTCCACCCACATTAGGAAGGGCAATCTGCTTTACTCAGTCTACCAATTTAAATGTTAACCTCCTCTAAAAGCACCCAGAATAATGTTTGAGCAGATTTCTGGCCATCCTATGGCCCAACCAAGTTGACTCATGAAATTAACCATCACACTAATTTAGTAATACAGTTCAGCCACATCGTTCATTCAACATTTTCAAGGCCTTTGCTATGGAATATGCATAGCTAAGTTAACTATATGTGATAACCCATATATAATTCTAGTAGATAGCATTAAGTACCATGAGGCAGTCTAAAAGTGGAGATGTTCGGGGTACGAAGAGACTATTTGTTCCACAGGGTCCCATGGAAAGAGTGTAGCATTTCAGCAGGGAATTGAAGGATGATGATAATGGCATAAAGGAGGAGGACATTCCTAATGAAGAAAAGAAACAGGAGAGAAGTCAAGATGGTGGCATAGGCAGACTCTGAACTCACCTCCTCCTGCGGACACAGCCAATTTACAACTACTGTTGGAAAAATTACCCCTGAGACACAACTGAAAACTGGATAAGTGGAACCCCTGCAACAAACAACAATCTTAATTGAAGTGAAAGAGGCAGAAACTCCCTTCAGGAGAGAAAAAAACACCACCTTCACAAGTCGCAGCCCCTCATGGCCGCCTGGGAGCAGCCCAAAGGTACGCAAGCTCTCCCTGGAAGAGTGGGGCCCTGAGCCAGGGAGGGCCTCCTCTGTAGGCAATTTTTGGACCTAGCACAATCAAGATGAATGGCATAATATCTGACTTTGCCTGCTACTAAAACATTAGGGACTACCCCCAGAAAAGCTGGCTCACAAAGAAACTAAAATCGACTCTTAAAGGGCCCATGCGGAAACTCACCCATTGCAGAAAGCAACCTAAAATCACCAGAAAGAAAGGTGCATAGCCCTTTGGTGAAAAGAGACTCCCCTGATAGGCTCTGAGTGCATCTCAGTGAGAGGTGAGACCTCTTCAGGGACTAGGACATTGGCGGTGGCCATTGTTGTGGCCTGGTGTGGGCATGCTGACACAGACGCTGGCAGATGCCACTGGAGTTCTCCCTGGGGTCTGCTAGCCCAGGGTCTGCCCCACCCACTACAGCACTGATATAATCCTGCTCAGCCAGGGTGGGCAGCCCACCCTAGGGACTGGCTCCACCCAACAACAAGCCCTCGGGTAACTTGTGGGCCTGCATAGATTGATGACGGGATTCTCTGCAGCCTGGTAACTGGATCCACCTCTCTGTGGGACAGTGCGTGTGCAAGGAGCAGGTGGAGAGTGTGGGGCGGTGGTGGAGTGTGTGGGGATCCCGCCTTGGAGAGACTGGGTCTACTTCAGGAGTTCAGGGCATGCACACAGGGCAGGACTGTGTTGACTGTGTGTGTGGACCTGTGGGCGGTGGGGCTTGTCACCTGCAGAAGAGTTGTACTTCTCAAACAGCCACATAGGGGATCAGCCCTACCTTCCAAAGCCTGAAACAATTGGGTGCTCCCATGCCTGAGGCCAGCTCCACCCAACTGTAATCCTCAGAGAGCTGACAAGAGACCTAAAAGCTGGACGCTTATAGCAATTGTAAGCCCCTGAGCCTAACAATCTACCATGCTGGGGGCCTACTCACTTAACAGAAATACTGCAATAGGAATGTGCTATTAGAACTTGCAGCCAACTGTGCTGGGGTTCCCCAAACCTGATAAAGAGACTGAAGGGCCCACAACAATGACAAGCAGATGAGGATTACAACAGCTGGCCAGGGTCATAGCTCAGCCTCCCTGGCCACCTACTGGAAGAGCAACCACGCCACAATAGAAGGACACATGTAACCCACATAGGGGTCACTCCTAGAATATTCGGAACTGAGGGAAGTACACTGCAAGGCCTCATAAGGCATCACTTATATAAGGTCAACTCTCCAAGAGCAGGAGACGTAGCTGACCTACCTAATACATAGACACAAGCACAGGGAAAGAGGCAAAATGAGGAGGCAAAGGAATACATTCCAAGTAAGAGAACAGGACAAAACCCCATAAAAGGAACTAAGTGAAACAGAAATGAGCAACTTACCCAACAGAGAGTTCAAACAAAAAGTGTTAAGGATGCTCAATGATCTGGGGAGAAGAATGGATGAACTCAGTGAGAAGGTCAACAAAGAAATGGAAGATATAAAAAAGAACCAATCAGAAATGAAGAATACAATACTGGAAATGAACAATTCACTAGAGGGACTCAAAAGCAGAGTAGAGGATACAGAAGAACAGATCTGTGAGCTGGATGAAAGACTAGAAGAAATAACCCAAGCTGAACAGATAAAAGAAAAAAGAATTAAAAAGAGTGAGGACAGTCTAAGGGACCTCTAGGACAATATCAAGCACACTAACATCTGTGTTATAGGTGTCCCAGAAGGAGAAGTGCAAGACAAAGGGGCAGAGAATCTATGTGAAGAAATAATAGCTGAAAACTTCCCTGACCTAAGGAAGGAAACAGACATCCAGGTACAGGAAGCACAGAGAGCACCAAACAAGATAAACCCAAAGAAGCCCACACCAAGACACATCATAATTAAAATGTCCAGAATTAAAGATAAAGAGAGAATCCTAAAAGCCACAGGAGAAAGACAAGTTACATACAAAGGAAACCCCATAAGGCTATCAGCTGACTTCTCAGTAGAAACCTTACAGGCTAGAAGAGAGTGCCATGATATATTTAAAGTGCTAAAAGGAAAAAACCTACAGCCAAGAATACTCTAACTGGCAAGGTTATCATTCAAAATGGAAGGAGAGATAAAAAGTTTCCCAGAGAAGAAAAAAGTAAAGAAGTTTGTCACCAAGAAAGCAATAGTACAAGAAATGTTAAAGGGACTGATTTAAGGGGAAAAGAGAAGACCACAAATAGGAAAAATTATCTATTTCCATGATAAGAGGGTAATGGATACAAATGCAAAAAAAATGAGGTTAGATATGATATCAAAAACATAAAATGTGGGAGGAGGGGAGATAAATAGTAGAGCTTTCAGATAAAGGTCAAACCAAAGAGACTATCAACTTAATATAGATTGCTATATACATAGGTTACTGTATATGAACCCCATGGTAATCAAAAACCAGAAAACAATAATAAACACAAAAAACTAAGCGAAAGGAACCCAAACACAACACTAAAGAAAGCCAACAAACCACAAGGGAAGAGAGCAAGAGAAGAAAGGAACAGAGAAGAACTACTAAAACACCGAAAAAATAAAAAGTTAAAAAATGGCAATAAGTACATACTTATCAATAGCTACTTTAAACATCAATGGACTAAATGCTCCAGTTAAAAGGTATAGGCTGGCTGATTGGATAAAAAAACAAGACCCATATATATGCTGCACACAAGAGACACACTTCAGACCTAAAAACACTCGCAAACTGAAAGTGAAGGGATGGAAAAAGATAATCCATGCAAACGGCAATGAAAAGATACCCAGGATAGCAATACTCATATCAGACAAAATAGACTTTAAAACAAAAACTGTAAAAAGAGACAAAGAAGGGCACTACATAATTATCAAGGGAACAATCCGACAAGAGGATATAACACTTCTAAATATCTATGCACCCTATGTAGGAACACCTAAATATATAAAGCAATCAGTAACAGACATAAAAAGAGAAATAGACAGTAACACAATAATAGTAGGGGACTTCAACACTCCACTTACACCAAAGGATGGATCATCCAAACAGAAGATCAATAAGGAAATATTGCCCTTAAATGACACACTAGAACAGATGGACCTAGTAGATATATACAGAGCATTCCATCCAAAAACCGAAGAATAGACGTTCTTTTGAAATGCACATGCAACATTCTCCAGGATTGATCACATATTAGGCCACAAAACAAGTCTCCATAAATTTAAGGAGATTGAAATAATACCAAGCATCTTTTCTGACCACAATGGTATGAAACTAGAATCAACTATAGGAAGAAAATCAGAAAAGCAACAAATACATGGAGATTAAAGAAAATGCTACTGAACAACGACTGGGTCAACGAAGAAATCAAAGAAGAAATCAAAAAATACCTGGAGACAAATGCAAATGAAAATACGACATGCCAGAATTTGTGGGATACAGCAAAAGCAGTTCTAAGAGGGAAGTTTATAGCAATACAGGCCTTTATAAACAAACAAGAAAAATCTCAAATAAACAATCTAACAAGGCACCTAAATGGAAAAAGAATGAATAAAGCCTGAAATCAGTAGAAGAAGAGAGATAATAAAAATAAGAGCAGAAATAAATGAAATAGAGACTACAAAAACAATAGAAAAAAATAATAACACCAACAGCTTGTTCTTGAAAAGATAAACAAAATTGACAAAGCTTTAGCTAGACTCACCAAGAAAAAAAGAGAAGGCTCAAATAAGTAAAATCAGAAATGAAAGAGGAGAAATTACAATGGACACCTCAGAAATACAAAAGATTATAAGAGAATACTATAAAAAGCTATATGCCAACAAATTCGACAATCTGGAAGAAATGGATAAATTCTTAGAATCATACAACCTTCCAAAACTGGATCAAGAAGAAATAGAGAATTTGAATAGACCAATCTCCAGTAAGGAGATCGAAACAGTAATCAAAAACCTCCCAAAAAATAAAAGTCCAGGACCAGATGGCTTCCCTGGTGAATTCTACAAAACATTCAACGAAGACTTAATACCTATCCTTCTCGAACTCTTCCAGAAAATTGAGAAGGGAGGAAGCTCCCTAACTCATTCTGTGAAGCCAACATTACCCTGATACAAAAACCAGACAATGACAACAAAAAAAAAGAAAATTACAGGCCAATATCACTGATGAACATCGATGCAAAAATCCTCAACAAAATACTAGAAAATCGCATACAACAATACGTTAAAAAGATTATACACCATGGTCAGGTAGGATTTATTTCAGGGATGCGGGGATGGTTCAACATTCGCAAATCAATCAACGTGATACACCACATTAATAAAATGAAGAATAAAAATCACATGATCATCTCAATAGATGCAGAGAAAGCATATGACAAGATACAGCATCCATTTATGATAAAAACTCTGAATAAAATGGGTATAGAAGGAAAGTACCTCAACATAATAAAGGCCATATATGAGAAACCCACAGCTAATATCATCCTCAATGGTGAAAAACTGAAAGCTATCCCTCTAAGAACAGGAACCAGACAAGGATGCCCACTCTCACCACTCCTATTTAACATAGTACTGGAAGTCCTAGCCAGGGCAATCAGGCAAGAGAAAGAAATAAAAGGGATCCAAATTGGAAAGGAAGAAGTGAAACTGTCACTATTTGCAGATGACATGATTTTATATATAGAAAACCCTAAAGAATCAACCAAAAAACTTTTAGAAGTAATAAACGAATATGGTAAAGTTGCAGGATACAAAATCAACATACAAAAATCAGTTGCATTTCTATACACTAACAACGAAGTAGCAGGAAAAGAAATTAAGAATACAATCCCATTTACAATGGCAACAAAAATAATAAAATACCTAGGAATAAACTTACCCAAAGAGATGAAAGATCTGTACACTGAAAACTATAAAACATTGCTGAAAGAAATGGAAGAAGACACAAAGAAATGGAAAGATATTCCATGCCCTTGGATTGGAAGAATTAACAGATTCAAAATGTCCATACTTCCTAAAGCAATCTATAGATTCAATGCAATCCCTATCAAAGTTCCAACAACATTTTTCACAGAAATAGAAGAAAGAATCCTGAAATTTATATAGAACAACAAAAGACCCCAAATAGCTAAAAGAATCCTGAGAAAAAAGAACAAAGCTGGAGGTATCACACTCCCTGATTTCAAGATATACTACAAAGCTATAGTAACCAGAAAAGCATGGTACTGGCACAAAAACAGACACACAGACCAATGGAACAGAATCGAGAGCCCAGAAATAAACACACACATCTATAGACAGCTAATTTTCAACATGGGAGCCAGGAATATACAATGAAGAAAGGAAAGTCTCTTCAATAAATGGTGTTGGGAAAACTGGTCAGCCACAGGCAAAAAAAAAAAAAAATGAAAATAGACCATTATCTTACACCATACACAGAAATTAACTCCAAATGGATTAAAGACTTGAAAGTAAGACCTCAAACCGTGAAACTTCTAGAAGAAAACATAGGCAGTATGCTCTTTGACATGGGTATTTGCAGCATATTTTCAAGTACCGTGTCTGACCAGGCAAGGGAAACAATAGAAAAAATAAACAAATGAGAAGACGTCAAACTAAAAAGCTTTTGCACAGCAAAGGAAACCATCAACAAAATGAAAAGACAACCTAACAATTGGGAGAAGATATTTGCAAACCATATATCTGATAAGGTGTTAATATCCAAAATAGATACAGAATTCATACATCTCAAAACAAAAAAACTAACAACCCAATTAAAAAATGGGCAAAAGACCTGAACAGACATTTTTCCAAAGAAGATATAGAGATGGCCATGGGGCACATGAAAAGATGTTCAACATCATTAACTATAAGGGAAATGCAAATCAAAACTACAATGAGATATCACCTCACACCCATCAGAATGGGGATAATTAACAAGACAGGAAACAACAATAAAACCTTTTGTAGAGGTTGTGGAGAGAAGGGAACTCTCATAAACTGCAGGTGCAAACTGGTGCAGCCACTATGGAAAACAGTATGGAGATTCCTCAAAAAATTAAGAATAGAACTTCTATACGATCCTGCTATTCCACTGCTGGGTATTTGTCCCAAGAACACGAAAACACAAATGCAAGAAGACACATGCACCCCTATGTTCACTGCAGCGTTATTCACAATAGCCAAGACTTGAAGCAACATAAGTGCCCATCAAGGGACAAATGGATAAAGAATATGTGGTGTATATACACAATGGAATACTACTCGGCCATAAGATACAATGAAATCTAGGCATTTGTGACAACATGGATGGACATTGAGGATATTATGAAAAGTGAAATAAGTCAGAGGGAGAAGATCAAATACCGTATGATCTCACTTATTAAGTAGTAGATAATAACAACAACAACCAAACACATAGAGACAGTGATTGGATTGGTGGTTACCAGAGGGGAGGGGGAGAGGAAGGCAAAAGGGATAATTAGGCACATGTGTGTGGTGATGGATTGTAATTAGTATTTGGGTGGTGAACATGAGAACATGATGTAATCCATGCAGAAACAGAAGTATAATGATGTACATCTGAAATTTATACAATGTTATAAACCAATAATAATAATAAATAATAAATAATAAAAAAGAAAATAATAAATAATATTATTATTATCAATAATAATTATTATCAATAATAAAAAAGAAAAGAAAAGAAACAAAAAGACAAAGAATCAGGAAAACATGATGAGTCATCTACTTCAACTGTAGTTTAAAGTGCAAGAGATGAAAGGAAAGCCATTTGTATAATGATGGGTGGTAAAGGGAAGCCAGAGCTTCCCAATCTCCCTAGTAGGACTTTCTAAGAACATACAACCTTTGGCCCAGAACCTCTCTAAAACTGTTTCAGTTCAACCGCTAAATATTTCTGGGAAGTAACTTATTCCCATTCTGCTAACTTCTCCCATCTCCTAGAGTTCCTCTCTGTCTCAGGCCTTTGACATGCCCACTTACCCCTGTTAGGTTACAGATTGAAATGGCTTCTGAGGGGAAATCGGTACCTAATCAACCTTTACAATATATTTCATGTCCAAAACAATGAATTTCAAATTCATGAAACAAATATCTAGCATCACCTATTATGTGTCATGCACTGTGCAAAGTCCTGGGAATACAAAAATGAATAAACATGTGCTTCCTGCCTTAATGGAACCCACTGTCTACTTTGGAACAAAGACTCATCACAAGATTGGGACTGTCTTGGGAGACATCTTGGGAAGGCTCACGCAAAATATATCTCCAAGGTCAGTTCTATCCTGGAAAGAAATTTTGCCTGGTTTGTGACCACAGGAAAAAGGGTACCCACCTTACTTTCGAATCAGTGTTCAGTAGATGCTAGCAGAAGCCACAGCAGGGGAGCTAACCAACAGGTACCACGCACCTCCAAGTCTCAGGCATTGTGTTAGGCTTGGGAGATGCAAAGACGAGTGAGATATCTAAGAAGGATTTCTTAAATGCTTCCTGTTCAACAGGCCCTATGGCAGGTGCTAGAGACATGGTCCCTAAACATGGAAAGGAGTATCCTAGAGAAGAAGGAAGCAGCAAACACAGCTAACTCAACCCATCTATTCCTGGGGTTTCCTTCACTAAATTGCCCCACTTTCAGCTCGTCTTCCCCCTACTCATCAATCCAATTTGTTCTCCACTTTGATAGTTAGAATGATCTCCCTAAAACAGAAATCCGATCATGTCAATGCCCTGCCTAAAATCTAGGTGCCGCTCTCCATCACCCTAAGGATAAAGTCCAAACTTCTTCACCCAGCATGCCAGGCTCTTCATAATTAGTTCGCTGCTTATTTCTAACCACCATCCCTCTGTACTCTCTGTCACAACATACTCAGCTCCTTGCAGGTCCCTGAACATAGGTAATCCCTCATATCATTGACTTGGTACATGTTGTTCCCTCTGCCTAGAAGCCCCTTCCGTCAATTTTTACTCTTCTTTTAGAGTTTGACTTTTGAGAAAAATTAAAGAGAAAAGCAAGAAAGGGAAAAAAAAAAAAGCCTTTTATGACTGTTCTCAACCCTTCCACTCTCATCCCGGGATGAGTTCGGAGACCCTCCTCTGTGCTCCTATAACATTCATCTGTCCCTCAATCACAACACTTGTCATTCTGTCCTATAATTGTCTGTTTATTTGACTGTCTCTCTCACAAAACCATGAGCTCCTTAAGGACCACACAAAGGGGTTCCTGGACCCAATTCCAAGCTTGTGTGGAAGCTTTGCCACACCAACAAGCAGTTCTCTGATGCCAGCAGAGTGTCCAAGAATTCAACTCAATTCTGACACTATCTACTCATAGATAGCGTCAGATCCCACAGGTTGAGGGCTCAGTCCTACAAGACTCCCCTCCTTCTATTTCAGATGCCAGCCACAAGTCCCAGGTTATTACCTGTGATTCTGATCAACCAGCTACAAACTGGAGGTTCCAAGGACCCCCTCCAACTCAGGATGCCAATAGCAAGTCAATGTTGTTACCTGTTCTTTGACTGACTGGCTATAAATCAGAAGAGTCAGAGGTTCCCATGACACCCTCCTCAGGTTCAATTAATTTCCTAAAACAGCTGACAGAACTCAGGGAAACACTTACTTGCATTTACCAGTTTATTAAAAGATATGATATAGGATACAGATGAACATCAAGATGGAAGAGATGAGTAGGGAAAGGTATGAGGGAAGGGGCACAGAGATTCCATGCCTCCTCTAGGCGCACCACTCTCCCAGCACTCCCATGTATTCACCAACCTGGAAGCTCTCCAAAAAAAGGGTCAACAAGCTGTTCTCCTGGCATTATATAGGCATGATTGACTAAGTCATTGGTCACTGGCTGTTGATTCAACCTCAGGCGCCCTTCCCCTCCCTGAAAATCAGGAGGTGGGACCAAAAGTTCCAATACTCTGATCACATGGCTGGTTCTCCTGGCAACTAGCCCCTACCTTGGGTGGGATCCAAAAGTCATCTTCATTAACATAAACAAGAAATGCCAAGTGTTTTGGAAGCTGTGAGCTAGAAACTCTGGACGAAGACCACATATATATGAAAAACATATTTTGCTCATCTGAATGACCAAATACATATTTCTTATAAATCACAATATTGCAATGACTAAAACCTTTAGATTTTATTCCCATTAGCATACCCAGTGCCTAATATAATGCATACTATCTAGTGAGCATTCAGGAAACTAAATACTTATTAAGGAATTGAATGAATGAATGAATGAATGAATGAATAGTTACCAGAATGCATTTGTGAGAAATGTGGAAAAGTCTTCAATTTAATAAATATTTATTGGGCCTTATAATGTAAGGAGTATCTTGAGAGATGCTTTAAAAATCAGAAACAAAGATTCAATTTCTATCCTTAAGTTGCTTTCAGATGAGCGTGAGAAATTAAATATGTCCTCAGATAAAGAACGAGACATAATGACAATGTAATAGGTGCTACTAAAGTTATAGAAAGGGCCATGGGACGGCCATGGCCACTACCACCTACTTCCTAGAGTGGCTCTTCCAACCACCCTAGTTACACTGGCTAGGTTGGAATGAACCTTTACTACTCAGTTCAGCCAAGACTGACTAATTTTCCATTAGCAACTAGCAACAAGAAGAAGAAAAAAGATAGAAAAGAATTTTTTTAAAAAGATAAAAATTTTCAGCCAAATTCAGAGAATTCTCACTGGATACCACATGCCTAGGTCCGAACTTCCTTGGACAACAGATCCAGCTCCTCAGGCCCCTAACCAGCTCCCCAAGGGTCTGGCCTCACTTACCTATCACTCCCTTTCACTAAACCCTGGGCAACGCTGGATGGAAGCAGTTCCTGACCACTGGGAGAGAAGAGCCCTTCTCTTTCTGCCCTCTCGGCTCCTCTCCTGACATTTAGCCTGACCTGAGCATACCAGGCAGCAGCCTCCTTGCCCTCACTAGACAGCACTGCAATTTTGAGACCCTGGAATTTCTTCTGCTGCCTAGAACTCACATTTTTCTGTTTTTTCTTTTTTAAGCCTTTCTGGAAAATATGCCTTATCCTGATCTTTGTTAAGGATGGTTTTATCCTTTAGAGTGTCTTAATATTTTTCACCAAGGGCAACATCTGAGGCAGGCTCCAATGCAGGTTTTTGCTTCCTCAGGTCTTCCTCACGTCTACCCTTGCCAAAACAATAGAAAACAGGCTCTATTCCCATCTCTAAACCCCTTACTGCAACTCATATAACTCCAGTGGAAATATAGATAATTCTAACAAGTTTTGGGAAAACAACTTGGCAATATTTATCAAGAGCCTAAGTAACTCTTTTCACCAAGTTATCTATTCATTGTTAGAAATATAGCCCAGGAAATAACCAGAAATGCAAAATGAACTTAAGGCAAAAAGAAGTTTATTGTAGCAATATATAAAAGAGGAAAAAATTGGAAATAACCCAGATGTCCAATAATAGGGAAATTATTGTCAGTCGTGAATTATCCATTAATATAATGTTATACGGTCATTTTCTAAATGTTTGCTAAAATTTTAATAATATCAAAATATTCATAACAAGTGAAAAAAATCAGTATACAAAGTTATATACATAGGATAAGCTCAATAAGTAGAAAAGTGGGCCAATAAAAGACTAAACATCTATGTTTCCAGGTGATGTCATTAGGGGAATCTTTTCCTCTGCTTTACAAAATTTCTATAATAAGCATGTATTGCTTTTACAATCCACAAAAATATTTTTTTCTTAAATATATGCACTCTTGTGGACCTCAAATTAGTGAAATAACTGATGCATATCGGGCACTTAACAAATATGTGTAGAATTAATTAATAGGAGAAGTGAGCTCCTACTTGTTCTCTGAGGAATGTGGAACAGAGAAAGTTAACTGCACTTAGAATGAGGAGGCCTAGATTTGAGAGACTGAGAAATTACAGCCTCTCCTCATCCACAAAATGGGGGAGCCCCTGCCTGACCTCCCTCAGGAGACTCTGGTGAGAAGCAAATGCGATAATGCCTGTGAAACTATTTTGTAAACTGGAAAACTCTACACAACATCTAAAGATGAACAATAAGGAACTCCTGTTATTTTTGCTCTTCTCAGTTTATTGCAGAACAGGAATGATATAAACCTGAAGCCCACAGAATAATCACCCCTTTCCCAGAACAGTTTACCAATTTCCCCACTACTCCAGGTGCCCCAAGAGCAAGTGTCTCCTGGGGAAGCATCTTGCAAAATCCAAATTGTTATAATGTCAAAGCCCCTAAAACATACAGTAAAGACCTTCCCCACCTACATCTGGAGTCTCTTACAAGAGGCAGTAAGAAGCTTCATGCCTGATATTGCACTGGCTTCCTAAATAACACCTCTACCTCCAGTTTCTCACTTCCAACCAATTCTGCACTTTATTGTCAAAATCATCTTCCTGTATCATAGAATCATAGACTCCTTAGCTAGACAAACTCCTTTACAATCACATTGTCCAAACTCTTTACTTAAAAATGGAGATCTAAGGCCCAGAAAGGTTAAAAAAATAAGTAACTGAATCAAGGTCATGATTTGAGTGTCACTTCCATCCTCAAAAATCTTCAGATAAATCCCAAACTCCTTAGCATGGCATTCAAGCCTTTCACAATATCCCCCACCTTCCTATTGAACCTCATCTCCCCCTAGTCTCTCCCACAAACCTTGGTTCCAATCCAACTGGTTTCTTCTCCATCCCCTGAACTTATGCTGCTTGGCCTCATCTCAAATGTTTCCCTGGAATGCCGCTCCACCCTCCTCTCCAACCTCTGCACATTCACAAGGTGCACTTGTTCAGGAAGCCTTCTCTGACCCGCTTAGCCCATCAGGCAGCTCTCCTACCTCTGAAATCCTGGAGCTCTCACTGTCCATTACACCTGTTGCCCTGTGTTATAGAACATGCAGTCCTGATATTGTGATCTACGTGGTTACCTGTCTTACTGCCTCTCCTCCCACCGAGACAATAACCTCCTGAAAGACCAGGGATTATATATTTCTCCACATCCCCCACTGCACCCACGCATGACTGACAACATTTACTGAGCACCTATGGCATGTAAGTTGCTGTTCTAGGGGTTTTGTGGATGTTATTTCACTTGATCCTCACAATTTGCTCACAAATGAGAAAACTGAGGCTCAGAGAAGATGAATAAATGGCCAAGGTCACACAACTAAAAAGTAGCAGAGCCATGATGGGAATCCAGGCCCCTCAGCCTCCAAAGCCTTTAGCCATAAGCCACGCTGCCTCTAGCCCAGACAACACCTGGGGTTGGGCAGGTGTGCCGGAACTGCTCACTGCTGACCGAGACATTCTCAGGACCAGGCGGAGAGCCAAGGTACACATGACATGAAACAGAGCCAGCTTCATACTCCCTCCTCTGAAGCCCATATCTGGGTTTCCCTGGGTCCCTGCAGGGTCTCCTTAGCTTCCTGGCATTAACCTTTCACCCTGTGCCATTCTAGCCAGCAGCCCCACTCTGTTCCACAGGTGGCTTATCTGGGAGCCCTGACCAAATGGGTAAGACATCAGGAAATGAAAAGCCAGATTCCTCTGAAGCAGTCAGAAAACTGATTCTTGAGCAACTGGCTTACTGGGAAGCAGCCCCTCCCTATGGCCACCCAGTTTGAGCTCCTGTGTTTTCCTTTCGGGGCCTGTCAGGCAACTTTGTGATGGCAGGGACAAGACTTTTGCCAATAAGCCCTGTCCTACAGAGCTAGGTTGGAAGAAGCCCTGACACTGTGCAAACCCCCAGGTCAGCAGGAGGACCCATGTCTCTCCTGCCTCACCTTGACCCAGGGCCACATCTTCCACACGCCCACATGGAAGCAGGCTTCTCAGCTCCGGTGGTAACAGCTACCATTTATTCAGTGCCTACTGTGTGCCAAGCACTATGCACAGTGCTTCAAATGCTTATCTCAATTAATTCTTATTAGCATTCCGTGAACTACACAGTCTAGTGCAGTTGTTAACGATACAGGCTCTGGGGTCAGACTGTCCAAGTTCAGAATCCCAGCTGCACCTCTTACAAGTAACGTTAACTTGAGCCTGCTAAATAAGTTCTCTGTGCCTCAGTTCCTCTTCTGAAAAATGACAACTATACGAGTACTTAATTCCTAGAAACGTATGAGGATTAACCGAATTAATAAGTGTAAAGTGATCAATACATAATGCTATTATTACAACTATTATGTGGGCATCATCTTCATTTTACAGATGCAGCAACCGAGTCTTAGAGAGCTTAAGTCACTTGCCAAGGTCACCCAGTTAATAAAGGACAAAGTGAGGATTTACATCAAGGTCTGGTCTACCCGACTCCAAGTCATATGAACACCTGACACAACCCAGTGCTTGTAGCCTCTCTCTGTCTCTGTCTCTGTCTCTGTCTCTCTATATCTCTTTCTTTTTCTCTCGCTAAACTGTACTTAGCAAGCAGCTGGGCTGGTGAAGAGCTACACTAGGACACAGGTTAGAATTAAGTTCCCAGGTTCATCCTGGAGAAGTAGAAATATGGGGGGCCAGAACCACGTTAAGAATATGGCATCTGGAAAAGTTTCACTCAGCCTACCCCAAGTCATTTTACACAAGTGACATCAGGCTAAAATGAATATCAAAGGGAGTATTGAAGAGGAAAAGAAGTCACAAAAGGGCATCACAAAGCCTTAGCAGAGTGGGCTTTGAACAGAGAGGGGTAGTCCCACGCCAGCTGACTTAGTGCCTGGCTATGGTGGAGGGGATCCCATATGCTAGGGGGATACAATCTTAGTATGGGTGCCTTAGAATAATTTTTGTACCAGTTGGTCAGAGTATTTTTGTGCCTCTTTCTCTCTACCCCACCCTTTCCCTCTACCCCACCCTCAGCCCAACCTCCTGGTCTGAACAGAGTGAAGGAACCACAGTTCTCTAGAGACAATTCCACAGGTCTCAAATTGCCCTGCCTTCTCATTGCTAATGTTCTTAAGAGTAGCTAACAAATCCTCTTTCCAGTTCCTCAAAGAACATACACACATTCTCCATCTCTGGGAGAGCTGGAGGGCATGCTCTCATAGCTTGAGGAGCTGAGAGACAGAGACAGCTGAGGGATGATCAGAGTTGACATCCCCAACACATCTCCTACCACAGCATTCCCTTAGGAGTCTAGTTCCCTATTCCCATGGTCCCTGTGCTCCTGAGAAGGAGAGTCAGAATGTGCAAGGGCTGGACCCCTGCCCTACTCTCCTCCATCAGCCGCTCCAGCATCTCACCTCGCCTGTCTGGTTCTGAGAGTCCCCAAAGGGTACTAGTGAGACAGAGTTGGGTACTGAGGGAATTAGGCCCAGAAAGCCTTGTTCAAGGAAAAAACAACTATTAGCTCCTGACAATAGGAACCGAATTTTATTTATCTTTGAAAATTCAGCACATGGACCTTGGTAGGTAGGTGACAGTATTAGGGAAATTAAATTGTTTTTACAGGTTGGAATGCCTAAATATTGGATAGAAACAAGCCAAAAATTTGACCTGTTTCCTCTTGTCAACATGCCTCTAATCTTCCCAGAATAGGATGATGTCTCTGCCGTAGAAGCTTTCAAACCCTCTGAGTCCTACTCACAAATCCATGAGTGGTGATGGCTCAACAATCAACATCTAATTTCTTAGAACTGATCTCAGACTATTCAAGAAGGTCTGGTGTTTCATCGTCTACCTCCCCACATCCTCATGCATTACACACCCAAGAATAAAACAAGGTGAATTTCAGACAAGATTAAGGAAATTTCTAACATACTTTCCATCAGCCCTCTGACAACACAAGTTACCAGTACATTGTGCAAAAGAAAAAACATAAAGACAGCAAACCCAGCTCCTGAATTATCTCCTCTCGGCATCAACTGCCATTGACCGCACACCCTGACCCACATGCACATGCCCAGGCACAGGTACTACACTCAGCACATTCGTAGCACCCACTCTTAACTCTTAAGTGGCGGCAACATACAAGACATTAGGAATGAGACGGGGTCACATATGTGTTATGTAGCTCACAGCCAGTATTATGAATATAACCCCACCCCAGCCTTCACCATCTATGAATGCTGGGAGCTAGAGGATGCACATGCATCTCCCTGTGCCCTGTGTGTTCTGGCAGGCTCTGTGGCGAAAGAGGAAAACATGAAGCAGAGACCCCGATGGCTATGAGAATTTCCTGCTATTTGTTTCAGGGACCCACAGGCAGCAAACAGCCAGGAGAGTTACCAAATAATCATAGCCCACTCCAGAAACTGAATGTGATGCTCAGGCGCAGATTGTGGAGGCGGTGGGCGAACAGGGAGGGAAGTCCTATCATACCAAAACATGAGAAGTCAGTGTAATGGCAGGCCCAAGTAGGCTCTCCTTCGCCAGGGCCAAGGGGGCTCCAGGCTGCGAGGACTCTTCTCACCACACCCACCTTGGGCATCTTCAGGCCACGGAAACACAGAGCTGTGCAGGAGGAGGCAGAAACAGAACTCACAACCTGCTCATTTGGGGGAAGGCAAGCCTGAGACAAAAAAAAAAAAAAAAGAAAAAAAAAAGAAGCGTTCAGGGCTCTGCCACACCTGCCCCTGCCTCCCTGCTACTAATCATAGAATCAGAACTTGAGAGCAAGAGGGAACATGAAAGTTTATCTCACCAAAATCCAACAATTTTCAGATAATAAAACTCAAATCCAGAGTGGGTAAGTGACTCTCCCATGGTAAAAAAGGAAACTGGTAGCTTAGCTGACACAGAACCAGCTCTCCCCACTCCCTGTCCAAGGCCCTCCCCCCACCTCTTGATCTCCCCAAGGCCACAGGGTGTGAACAGCCCCAAAAGTGAACTGTACAAAACTCTCCATTGTCCTCACCTAAGGTACAAGGTGTAAGTGGATCAGCCTTGCAAACTTGCTAGTGGATGAGAGAAAGACTCATATTTCCTCCCGTTTATCTGCATCGCCTGGCTCTGAGCTCTTAGGGAGGTTAACCCTCCATTTGAGAAAAGATGCGGATCTGTGGAAACCACCGCTGTGGTTGATGGGATTGCCACTTCACAACCCAGGCTGCAACTCCACTCTCCCCACCACTGCTCTCAGCATGAAGGAGCTAAAACTCATGGAAAGCTCTCCCTCCATGTAAGAGCCTGGCTGGGCCTGAGAGGAACCTCTGGGCAACTGCTCTTCTTGTTACCAAACTAGGTTCCTTTTTACCCATTGCCCAGAAAGCCAATCACTGAGAAAAATAAGGATGCAGCAGAGAGAGGGTTTTATTCCCAAGGCAGCCAAGTGAGGAGATGAGATAATGAGTCTCAAATCTGCCTCCTCGAAAATGGGGGACTCAGGGATTTTTATGGGGTGGGGGGCAAGGTGGTCTGAAGTGTGGAGATAGAGGATTGGAGGTGAGGAGAAGTGAGGTAACTGATGATCTTCGCTACCCTAGTCAAGCTCCATGGCTCTTCATAGGATGCATGTTCACAAAATGGCAGTGTTAACTGTGATCTGAAGGTGGAGTTTTTAGCTCCTTGATGTCAAAAGGTCACTTATTGGGCATTTGTGCAGGCCCAGTTGACAGGTTGGTGGTCTCAACTGGCCTGAACTGGACAAGGAGGGCCTAATTCCTGAAAAACAGCTCAAACATTTGTTACCATGGTGACCCAGGCACCAGGGAGATGTCATCTATAGGAACTAGTGGGAGTCAGATAGTATATTGCCTAAGCAGCATTGTTAATGATGGGTAAGTGAACAACTAAAAGCTATAATTAATAATTACAAAGAAAACACTTTAGTTACTAGCTGCCTAATCATTAATGGCTGTTTACCATTTCACTCTCCCGGGGCAAGTCCAGGAGCACCAAACCTCACCATATTTCTCTCCCCTCTCCTGTCTCTTCCCACCCAGGTGATAAGCCACCCAGGGGACAGGCAAAGAAGTGAAATCCACCTGTGAGGGGAGTGGGTGGGGAGAGGGTATAGAGGGGAGAGAAGCAAATGAAGGGTGAAAGGAAAATGTGAATAAAAGACACTCCTCAAAATGCCTCCTCCAGCATTAACGTCAGCATGATTTCACCCATTCTCAGAATGGAATGCACCCGTCCAATAGCCCAGAGAAAGAAAGTAAGCATACTCTACATTGTTGATTTCTCAGAGGAACAAGAACTAAACAGCAGGTGACTAGAGAAGCCAAGATTCCACTCCCTTCCAGAACCCAGACACCCAGCCCCAACTCAGTAAGCCTCAAATATCAGTGTTGGAAAAATTCTGCTTTTGGTTGGCCCAAGCTGAGACCTATAGATCTCAATTTTCAACAAACATCCCAGATAATTCTGATACTGATGGTCTGAGGACCACTCTATGAGAAGTCCTACTGTATCACTTCCCCACTGCGCTGCTGAAAGGTTAACAGCACCTGCTATGGAGTCCCCCAGGTGGCCTGGCTTCAAATTCTGGCTCTAACACACGAGCTGCAAGGCCCTGAGCAAATGACTACACCTTATTCCCCTCATCTGTAACATGGGGCTAATAAAAGCACCCACCGCATGGGCTGTTGTGAGGAACAAATGAGGTAATCCAGTTATTTACAGTGTTTAGCGGACTATCCGGCACACAGCACACAGTATTTGTTGGCTATTACTTGTTCTGTTAGTACACAATAGTTGCTCTGGTTGTCAGTTCTATGATAATTAGTAAGCACACATTACATTACATTAGTAAGTAATGTTTTTTTACTATTAGTATTTTATGTTTCAATGTGTATATATAAACCTCATTACTCCCAAGAAATTGACAGGTCAAATAATTTTTAAGCTACAGGGAGCCTCCCAAGGAGATTTCTACCTAGTACCCTGGCTATTAACTTAATCCTTCTAAGTTATTCTTCCCCTTTGCCCTCCTACTCTCACCGCTCCTGCTTCTGCCCCATGGACTCCATGTTCTCAATAAAACTTTAAATTTACATTGTGCTTTTATGTTTTATAATGTGTTAAAGTGTTTTATAGGATCTGCTTTGATTAACTGCTTTTCTCTATTATCTTTTCCAAAAGCCTTTCCTTTCCTTTAGGCAGTTACTATGTGACCCCCAAGCTAGGAGGGTCTATCTGGGCCAAAACCTTGAAAAGTCACTCTAATCAACAAAGAGAAGGTTGATGAAGAATAGAAATCCACCCTGCAGCTTGTGACTAGGAGACCAGGCCAAGGAGACCAGGCCAAGCAGTACCCCAGAGGAACAGACTCTGGGCTCACTCCCTACTCTCCATCTCAGCCTCCACCATTCACTCACTTCAGCCACAGCCTCCTTTAGAGCTTCTCCCCAATGCCCAGACATATAAGGGGCAATATAATGTTGTTTATCTAAAATAGGCCATTATATTTTTGTAAAAATATTATTTGTACTAAAGATAAGACAATTATATGTTTAAAGACAAGATACTTAAGAAACAAAACCATGAACATTAGTTTATAAGCTAGGTGATTTAGAAAGTATGAGAAAGTTCATACCATGTAGGCATAAATTAGCAAATATAACAGCTACCACCTGGGTAAACACCCAAGTGAGGCACTAGTTCATTGCCGGCTTCAGAAGTGCCTCTGGGTCCAGCCCTGGACAGAAGCTCCTCCCTTGAACCTAGAAGTGACAATTCCCTGAATTCACGGTTATCCTCAGTATTTCCTTCACTCCGGTTTTCCCAGCTACACCGGAATCGAGGGATTGGGGTTAGAGATTGTCTTCTCGAACTTCCATTAACGCACATCACACTCCAAGTGCCACCTTCTCTTGAATATTTTACTCTATTAAGTTGTAAGTTTCAAGCCTATTGCAGCAAGGAGGGGTCATTCCTTCGTTTTCCTTAACTTTATTTTTTACTGTGGTAAAATACACATAAATAAAATTTGCCGTTTTAACCATTTTTCAGTGTACAATTCATTAGTATTAGGTACATTCACAGTATTACGGAACCATAAACACTGTTTCCAAATGTGATTTTGCCTTTTAGACATTTCAGGATGAACTGATGGTGTAGATACTGTTCTCAATTTTTAAGCAGTAGTTAAACCACAATCATTGCTGTTGGTTTGTGACACGTCTTTTAAAAATGATATTTTTTTTTCCCAGATCCGCTGAATTGGAATCTGTTTATTGCAGTAACACTGGTTTATAACATTGTATAAATTTCAGGTGTACATCATTATACTTCTATTTCTGCATAGATTACATCATGTTCACCACCCAAATACTAATTACAACCCATCACCACACACCTGTGCCGAATTATCCCTTTCGCCCTCCTCCGTCCCCCCTTCCCCTCTGGTAACCACCAATCCAATCTCTGTCTCTATGTGTTTGCTTATTGTTGTTGTTATCTACTACTTAATGAAGGAAATCATACGGTATTTGACCTTCTCTCTCTGACTTATTTCACTTTGCATTATACCCTCAATGTCCATCCATGTTGTCACAAATGGTTGGATTTCATCGTTTCTTAT
This sequence comes from Ceratotherium simum simum, assembly GCF_057802395.1. Lineage (NCBI taxonomy): Eukaryota > Metazoa > Chordata > Mammalia > Perissodactyla > Rhinocerotidae > Ceratotherium > Ceratotherium simum. Next base: position 20,049,926 of record NC_141932.1, on the reverse strand, counting down.
GGCTGAGTAGCATTCCATTGTGTATATATACCACAGCTTCTTTATCCATTCGTCCCTTGATGGGCACTTAGGTTGCTTCCAAGTCTTGGCTGTTGTGAATAATGCTACAATGAACACAGGGGTGCATGTATTTTTACGCATTAGTGTTTTCAAGTTCTTTGGATAAATACTCAGCAGTGGAATAGCTGGATCATATGGTAGTTCTATCCTTAATTTTTTGAGGAATCTCCATACTGTTTTCCATAGTGGCTGCACCAGTTTGCACTCCCACCAGCAGTGTATGAGAGTTCCCTTCTCTCCACATCCTCTCCAACACATGTTGTTTCCTGTCTTGTTAATTATAGCCATTCTGACGGGCGTGAGGTGATATCTCATTGTAGTTTTGATTTGCATTTCCCTGATAGTTAAAGATTTTGGACATCTTTTCTTGTGTCTGTTGGCCATCTGTATATCATCTTTGGAGAAATGTCTGTTCAGGTCTTTTGCCCATTTTTTAATTGGGTTGTTAGTTTTTTTGTTGTTGAGATGCATGAGTTCTTTATATATTTTGGAGATTAAGCTCTTATCAGATGTATGGTTTGCAAATATCTTTTCCCAATTGTTAGGTTGTCTTTTCATTTTGTTGATGGTTTCCTTTGCTGTGCAGAAGCTTTTTAGTTTGACGTAGTCCCATTTGTTTATTTTTTCTACTGTTTCTCTTGCCAGGTCAGACATGGTGCTTCAAAATATGTTGCTAAGACTGATGTCGAAGAGTGTACTGTCTATGTTTTCTTCTAGAAGTTTCATAGTTTCAGGTCTTACATTCAAGTCTTTAATCCATTTGGAGTTAATTTTTGTGTATGGTGTAAGGTAAGGTCATTTTTTTGCATGTGGCTGTCCAGTTTTCCCAACACCATTTGTTGAAGAGACTTTCTTTTCTCCATTGTATGTTCTTGGCTCCTTTGTCAAAGATTAGCTGTCCATAGATGTGTGGGTTTATTTCTGGGCTTTCGATTCTATTCCATTGACCTGTGTGTCTGTTTTTGTGCCAGTACTATGCTGTTTTGGTTACTATAGCTTTGTAGTATATTTTGAAATCAGGGAGAGTGATACCTCCACCTTTGTTCTTTTTTCTCAGGATTCCTTTACTTATTCGGGCTCTTTTGCTGTTCCATATAAATTTTAGGATTCTTTGTTCTATTTCTGTGAAAAATGTTGTTGGAACTTTGATAGGGATTGCATTGAATCTATAGATGGCTTTAAGAAGTATGGACATCTTAACTATGTTAATTCTTCCAATCCAAGAGCACGGAATATCTTTCCATTTCTTTGTGTCTTCTTCCATTTCTTTCAGCAATGTTTTATAGTTTTCCATATACAGCTCTTTCACCTCTTTGGTTAAGTTTATTCCCAGGTATTTTATTCTTTTTGTTGCAATTGTAAATGGGATTGTATTTTTAATTTCTGTTTCTGCTACTTCGTTGTTAGTGTATAGAAATGCAACTGATTTTTGTATGTTGATTTTGTATCCTGCAACTTTACCATATTCGTTTCTTACTTCTAAAAGTTTTCTGGTGGATTCTTTAGGGTTTTCTATATATGAAATCATGTCATCTGCAAATAGTGACAGTTTCACTTCTTCCTTTCCAATTTGGATCCCTTTTATTTCTTTCTCTTGCCTGATTGCTCTGGCTAGGACTTCCAGTACTATGTTAAATAGGAGTGGTGAGAGTGGGCATCCTTGTCTGGTTCCTGTTCTTAGAGGGATAGCTTTCAGTTTTTCACCATTGAGGATGATATTAGCTGTGGGTTTCTCATATATGGTCTTTATTATGTTGAGGTACTTTCCTTCTATACCCATTCTATTCAGAGTTTTTATCATAAATGGATGCTGTATCTTGTCATATGCTTTCTCTGCATCTATTGAGATGATCATGTGATTTTTATTCTTCATTTTATTAAAGTGGTGTATCACGTTGATTGATTTGCAAATTTTAAACCATCCCTGCTTACCTGGAATAAATCCCACTTGATCATGGTGTATAATCTTTTTAACCTATTGTTGTATGTGATTTGCTAGTATTTTGTTGAGGATTTTTGCACCGATGTTCATCAGTGATATTGGCCTGTAGTTTTCTTTTTTGTGTTGTCCTTGTCTGGTTTTGGTATCAGGGTAATGTCAGCTTCATAGAATGAGTTAGGGAGCTTTTCCCCTCCTCAATTTTTTGGAAGAGTTTGAGAAGGATAGGTATTAATTAGGTCTTCTTGGAATGTTTGGTAGAATTCACCAGGGAAGCCGTCTGGTCCTGGACTTTTATTTTTGGGGAGGTTTTTGATTACAGTTTCAATCTCCTTACTGGTGATTGGTCTATTCAAATTCTCTATTTCTTCTTGATCCAGTTTTGGAAGGTTGTATGATTCTAAGAATTTATCCATTTCTTCCAGATTGTCGAATTTGTTGGCATATAGCTTTTTATAGTATTCTCTTATAATCTTTTGTATTTCTGAGGCGTCTGTTGTAATTTCTCCTCTTTCATTTCTGATTTTACTTATTTGTGCCTTCTCTCTTTTTTTCTTGGTGAGTCTAGCTAAAGGTTTGTCAGTTTTGTTTTATCTTTTCAAAGAACCAGCTCTTGGTTTTATTAATTTTTTCTATTTTTTTTTTTGATCTCTATTTCATTTATTTCTGCTCTGATTTTTATTATTTCCCTTCATCTACTGATTTTGGGCTTGGTTTGTTCTTCTTTTTCCAGTTCCTTTAGGTGCATTGTTAGATTGTTTATTTGAGATTTTTCTTGTTTGGGGAGATAGGCCTGTATTGCTATAAACTTCCCTCTTAGAACCGCTTTTGCTGAATCCCATAAATTCTGGCATGTCGTATTTTCATTTTCATTTGTCCGCAGGTATTTTTTGATTTCTTCTTTGATTTCTTCGTTGACCCAGTCGTTGTTCAGTAGCATTTTGTTTAATCTCCACGTATTTGTGTCTTTTCTGATTTTCTTCCTATAGTTGATTCTAGTTTCATACCATTGTGGTCAGAAAAGATGCTTGGTATTATTTCAATCTTCTTAAATTTATGGAGACTTGCTTTGTGGCATAATATGTGATCAATCCTGGAGAATGTTCCATGTGCATTTGAAAAGAACGTGTAGTCTTCGGTTTTTGGATGGAATGCTCTGTATATATCTACTAGGTCCATCTGTTCTAGTGTGTCGTTTAAGGCCAAAGTTTCCTTATTGATCTTCTGTTTGGATGATCCATCCTTTGGTGTAAGTGGAGTGTTAAAGTCCCCTCCTATTATTGTGTTACTGTCTATTTCTGTTTTTATGTCTGTTAATAATTGCTTTATATATTTAGGTGCACCTACATTGGGTGCGTAGATATTTACAAGTGTTATATCCTCTTGTTGGATTTTTCCCTTGATCATTATGTAATGCCCTTCTTTGTCTCGTTTTACAGTTTTTGTTTTAAAGTCTATTTTGTCTGATATGAGTACTGCTACCCCAGCTTTCTTTTCATTGCCATTTGCATGGAGTATCTTTTTCCATCCCTTCACTTTCAGTTCGTGAGTGACTTTAGGTCTGAAGTGTGTCTCTTGTATGCAGCATATATATGGGTTTTGTTTTTTTTATCCAGTCAGCCACCCTATGCCTTTTAATTGGAGCATTTCGTCCATTGACGTTTAAAGTAGCTATTGATAAGTATGTACTTACTGCCATTTTTTAACTTTTTTTTCCTCAGTGTTTTAGTAGTCCTTCTCTGTTCCTTCCTTCTTCTATACAAAATTGATGGTCTCTTTAGTTTGACCTCTGTCAGAAAGCTCTACTCTTTAACTCCCCTCCTCCCTCCTTTTATGTTTTTGATATCATATCTAACCTCTTTTTTGTGCATTTGTATCCATTACCCTCTTATCATTGAAATAGATAATTTTTCCTATTTGTGGTCTTCTCTTTTCCCCTTAAATCAATCCCTTTACCATTTCTTGTAGCACTGGTTTCTTGGTGACAAACTCCTTTAATTTTTGCTTGTCTGGGAAATTTTTGATCTCTCCTTCCATTTTGAATGATAACCTTGCTGGGTAGAGTATTCTTAGCTGTAAGTTTTTTCCTTTTAGCAGTTTAAATATATCGTACCACTCTCTTCTAGCCTGTAAGGTTTCTGCTGAGAAGTGTGCTGATAGCCTTATGGGGTTTCCTTTGTATGTAACTTGACTTTCTCTTGCGGCCTTTAGGATTCTCTCTTTATCTTTAATTCTGGACATATTGATTATGATGTGTCTTGGTGTTGGCCTCTTTGGGTTTATCTTGTTTGATTCTCTCTGTGCTTCCTGTACCTGGATATCTGTTTCCTTCCTTAGGTTAGGGAAGTTTTCATGTATTATTTCTTCAAATAGATTCTCTGCCCCTTTGTCTCGCTCTTCTCCTTCCGGGACACCTATAACACGGATGTTAGTGCGCTTGATGTTGTCCCAGAGGTCCCTTAGACTGTCCTCACTCTTTTTAATTCTTTTCTCTTTTACCTGTTCAGCTTGCGTAATTTCTTCTAGTCTTTCGTCCAGCTCACAGATCCGTTCGTGTGTATCCTCTACTCTGCTTTTGAGTCCCTCTAGTGAATTTTTCATTTCCAGTATTGTATTCTTCATTTCTGATTGGTTCTTTTTTATATCTTTGTTGACATTCTCACTGAGTTCATCTATTCTTCTCCCCACATCAGGGAGCATCCTTAACACTCTTTGTTTGAACTCTCTGTTGGGTAGGTTGCTCATTTCTGTTTCACTTAGTTCCTTTTCTGGGGTTTTGTCCTGTTCCCTTACTTGGAATGTATTCCTTTGCCTCCTCATTTTGCCTCTTTCCCTGTGCTTGTGTTTACGTATTAGGTATGTCAGCTACGTCTCCTGCTCTTGGATAGGTGACCTTATGTAAGTGATGGCTTAGGAGGCCTGCCTTGTGCTTCCCTCAGTTCTCAATGTTCCAGGGGTGACCCCTATGTGGGCTACGTGTGTCCTTCTGTTGTGGCCTGTTTGCTCTCTCTGTAGGTGCCCAGGGAGGCCGAGTTATGCTCCTGGCCAGCTGTTGTAATGCTCAGCTGCTTGTAGTTGTTGTGGGCCCTTCAGTCTCTTTATCACGTGTGGGGACCCCAGCACAGTTGGCTGCAAGTTCTAATACCACATTTGTGTTGCAGTATTTCTTTTAAGTGAGTAGGCCCCAGCGTGGCAGGTTGTTAGGCTCAGGGCCTTACAATTGCTATAAGCCTCCAGCCCTTAGGTCTCTTGTCAGTTCTCTGAGGATTGCAGCTGGGTGGGGCTGGCCTCAGGCATGGGAGCACCCAATTGTTTCAGGCTTTGGACTGTGGGGCAAACCCCACCTATGTGGGTCTTTGAGAAGCACAAGTCTTCTGCAGCTGACAAGCCCTGCTGCCCACAGGTCCACACACACAGTCAACACAATCCAGCCCCATGTGCGCACCCCAACCACCCGAAGTGGACCCAGTCTCTCCACGGCGGGAGCTCCACACACTCCACCGCTGCCCCACACTCTCCACCTGCTCCTTGTGCACGCCCTGCCCCGCTGAAGTTGGCTCAGTTACCAGGCTGCAGAGAATACAGTCACCAATCTATGCATGCCCACAAGTTGCCTGAGGGCTTGTTGTTGAGTTGGGCCAGTCTCTAGGGTGGGCTGCCTGCCCTGGCTGAGCTGGATTAAATCGGTGCTCTAGCGGGTGGGGCAGACCTGGGCTAGCAGGCCTCAGGGAGAACTCCAATGGCATCTGTGTCAGCACGCCCACACCAGGCCACAACAATGGCTGGCGCAAATGTCCCAGTCCCTGGAGAGGTCTCACCCCTCACTGAGATGCACACAGGGCCTATTAGGTGAGTCTCTTTTCACCAAAGCACTACGCACCTTTCTTTCTGGTGATTTTAGGTTGCTTTCTGAAATGGGTGAGTTTGCACGTGGGCCCTTTAAGAGCCGGTTTTAATGTCCATGTGAACCAGCTTTTCTAGGGCACTCCCCAATGTTTTAGTAGCAGTCAAAGTCAGATCTTATGCCGCTCATCTAGATTGTGCTGGGTCCACAAAATGCCCACAGCGGGGGCGCTCCCCGGCTCAGGGCCCTGCTCCTCCAGGGAGGGCTGCGTACCTGTGGGCTGCTCCCAGGTGGCCGTGAGGCGCTGCGGCTTGTGAAGGCGGCGATTTTCCTCTCCAGAAGGGAGTTTCTGCCTCTTCTACCTCAGTTAGGATTGTCCGTTGTTGCAGAAGATCCTCTTATCCAGTTTTCAGTTCTGTCTCAGGGGTAATTTTTCCACGAGTAGTTGTACATTGGCTGTGTCCGTAGGAGGAGGTGAGTTCAGAGTCTGTCTATGCTGCCATCTTGACTTCTCCCCCTAAAAATGATATTGTTTTTAAACATTTCACGACCAACTGGTTATAAGAACTGGAGCCATCTTACCCACTAAAAATTCCGGCAGCCTCTCCATTAGAAATTAGACATCTGGTTTAGGAACAGCACTGACTCTTTCTTTGGGTCATGTCTTTAGTCTGTCAGAGATGTCCTCATCTCATCCATGAGAAATGTAGCCACAATATCCACTAGAACTGCCATGGCCTTGTACTTGCGCATGAATTAATCAAATAGTTGGGACGCACACTGTGTGTGTCTTTCTGCCTCAGTCCTGGTTACGACTTCATCCCTGGACAGTCGCCCATGAAAGAAGTAAAGGATATGACCTCTGCTCATCCCACACAGCAGAGGCGCTCCTGGCTAACGAGCCTGTGCCACGGCGCCCAGCACCCTGGGCCATCCACAGTCACCACCTTCCAACCAGACTGGCAGTTGTGACACCAGCAGTGCAAATGTCCAGCAGGTGAGAGATAGCAGGGACCCTCCCACAGAGAGTGCTGGGGCAGCATAAAGAGGTACAGTTAAGGAGGTAGCACTTTACCATGATCCAATAAACAGGTTTTGAACAGGATCATTTTGCAAAAGCTTTTTTATATAACTCTGAACATTTTGAAGTTATTTGGATGCTTCGTAGGCTGAATAATGGCCACCAAAGGTATCCAGAGTCTCATCCCTGGAACCTGTTATTGTCCCTTTATTATATAGCACAAAGGACTATGCAGATGTGATGAAGTTAAGGATCTGACATGGGGAGAATATTCTGGATCATCCTAAGTGGAATCCCAGGGTCCTTCTAAGAGACGGGCAGAAGGCCAGAGTGAGAAGAGGAATCAGGAGGGAAGCAGGGGAGGAAAGGCATGTGATGCTGCCCTGATGCAAGGAACGAGGACAGTCTCCGGAAGCTGGAAGTCAGGGAAAGGATTCTCCCCCAGAGCCTCCAGACAGAGCAGCGACTGCAGACACCTTGATGTCGGCCCAGGGAACCCAGGGCATTCATGGGAAACTAATACAAATGCCAACGACGAAATCAGAACATACACGTTCCTACCTGTTTCTGCACAGTGACAGAGACTGCTCTTTCAAAGCTTCTATCTACAGCAGGTGCACAAGGGTATTTTCATTTTTAAGCAATAGAGCCTGAGTAGTCACTTCAGATAAAATAAAAATAAAGACTCTGACGCACAGAGATTGTCAGGTGTAGTTCAAGATCGCGGGGGCTCAGAACCAACCCAGAGGAGGTGGGCCCTCTGATTACCTGTCAGTGCCCCTCAGAGCAGGGCTCAAGGCCTGGGGCATGAATGGATTCCTGAGAGTACCTGGGAGGGCAGCGCCTTGGGGATGTGGACGGGTGAAGGCAGGAGAATTGGTGGGTGAGGGGCAGCCTGTAATTTGGCGGCAGTTGTGTCCCCAAGGGAGGTAGAGCAGGGAGGCACAGACACCTCCAGTGAGGAGGGGGCACCAGATGAGCAGACTGACACAGAACAAGGGTCAAGGGGCAGGCCGAGAGGAGACAGAATCTGGTGGAGACTGGGAGTCCAGGGCGAGGAGGCATTGGGAGCATCCAGATACTGTGGATGCAGAGGCTGGAGCTGAGGGCTTGACCATGAGCAAAAGGGTGGCAACCAAGAGAGGGTTCTGGACGCCAGCCTGGGAGGTGGAAGGACAGCGGGGATGGGGTGGGACGGGGTGGAGGGACCAGGCCTGTGAATGAGGCCAGTGTTTCCAATGTGCAGATCTGACCTGGTGAGATGGGCGGAGCTGGCTCTCAAAGCGGGGTCTGGGGTTGGGCTCTGAAAACCTAGATAAGGGGGGAACACCCAGGGGATTCAGGATGAGCTTGGAGGGATGGTAATTCTCTAGGGGTAGGAACTATTTCCACACAGTTTTCCTTCTTCATACATTAAAGGGCTCTATAGTGTAATGTGCCCTTTCAATCACTAATCAAAACTTGCCTCTTAGGACATAATTTTTCCACCAATGGCTGGTTTGTGGTTAAGCCTACAAGGATTCGGAATCCTGATTGTGTGTGAAGTAAACGTGCCCAAATTGGTTGGTTTTAGGACTTGTCTCCCTCAAGAGCATGGAGGGCTCTCCTCATATGGCACAAAACATGGTTCTGAGAATATTTTCAGAGGACAAGGATTATCTGACTGCGGCTCGAAGAGACCAAAAGGACCTTCAGGACCAATTCCCTCTGTTTTTGTCTAAAGTGACAGGGATTCTTATTGTTGCTGCAGAGGTTGGTGTTTACATGCTCTGTTTTGAATGAGGAGGCTACAGAGCCAGAGCAGTGCAGGTTGCACGTTTCCAGGTCAGCTCAGGAGAGGCATCCCCACTGGGCAGTGGCTCCTCTCACGCCCTTTCCCCTCACATCTGTCTTGACCCCTGCTGGGGCTCCTTCCTCTGCGACTTCAGATCCATCACCACCCTGAACCCCTGCCCATGTGCACCTGGAAGGGCACACCTGCAACGCTGGTCGCTCAGACCCTGGCAGGCAGTGATGCTGGGTATTAACAAGACACAATCTACAGAGGCTCCCAGGGAGAGGGAAGGTCAGTACAACACACCCAGGGCAAGTGAGTCCAGATGGGGACCTGGCTCATGGCTGTGCATGAGGTTCAGAAGCCGTGGTGAGAAATCATGTCTTTTAGGGAAATACAAGTCAAAACTACAGTGAGATACCACCTCACACCCAGTAGGAGGGCTACTTTCAAAAACACGGAAAATAAGAAGTGTTGGTGAGAATGTGAAGAAATTGAAACCTTTGTGTAGTGTTGGCAGGAATGTAAAATGTGCAGCTGCTGTGGAAAACAGCAGAATGGTTCCTCCAAAAATCAAACATAGAAATACAATATGATACAGCAATTTCCCTTCTGGGCGTATACACCAACAAGAATTGAAATCAGGAAGTTAAAGAGATGTTTGTACATCCAAGGTTATAGCAGCATTATTCACAACAGCTAAAACATAAAAGCAACCCAAGCGTCCATCGATGGATGAATGGATAAGCCAAAGGTAGTAGATCTGTACAACAGAATATTATTCAGCCTTCAAAGGGAAGGAAATTTTGCAATATGCTACAATGTGAATTCACATTGAGGACATCAGGCTAGGTGAAATAATCCAGTCACAAAAAGACAAATACTGTATGATTCCACTTGTATGAGGCACTTAGTCAAAATTATAGACACAGAAATTGTAATGGTGGTTGCCAGGGGCTGAGGGAGAAGATGCAAGGATTATTGTTTAACAGTTTTGTTTCAGTTTTACAAGGTGAAAAGACTTATGGAGATGGATGTTGGTGATGGTTGTACAACAACATGAATGTATTTAATACCACAAAACGTACAGTTAAAAATGGTTAAGATGGTAAACGTTGCTGCATGTATTTTACCAAAATAATAATAAGAAAGAAATCATATCTCTTAATGTGAATCCCAATGGTACCCTTGAATACAGAATGAAGAGAGTCCCAAGTGCATGATCTGGCTCTTTTGGCGCTAAGGTTGATCAATTTCTGAGAAGCAATTGCTCTGGTCCCCTCTCTGTAGCTCTCACAGGCCCTGAGCAGGTTCCCTCACTGCCCTAACCTGGGTCTTCTTTGTGGCAGGAGGTAAATCAAGTGAGACATATGTTGTGCCCTTTGAAAAATGTTCTCTTTGCCTTAACCATCTGTTAATGTTCTGGGTAACCCTCCAGCTTCTTCTGCCCCTGACTACATGCTTCATCATTAGGGCACTGACTCAGTTTAATGTCTTCAGAAAAGGTAAACTTTTCTTGAACACAAGGGGAACTTCAATGACCACCCTGGGGGACTGATGTGGGAACTCCCCAACCTGGCTCCTCTCAGATGTCTCCTCCACCTCATCCCCTGTCCTCATTTGTCCTTTGTTCACACCTTAGACTCTTCAGCTCTCTTGAATCCTTTGATCTGTCCCCTCCACATTCCTACCTCCTCCACCCCTCTCTCCACCCCTGCCAGGCCTTTCCCCTCCCACCTGGCCCCTCAACTCCCACAGTCATTGCAGCTTGGGGCCTCCTCCCCCATTCTGGGCTCTTGAGAGGCTCAGAGACCCTAAGAGCAACCGCCTGAGGCTGAAACAGGCTGATTGGAAACAGAAAATGAACCCACAAACCACCAACACCCTGTACTTATCACAACCAGAGCATCACCTGTGGAGACAAGAAGTTCTCAAAGGCCACAGGATTCTTAACAACAAATTTCTCTCTTAAAAAATCTTTATTAAGCAAAAAACACATATCACATTTACCATCATTAACCAGTGTACAGTTCAGTAGTGTACATCTAATCTGCTTGTTGTGCAACAGATCTGTAGCACTTTTTCACCTTGCACAACTGAAAATCTATACCCATTGAACAACTCCCAACTTTCCTCCTCCCCCCCAGCCTCTGACAGCCACCATTCTTCTTTCTGTTTCTATAAATGTGACTCTTGGGGCCGGCCCCATGGTGTAGTAGTTAAGTGCGTGCGCTCCACTGCTGGCGGCCCAGGTTCGGATCCCAGGTGGGCACCAACGCACCGCTTGTCAGGCCATGCTGTGGTGGCGTCCCATGTAAAGTGGAGGAAGATGGGCACAGATGTTAGCCCAGGGCCAGTCTTCCTCAGCAAAAAGAGGAGGATTGGCATGGATGTTAGCTCAGGGCTGATCTTCCTCACACACACACACAAAAATGTGACTCTTACAGATACTCTGTGTAAGCGGAAACATACAGTATTTGTGTTTTTGTGACTGACTTATTCCACTCAGCGTAAAGTCCAGGATGTTCTTCTTGTTAAGGCTGAATAATATTCCATTGTGTGCATAGACCACATCTTTTTTCATTCCTCTGTCTGTGGACATTTGGGTTGCTTCCACTTTTTGGCTATTGTGGAAAATGCTGCAGTGAAAATGGATTTGCAAATATCTCTTCAAAATCCTGCTTTCAATTCTTTTGGATATGAAACTAGAGTAAGTTTGCTGGATCATATGGTAAGTCTATTTCTGCACCATTTTACATTTCCACCAACAGTGCTCAAAGGTTCCAATTTTTCCACATCCTCACCAACATGTGTTGTTTTCTCTTTTGTTTTGTTTACTGATACTGGCCATCCTCACGGGTATGAAGTGATACCCCATTGTTGTTTTGATTTACATTGCTCTCATGATTAGTGATGTTGAGCATCTTTTCATAAGTTTGCTGGCCGTTCAAACATCTTCTTTGAAGAACTGTCTATTTATGTGTTTTGACCAATTTTTAATTGGGTAGTTTGGTTTTTTGTTGCTGTTGAATTGTAGATTTTCTTTATATATTCTAGATATTAACCCCCTAACAGGTAAATAATTTGCAACTACTTTTTCCCATTGTGTAGGTTCCCTTTTCACTCAGTTGATTGTTTCTTTTGATGGCCAATAGCTTCTAAGCTTGATGTAGTCCCATTTGTCTATTTTGCTTTTGTTCCCTGAGCTTTTGGGGTCAAACCAAAAACATCATTGCCAAATCCAATGTCATGAGCTTTCTCCCTGTGTTTTCCTCTGTGAATGTGATAGTTTTGGGTCTTACATTCAGATCTTTAATCCATTCTGAGTTATATTTGTGTGTATGGCATGAGATAAGGGCCCACCTTCATTCTTTTGCATATGGATACCCAATTTCCCCCACATCTTTTGTTGAAAAGACGGTCCTTTCCCCATTGAGGGGTCTTGGCACTCTTCGCGAAGACCATTTGACCATATACAGGATGGTTTATTTCTGGGCTCTCTATTCTGTTCCATTGGTCTATATGTCTGTCTTGATGCCAGTATCATACTATTTTTACTTTAGCTTTGTAATGTGTTTTGAAATCAGGAAGTGCAAGCCTGCAACTTTTCTTTTTCAAGGTTCTTTTGGCTCCTCAGGGTCCCTTGAGACACCATATAAAGTTGAGATGATTTTTTTTCTATTTCTGTAAAATATGTCATTGTGATTCTAATATAGATTGCATTGAATCTGTAGATCACTTTGGTAGCACAGACACTTTAACAATCTTACATCTTCCAATCCATGGTTCTGTGCTAATAAGGATAGATTTTCAAAGAAGTAGTTGTTCTGGTTCCCTTTTCTGCAATCTCCTTGAACTCAACCCTCCAAGGGGGTTCACTCCTCTCTCCCACCCCACTCTGGGGTGACCTGAAGTGAGGACAGGATAGGGGCTCCAAGGATTCAGATTCGGGGCTTGTGTTAGGAGATGAAGCAGCTGGACCCTTTCTCTGCTCTTTTCATTATTTTCTCTGGTTTAACTATCTCTCAATCCCATGGGTAATTGTCATTCTGTAGTTTTTCCTCTCTTTTCTTCCGTCAACTCAAGCTCAGATGGAGCAATCTTGCCCAGGAGAAATAAGAACCGCCTTCAATAGAAGGGTAGACATCTGTTTTAAAAATATACTGCATCGCTGGACACATCACTAATTTGTGTGGCAGAGATATTTATAATTCATCCAAGGGAGATGTAACCAAATTGTCCATTAAAAATTCTCAACCTTTACTTTTCAAAAGTTAAATAACTAAATCTCTGGAAGACATAAAGAGCATGTCTTTTGGCTACAGTCTCAGGAATGAAGTGTGTCTGTTAGATTCAGTCTTCAGACTTCAGACCTGGAGAGTCTATCTCTTCTAGAATCACAGAGCTGCCTTGAGCTTGCCTCACCGCCAGAGGAAGTGCTCCTGGCCAATGACCAAGTGAAGAGGTGCCAGTCTTATTTTCATTCCCATGTCACCACCCTCCAATCAGATTGTTGGGAACGATGCCTGACCAAGCAAATATCCAAGAATGTGAGATGCAATGTGACTGTCCTCTAGGGCTGGGGGCATGAGGTACAACTGTGGGGACAACACTTTACCACAATCAAGTATACAGGACTGGAAGAGGATAGTTTTTTAAAGCTTTTTAAAATATGAAGATAAGACATTCTGAAGTTCTTTTAAGACTGTGGTAGGGCTAATAATTGCCCCCAGAGAGATCCTGTGTTTTATCACTGGAACCTGTGAATGTTACATAGCCTGGCAAAAAACACTTTGCACATGTAATGAAGTTATAGATGGTGAGATGGAAAGATCATTCTGGATTACCTGGGTGGTCCCTCCCTGTAACTTCAACTGTTTTTATGAGAGAGAGAGAGAGGCAGAGGGAGGCTGGAATAGAGAAGGAGAAGAGCAGGTGCGACTGTGGTAGCAGGGGAAGGGAAGGTGTATTGGATGGGAGACCATGAGTCAAGAGTGATGACAGCCTCCTGAAGCTGGAAAAGGCAAGAAGACAGATTTTCCCAGAGTCTGAGGAGAGAGCAGGGTCCTGCAGACAGACACCTCCATTCCAGGACAGTGAAACACATTTTGGGGTTCTGGCCTCCAGGACTGTTAGAGAATTTGGAAACAGGCTGGGTGTTTTGTTCACTCAGATGTGCTTTGGAGGCATTCAGGTGACCCCTTGCTCACTCCTTAGTCCCTTGTCTGAAATTTCCTCCACAGACTCCACAGGACAGCACATCAGGCAGAGGACATCTTTCAAGGTCACCTCGCTGAATCTGGGGGGACACTGCACAAATGACGTGTTTGGTAAATAACCAATGACTTGATAGAGAGCTGTACTGGCCCCTGACCACCAACATTGTTCCAATTCCACAGACATTTTCACTTCACATGTGAAGGAGCAGATCACACAGATTTTTCAAAGATATTCTGTGATCGAATGACAGTAATATGTGGGGTATAAGGATGCCTTAAAAATGCAATGGGTGGGAGTGCCGGGCTCTAGCAGACTAACAGATGCCACCCTGGTCCGGGGCCCCCAAGGCCATCACTGCCCTGTGATCAGTGGCGCCCTCCGGGGGCATCCACTGCAGGGCAGACATTCATGTCCTCATCTCTTTGCTTTCTTTGTTGTTTTCACAAACACAGTGTGCCTGTCTAAAGGACAGTCCAGAAACAGGATCCTGGGAACTTGGAAAGAGAGTCTACCCTCTGCGTTCTGTTGGGTTTTGTATACTCTGAATGGCCTCTAAGCATTGGGCTGAATCCTAGAGACACCTGTGGGCCAGGCAGAGCTTTAAACCAGAGGGCAGTGATGGGTGGCATGGAGGGTTTGGGTCCTGGCAGAGTGGGGATGGGGAATTGTAAGCACCAGGGAAGGAGGGAGAAGAGGAAGAGTATGGGGTGTAGTGGTTTAGAGTGAAGAAAATGCAGGAGGAATAGGGAGGGCAAGTGGATCTTCAGGAGAGCCTAGGGATTCACAGTGGAGGAGAAAGTCACTGGAACTAGCAGGGAGTGAAGATGAGGGAGCCACTCTTCCAGACTTGGATGTGGTCTTGAGAGGAGGGTTGGGGTTTGGAAGAAAGAATAAGATACTTGAAGACTCAGATGAGTGCCCTTGACACTGGCACCAGACTCTTCATTTGGGGAATCCAGGGCAAGCTGAGCAGTCATAAGGATGAAGAAAAAAAAAATAAAGTAATACATCAAGAAACCTGAGGGAGGAGAGTGTTCCTCAAGAGAGTAGAGGGAAGGAAAGGCAGACACATATTTCCAGGGCACAGAAGTGCATGGTTTAGGATGGGGTGGCCCAGGGGAAGGGGCCAACGGGGATTCTGGGTGAGGGGCCCTGGGTGAGTGTGAGATTAGAGTCCAGTGAGGACTGGAGTTTAAGGAGAAGGAGAATTGGAGGGTGTGGGGAGCACGTGGGTGCAGAAGGCTGAGCAGAGGCCAGGAGTCAAGTCTGGGAGGGAGGGAGTCAGAGCACCTGGTTTAAGATCAGAAGAGGGTTCTGAACTACCCTCTGGGGGAAGGGTGGGAATGAAGGGCAGGGGGGCTGACTGTGGGGCGATAGAGTCAGGGATCCCAGTCTCCAGAGTGAGGGCCAGGGTTTTCCAGTGTCAGCTCCGACCAGGGTGGGACGGTGCAGCTTGTTGCCTAAGCGGAGTCTGGGTTGGGCTGTTTCAGCATCACCAGGGAGCGCCTTAAACAGGAAAAGGTCACCTCCCTAGTCCCCCAAGACCTCTTCTCCTAAGCCTGCAAGGTAGCAAGCTCCCCAGGAAATTGGGGACAAGTGCGTCAGAAGGAGGCACTGAGTTGAGGCTGAGGAGCAGCCTGGCCTGAGGGAAGGAAGGGCTGTGGGGAGTTGGAGTGTTGGGTGGAAGGGGTAGAGGGCAGGATGTCCTTGGAGCTTGCTGAGTCCGAGGAACTGAAGAAAGTGGTGGGAGTGGGGCCGCAGGACCCTAGGTGACTGGGGAGAACTGGAGGGAGGGAAACCTCTCCAGCGGTCAGCTATTTGCAGTTTCATTTCTTCATACATCAAAGGACTTCTACCGTATAATGAGCTGTTTAAATCATCCAATAAACATGACTGTTTCTTACATTGTTTTCCCAAAAGGCTTGATTTGATATTAAACCAACTGGGATTCAAAAACTGTGTATTCAAAGGAAGATGCACAGATCTGTCCAGTTTTCAAGACTTAGAATCAGCAGGAGCTTGTAGCACAGGATCTTTCAGCCAGCTGAGAAAGTTCTGAGCATATTTCATGAAGGGGAGGATCTGGCCCTCCCTGGACCCAGTGACCAAAATACGACATCAGGAAGCCTCTAGAAAGTTTCCCTGTGTGCTTTCATTCACCCACTTTATCCTTCAGGCTGCCACTTCTACTCTGATCCTGACTCCTACATCTCCTCTCAGGTTAGGAATTGCCCCTCAAACAACCCGCAGTGGGACTCAGCCTCCCTGGGGAGTCTCCTACTGAGGCAGGAGGTTCTTGAAGCCACTGAGGACTCTGAACTCCACAGTTTTAGCTTTTGGGCCTCCCCTCCCCCATTCTCAGAACTGGATCCAGGCTCAAGGCCCTAGGCAGGCTGCCCCCAATCCCCAGAGAGATCTCCTCCCCACCCCCACCCAGGGCTCAGTCCTGTTGACCAGCCCCCCTTGAAGGTCAAGGGCAGAGAACCTGGGCTGGACCCCAGACAGACCTCCCCACACAAATAGGCCATAGACCGTATCCCAGTTAATAATACTTGATTTTCCTCACTTGTTCAAATCTGCCTTCTTAGTCAGGCCAGCAGATTTGATGAAATGAGGAAAGTGGATCATTGATTTAAAGGAAAAAAGCTCATTGATAAAAAACAAAGCCTTTTTTTAATCACAGCAGACATATTTGCAAAAGAGATATTTTCCATTTGTGATGATAATCCAATTAATCATTTCTGTCGTGATCCATTGAGGAAGACAAAACATGGTACATTCACCAGTTGTATTCATTTTCCACCAGTGTTTAGAATTTTCTCCTTAAACCATATTTGCACATATTGGTTCACGAAGCTCCTGCTTCTTAAAGAAATATGTGTTATTTTTTACAGGGTTAACCACAAACAGGTTTTCAATAGCAGCCACAATCATTCTCCTTCCACACATAAGAATATTCCCAGTTGCAGACATGAACATCAATTTTATGAACATTCGTAATTCCTTTAGCTATGTTATTAATTCCACTAGTAAAAATAGCATCATCTTATCCATGAGAAAAGTTGCCATGATATGCACTAGAAACTCCATGGGTATGGCTTTTATAAATGAAATTATCGCATCCTTGGAAAACATAATGAATATCTCCTTCAGTCTCAGCTGTGACTTCAGACCTGGTGCCATGTCTTAATTTATAAAGGTGGCAGAGTGGCAATATAGAGAGGCCAATGTCGTTAAAAAAATGAAAAAGTTTAAACTTACCTTTCCTCTAGACAGGAGAGGTGCTCACACCATGCAAGACCCAGGAAAAGCAGCAGATTTGGGGAAGGTTGTGGAATATCATTGAGAGGGGAGAGCCTAATCCAGGGCCCTTATTGTGATTTCCAGTAAAGTCTCCATGGCAGGACAGAGCAACACAGTTTAATATTGGGGAGTAACAGGGGTGATCTTTAGTTGTCTAGCCCTGGGACAATTAAGGGCGGGGCAAATATTGGCTTTGTGTGTGAGATTTAGATAAGGAGGTAGTCATATCTCAATAAAGCTGGAAAAATAGTAACATTTTATTTTATTAATTATAAAAAAGTAGATATTAATTTTAGACAATTGAGACAATAAAGTTTTATAAAGGCAAAAAAAAGATAAGCAGATAGTTGGCTGGCATATGAGAGTAAGCTGTTCACCATCTTTAGGAATTGGCTCATCCTGGGAAGGGCAGTCTCTTCTGGGGTCTGTAAAGCCCCCAAATGTCACAGCTTCAAGAATACAGAAAGTAAGAAAATAGTTAATAGAATTGGCCCTGGGACGAACAGATGTCAGACCAACAAAGAACCTAAGACAACACAATACAGTGGGGCCCATGGCTATTTGGCATAATTTTAGGGAGACTTTGGAGAGATGATAATGGAGATTTCTAGAGAGTAGGAAAAGGCACTGTGTACTATTTGTCTCCTGGGGTGAGCAGTAATCTCTGTTAATTTTTAGAATAACACAAGTGGGAAACTCGCCCAGACTTCCTTCAGGCATGCGACTATAGGCTGGATGTTCGGGCAGGGAGCAAGGAGCACACCAGGATGAAGGGCTGAGCAGACAGGGACTCAGAAATGTAGCAGGCGAGGTCTTGGGCTGGGACCATGTCATCTGCAATGTGGGGCTGGCGTGTCCTTTCCTAGTGAGTGTCCTGTGGGGTTGCTGTGAGTCTCAGCATTTGCCATGTTTGATTGAAACCACGGGTCACTTGAGGGTTTGGGCTTCTGGATTGTAAGCAGTGAGAGCAGCCAAGCCAGCAGGAATGAGACCATGAGACCAGTAGTCACTGGACAGGGAGCAGCGGCACTTGACAGGTCTTATTATTTTTATTTTGTTTTTTGTGAGGAAGACTAGCCCTGAGCTAACATCTCCTCTTTTTTGCTGAGGAAGACTGGCCCTGGGCTAACATCCGTGCCCATCTTCCTCTAGTTTATATGGGACGCTGCCACAGCGTGTCTTGACAAGTGATGCGTTGGTGCACGCCCGGGATCTGAACCTGCGAACCCTGGGCCACAGAAGTGGAGCGCGTGCACTTAACTGCTGTGCCACGGTGCCGGCCCTGACAGGTCTTATGTTTTTGTTTTTTGGTGGAACTTTAGGTTCAAATGAGTCCCATCTCTCATGAGCAACTGCCTGGCCTGTGGGACCATCTATTGTCAATGGGTCACAGGAGAGTATGGCACTCAATCTGGCCTCCAGCCCTTCTAGAATGGGGGAAAGATGGAAAATTTACAAAAATAGGTTAAGGCCTGGGGCACGATAGAGACCCATCAAAGGGCTTTATTTGTCAGATTGGAATTATAAAAGGAATTGTTTGAGGAGACCATCACGTCTCTTAATTAAACCAGTTTTCTGGGGCCTATCAGGGACAGAAAGTTCTATTAAATGTCTCTTTCAAGAGCCCAGCATTGTATATTTTTAGAAAAGAAATGTGTGTCTTGGTTACCACCGGTAATGTCTGCAGCATCAAAGGAAATAAAGAGTGTCCGGCAAGGCCTTGCATTGTGGCCTTAGTAGGTGTGGACATGTATGCTTTAAGTCTATTTTGGGTATCTATGAGGCAAGAGAGTCCCAGAGTCCTTTTTCCTAGAGGTAAGGATCAGGTAATGTTCCCATGGTTTGTAATAAATGTGGAAATGGGACCATTCATTGGCCAGGGCATCCAGTGCTTACACTACTGCCTGAAGCTTAGTCAAGTGTGGTGATGCTGAGATCCCATCCTTTATGTGGGGCACCCTGGCTAAGGGATGGAAAACAGAAACATTCCACTGAGTTCCATGACAAATGGCGGTGCAGTGCCATCCAGATAGTCTACGATCTCCCAGTGCTGCTCACTCAGTTCATCCCAAGGGGCTCCCCATGTAGCCAAGGGGAGTGGGGGAGGGGTGACTTCATTGGTATCTGACCAGGAACTGAGGACAGAGGAAGCTGCTCCCTCCCACAGGTGGCACATACGAGAGGCCCAGGTAGGGCTGCATCCTGTCTTAAGGAGGCCTGGGTAGCCATGCCATGCTTGCAGGGTGCTGTTTCCATCACCCAATGGATAATGGGCACCTGGAGAGAGGGGGTCATAGGCTCTGGGTCTGTAAGAGCCTTTGCTTCCAGGAAAGCCCAGCTGGTAGCCAAGCCCAGCTGGTAGTCAGTCGTTTTTTGCTTCGATGGTGTACAGCCCAAGGCCAAGAAGGGCAGCGTCTTGCAGCAGATGCACTCGGGCAACTTATGGCATCACAAGTGGCCCAGAGAGGACAGGAAGCAGGAGAAGAGGCTGACAAAGTCTCTTTAGTGCAGGAGTCTCTGAGGGCACTAGTGGGATTGCCTGTTGATTTTCATTTGGAAGTAAAACTTGTAAATGAGGAATGTTGCCATCAGAACCAAAAAAGGACTAAAAGATGTTGCACTTATGTGTCCTTAATAAATGAAACGTGTCAAATGAATCTCCTTGGGGGAGGATATCATCGTGTCACATCATACCTGTGCTTCTGGAGGAAGGTGGATGCAGGTGAGATCTTGTCTGTGTAGACAGTGTGGGATGGCTAGCCATTGAGGTGCCCCGTGGGCAGTCTGGAAAAGGTGTCTTATGTCCCTTTGGAGGTGGAGGCAATCTGCAGGTGAGAGGCTGTTGACATAAGCACTGAACATAACATGTTAGCCAAATTGATAAGAGCCAAATATTTGCTGGTTGTTGACTGAATAGAATTAGTAGCTTTAATAATATTGGGTGTTGTGTCTGGGGCCCCTAGGGATGGAACCACAATATTGAGGTTGTAGTAATCCACCAGGAGGCACCCTTTATTTTTTACAAATTTAAGAACAGGCAAGATTGGGTTGTCAAATGGAGAAAGAGTGGGGATAATCGCCCATTTTATAACGAGGCTTCTGTGTCAGTTTTTATCCTTGAGGGCCTTGTTTTAGTTGACATTGCACCGTACTAAATCATTTAATGGGGGAGTCTGTAGGGTCCCTTCTTATTAAACCAATTTATAAGCATCAATAATTTACTTTAATTTTAATATATATTATGTTAGAATGTCTATACCCGATATGGGATATTTTAGGACCATGGGTCCTGCGAATGCGGGAAATTTAGACAAAACTACTGTTAAGTGAGGTATACATATTATTCCTCTATTTTATATGTGGTTACCTTCCTAAGATTAGAGGGGGTACAATGCTTAAATTTGGTGAGATCCCCAGGTATTACTATTATTTGAGCTCCAGTATTGATTAATTCCATGAAGTTTCTCAATTGGCACATTTTAGCAAACGCTCACGGGAATTTAAAATCTACGTTGGTGAGGAATGAAAGCCAGTTGGTGCCCTTCTTGAACTGTGTGTTCTGTAAATTCTTTCATATATAAATCTAATATAGAAATGTTGTATTTCCAATTGGATCAAATTATGGAACTTTGTTTTCATTTAGTTGTGTATTATATATACATATACACAAAATATCTATTATCTACTTACATTAAAATATATATGTATACATAATTTATTTAATTAGCTTTTGTCATTTCATCCTGTAATTAGAGGGGTTTTTTTCTTATTTGCTCTTTTTTTTCCCTTTGTATTGTTTTGTTTTATTGTGTTTTAGGCTTTTCGCAGCTTCAAGCAGAGGTGTAGGTTGTGGTTGTTCCGTCTCCAGCAGGTTAGAGGCAGAGGGGGTGGAGGAAGGGCCCAGTGCTCTGTTTGCAGTATCATCAGTCCTTCCCTCCCTACATTCTTTTTTTTCTTAAACACAGTGTTTCAGAATGGCTTGTGTCTCAGAGGCTAAACTGTTTTTCTTCTTTTTTGTTTATAAGCATCGAGAATACAGAAAGTAAGAGAATATAGTTAATATAAATGGCCCTGTGATGAATGGATGCCAATGGACAAATACAGAATCTAACAACACAGTAGAACCTGACTGCCTTTGATGCAGTAATGGAGACAAGGGTACGACTTGTCTCTTACTCCATACACAGAGGAAGTGTCCTGGCCAATGAGCCTGTGCCACACGCCCAGCACTAAAGGGAGGGAGGTACCTCGAGCCAGCAGGAGGTGGTGACTTTGTGGGAGGGGCCCTCAGATGAACTGTTCAGGCACTAGTCAGAGTCACTGGTGTTAACCCGGGTCCATTGTGCACCTGGAGGGCAGGCCCTGCTGTGAACATCTCTCAGACCAGGGGCTGCAGGAAATGCTGGGGGTTAGAGAGACACAAGCTGCAGAGATTCCTGGGAAAGGAACGATGAGTTCCACCAGCCCGGGGTGGGTCAGTTCAGCATGGGGCAGGAGGGGAGCAGTGTCCAGTGAGAGATGTGAGTTCCAAAAACCATGTTCAGGAATCAGTCCTTTAATGTGAACCCAGACGATAGTGTTGGCTTTCCATGTTCAGAGAGTCTCGGAGCACCATCTGTCTGTTTTGGTGCTAATGTGGTTGATTTTCTGAGGGGCTGCTGCTCTGCTTCCGTTTCTTGGGATCCCTCACATCTTGGACCTGGGGGTTGTGTGAGGAAGTTAATCAAGGGAACTCTTCCCTGGCTCCATTAGAATTTTTCTTCCCCTTTGGCTTAATCATTTGTCAATATCATGGACAACTCTCATTCTCCTTCCTCTTCTCCTACTGACTATGTTCTTCACCAGGATGGCATCAATTCAATGCAGTCTCTTTAGAAAAATGCAAACTTTTCCTAAAGACAATTGGGAATTTCAATGGCCACTGTAGGCCACTTGGGAACTTCCAAGACCTCTCTCTTCCCCTGACCCCCTGATATGGAATGAATGTTTATGTCCCTCCAAAATTCAGATGTTGAAATCCTAACCACCAACATGATGGTATTAGGAGGTGCCACTTTGGGAGGTGTAGGTCATAAGAGTGGACGCTTCATGAATGGTGTTAGTGCCCTTATAAAGAGACCCCAGACAGCTCCCTGACCCTTTCCTCCATGTGAGGACATGGCAAGAAGACGGCCATCTATAAAGGAGGAAGAGGGTCCTCACCAGACACCAAATCTGCCAGTGCCTTGATCTTGGACTTCCCAGCCTCCAGGGCTGTGAGAAATAAACTTTGTTGTTTAAGCCACCCAGTCCATGGTATTCTGTTACGGCAGCCCCAATGGACTGACACACCCCCTCTTCCTCCTTCCTCCTTTTCCCACCTTAGGCCTTCCCATCAGCTCCCTGGCATCCTCTGATCTGTCCCCCTTCAACACCTGTCCCTCCTCCACTCCCCTCTCCCTCTATACACCCCTCCAAACCTCTCTCTTCCTACTCCTGCCCCTCAATGTGCTATAGTCACTGGGACTTCAGGCCTTATCCCCCAAAGCGGGCTCTCAAGGGGCTCAGGGACCCCAAGAGCTTCCCGTGACTGAAAGCTCACTGGAAACAGGCCAGATGTTTTATCCACTCGGATGTGCTTTGGAGACACCCAGATGGCTGCCTGGTCTCTCCTGGGCCCCCAGCCTGAGATGTCATTCACAACCTCCGTAGGATGACACATCCTGGGAAAGGACATCCTGAAAGGGCTTCCTCCTTAAATATTGGTGGGACAATTCAAGCCTCATACTGAACAGGTGACCTCAACTTGCCACATCTGCCAGAAACACAGTCCTGGTAAGAACCCCAAGATACAGCAAGGAGAAGCACCCCTCTTTTCTACAAACCAGGGAGTTGAAACTTTAGAATTGAAGCGAGAAGCTCTCTATTTGTGTCTGTCTGGATATTTATGCAGGTATGTATGTGCAATATTTTCCCACCTTCCAGTGGTGTTACTAAATTAGATTATAAAATCTCTTCAGGGAGGACTAGTTGAGGGCTCTAGAGGAAAACCATTGAATATTTCTAAAATGCCCATAAATTACAGAAAGTGAATTTATTCTTCTGATGCTTTATTTCAACAGTAATTACATCTTTGTGGTATGTCACCTTGAAGATAATTTTCATTGTCTTTTGGTAACTTCAAACCTGATCTCGTGTTAAATTAAGTTAATGATTGGCTATCCATAAATTACCTAGTTCAATTCTAAGTAAGTTATCACACTGAAATATTAATTACAAGGGATAATTTTCAGGCTATAAGTATCTTTGTGTGTGTTAATGACTGTGTTCATTCTGTCACATTGAGAGTGTTACTGGAAGGACTTCTATGGTTATAACCATACGTGGGATGTATACGCATATGCTCTGCTGCAAAATGCTGGGGCAGGACAGACAGTTCACCATGACCCACCTCCTAGTTTTCTCTGTGAAGTAGATGTTTCTGTGGTTAAGGTTATAACCCATCCATGTGAATGAGACTCTCGTAGGAGGAAATATGACAGAGAACAATAGTGAACAGAAGATATGCAGGATGAGATTTTGTTAAGGAAAAAAGAGAGTAGTTTTGTCCTAACATGAAATGATGGATTGTTCCAGAATCGGGAGGAGGAAAGTGTGGGCAAAACCTGAATGGATGTAGACAGTGGCAAAAGAGTCACAGAGAGTGAATTTTGTTTGTCCTTGTCATAGCTGGCCCAGATTTGATGGCTTTATGTATGAGAATTTTTTAAAGGGGGCTTTGGTGACCAATATGGTGCTGATATAAAACTGAATTTCGATTTCTCTCTGCTAAGAGGAAACAAATTCCCTGACTTACTACTTGGCTCTTCCTGAGAGGTTTTAAACATCTTTCTCTGCCTTTTTTTTCAATCTCCCTAGAAGGCAAGATTCTACGTCATCTCAGAATAGTTCTCTGTGCTGTATGTTGACTTTGTCACATCCTTGATTTTTAAGAAATCAATTCTTCTTACCCTTGAAAGGGTTAAGTTCTTACATCATGTTCCTTCCAATGCTGAATCTGAAAATCTTTTACTGTTTTGTATGCCACTTAATCAACCACATTTCCCTGTCAATGGCATGATTTTGGTAATGAACCATCATCAGATTTTTCACTTTTGAAAATTTTAAATAAGTTAATCACAGCCATTCGAAGAGTCTTGATAGTTTTTATTTTTTTATTTTACTGTGTTTCTCTGAGAGCCAGAGTGCACCAGCTATCATCATAGATGACCATCTTAGAGACCAGTGGACAACGACTTTGCTAGGTCCTCATGGGCACAGGCTTCTGATGAAATCCCTTCCATGACTTTGAGATCCTTCCAGTGGACCAGGTCAGTTTTCAGATGTGGGCATGAGACTGCCCACCCAGGATGGAGCAGAACCAGAATGGATTCCATAGTGACGAATGGTCTGGTTAAGGATGACTATGGGCTGTTTGGAGTGTTGCTTATACTCGAATGTTCTATTTTCTGGAGAGAAGGAAGCCCATTCTCTTTCCTCTTAAGCTATCTCTTACTCATTTAACATATAGAGCCTGATCTTGACACTTAAAATTTGTGAAGCCAATCATGCCAGATCAGAACATTTTCATTTATTTTTCAGCCAATGACTAGATTTGGATAATTATTGATAAATTTAAACAAACAGGGTGGATTTGTGCCCATTTCTCTTATTTTTAACCCACAAGGCCAAGTGGACACAGGTAAAAAAATCTAATACCACTAAAATCCAAGCATTCCTTATATCTGTAAAGTAACAGCACAGATTATCTGTTGTTTAATCGACAACCTTTTTAGATGTGGACAAGAAAACAAAGTGAAGATAAAACTGGACTCTACAGTGAAATGCCAAATAGTACATACAGAGGAAATGACATAATTAGAGAACCACCGCCTGACAAGAATCATGGTAGTAACTGGTTTAGGTGAGCACACCACTTGCTCCAGTGGGTGCAAGTCTGAGAGCGAAGGACGTTCACACAGCACAGCCTCTAAATATCTCCCCCAAAATACATGTGAATGCTTTATGCTTAGTAAGTACTAAGTACGGAAGACTTATTAATTACATTCATGGTGCAGAGACCTGGCAGATACCATCTCAACCAAAGGATAATGGGGTAAATAACTTTTATGCATCTCTTGATGTAATAGAGGAAATACAGTATCACTTCTGTGGCATTTCTGCCAAAAATACATAAACTGATTCTGTCCATAAGGAAATAATTGACAAACCCAACTGAGGGGTGTTCAACAAAATCTTGTCTGGGAGCTCTTCAAAAATGTCAATGTCATGAAACAAAAACAGACGGAGATCCAGAGACCTGACACCTCAAGGCAGCATGCCAGCCTGGACCTGGTCCTGGAACAGTAAGGAAAGGGAAAAGGAGTTTGTTTTCTTTAGTTTTGTTTAATTTTTACTATAAAACTATTATTTGAAAAATTGTCAAAATTTGAAGGGAGTCTTTGGACTAGATTGTGATATCGCGTCAGTGTTCATTTCCTGTTATTGTTGGATTTATTCGGGTTATGTCAGAGAATGTTCTGGTCATTAGAAAATGCACACTGAAGAATTTCAACCAAAAGGACAACATCAGTGCACACAAAACACTGTTTTAATCCAACTGACTACAATCAGGGTACTTATTCCCCTGAGATTTTAAAGCAACAGGCATGGACATCTTTCTTTTAAACCAAAAGCACTTGAGAAATACAATTTCTCCAAAAATCTTTATCCAGAAGGTGTTGATCAACACATTTTGTTTCAGGCCTCTCCTCTATTCTCAGTGCTCATGCACTTCATCGTTGAGACATAGATGTTGATGACGCTTGACTGAGGAATGAGGTTAAATTTGGGGGACGAGTGGCATTCAAGGATGTGGCCATGGATGTGGCTCCTGGATGCCTCTTAGAGAAACCTACATAGAGACATGATGCTAGAGAACCACAAGAACCTTCTCTCAGTAGCTCAGGGCACTGTTCCGAGTTCTCATGCAGCCCATTGTAGTGGGTCTTTATCTCCTCAGATGTCAGAGGCTGTGGGGTTCGGGAAGTGCCCATAAGCTCATAAGCACTCAAGCTTGTAAAATTGGGTCTAAAATTCAGGGACAAGAAACCCTACCACATAGAGAAAGAGACATTCTTTTCCACACTTGGGTAAAAGACTTTGATTTTTAAAGTTGTAAAGGGGTAGTTATACTGGGTTCCTTCCGAAGCCGTATCTTATCTGTCTTTGAGAGATTTCAAAGATCCTGTGTCGCTAATACTGAATTTGAGGGGTAATTGTGTCTCCTGCATGTTTTTCCAAGCCCTTATGGCTTTCCCCATTCTCTGGGATTAACCCTTTAAAGCAGATATTATATTCCAATTGGAGCTAGAACAGCTTTGCATGATGGAGAAAAAAATCCTTCCAAGATGCACATCCAGGCGAGAACCTGCAGCTGATAGTTCTGGCAGGTGACCCTTCAGTTCATCACTGTCCAAGGTGGGAGCCACTGCCCACATGTGGCTACTGAGCACTTGAAATGGGGCGAGTCCAAGTGGACATGTGCTGTAAGTGCCAAACACACACCGGATTTCAAAACTCAGTATGAAAAAATGAGTGTAAAATATCTCAATAATTTTATATTTATTACATGTTAAAATTATAATACTTTGGATTAAATAAAAATAATAAAATTAAATTCATCTATTTATTTTTACTTTTTAAGTGTAGTGTATTAGTTTCCTATGGCTGCCATAACCAAGTCCCACCAATTGGGCAGCTTAGAAGAAACTGAAAATTATTGTCTACAGTCCGGGAGGCTGGAAGCCTGAGATCAGGGTGTTAACAGGGTGGCTTCCATCTGAGGGCTGTGAGGACACATGTGTTACTCCTAAAAGACAAATCACTCAAACAACAAATACACAAACCCTTCAGTGACTTCCTGCCACACTTAGACTAAAGCACAGACTCTTCATGTGGCCCCCAAGGCCCTGCAAGATCTGCCCCCCAGGCTTCAGGAACACTGGCTGCTCCCAGTTTAGAGGGGAGGTGGTGTGGGTGTGAGTAGGGAGGGGGGGTCTCCCGGTCCTATCATTCCTTGGACTACATCCCTATTTCCATGAGTTCTGTTGTAAGGTCACGAAGTCTAAGATCTCTTGAACATTTTCTCCAGTAAGACTCCTTTTGGTGTAGCTATTTACACACACCAGCCCTGCCAGGATCATTGGCAGGGCCCGTTCCAACAGCCTTAAGGACTGGTTCTTACCTTTAGTCCAAAACACAGGGGAGCTGTGATTCCTCTGCCTCAAATAGTGATGGATTCTATGACACATGCTTCTCTGAAGTCTCCAGTGTGGGGGATGGAGAGGAGTAACCTATGATTTTTTTCTGCTATTTTTCAAAAGAGGTTCAGAACCACAGGTAATATTTTTATCTCCTAAGACTCCTGGTACTCCTATACATTTGATTACACAATTTCTTGAATATTTTGGTTTAATTTTATAGATTTGGTTAAGGAGACACCATTTGCAAATCTCTGTAACCTACAATATGGCAACGATCTGTCCTACTGGTGGAATCTCTCAAATTCTACTATTTAGGGAAATGTTTCTCATATTCCCAGCTTTCTTGAGAATTACCTGGGGGGCTTGTTGAGAATGGAGATCCCTGGATTCCATGTTCTTACAGCCGAGCCTGCCGGGGCTGGGGTGGGGATGTGCTCTCCTTCTAGTGGGAGGAGCTGCAAGGTGCAGGCGAAGGGCATGGATGTGCCATTCTAACATCAGGAAGACAGGAAGATTAAGAAGAGGGATCCAATCTGTGACATGAACCCTCATTTGTTAGCTGTAGAAGACCTAACCATGAATCTTTGCATTGAAAATAATATTTGTGAAATGACAATCAAATTCTCTCACCTTGAGATTTCACAATTGTGTAGGGGCCTGTCAGATACACAAACACACACACACACACACAGGGAAGCTACAGGATCCTGGACAGCACCAGGTAGGCATCAGGAGCAGAGCGTGGAGAACAAATGACCCAAAGGATGTCCCTTGGGCAGTCAGCACAGAGGCTGTCCCGAGGGTTGTATGGGACTGGGGGTGAAGGCAGGTGCCCCCGAAGGGTAGGGGGTCTTCTGGGTGGAGGGAGGGCATCAGGGAGCCTGGTACTGATGTCCAGGAGGAAGGCTCGCTATTCCTGACAGAGAACACATCTCTCTGCAGGAGCTGCGCATACAGAGGGTCCCCAGACCAGGCTGCCAGTGCCTCAGCCCCAACACCTCCCTGCTCCAGGGTGGGGTATTTGCAGTCTGTGTCCCAAATAGGTGTGATTGAGGTTGAGAGTGACATCAAAGGAAACCTATAAATCCAAACACAAAAGCCTGTCCTACAAAATAAGAAAATACACATGCATTCTCTATTAAGACCCCAGGGCACGCTCTGCCCACATCTAAATCAGCAGGAAGTTCAGTCATTTCCTGGGTTCCTCCCCCACAGGTCCACTTGCAGACACACAGGGTGGCTCACAATTGTCCCTGCATCTCTACTTGTTCAACTGCTGCCACCTCCTGGCAGATGATGGATAATCAGGATAATCAGGATAATCAGGAGCCTGAGAGCCTGGACCTACAGCTGAGCAGAAAGGCAGGACTTGGCCTCCAGACTGGTGGGGATGGGGGGGCACAGGCCATTCTAAAGACACGGGGGTAGCAGGAAAGTGGGCAGCCAAACAGAGCTGCCCAAGTACGATGGGGACAAAGAGTTGATGTAGGACTGTGTCGGAGAACAGAACTGAGGGGCCTCAGTAAGAAGCACTGAATTGGAAAGTTCTTGAAACTTGCAAGGAAAAGGTTGGATTCTCCAGAGGAAAAGACTCAGTTGCAGCAGCTTAGTGGGCTCTGCTCTCCTCTCTGCCCACCATCTACTGCTCCTCCCTCCAGGAGTAATGGCCTCTCCTCGCGTCCACTTGCCCAAACTCACTTGTGCCCCTTCACTGTCCAACTCAATAGGAAGGGACTCTGCAGTCGCTTTCTTGCACTGCAGGGAGGGGCAGGGGAGGCTGAGTTCCCCACAGACAGCCCAGAATGGTGTCCTGAGAGGTGGGGTCGGGCAAGACCTCACACTCCCCACGTCCTGGGTCCTGATCTATAGTTGATGGTAAAGCCCAGACACCACCTTCTCCCCCAGGCCCTGAGGAATGCTGTGCCACAGTGAATGACACCTCTCTCTTGATTCTTCTGAGTAGGAAGGATCTTCAAAAACCTGGGACGACCAGTCTTCTACTGTGGAAGGCCCAGTCTGGATCACTCCACAGCAGCCCAGCCAAGACCCATGAGCACAAATCCTAATGACAGGGCCTTCAGGGCCACAGGCTCATGGCCATTTCCCCCAGTGCCCACCCCTGGGCATGGCATCTGGGCCCTGGGTGTCCAGCCTCCACCGCCCACTGTGCCTGGAACCATCCCTCTCTCCAGTGACATGGGCCCTGGGGTTGATTCCAGGTCACTGGTCCATGCTGCCACAGTCTCCAATGAGAAGTTCCTCTTTGGAGTCCCTGATATCTGTCCCAGGAGCTTCACCCAGAGTAAATCTAAGGAATATTTGAAGGCTGGGGGTTGTGGCAGCAGAAACGCTTGCTTTGGTCTCAGGTGATGGAAAAGGTCCCCAGGAGCTCAAGGAGGAATGTGAGTGCCCTCTAGTGGATGGTTCCTGCTGGCAGAAGAGCAACAAGGGCCAGGAGAGCTGAGAGATTAGGGCTGAACTTGGACTAAGGGGACTTTCAGGCTCAGAAGGAGGCATGTTTAGAGGTGATTAAGTTATGGCTGCCTATAGTTCACCAGCTGGAAGACTGTGGTTTTACAAAGGGTTATAATGACACCATTGAGTTATGCTGCAGAGTCAGATGAAGGAAATACTATAGCCATTGGGCTTAAAAAATACATGGTAACAAATCTATATGCTCCGTCGTTAGACAGTCTGCTCTGAAGTTCTTACCACCTTAAGAGGCGGCTTAGCAACGAATACAAAGTCATGTCTACCATTAGGAAAACATACCTTATTAAGAAGAAAATAATATCATAGGAGTTTCTCTTTTTTCAGAATCATACACCTTGGCATCATTCCTTAGGAATGATTCCACACCCAAGAAATGGACTTTGTCAGAGACTGGCCAGTGTCAGGGCCTCATCCCAGCCCCATGGGCTGACAGCACCCTTCCTCCAACACCAGGACGCACTCAGAAGCACAGGAGCCCTTGATGCTCCCTCACTCGGAGAGTCTTTCTAGTGTCCTCACCATTCAGCCGTCCACTCTCACACTCCAGGCAAAATCTCTTATCCACTCTTGGATTTGATACCGAAATTACCGACCTCTATTTCTGTCCTTCATGCATCCCAACACTGTGACAGGTCCAAGAGGTAACGTCTAGTCTTCACTTTGAGAGACGAGCTCTCAAAACAGTTGCCTTCACCCACCTAGAACAGACCTCCACTTGAGTGCCATCATTGTTACCCGGAAGGATTGGGACACTTGTTTTGGTATCAGATGCTTTCCACCTCTTGGAGGAAACTGTGACTCTCTCCACAGGGATGACCAGTAAGAATGGACAAAGAGAAATCTCATTAGTTTTCACAGAAGATCTATAGGAATGCATGAAAGCTTAAAATCATAGGAGAGTCCACGTAAAATCCACATTCTTGAGCTAAAACATGAAGCCAGGTCAGTCTTCACCATTTCCTTAAGAGGAAAATCTACAAAATGTGACATTAAAAATGAACTAGAGAATAAAACATGCATCACAGTTACTGATAAAACTAAAATGATTTGTTTGTTTTTCCTTAAAAGAGCATCCAGTGCATTCCGTTCATTTTCACAATGATGTAAGAGTGTCCTTCTGTCAACAGGCTGTCTACAATTTGGTGACCTCGTAAAAATGACTCCCCTTTTCCCTTTAAATCTCAAATACAAAACTACAGGTGGCTCCTGGGCCCTCTCAGAGGTCCCACTGCCTACAACCAGCAGCAGGAGGAGCTGGGCCGAGCTCCCCTGGTCCTCAAGACAGCAGGGGCACCCTGGGCAATGTGTTCTGATGTTCCTGTGTCCCAGGGTTGCTGACGGGCGGGTATGGGGCTGGCAGCCGGAGAGTCTCACACTCTCTGTGGCTCTAACACAACCAACATCAGAACCCTGAGCTCTTTGCCTCTGCAGCGTCCACAGACAGCCCCAAGTTCTGGAAGCTGAATACCTACTGGAAAGCACTGGCCCCACACTCAGCTCTCACGGGCAGCTCCTGGGCACGCCTGGACCCCACGACCACCTGCCATGATGCCCCTGGACTGACCTACCAGTCCTGGCAGGTGGTGGTCACTGAGGCTTGGAGGTGCTTTCCTGTAAGGCAGCCCAGATCCCATCACCTGGCCCTTCTCTCAGATTCCAGGAGCATCAGGTGAGCCGGACTGGTTGGTCAGATCCTCAGTGAGAGCATCCAGACCCCGGTGACAAGGAGGTGGTGCTGAGGCCTCAGGCGGTGCCAGGACGGGAGAGGGAGGTTTGACGAGGAACTGGCAGTGACAACAGGAGGTAGAGCCAGGGTGTAGGCCACCAGGATTAATCTCTTATGACAGATGAGGACATCGGATCCCTTCCTTGTGCCCAGAGGGTTCTCTGTACAGTAGCCTCCACTCCAGCCACAATGTCTTCAAAGATGAGACCAAAGCCAGGCCAGATACCCAGCCATCCCTGTCTGCACCCAGTAACAGATGCGTAATAAACACTCGTTAAATGGATAAAGGAAACCACACAACAGAAGTCTGTCAACCTCGTGTGACACCTAGGGGTCAGAGCACGGTCCATGTAGACAGAGGGGCACTGGCATCACCATGGGAGGCGGACAGCAAGTGCCCGTGGCTGTTCCAGGGATGGGCCTTTACCTCTCGTACAGTCAGGAGGGAGGACAGGGGCCTCCTAACTCTGAGGGGTCAGATCCCTATTCACCTAAGAAATTCACACCCCTCCCCGTCTCTCCCTTGTGAGTGACTTCTTTCCCCAGAGGGCCTGGGCTTGCAGCCTGTGTCCTTCCTCTTCTCACAGAGACCTGACCCGACACAAAATCTGGATTCTCCACCTTAGATGAAGCTACCACGGGGAAGTCAGAGACCTACCCTGATCACAAAGGAAGTCAGAGGGCGACCCCCCATCCCCAGGGTCCCTGGCCTGTGGGGACAGCTGACTGTGGATCCATGAAGATATCTCAGCAGGCAAGAGTGTTGGGGGAACAAGGGGAATTTCCCACGCAAGATGGAACTGGACAACCAGGATGTGTTTTCTTCCATCTCAGAAGGGCTGAGGGTCCCACAGGGGCTCTCCCCTGAAGGGACGGAACCAGCATGATCGTCTGTCTGAGTCTCCATATGGTGTTGCTCCAGGTCTGGGCCCTGTGGAGAGATCTAGAGCAGACGACAGACAGGGACACAGATGACTCGGATGCATTGGCCCGTGCTGTGATGGGGGAAACACAGGCCATTCTAGGTACCAGCCTCCCAGGCCTTGAGACTCTCCAGGGTGCCTTGAGACCTCAAAAGACCACTCACTGGGCCCTTCCTTTGAAACCTCAGGGGCAGAGAACTCCTCCTGAGGCAGCGCCTCCACCAGGCAGCACAGGACACTGGATTAGGAGTCCACTGGACAACGCCTGTCCTCTCCCTGGGCTCTCCCTGCGCTGGGATGGAGTCGGGAAGCCTGGGACTGGCAGTGACCAAGGTCCAGGCTGACAGACCCCTCAGCCTGGAGGTCAGAGCCCCCCTCAGTATAGGGCTTAGGGTCAGTTCACACCCTCTGGAGCCTGGTCAGCATCCCTGGTGCAGCCCCTGACATTGGCTGCAGGTCTCCTCATGCCCTCCAGTGGGCGATATTGCGACTCACAGTCAACACACAGGAAATCAACTCAGGAATGTGGCTTTGGCTAAGTGGAGAAGGAACATGATTTCCATCCCTTGGTCCAACAGTTCCGTCTGAGTCCTTCCTACCTGCCTGGAATGTTCTGCAGGCTCCTCTGAGGGCCTCAGAGAACCCTGCTCTGTCAGGTGTCCCTTTGCAGCTCCCCACTTCCTGCCAGGCACCACCCATGGGGAAGGTGGGGGGATCCCAGGAAAGTCAACCAGGCAGAGGACAGAGGCTCCAGGACAGTCAGGGAGCACATGGACAGGCTCAGAGCCACAGTTCAGCCAAAAGACATGGAGAGGGTGCGGTGGTCTCCCTGAAACCTTCCCCTGAGGACCAGGAAGCCCACAGCCAGATGACCTGTAACCATCAATGTCCTCTCATCCAGGACATGCAGGAAACTGTCCCCCCTTCAACCCCGAGAACTGCAGCTCCTTCTGAGACAACAGTATTTGGTTTCTGTCCCTGTAAGCAGAAGGCAGGCTGGTGACACCAGGAGATGGAGGGTGGGTCTCCTTGCCAGTCATCACTCAGCTTGCCCCTTTCTCTCCCCCAGAGTCATCTCTGTGGCCTTCCTGCTGGGAGTAAATCCAACCTTCCCAGAGCATTTGAGGACACTGGGAAGACCCTGGTGCCCAGCTGGGTTTCTGTGTCACAAACAGAAGTATTCCCCCAGGTTTGGGGACCCCTGTGTCTCTGTGTGGTGCTGAAAGGCCCCAAGGCCCAGTGCTGGGGTGGGTGGGTCATCTTCTCAGGGGACAGGGGTCTCCATCAGCCTTGCTACTGAAGGTGGGCTCCACAGGCCAGTGAGATCAGCATGACCTGAAAGCTCGTTAGATGCAGACTCTCAGGTCCACTCCACACATGCCGGGTCAGAATCTGCATCTTAACTGAATCTTCTGACTCTGAACAGGAGAAGGGGAGAGGCTGACCCACGCCCACAGTGTGGGGTCTCAACCTGGCTGGGTATCCACAAACCTGGGCAGCTGCTAAGCGGCATTTCTAAGGTGTCACCTGGACATTCATAATGTCTACAAAGTTCCACAGTGATTCTGACACGGAACAGGGGTGACATCCCTGTGACAAGAGTTCCTAGTGGGGCCCCCAGGGTTCTTCCTCTGAAAGGAATAGTCAGAAGGAGATGAGAGATAGGGAGGGTGATGCTGCACCCTGACCCAGAGCTGTGGGGCCAACCCATGACATGGTGCCCCAGACTTGTGCTTGCCCCAACAAAGGCATGTGTGTGTGTGTGTGTGTGTGTGTGTGTGTGTGTGTGTAGTGGGGAATCACTGATGAATAAGGCAGAGGAGTCCGTAGATCCCAGGAACAGAAATATAGATAGAAGAGAAAAAGAAAGAAGGGACAAGGCAGGCAGGAATGAGGCGAGGGAGGAGGGTCCTGGGCAGAGACGCCACCCCTGGCCCATGTGACCAGGTAAAGTGCTCTTGCCCAGGGTGGAGGCCCAGTACAGAGGGAGGAAGGACAGCAGAGCCGAAGCATCTGGACAGCAGTGCTTGTGAGTGTTTCTGGAGCCCAAGCTCTTCTCATAGACAGAGGGACAGAGAACATAGCAGCCACCATGCAATCCCCCTCAGCCACTGCCCACAGAGGGCGTGTCCACTGGCAGGGGCTCCTGCTAGCAGGTGAGAGGGGACCATTCCCTGAGGGTGGGCGGGAGGATGGGAGAACAGAGACTGGGTGGGGTCTCCTGCGAGGATGGGGCTCTGAGAGACGACAGAGGACTTCTCTTGGGACCTGAGGGGACAGAATATGGGAGCAGAGTAGGACGAGGGGAGGAGGGCTCAGCAAGTGGAAAATTTCACAATCTAGAAGTGGTGAGGGGTAGGAATATCTCAATTACTGTACTGTTCCAAGTTAGTTATCACTGAGGACTCATTTTTGAAAATTGATGATAATAATAATAATTTATTTGAGGATGACACTGGAAAAAAAATGAACTAGGGACACTAAACATTGTCTTTACTGACCACACTTTGGAAATTGACAAATAGACAGCAGGACATGGAGGGCCCTGGGAACACTCATTCACTCATCCACAGGTGTTTGCGGCCTGTTCCAGGTACTGCGGGTACAACTAGATCACACAAGTCCCTGCCCTCAGAAGCTCACATTCCATGGGGAGGAGGACAGACAAGCAAAGAGATCTAGAATGTGATGTCAGGGACTGACAAGTGCCACGAAGGGAACAGAGCAGGGAAAGGTCAGACAGTGAAGACAGAGGGTCTTTACAGCAGGTGGTCAGGGAAGACATCTCCCAAGGATGCCCCTGAGAGTGAGCAGGGCTCTGAGGGCAGTGAGGGATTGATCTGGGCAGACACCTGGGAAGAGTGTTGGGAACAGAGGAAATAACAAGTTCAGAGGGGCTGAGTAATGGTGGTCATGCTGCTGACCTTGACCAGTAGACACAACACACACACACACACACATACACACACTCCAAGTGTAAGAGACGAAGACACCTGCTCAGGACCCAGAGCCTCATCTTTCCATCCCAATACATAGCTTGTCAAAGGAAATAATCAATAACCAATCTATAGATTAGAGAAATATTTAAGGAGATAGTGTGAGGACCAACCCAAAGGTGTTCTCTTCCCCAGGGAAGAAAGCACTCCAGGGAAGTGTGGGGCAGAGCGTGGTTATAGACCACTTCAGAATAAAGAACATATATCAAGTATGACAGGAATACAATGACTTTAAAGTCACAAGGAGATGCTCAGCACATACACAGCAAGTCAACTTGTCCTTGATGCTCTTGGAAGAAAGCTTATGGTCCAGAAGTACTGGGGCTGGAGTCAGGAAAGGGGACACTCACCCTGTCTTTAAAGATGCATTCTTTGCTTTGGGGAATGTTTGAAGCAGAGGTACAGTGCGCGGGCAGAGGGCCACAGTCAGGCTGCTCTGGGTAAAACAAGTTTTACTCTGAACCAGATTTAACCCAGAATGGCTTCCCCATAGACCTCAATCAGTGAAAACTTCTCATTATTCTTATTATTTTCAACAAGGTCCAAACATTGATTGATCTCTTTCTCTTCCCTCCTAGTCTCGCTCTTAACCATCTGGAACCCACCCATCACTGCCCAACTCACTGTCAGATCAGTGCCACCCAATGCTATTGTGGGGCAGGATGTTCTACTCCTTGTCTCCGACCTGCCTCAGGATCTTTATGGCTATGTCTGGTACAAAGGGGACAAAGTAGACCACAAACTTATAATTCTATCATATGCAATAGATACATCAGAAAATACCCCAGGGCCTAGATACAATGGTCGAGAGAAACTATACTCCAATGGATCCCTGCTGCTCCAGAAGGTCACCCAGGAGGACACAGGATACTATACCATACAAGCCTTGCAGAGAAATATGAAAAGTGATGTAGGAACTAGACTGCTCTGCGTATACCGTGAGTGATTCCTCTCTGACCTCTGGGTGTTGGGTGGGGTGAATTCTCCTTCACACACAGTACTGACAGGCCTGGACTGTGCCTACATCCCCCTCTGCATTCGGTCCATTGTTGGGATTTGAGCATTTGGTGCAGGATACACACAGTGGAGACAAACTTTAAAAGACTGGATTTCCTTTTCTGGAATCCAGACCCTGCAGACACTCTCTGCAGAGAGAAGGACCAGATGTTGGGAGTAACTCAGCAGAAGGAGATCAATCTCAGTCCAGGCCCTTGGGACAATCCCCGGGAACATGGCCCTGAGAAAGACCCTGCAGGGCTTGGTCAGGGCCTGGCTGAGGATCCCCTTGGGATCTTAACAGAGAACCTCAGCTCAGTAAGCACCTGCCCAGGGCTCCTGACTCCAGTGACCCTGGGGAGCCTGTGCCAAGGTTGGGTTGTGGCCTTGTGGGCAGGGCTGAGTGGGAGCAAGGATTTCCTGGCTTCCTGAGTCCCCAGGCTCCTGAGCTGGTCACGAGCCAGGGCTCATCCCCAAGAGCTGCATCTGGGCAGGGGTGGAACCTGATCCTTCACATGAGACTCAGCATGGAGAACACAGATGGACAAGTTCCCCAAGCCATTAACTGACTACCCTGGGAGACTTAGGAGACTCCATAGGAAGGTCAGTATCCCCAGGGGAGGAACAGAGGCGAGAAGATGCTGCTGGCAGCTCATCCACCAGGGATGAGTCCTGGGGGCATTCTCTCTTGAAATCAACAATAACAGATGCCATTCATATGGGCAGCTCCTTTCTGGCAAGATTTAAGTCATGTACCATGAGTATTTAAGGATTATTCACTGACAATCCAGCAGCTGTATATTTATCCTACGTCATTGAGGAGAAATGAGTCAAAGAGAGATACAGCCACTGAACCAGGTTCCACAGACCATGAGCGGCAGACAGGAGGACTGTCTATAACCACAGCCCCATCCTCTCCTCCACCAGGGGCCTTATCAGGTGTCTGTGGACCCCAAGTCCAAATTGTCAGTCCAGATCCTTTCTTCTCATGTGTCTCCAGCTCAGAAAGAGACTTCCTGGCCTGGGGAGTGAGAGCAAATGGAGAATTCATCACCATTTACTCTAGAACTAAATTACCTGCATCAACAATCAGAGTCAGTGCAGGGAATGTCCAGGCTGCCCCCTCAGGTGGATGATCAACCTCCCTGCACTGGACTTGACATCATTTATTTGTTTGCTGGTGTGTTGGGGTCACTTCCACTGGAGTAGAAAGGGAAGACTTTGACATCTCATTCCTTACTCTACCCCTGAAACCAGCACAGGGCCCGTGGGTAACACACTCTCAATTGCTTTTGATGGAGGAATGAATGAATGGTGAATGAATGAATGATCCAAAATCCCTTCAGAGACTGGATGCCGAGTCCTTGGACTTCTGGCCATATAGGACATGTCCTCTGACCCTCCAGGGGCTCAGGACCATGAGCAGGTATTTCAGTGCTCTCTAGAGAAACATTCCTTCCCACAATTCATCTGAGATCCTGGAGTATTAGTCATAATTCTCCCATATGGAAGAATTTTAACTTCTCATCAAATCTTGATCTCATAACCACCAAACACAGACGGTCCACTAGGGCCAGATTTGCAGCCAGTTCAGGCTCCCCCCTTTCCATCAGTCAGACCTTCTGCATTTGCTCACGTCCACACCTGCCCTCAGCAGAGACACAAGAGACGTTAAAGACCAAGGGAGAGATAAGATTCTGCTGCCAAAGCCAGGCAGCTCCTGCCTGTCCCCTCACTCTGTTCTGGATCGTTCCTTGGACTCTCTCTATCATTTATTGGGTCACGCTCATGTCAGTCACAATCATGTGGGAGGATCTGATCCATATCTTTGCCCTGAGGCCTGAACACTCACCTGACTGCTCTGTTTGCTCCTGGTCCTCATGTCCCAGACTCACCATTACCCATCTCTAGGAGAACCTGCAACATGGTGCCTCAGAGAAAACACACCTCTCTGGGTGATGGAGGTGAGTGCAGTGGGCAGGAATCACCCCTGAGTGGCCAGGCAGTCAGCTGGACAGTGAAGAACCAGCAGAGGCATGGAGGGCAGTGTGGGAGAGTGATGGTAACACTGACCTCCATGCTATGTCTTTTCAAGACCAAACCCTGCTAACATATTGACACTTGAGAAAGTCTGTGCTTTCTCCCAGACACAGAGCAGGCGGCCTTATGTTCTCTGAGCACTCAGATCCTCATGAATTTGTCTTCAGATACACAAACCTGCCTTATTCTTTTAAGGACTTAGGTTGGCTGAGAGGTGAGAGATGCCAACTCTGATTGAAGATGCCTGGCAGGAACCAGGTACCACACAGGGCAATGTCCTCTCTGTTCCCTGCACAGTGGAGTTACCCACACCTGTCATCACAAGCAACAACTCCAGCCCCGTGGAGCACAAAGACCCTGTAGACTGAATGGGAACCTGAGACTCGGAATACCACCTTATGTGGTCCATCAACAGTCAGAACCTGGAACTAATAGGTCATAAGGTATTCTGTGTACAATCTGTTGAATAATCGCCATATCATTTCACATGGTGGACTGCACCATTTTAACTCCCTGCCAACAAAACACAAGGGTTCCAATTTCTCCATATTTTCTCCAGCATTTGTTGTTTTCTGTTTTTCTGAAAGTAGCCATTCTAATAGATATGAGGGGGTATTTGATTATAGTTTTGATTTGCATTTCCCTAATGATTAGTGATGTTGAGCCTTTCTCAAATGTTGATTGGTCATTTGTAGATCTTCTTTGGAGAAATGTCCTTTCAAGTGCTTTGCCCATTTTCAATGATCTTATTTGTTTTTGCTCTTATTGAGTTTTGGTGTTCTATGTATATTCTGGATATTAACACCTTATTGACACATAATTTGCAAATTATTTTCTCCCATTCCATAGGTTACATTT
Source organism: Ceratotherium simum simum (assembly GCF_057802395.1). Lineage (NCBI taxonomy): Eukaryota > Metazoa > Chordata > Mammalia > Perissodactyla > Rhinocerotidae > Ceratotherium > Ceratotherium simum. The sequence continues at coordinate 20,010,450 of NC_141932.1, read as the reverse complement.
CACTCCGTTGATTTTGTTCTTCAATGAACTGAAAGTTTTTATTTTGTCAAAGACCAATTTAGCTATTTTGTCTTTTTTTTGCCTGTGTTCTTAGTGTCATATTAAAGAAATCACTGCCAAATCCAATGTCATGAAGTTTTCTTCCTATATTTTCTTCGAAGAGTTTTAGAGTGTTAGGTCTTACCTTAAGATTTGATCCATTTTGAGTTAATTTTTGTATGTGGTGGAAGGCAATGGTCTAACTTCATTTTTCTGCATGTGGATATCCAATTTCCCAACACCATTTGTTGAAAAGACTGTTCTTTCTCTGTTGAATGGTCTTGGCTCCCTTCTCAAAATCATTTGATCATATAATCGAGGCTTTATTTTTGGATCTCTATTTTATTCCATGATCTAGATCTGTCTTTCAGTCAGTGCCACAGGATTTTAATTCTTCAGCTCTGTGGTAAGTTTTGAAATCAGAAAGTGTGAATCCTCCAATTTTATACTCTTTTTTAAAGACTGTTTTAACTATCAGGGTTCCCTTGAATTTTAGTCTGGATTTTTCTATTTCTGCATCAATTTCTTTGAGATTTTTATAGGATTACATGAAATATGTAGATCATTTGTGGTATACTGGCATTTTAACAAAATTAATTCTTACAATCTATGAACATGGATGTCCTTCCATTATTTGTGTCTTTTTTAATCTCTTTAAGAATGTTTGGTAGTTTTCAGTGTACACATCTTTCACCTCCTTGGTTAAGTTTATTCCTAAGTATTTTCAACTTCTGATGCTATTGTAAATGGAATTGTTTTCTTAATTTATTTGGATTGTTTATTTTTATTCTATAAAAATGTAAGTGATTTCGAGTGTTGATTTTGTCTTCTGAAACTTTGATGAATTTCTTTATTAGTTCTAACAGTTTTTTTGTTTGTGGGTGGAATCATTAGGATTCTCTACATGTAAGATTATGTCTTCTACTAAAAGAGATACTTTTTCTTCTTTCTTTCCAATGTGGATATCTTTTATTTCTTCTTCTTGCCTCATTGTTCTGGCCAGGACCTGTCTACTATGTTGACTAGAAGTGGTGGGAGCAGCATCTTTGTCTTGTTCATGATCACAGAAGCAAGTTATTCAGTGTTTCACCATTGAGTATGATGTTAGCTGTGAGCTTTTCATTTATGACCTTTGTCATATTGAGTAGTTTCCTCCTATTCCTAACACTGCCTGTCTTTTGATAAAACTGTAACCACTTCTCTCTAGAGATTTCCTTCACTGTGATATTCAATCTACAGACCTGGAAATAAAAGTCCAGTTCAGAGTGAAAAATTCTTTAGATGAGAAGCTCTTCAGGTCCTAAGGTGGTGAGGATTGGGTGGGGCCATCCCCAATACATAATCAATTATTTCACAAGAAGTCAATGCCCTCCCACTTTCTGTAGCATTCCCTTGGCCCCAGAGATGGACGGAGCTGGCAAGCCTGCCTTCCCCAACACACACGGAAGAGCATCTAGAGAATGTGGCCTGTTCTTTTCTGAAGTCAAAGAATGTTCTAGGAAAAAATCAATGAAAGTCCATGAGAGAGAAATTCCACTTGATCACGAGGTTGTAGGACATGTGGGGTGAGAAGAGGACTCTGATGCTAATAATACAGAGATGTCCAGGGGGACAGTTCAGGAGTCAACCGGGGGAGATCAAAATGAGCGGTGCAGCCCTCTCCTTACAGATGGTCACCTGAACAAAGATGCTCATCCTTCTGCAGGGTTCAGGGCCATCCTCTGGGTCACCTTTACAGAGTGGCTGAGATCTCTGAGGAAGGAGCATGGCCCCAGGCCCCAGGCTCACTCTCAGTCAATCACCTCCTCTGTTTCTCCACAGCACCGGTCTCAAAGCCCCCCATCAGAGTCCGCAGAGGACATAAGGACCCCAGTGACAGAACATAAGGACTCCATGGTCCTGACCTGCCTCACAAGTGACACCAGCATCTCCATCCAGTGATTCTTCAGTGACCAGAGTCTGAGGTTCACAGAGATGTTGAAGCTGTCCCCGGACAACAGCACCCTCGCCATACACCCAGTCAGGATGGAGGATGCCAGGAATTATCAATGTGAGGCCTCCAACTCGGTCAGTTCCAGCAAAAGTGACCTCCCCAGGCTCAATGTGAAAGATGAGTCTGGCCCTCTGGCTCTCTTACCCTCCTCTATGTTATTCAACTCTGAATAGATTTTTTTCCTTATCTGTAAAATAATGATCTGATGCACTTTTCAAGTAGAGTTGTTGTGATAGTCAATGCTGAAGGTGGAAATTCCTTAGAAGACTTGCATTGAGTCAATAAATGCTCAGCAATGTGAACTGACATTGTCATTATTGTTGGCGTAAGGTCACATTCCACTCCAGTCCCCAGCTCCTGTTGGTCTCAGTTGCACCATCTCCCCAGTGGAAGCGCGGGCAGTGGTTGTGCAATGTAGGGTGGGAGCAAACAATAAGCTCTTAGGAATCCCTGCTCTATCACTCCTCTGGGGGAGGTGTGGATGGCGCCAGAACTGTGACACAAACAATGGGAATAGACAGAAGGACATCCATGCGGGTATCAACACTGATCCTTTTCTCCCTGTCTGATTCCTCTCAGGAATTCCTAAAGTCTTCTTGAGCATTCTTATTTCCATGGCAATAGAGTTATTTGTGTAGGTTCAGTAAGACTCTGTCCTCCTTGTTACTAGGATATCATTGGAAACATTGATGGTACAACCATGGCTTTGACTCGATTGTCCTAGTTGAGAATGACGCCCATGGGATCAGACATGACCCACACTTCAGGGAGCTAAGATTGGCTTGATGTGTATTTTGAGGATCTGGAGAAGAGAGGGCCTCACTCAAAGCTCTAGAGACTGCAGGTGGGTCCTGATGTCTAGGCTTCCTAACGTCAAGAGGCTGTTAAAAGTCCCATCTGAGGCTCCTTAGGAAAACCTGCATCAGAGGAGAAACTCTGTGGTGAGTGTGCAATCCTGCTGCACCTGTGTAAATAATCGGGCCAAATCAAGTGAGAGCAACCTTGCTTTGGGATCAAGAACACTCTTCCTTAGAGACGAACTTTGTTCAAACGGAAAGTGACTGTTGGAGAAGTGTTGTGTTTCCATGGAACGTCCAGCAAGCAGAGCCTTCTGATGCTCAGATTCTGGCCCTGTTCACTGTCTCTCTGCTCTTTTGCACGTTTATAAATTGCAGGGAACTGATGGAGATGCAGGCTGGGTCTTGGCTGATTGAGATGGAGTTGAGTTTCCCTCCCGCTGTGCAGAAAGCAGTTTTGTCATGACCTAGACCCTCACGTTCCCCAACACTCAACTAAACTTTAGACAGTTCTTGCTGACTGCAGGCCCCTGGCCTCCGTTTCCTTAGAGCGTTTCTGATAGAAATGTAATTGAAATCTATAATTGCAGATTCTTTCTCTGCCCTTTTGAAATGTATACAAGTTTTCTTAAAATTTTCTTGCCAGGTTTAGAATCCAGGGAATGTCTTTCCCAAGGGCCTGGGCCCATCCCTTTGAAAGGTAATCCTCTTGGAAGATCCTGCCCCCACGTCTCAGTCTCTGAGGGAGGGCATGAGCCTAACTTGGTGAGTCCCTTTACAACCAAGTTGTAAAAGTACCTCCCGTCAGGATTTTATCAGAAGTTGTACTTCTCTTTTGAGTAAGGCTGATTAGCAAATACAAGTGCCTACAATGCCCTCTACCAGCTCTTAAAATGTCTGAGCCTTTTGTTTCTGGGGTTAAGTTCGTCCTCTCTCCTCTATTACAGTGTTCTTGAATCAAGTCACGTACAATTTTTATTTGGACATTACCGAATGCACTTAGCTGATCCTGGCATCTTGCACGCAGTGTGAATCCTCACCATATTTTCAAATCCTCTAAGTTCTTTCCCTATCTGGGTACAATCCTCCAAATGAACATTTCCAATTTTCCTCCCTCCCTTCTGACTTTGCATCCACAGGAGGAGATGACCCGACTGCCCAGAACCTTCTCGGGTCCCAGGTTGCCTCCTACCTGGCCTTTGACCCCAGAATCTGAGAAGCTCTGTGAGCTGAAGTCCAACATCTTCACAGAGATGTGGAAGGTGCCCCCCACAGAGGCCCTGACCCCAACAGTGTTCTCATTCCACACACATTTTCACCTCACCTTCAGGGAAGAAGATCACACAGATTTTTAAACTATTCTGTCATAAAACCCAATCACTCCAGTGGACAATCAGTCCCTGCCACGTCAGCCACCCGTATACCCGCACAGAACCACCCTGTCCAGAGCCCTCTCCAGCCTCGGGCTGAGGCCAGACATCTGTGTCCTCATTTCTTGGCTTTCTTTGTTGTTTTCACAATCTCCATGTGCCTATTCTAAGGAGAGTCCACAAATGGAACCTGGGAAATGGTAAATAGGATCTGTCCTCTGGTTCTCTGTCCTTTTGCTGCTTTTGGTCTCTGGGGTGTTTGGCTGAATCCTTGGAGACCCGGCAGTGAGGTGAAGTGTGGGTAAGCAGAGGTGGGCGTTGAAGGGGGCCAGAGAGGGATGGGGACCACACGGAGTCTGGATGAGGAATAGGAAATCCTGGGTGGGGTTGCAGGGTGTCAGGCATGATTTGGGATCTAGTGGGGCCACGCAGGAGGGCTCTTTTTGGGGGGACCCCAGGATGGGGCTGAGAATTATGAGTGAGCAGCTGACCCCCTGTTGAGGGAGGCGCAACTGGAGCTGGTGCGGTGAAGGTGGGGCGCCATCCTTCCAGACTTGGATGATGTGAGACATATGACTGGGGAAAAGGAAAGATCTGGAAGACTCAGATTAGTGCCCTGACACTGGGGACTAAGGGGAGCACCAGATGTATAGGCTGAAGGGGACATGGGACAGGTGACCACAGGGAGAGGGAAATGAGCATCTCTTGGGGGTTAAGAGTCTGGACAACGATGAAGGACTGGAGGATGGAGGACACCATGAATACAGAAGACCTGAGCTGAGGGCACGTGGGGCATCAAGTCAAGAAGAGAATTTGAGCAGGAGATATTCAGACTAGAAAAAGGATCTGGGATGGAGCCTGGGAGAAGGTGGGGAATGCAGGGCAGGGGTGGCAGTGAGGACCAAATTTAGGGCCAGAGTTTTCCAGTCTCCAGTTCTGACCAGTTGAGACAAGTGCAGGTTGCTCTCAAAGCCTGGAGCACTGTAGAAAAGCCAGACCTCACCCCTGTACCCTGAGACCTACTTCAGCTGAGTCAGCAAGTGAGCCACGTCCCCAAGGGATTTGTGTGTGGCTGAGTAAGGCTGAAGAGGAGCCTGGGGACAGGCAGGAGGGTGCTAAGGTGGGGGTGAGGATTGGGGGCAGAATGAAGTTGGAGAGTGTGGAGCCTTTTCCTCCTTTGTTGACTAGTCAGAATGAACTGCCCATGAGTGCACAGGTGAGAGCTGTGTGACAGGTGTCAGAGAGGAGTGGTAGGTGCTATGACAGTCTGAGCACCTGTCCTCCTCTTATCTAGGATGTACCACTTCCATTTGTGATGCTTCTCCTCTCCCCACCTGACCTTACTTTGGTGGGTGTGATAGAACTGACGTCATGATGAGGCATTCTGGCTCCTTGGTCACATTACAGTCCATGTTCAGTCACTCTGTCTCTCCCGAGGCCTAGAAACAGGTCAGGATCTGTTTTTCTATTGCTGCAGAAGGCATGGCCTTGCTCTGAACCCTAGGAGTCTGCATGGAACTCTCTCATTAGGTCCTGCCAGATGCTCCACGAAGCACCTTTCATCCTTCTCACGTGGGTTGGATGGAGGTACAGGTGCAGAAACTTGTCCTTTCCTCTGGAGGGTGTGTCCAGCATGCCCCAGACTATTGGAGCCCTAACACCTTCATAGACAGAGCAGATCCCTGAATGGTCCCGAATGTGGATGGCCCTACAGCCCATAGAACTCTCACACTTGGCCTACAGTGTTGATAACCAGAGCTGACCCTGTCACTGATGTCACTGTCAACACTGATGTCATTGTCTTCTATCTTCACTATCAGCAGGCATCCACTTACACCCTTTGGAGCACACGTGTCTCACTAAGGCGTTCAGAATACTTGCCATTTCTTGTTCATCATTAGCAGGAAAGCTTCTAGTTGTCACCATTCAGTACAATAGGTGCTGTAGGTCTGTAGGTTTTTTATGACTTGATTTTGGTGTGGAATTGACTTGGAGGATGAACACATCCATTTGCTCTGCTGGGTAGGGCCAGCTTCGTGGGCTCGCATTCTGTGAGCTCACTTAAGAAGGGCCTGTGGTAGGTTTAATGCTGTGCTTTCACTATCTTGACATTCTTCATGATTTTTGAACAAAGAGCCCTGATTTTTACTTTACTCCTAGTCCTGCAATTGATGTTGCTGCTTCTGCAGCAGGGGTGACCATAGGTTGATGGGCTCCCTTTGGAAAGAAAGTTTGACCGCATTGGGAGGTGCACTTTGAAATTTGGCCACCAGAGGGCGGCACCACCACAGGGGAACCTGGAGGGTTGTGAAGAGAGATGTGGAGGAGTCTGGTGGTTTCTGCTCTGCGTCATTATAGGTCTCTAACTGTGCGCCCCACCACCCCCCTTTTCTGTAGCTCACAGAGGGAAGGTTCTCCAGGCCTGATGAACTTCAGAGATTCAAATTTTGGACTCCACATCTAAGGCGGCAAAAATAAATCACTAGCTGATTGAGCTAGTTCGCTAAAAGGAGAAAACCATTAAATAGACATCATAAAGTCCACACGGAGTGTTGGTCTTAGGGAAACACTGGAGAGATGGGGATGGGAAGGGGGTGTATGATGGTGATGTGGAGGAAAGGAGCTGAGTCCTCATCTTCCAAGAGGGAAGACCTTAGATAATGCCCAAAAGTGAAAATCAGTAAGTAGCTTCAGAGCATGTTATTTGGAGATGACTCTGGTTCCGTCCAGAGGAGCTGCTGCTGTGTGGGGCAGATCTCCTCAGTGTGGCCCAGACAGGACAAGTCAGGAGCTTCCTGTGATCACTCTGAACAGGACACAGAGACACAGGGCTCATCATGGCCAAGTCCAGTGTTGTCACAAATACAGGAAACAGAATACACAAGACGAGGGAGCCAGGACTGGTTTTACTCACAGTGTGCTTATCAGGAACAGAATAATAACTTCATTTTTCTGGATGCCGTGGGCTGGATGACACCAAGTTTACATCTTCTTGCGGTTGTAGGTCAGCTGCATGAATAAGATATGCACTCATCAGGCAAGCCTTACACACATGATTAAGACTCACCTGAGAAGCCCAAATGTCTTAGGTCTTTGTCCACATGACATATGATAGAGACTGACATGTTCTCTCAGTTGGTTTTTTTGACATCATGGGGATGGAATTAAAAAGTCATAATCCTCAATACATGACCTAGTATCATCACAAGTCCATAAATGGCCTGCTCCTTTTTTAGACAACTATTACTTATTAACTTAATTTTAATTTTTATATTTAAAAATTTAAATTTTATATTAGGAAGAAGACTCAAGTTGCAGCTTCCAGAAAGATCTCCTAAGGCAGGACTAGAGATTCAGCTTGCTAAGGAAGCTCTCCCTACTTCCTTGATGAAAAACTGGGAACTCAAGACACTGCGCTGGTCTTGGGCCACAGCACCTCTGCAGTCTCTTTGTTGAGATGAGCTTGGGACCCACAAGTCCTTGGCCTTTAGTGTCAGGAGAGGCGCCACCTGCAGCTCACAGGACCCACTTTCCTCTTCCACATTTCACTTGTGTGAATCTTTTATCAGAGATCTGGGAACTGCTGTCTTCAGCTTCCCAGGCTTTCTCGTGTTTCTCAAGTGGGTTGGAAGAGGACGAGTTAAGTCATTCTGAGGTGTCTATCCAGGACGCCATGGGGCACCTCCAATGTTTCATGTCCACAACCAAAACATTTATTCATCCTACCTCCCAACTTGATCCTCCCAGAGTCTTCCTCTTCTCAGTCAAGGTCAACTCCATCCTTCCAGGGGCTCAAGTCAGAAATGTTTGCACTATCCTTGATGCCTCTATTGCTCACCCACTAATCTCTAATCCACATGCAAACCCTGCAATCCATCTACAAAACATAAGTAGAATCCAAACACTCAAGTGCAAACCACCACCACTCCTACATGGGACTATTGTAATAGTCTCCTAACTGGTCTTCCTGCCACCTCCTTGTTCCCCCTTCCCTTATTCCTATCTCCTCACAGTAGATATCTCTGAATCCTCAGAGTGAAATTATTTTCAAATCCAAGTCAGGTCATCCTTTTTGTGCTCAAAGCCCTCCTGTCACTCACATCTCAATCACACCAAAATCCAATGTCTTCAACACAGCCCACAAGCCCAGGTGACACAGTGCTGGTCTGCAGCAAGACAGGGAGTTTCTACCAAAAGAGAAATTAACTCTGTGTTTTGGTGCAGAATGTCTTGCAATGAAGAAAATGTCAGCTGAAATATAAAGGGCACTTAGTGGTGTGGTTGGTCTACTTTCTGGCCGAAGCTCCTTGGCTCCTTGCAGATCACCCTCTGAGTAGCACTTTCCTGTACAACCTGGGCCCTGCGTACAATCTCATGTGATCCTCCTCATCCCATCTGTTGTGGTCAGAGTGGCTTCCTGACCCTCAATGGGGCCAAGCAAGCTCCTGCCCCAGGGCCTTTGCACTGGCTGTTCCCTCTCCCTGGAATAATTTTCCTACAGAGACCTACTCAAAATGATGAGGGCTCTGAAAACTTGATGAAATCCAGTCATGATGACAGATGATAACTTTGTGCACAGGGGATGCAGTGGGACCAAAATCTTGGGTGAAGTTCTCTGCAGGAGGAACACTGGGGGTCCCTGTGGAGAGTCCACCCTCCTGGCTTTTCATGCCTTTCCTCACGTCATTTCTGTGACAACCCTTAGAGAGTCACACTGTTGTCATGCTGCTTTTACAGAGAGAAAATAGACACTCACACTGGTGTTGTCACTTACCCACGCCCATGTCAAACAGTAAGACTAGTCTCTCTCTTATCTACGCACACGCACACACACACACACACACTTACACATACTACAGATATTAGACCCATGGATTAGTGTCTGGCTTCTTTCTCCTGAATATTGTGTCTCTGAGATACACCCAGGTTGGCATGTGTGTGTGCCATTGTCATCACTACTAGATTTTTACACTTCCTCAGGAAATGACACATAACATTAAATTGCCTTTATTACAGGCAGGATCATTGAATGTCTACGAGACATGATCTGGATATTTTGAAAGGCAAAGGTCATATATTTTTAAAACCGTATTGTACTTTTCAAAGGGCAAGATCTTCACGGTTAATAAGAAAATACAGGGGCCGGCCCCATGGCTTAGCAGTTAGGTGCGCGCCCTCCGCTGCTGGCGGCCCGGGTTCGCGTCCCTGGCATGCACCTACGCACCGCTTCTCCGGCCATGCTGAGGCCGGGTCCCACATACAGCAACTAGAAGGATGTGCAGCTATGACATACAACTATCTACTGGGGCTTTGGGGAAAAAGAAATAAATAAATAAAATTAAAAAGAAAATATAATCATTTTCTTTTCTTCGAGGAGAAGCTCATTACTCTTGAAAAAAACTGAGTATTGTATATTTAAAGAGATATGATTATTCTATCTTTTGAAAGGACTATATAGTCTTCTTTTAATAGATGACTTCATTAATTATAAAGAGCAAATAATACCATTTATCTAAAATGGGTCATTATACTTTTGTAAAAATATTATTCATATTAAAGATAAGACAGTTATATGTTTAAACATAAGATGATTATGAAAGAAAACCATGAAAAATTCTTTATAAGCTATATAGGCATAAATTAACAAAACATAACAGCTACCACCTGGGTAAGCACCCAAGTCAGGAACTGCTTCATCACCAGCTACAGAAGCGCCTCTAGGTCCAGTCCTGCCACAAGCTCCTCCCTTGAACATAGAAGTGACAGTTCCCTAAATTCATGGCCATACCCATTATTTCCCTCACAGTTTTCCCAACTACACCTGAATCTAGAGATTGGGGTTGGAGTTCGTCTTCTCAAACTTCCATTAACCCACATCACACGCCAACTGAAAACTTCTCTTAAATCCTTTACTCTCTATTAGGTTATAAGCATCAAACCTACGGCAGTAAGGAGGGGTCGTTCTTTATTTTTTTCCTAACTTTATTTTTTATTGTGGTAAAATACACAAAAATAAAATTTGCCAATTTAACCATTTTTCGGCATACAATTCTTTGGCATTAAGTACATTGACAATGTTGTGTAACCATAAACATTATCATTTCCAGCTGTGATTTTATCTTTTAGACATTTCAGGATGATCTGGTTGTGTAGATACTGTGCTCAATTTCTAAACAGTAATTAAACCACAATCATTGCTGTTGGTTTGCGAGACATCATTTTTGAAAAAAAATGATATCGTTTTTAAACATTTCATGACCAACTGGTTATAGAACTGGAGCTATCTTGCCCACTACAAATATAGGCGGCCTCTTGATTAGAAATTAGACATCTGGTTTAGGAACAGCATCGACTCTTTCTTTGATCATATCATTAGTCTGTTAGAGATGTCCTTATCTCGTCTATGAGAAATGCAGCCGCGATATCCACTGGAACTGTCATGGCCTTGTACTTGCACATGAATTAATTGAATGCTTGGAAAACACAGTGAGTGTGTCTTTCTGCCTCAGTCCTGGTTATGACTTCATCCCTGGAGAGTCAGCCATGAAAGAAGTAAAGGATATGACCTCTGCTCATCCCACACAGCAGAGGCGCTCCTGGCCAATGAGCCTGTGCCCTGGTGCCCCACACCATGATCCATCCACAGTCACCACCTCCAACCAGATTGGCAGGTGTGACACCAGCAGTGCAAATGTCCAGAGGGTGAGAGGCAGCAGGGACCCTCCAACAGCGAGTGCTGGGGCAGCATAAAGAGGTACAAATAAGGAGACAGCATTTTACCACGGTCAAGTAAAGAGGTTTTGAAAAGGATGGTTTTGCAAAAGCTTTTTTATATGAATTCTGAACACTGTGAAGTTATTTTGATGTTTGGTAGGCTGAATAATGGCCACCAAAGGTATCCAGAGTCTGATCCCTGGAACCTGTGCTTGTCCGTTTACATGGCACAAAGGACTTTGCAGATGTGATGAAGTTAAGGATCTGACATGGGGAGAATATTCTGGATCATCCTAAATGGAATACCAGGGTCCTTCTAAGAGATGGACAGAAGGCCAGAATGAGAAAAGGAGTCAGGAGGGAAGCAGGGAATGAAGAGCCTGTGATGCTGTCCTGATGCAAGGAACGAGGACAGTCTCCAGAAGCTGGAAGTCAAGGAAAAGATTCTCTCCCAGAGCCACCAGAGAGAGCAGCGAGTGCAGACACCTTGATGTCGGCCCAGGGAACCCAGTGCATTCATGGGAAACTCATACAAATGCCAATGAAAAAATCAGAACATACGCATTCCTACATGTTTCCACACAAAGACAGAAACTGCCGTTTCAAAACTTCCTTCTACAGCAGGCACACAACAGTATTTTAATTTTCAAGCAATAGAGCCTGAGTAGTCACTTCAGATAAAATAAAAATAAAGACTCTGAGGCACAGAGATTATCAGGTGTAGTTCAAGGACGCAGGGGCTCAGAACCAACCCAGAGGAGGTGGGCCCTCTGATTACCGGTCAGTACCCCTCAGAGCAGGGCTCAAGGCCTGGGGCATCAGTGGATTCCTGAGAGTACCTGGGAGGGCTGCCCCTTGCAGGTGTGGATGGGTGAAGGCAGGGGGGGGTGGTAGGCAACGGCAGCTTGTAGGAGTGGAGATCTGTGTCTCCAGGGGAGGTAGACACAGAGAGTACAGACACCATGGATGAGGAGGGGGTACCAGATGAGCAGACCCACACAGAACAAAGGACAGGTGACAGACCAGAGGGAGACAAATCTAGTAGGGACTGGGAGTCCAGGGCCAAGAGGGGTTGGGGTGTTCAGATACCAAGGAGGAGGAAGCTGAGGCTGAGTCCTTGACTATGAACTCGGGGGCAGCAGCCAGGAGAAGGTTCTGGATGCCAGCCTCTGAGGGAGAAGGACGGTGGGCGCGGGGTGGGACCTGTGCAGAGGAACTAGGTTTGCAGAGTGAGGCCAGGATTTCCATTGTCCAGCTCTGACCTGGTAAGACGGGCAGAGCTGTCTCTCAAAGCGGGCTCTGGGCTCACCCCAAAAACCGAGGAAAGCGGGGAAAACCAAGGAAGATTAAGGATGAGCTTGGAGGGAGGGTAACTCTCCACTGTCAGCGATTTCCACAGTTTTCCTTCTTCATACATTAAACGGCTCTACAGTGTAACGTGCCCTTTCAAACACTAATCAACAGTTAACCATTTAGGACATATTTTTTCCACCAATGGTTGGTTTGATGATAAACCTACTAAGATTTAGAATCTTAATTGTGTATGAAGTCAACATGCCCAAATTAGTCCAGTTTTAGCATTGTCTCCCTCAGGAGCATGGAGGGCTCTCCTCTTACGGCACAAAACAAGGTGCTGAGGATATTTTCAGGGGACGGGGACAATCTGGCAGTGGATCCAGGAGAGCAAAAGGACCTTCAGGACCAGTTCCCTCTGTTTTTGTCTGAAGTGACAGGGCTTCCTATTGCTGCTGCAGAGGTTGGTGTTTCCATGCTCTGTTTTGAATGAGGAGGCTACAGAGCCAGAGCAGCGCAGGCCACACGTTTCCAGGTCAGCTCAGGAGAGGCATCCCCACTGGGCTGTGGTTCCTCTCACGCCCTTTCTCCCTCACAGCTCTCTTGATCCTTGCAGGGTCTCCTTCCTCTGTGACTTCAGATCCATCACCACCCTGCATCCCCACCCATGTGCCCCTGGAATGGCAGCCCCTTCAAGGCTAGTTGCTCAGACCACTGGCAGGCAGTGATGCTGGGCATTAGTGAGACACAATCTGCAATGACTCCCAGGGAGAGAGAAGGTCAGTACAACACGCCCAGGGCAGGTGAGTCGAGATGGGGACACAGCCCAGGGCTGTTGTGTGAGGTTCAGAAGCCGTGGTGAGAAATCATGTCTCTTAGGGAATGCAAGTCAAACCTATAGTGAGATACCACCTCACATGCATTAGGATGGACACTAACAAAAAACCAGAAAATAAGAAATGTTGACAGGAATGTGGAGAAATTGGAACCCTTGTGTCCTGTTGGTGGGAATGTAAAATGGTACAGCTCCTGTGGAAAACAGTATAATAATTCCTCAAAAAATTAAACATAGAAATACAATATGATCCAGCAATTCCACTTCTGGGTATATATACCAAAAAGAATTGAAAGCAGGAACTCAAAACCATGTTTGTAAACCCATGTTCATAGCAGCATTATTCACAACAGCTAAAGTGTAAAAGCAACCCAAATATCCATCGATGGATGAATGGATAAGCGAAAGGTGATAGATCCATACAATGGAATATTATTCAGCCTTAAAAAGGAAAGAAATTCTGCCATATGCTACAATGTGGATTAACCTTGAGGACATTAGGCTAAGTGAAATAATCCAATCACAAAAAGACAAATGGTATATGATTCCACTTGTATGAGGTACTTAGTCAAAATCATAGAGACAGAAAGTGTAATGGTGGTTGCCAGGGGCTGGGGGAGGGGAGGATGGGGAATTAGGGTTTAATAGTTTTATTTCAGTTTTACAAGGTAATCTGAGTTATGGAGATGGATGGTGGTAATGATTGCAAAACAATGTGAATATATCTAATATCACAGAACTGCACACTTAAAAATTGTTACGATGGTCAATTTTGTTACATGTACTTTACCACAATACTAAAAAGAAAAAAAAAAAGAAATCGTGTCTCTTAATGTGAATCCTGGTGGTACTCTTGAATACAGAACGAAGACAGTCTCAAGTGCACCATCTGGCTCTCTTGGGGCTAAAAATGGTTGCTTGCTGAGAAGCAGTTGCTCTGGTCCCCTCTCTGCAATTCTGCAGCTCTCAGACGTCCTGAGTGGGTTCCTTTGCTGCCCTAACTGGGGCTTGTTCTTGGGAAGAAGTTAATCAGGTGACACATATTTTGTGCCCTTTGAAAAATGTTCTCTTTTTCTTAACCATCTGTTAATGTCCTGGATAACCCTCCTCCTCCTTCCTCTTCTGCCACTGACTACATGTGTCACCATTAAGGCACTGACTCAGTTTAATGTCTTCAGAAAAGGCAAATGTTTCTTAAACACAAAGGGAAATTCAATGGCCACACTGGGGGACAGGCATGGGAACTCCCCAACCCGGCTCATCTCAGATGTCTCCCTCCTCCTCATCCCCTGTCCTCATTTGCCCTTTGTTTACACCTTAGACTCTTCAGCTCTCTTAATCCTTTGATCTGTCCCCTCCACATTCCTACCTCCTCCACCCCTCTCTCCACTCCGGCCAGACCTCCCCCACACAACTTGGCCCCTCAACTCCCACAGTCACTGTAGCTTGGGGCCTCCTCCCCCATCGTGGGCTCTTGAGAGTCTCAGAGACCCCAAGAGCACTGGCAGAGGCTGAAATAGGCTGATTGGACAGGAAATGAACCCACAAACCACCCACATGTTGTACTTATCACACCCGGAGCATCACCTGTTGAAGCAGGAGGTTCTCAAAGGCCCCCTCAAAGGTTAAGAACCCCAAATTTCTTCCTTAAAAAATCTTTATTTAATTAGAGTAAAAGTCATACAATTAAATTTACCATCATTAACCAGTGTACAGTTCAGCAGTGTACATATATTCTTCTTGTTGTGCAACAGATCTGTAGTACTTTTTCATCTTGCAAAACTGAAAATCTATACTCATTGAACAACTCACCATTTCCTCCTCCCCCCCCAACCTCTGACAACCACCATTCTTCTTTATGTTTCTATAAATGTGACTGTTACAGATACCCTATGTAAGCGGAAGCATACACTATTTGTCTTTTTGTGACTCGCTTATTTCATTCAGCATAAAGTCCAGGATGTCCTTCTTGTTAAGGCTGAATAATACTCCATGGTGTGGGTAGACCGCATTTCCTTTTTTCATTCCTCTGTCTATGGACATTTGGGTTGCTTCCACTTCTTGGCTGTTGTGGAAAATGCTGCAATGAAAATGGATGTGCAAGCATCTCTTCAAAATCCTGCTTTCAATTCTTTTGGATATAAAGCTAGAAATGAGTTTGCTGGATCATATGGTAAGTCTATTTCGGTACTGTTTTACATTTCCACCAACAGTGCTCAAAGTTTCCAATTTCTCCACATCCTCACCAACACAAGTTGTTTTTTGTGTTTTTTTCTTTTTTGATAGTGGCCATCCTAATGGATATGAGGTGATATCAATTGTTGTTTTGATATGCATTTCTGTAATGATTAATGATGTTGAGCATCTTTTCATAAGCTTGTTGGCCATCCATATATCTTCTTTGCATAAATGTCTATTCATGTGTCTTGACCATTTTATAATTGGGTAGTTTTGGTTTTTGGGGGTTGTTGAATTTTAGGGTTTCTTTATATATTCTAGATATTAATCCCTCAACAGATATATGATTTGCAAATACTTTTTCTCATTCTGTAGGTTCCCTTTCACTCAGTTGATTGCTTCCTTTGATGGACAATGGTTTTTAAGCTTGGTGTAGTCTCGTTTGTGTATTTTGCTTTTGTTCCCTGAGATTTTGGCATCTGACCTAAGACATCATTGCCAAATACCATGTCATGAGCTTTTTCCCTGTGTTTTCTTCTGTGAATGTTATAGTTTAGATCTTATTCCATTTTGAGTTAATTCTTGTATATGGTATAATATAAGGATCCACCTTTGTTCTTTTGGATGTAGATATCCATTATTCCCAACATCTTTTGTTGAAGAGACTGTCCTTTCCCCATTGATTGGTCTCGGCAGTCCACTCACAGGCCATTTGACCATATACAGGAGGGTTTATTTCTGGACTCTATTCCATTCCCTTGGTCTATATGTCTGTCTTTATGCCAGTACCACACTATTTTTACTGTAGCTTTGTAATGTGTTTTGAAATCAGGAAGTGCAAGCATCCAACTTTGCTCTTTTTCAATATTTTTTGGCTCCTCAGGGTCCCTTGAGACACCAAATGAATTCGAGGATGATTGTTTTCTATTTCTGCAAAATATTCCACTGGGTTTTAATATGGCTTGCTTTGAATCTATAGATCACTTTGAGTAGTACGGACATTTTAACAATCTTAAGTCTTCCAATCCATGGTTCTGTTGCTAATGAGGATAGATTTTCAAAGAAGTAGTTGCTCTGGTTCCCTTTTCTGCAATCTCCTTGAACTGAACCCTCCAAGGGAGGTCACTCACCCTCCCACCCCACTCTGGGATGACCTGAGGTGAGGACAGGACAGGGGTTCCAAGCCTTTAGATCCAGGGATTGTGTGAGGAGATTAAGCAGCTGGACCCTTTCCCTGGTCTTTTCATTTTTTTCACTCTGGTTTAACTATCTGTCAATCCCAGGAGTAATGCTCATTCTGTAGTTTGTCCTCTCTTTTCTTCTGTCAACTCAAGCTCAGCTGAAGCAATATTGCCCAGTAGAAATAAGAACCGCCTTCAATAGAAGAGTAGACATCTGTTTTAAGAATGTTGGTGACTGGTTCATTGGAAGCATCACTAATTTGTGTGTCACAAATATTCATAATTCTACCATTAGTAGATATTCTAAAGCTTTGTCTTTCAGTTATTTCAGTTATGAATCCATAGGAAGACATAATGGGTGTGTCTGTTAGCTTGTCCCAGTAATAACTTCAGAACTGACAAGTCTGCCACTTCTAGAATCATAGAGCTGCCTTGAGCTTGCCCCACACCCAAAGAAAGTGCTCCTGGCCAAGGAGCCAGTGCACAGGTGCCAGCCCTATTTTCATTCCAATGTCACCACCCCCCAATCAGATTTCAGGAAGGATTCCTGACAATGCAAATGGCCAAGAGGGTGCCAAGCAAAGGGACCTTCCTACAGGGCTGGGGGCATGAGGAGGTACAACTGTAAGGACAACACTTTACCAAGATCAAGTACCCAGGATTGGAACAGGATAGCCTTTAAAGCTTTTTAAAATACGAAGATAAGACATTTTACAGTTCTTTTAAGACTGTGGTAGGGCTAATAACTGTCCCCAAATATATCCTGAGTTTTATCGCTGGAACCAGTGAATGTTACATTTCCTAACAAAAGACCCTTTGCTCATGTGATGAAGTTATAGATGATGAGATGGAAAGATTACTCTGGATTATCTGGATGGTCCCTCTATGTAATCTCTAGTGTTCTCTTGAGAGAGAGAGAGGCAGAGGGAGCCTGGACTACAGAAGGAAAAGAGTAGGTGTGACCATGGGAACAGGGGGAAGGAAGGCATATGTGATGGGGGACCATGAGCTAAGAGTGATGACAGCCACCAGAAGCTGGAAAAGGCAAGAAGACAGATTCTCCCAGAGTCCGAGGAGGGAGCAGGGTCCTACAGACAGACACCTTGATTCCAGCACAGTGAAATCCACTTTGGGATTCTGGCCTCCAGGACTGTTAGAGAATTTGGAAACAAGGTGGCTGTTTGGTCAACTCAGATGTGCTCTGGAGGCATCCAGATGATGCCCTGCTCACTCCTTAGTCCCTTGTCTGAAATTTCCTCCATGGCCCCCACAGGACAGCACATCAGGCAGAGGACATCTTTAAAGGTCTCCCCACTGACACTGGGGGGACACCGAGCAAATGATTTTGCGATAAATAACCAACGACTTGATAGAGACCTGGAAGGGCCCCTGACCACCAAAATTGTTCCAATTCCACAGACACTTTCACTTCACATGTGATGGAACAGATCACACAGCTTTTTCTTTTCTTTTTTTTTTTTTTTGTGAGGAAGATCAGCTCTGAGCTAACATCTGATGCCAATCCTCCTCTTTTTGCTGAGGAAGACTGGCCCTGAGCTAACATCCATGCCCATCTTCCTCTACTTTATATGGGACGCTGCCACAGCATGGCTTGCCAAGTGGTGCGTCAGTGCGCGCCCGGGATCCGAAGCGGCGAACCCTGGGCCGCTGCAGCGGAGCGTGTGCACTTAACCGCTTGCGCCACCAGACCGGCCCCTACACCGATTTTTCAAAGATATTCTGTCACACAACCATGGTGAGGTGTGGGATATGAGGACGCCTTAAAAAGGCAGCAAGTGGAAGGGCAGGGCTCTTGCAGACAAACAATTGCCACCCTGGTCAGGGGCCCCCAAGGACGTCACTGCCTTGTGATTGCCAGCGCCCTCCAGGGGGCATCTGCCTCAGGGCAGACATTCATGTCCTCATCTCCTGGCTTTTTTTGTTGTTTTCACAAACTCTGTGTGCCTGTCCAAAAGAGAATCCACAGCCCGGATATTGGGAAATGGGAAATAGTCTACCCTCTGGGCTCTGTTGGGTTTTGTCTGCTCAGGTTGGCCTCTGAGCATTGGGCTGAATCCTAGAGAGACCTATGGGCCAAGCCAAATGTGGAAACCAGAGGGCAGTGTAGGGTGGCATGGAGGGATGGGGTCCTGGCAGAGTGGGGATGGGAAATTGTAAGGACTTGGCGGGGAAGATGAGAAGAAGAATACGGAGCATAGTCTTGGTTTAAGGTAAAGAGAATGTAGGAGGACTAGGGAGAGGGAGTCGGTCTTCAGGGTGAGGCTGAGGACTCTGAACTGGGGGGAGATTCACTGGAGCTGGGGGGAGTGAAGATGAGGGAGCCGCTCTTCCAGACTTGGGTGTGGTCTTGAGAGGACGGATGGGGTTTGGAGGAAAGAATAAGATACTTGAAGGGTCAGATGAGCGCCCTTGACACTAGAACCAAACACATCATTTGGGGAATCCCAGGGTGAGCAGTCATTAGGATGAAAAAAAAAGCAAGACGTCAAGATACCAGAGGGAGGAGAGTGTGTCCCTCAAGCGAGGTAGAGGGAGAGACAGGCAGACACATATCTCCAGGGCGAAGAAGCAGTTTAGGTCTGGGTGGTGCCAGGGGTAGGCGCCTAAGGGGACCCAGGGAGAGGGGCCCTCGGCAAAGAGGGTGACCTGAGTCTAGGGAGCAAGGAGGGATGGGAGGGCATGGGGACTGCATGGGGGCAGAAGGCTGGAGCAGAGGCCAGGAGGCAATTCTAGCGAGAGAGGGAGTCCCAGTGCACGGTGTCAGAATCAGAAGAGAGTTGGAACTCCCACCTGGAGGAAGGGTGGGAATGAAGGCTGGGCTGAGGGTGGGCAGAGCTGGAGTCAGGGATCGCAGTTTCCAAAGCAAGGGCCAGGGTTTTCCAGTGTCAGCTCCGACCAGGGTGAAATAGTGCAGCTTGTTGCCCAAGCGGGGTCTGGGTCTGGCTGTTTTAGCATTGACAAGGCGCACCTTAAAAAAGCAAAATGTCGCCTTCCTAGTCTCCCAAGACCTCTTCTCATGAGTCTGCAAGATAGGAAGCTCCCCAGGGAATTGGGTGCAAGTGCACAAGAAGGAGGCACTGAGCAGGGGCTGAGGAGCAGCCTGGCAGGAGGGAAGGAAGAGCGGTGGGGTGTTGGGGTGCCAGGTGGAAGCAGGTAGAGGGCAGGATGTCCTTGGAGCTTGCTGAGCCCAAGGGAATGAGGAAAGGGGTGAGGGTGAGGACAAAGGACCTACATGATTGGGGTAGATGTGGAGGGAGGGGAAACTCTCCAGGGGTCAGAGCTATTTCCAGTTTTATTTCTTCATACACCAAAGGAACTCTACAGCACAATGAGCTGTTTAAATTGTCCAATAAACACGCCTGTTTATTACAGTGTTTTCCCAAAAGGCTTGGTTTGATGTTAAACCAACCGGGATTCAAAAATTGTGCATTCAAAGGAACATGCACAGATCAGTACAGTTGTCAGGACTTTTAACCAGCACGGGCTTGTAGGGCAGGGCTATTCCAGCCACCTGCGAAGGTGCAGACAATATTTTAAGAAGGGGCAGATCTGGGCCCCCAGAGTCCCAGTGACCAAAAAGATGACCTCAGGAAGCCTCTGGAAGGTTTCCCTGTGTGCTTTCATTCCAGCACTTTATCCTCCAGGCTGCCATTTCTACCGTGGTCCAGGTTCCTACACCTCCCCTCAGGTCAGCACTTGCCCCTCAGACCACCCACGGTGTGGACTCAGCCTCCCTGGAGAGTCTCCTACTGAGACAGGAGGTTCTCAAAACCACTGAGAACTCTTAACTCCACAGTTTTAGCCTTTGGGCCTCCCCTCCCAGATTCTCTAAACCAGATCCAGGGTCAAGCTACTGGACAGGCTGCCCCAGTCCCCAGAGAGACCTCCACCCCACCCCCATCCAGGGCTCTGTCCCATTGACCTGCCTCCCTTGAGGGTCAAGGTCAGAGACCCTGGGCTGGACTCCAGACAGACCTCCCCACAGAAACAGGCCATAGACTGCATTCCATTTAATAAGACTTTATTTTACTCAGTGTCTAATCTGTCTTCTTAGTCAGACAAGTGGATTTGATAAAATGATGAAAGAATCTATTAAGATGATCGTGTGATTTTTATTTTGTTAATGTCAAAATATAATGATCACACTTGAAATTTATATAACCTTATAAACAATGTTATGCCAATAAAAAAATGATGAAAGCAGATCAATGATTTTAAAAAAAAACCAACTTGATTAAAAAAGTGCTTTGTTGCAGAAATATTTCCAATTACAGATGGCTTCCATTGGTGATGATAATTCAATTGATAATTTCCATTATGATTGTCGAGGAGGGGAAACATGGTACATTCACCAGTTATACTCAATTTCTATGTCTTTATAATTTTTTTCTTAAACCATCTTTGCACATATTGGTTCATGAAGCTGCTTCTTCATAAAGAAATAGTGATATTTTTTACAGAGTTAACCACAAACAGATTTTCAACAGCAGCCACAATATGTCTCATTCCAAACATAAGAATATTCTCAGTTGCAGACAGGCACATCGATTTTATGACCATTGGTAACTCCTTTAAATATGCTACGAATTCCACTGGTAAAAATAGCATCGTCTTATCCATGAGAAATGTCGCCATGACATGCACTAGAAATTCCACGGGTATGCCTTTTTTTAGGGGGCTGGGGGGATGATTGGCCCTGAGCTAACATCTGTTGTCAATCTTCCTCATTTTGCTTGAGGGTGTTAGACACAACTTGGGATCTAGTGGGGCCACGCAGGAGAGCTCTTTTTTGGGGGGTCCTACGGTAGGGTGAGGATTCTAAATGAGAGGCTCACCTACCTGTTGAGGGGGGAGCACTTGGAACTGGTACATTGAAGCTGGGGGTGCCATCTTTCCAGACTTGGATGGGCATGAGAGGTGAGACATAGGGCTGGGGGAAGAATAAGATTCTTGAAGACTCAGATTGGTGCCCTGAAATTGGGGACAAGAAGAAGTGCCAGATGTACAAGCTGAAGGAGACATGGGGCAGGGGCCAAGGAGGAGACGGAGGTGAGCATCCACTGGGGGCTAGGAATATGGAGAGTGATGAATGACTAGACAGCAGAGAACACAATGAACACAGAAGACTTGAGCTGAGGGCATGTGGGGAATAAATTCAGGAAGGGATTGGAGGGCTGGGTAGTTAGACTACAAAAGGGATCTGGGATGGATCCTGGGGGATGGTGGGGAATGTAGGGCTGGGGTGGCAGTGAGGACCGAATTGAGGGCCAGAGTTTTCCAGTCTCCAGTTCTGACCAGTTGAGACATGTGCAGGTTGCTCTCAAAGCCTGGAGCACTGTAGAAAAGCCAGATCTCACCCTTGTACCCTGAGACCTACTTCAGCTGAGGCAGCAAGTGAGCCATGTCCCCAGGGGATTTGTGTGTGAGTGAGGAAGCCTGAATAGGAGACTGCGGACACGCAGGAGGGTGCTAATGTGGGGTGGGGATTGGGAGCAGAATGAAGTTGGAGGGTATGGAAACTTTTCCTTCTTTGTTGACTAGTCAGAGTGAACTGCCCATGAGTCTACAGGTGAGAGCTGTGTGACAGGTGTCAGTGAGGAGTGGTAGGTGCCACGACAGTCTGGGCACCTGTCCTCCTCTAATCCAGGATGTATTACTTCCATTTGTGATGCATCTGCTCTACCCACCTGACCTTATATTGGTGGGTGTGATAGAACTGAGGTCAAGATGAAGAGTTCTGGCTCCCTGGTCACATTATGCCCCATATTCAGACATTCCTTCTCTCCCAAGGCCTACGAGGAGGTAAGAAGCTGTTTTTCAATTGTAGAAGGCACAGCCTTGCTTAGAACCCTAGGAGTCTGCATGGAATTCTCTTTAGGTCCTGCCAAAGGCTCCACGAAGCACCTTTCATCCTTCTCTCGTGGGTTGGGTGGAGGTACATGTGCAGCAACCTGTCCTTTACTCTAGAGGGTGTGTCCACCATGTCCCAGCCTATTGGAGCCCTAAAACCTCCATAGATAGAGCAGATTCCTGAATGGT
Source organism: Ceratotherium simum simum (assembly GCF_057802395.1). Classification (NCBI taxonomy): domain Eukaryota; kingdom Metazoa; phylum Chordata; class Mammalia; order Perissodactyla; family Rhinocerotidae; genus Ceratotherium; species Ceratotherium simum. Next base: position 19,987,990 of record NC_141932.1, on the reverse strand, counting down.
CACAGATGTGGATGGCCCTATAGCCCATAGAACTCTCACGTTTGGCTTCAAGTGTTGATTACTAGAGCTGATCCTGTCACTGATATCATTGTCATCACTGATGTCATTGTCTTCTATCATCAATATTAGCAGGCATGCACTTCCACTCCTTGGAGCACTGGTGTATTACCAAGACACTCAGAATACTTGCTATTTTTTGTTCGTCATTAGTGGGAAAGCTTCTGATTCTCACCATTAAGTATGATACTAGCTGTAGTTTGCAGGTTTTTTATGATTTGAGTTGATGTGGAATTGACTTGGAGTTAACAGTTGACTTGGAATTAACATTTGCTCTGTTAAGCAGGGCTGGCTTCATGTGCTTGCAATCTGTGCAGTCACTTAGAAGGGCCTAAAGTAGGTTTAATGCTGTGCTTTCACCATCCTGAAATTTGTAATGATTTTTGAACAAGGAGTCCTGATTTTCACTTTACACTGAGTCCTGCAATTTACTATGTAGCTGGAAGTGACCATGGGTTGAAGAGCTCCCTTTAGGAAAAAAAAATTGACCCTATTGGAGGGGGCACTTTGACATTTGGCAACCAGAGGGCGGCACCACCACAGGATAACCTGGAGGGTTGCGAAGAGAGATGTGGAGGAATTTGGCTTTTTCTTCTACTCCGTTTGTGTCACTAAGAGTCTCTAACTGCCCCCCACCCCCACTCCCCCATCCACATATGTAGCTCAAAGAGGGAATGTTCTCCAGTCCTGATGTACTTCAAAGATTCTAATTTTGGACTCCACATCCAAGGGGAAGAAAATGAAATCACAGCTAGTTGACTCAAATGTGACAGCATTAAATAGACTTAGTAAAGTCCACACCGAATTTTGGTCTTAAGAAAACACCAGAGAGATGGGGATGGGAAGGGGGTGTGTGTTCTGGTGATGAAGAAGAAAGGAGTTGAGTCCTCATCTTCCAAGATGAAGACCTTAGATAATGTCTGAAAGTGAAAATCAGTAGGTAGCCTCAAAGCATGTCATTCAGAGATGACTCTGGTTCCGTGCAGAGGAGCTGCTGCTGTGTGGGGCAGATCTCCTCTGTGTGGCCCAGACAGGAGAAGCCAGGACCTTCCTGTGAGCACTCTGAACAGGACACAGAGACACAGGGCTCATCATGGCCAAGTCCAGTATCGTCACAAATACGAGAAAGAGAACACCCAACAGCAGAGAGCCAGGACTGGTTTTGCTCACAGTGTGAATATCAGGAACAGAATAATAATTTCACTGTTCCAGCTGCAGTGGGCTGCATGACAACAAGTTAAAACCTCCTTGGGGCTGTAGGGCATTCACATCAAAACAATGTGCCCCTCTGGGCAAGCCTTACACACCTGATTAAAATTCTTCCAAGAAGCCCAAACATCTTAGGTCTTTGTCCGTATGACATATGATCAGGACTAACGCTTCTCCCTGTTTGTTTTTTTGACATCAGGAGCATAAAATTGAAAAATTGTAATTCTTGGTTCATGACCCAGTATCATCATCAGTCCATAAATGGCTTACCTTCCTTTCTCAGAGAGGTATTACTGATTTATCTTAATTTTTATTTTTTACTTATATATTTTGAAGCAGACTTTAATTACACCTTCTAGAAGATCTCCAAGGGCAAGACTGGAGATTTGGCTCACTAAAGAAACTATCCCTGCTTCCTGGATGAAAAAACTGGGAAGTCATGATGCTCTGCTGGTCTTGGGCCACAGCGCCTCTGCAGCCTCTCAGCAGAGACAAGCTTGGGACCCACCGGCTCCATGGTCCTGAGCCGGGATAGGCTCCACCTGCATTTCACAAGAGCCACTTCCCTCTTCCAAACATGAATCTGCTGTCAGAGATTCTGAGAACTGCTGTCGTCAGCTTCTCAGTGTTTTGTGTGAATTTCAAAGGAGTTGGGAAAAAATGAGTTAGGTCAATCTGGAGTGTCTATCCTGGAGGTTGTGGGGCACCTCTAAATGTAATATGTCCACAACCAAGAGCTTTATTTCCCCACCTCCCAACCTGACCCTCCCAGAGTCTTCCTCTTCTCAGTCAAGGTCAACTCCATCCTTCCAGGGGCTCAGGTCAGAAATCTTGGTGTTATCCTTGATGCCTCTGTTGCTCTCACACTAATCTCTAATCCACATGCAAACCCTGCAACCCAGCTACAGAATATAAATAGAATCAAAACACTCAGGTCCAAGCCACCACCACTCCTACATGGCGTTAGTGTAACAGCTTCCTAACTGGTCTTCTTGCCACCTCCTTCTCCCTCCATCCCTTATATCTTTCTCCTCACAGTAGGATCTCTAAATCCTCAGAGGTGAATTCTTTTAAAACTTAAGTCAGGTCATCTTTTTTCTGCTCAAAGCCCTCCTGTCACTCACATCTCAATCACACCAAAATCCAGTGTCCTCAACACAGCCCACAAGCCCAGGTTACACAAGTGCTGGTCTGCAGCAAGACAGGGAGTTTTCACCAGAAGGTCAATCAACTCAGTGCTTCGGTGGAGAAAGTCTTGCAACAAAGGAAATGTCAGCTGAAATAAACAGGGCACTTAGTGATGTGATTGGTCTACTTTCTGGCCCAAGCTCCTTGGCTCCTCGCAGATCACCCTGTGAGTGGCACTGTCCTATACAACCTGGTCACTCCCTACCCTCTCAAATCATCCTCATCCCATCTGCTGTGGTCACAGTGGCTTCCTGACCCTCAAACATGTCAAGCAAGCTCCTGTCCCAGGGCCTTTATACTGGCTGTTTCCTCTCCCTGAAATAATCTTCCTCCAGTAACACGCATGACCCTTCCCTCCTTTCCTTCAGGTGCCACTCAAATGTCACCTTGTCATGGAGGATTTCCTGACCATCTTATATAAAACAGAAAGAATCCCCAACCCAACCACTCCCAATCTCCTTCACCCACTTTACTTTCCTTTACAGGACTTACCCCCATCTGAACTATTACTGATTTATCTTGATTGCCCCTCCCTCTTCACTGGAACATGAGCTCCCCGAGGCCAGTGACCATCTGTTAGATTCACTTTTGTGTCCCCTACAACCACATGTGTGTGCTCAGTGTTCACTGGATTAACCTATTAAATGGATTAACTCACCTGTGAATAATCGCACACTGGGAATTGAATGCAGTCACTTCAATTTCACTGTCTGTAAAATGTGGATGATTCCAGCCCTGTCAACAACCAACCATGACATAAAGGAAAAGACAAAGATGGGATCTGTGAGCAGAAAGTGGTGTTGGGATGTGTACACATGTGTTCAGGGCTGAATGGGCGCCAGGCTCTGTTCTAACGACATTACTTATAGGAACTAATCCAGTCTCCAGACAGCTCTATGAGGATGTGTATGTTTACATTTCCCAGTTTTTTAGGCGAATCAAAGGATTTCTTTTCATGAATTAGGGTTACATTTGATCAAATAATTCTACTAAATCCATTGAGATACTGAGTATTTTTCTCCTTTAGTCTGTTGACCTAGATAAATAAAATTCTGATATTAAAGCAAACTTGCATTCCTGATATAAACCCTACTTGGTCATGATAACTTTTTTGTTTAATTTCTTGTTATTATTAATTCTGGATTTGGTTCACTAATATGTAATTTGATTTTGCACGTATATTTGTAAGTGAAATTGGTCCATAATTTTCTTGCCTGGTTTTAGTATCAAGCTATACTAGCCTCATAAAAGGAGTTAGGAAGTGTTCTCTTTTCAAATTTTTTTAATTCTCTGAGTTTGTTGAGGATGATCTTTAACCTGAAGATTTGTTAAAACTCACTCATAAAGATATCAGGGCCTGGTGTTGTTTCCTTGGCAAAGGGAATGAGTGGCTCTCACTTTCATTTATTTAATGGTTATTTCTCTATTAATATAATTCATTTTTCTTGAGTCAGTTTTGATGACTTACATTTATCTAGATAATTGTCCATTTAATTTCTATTTTAAAATAGATTGGCACAGCTTTCAAGGTGTCTCTGATGAATTGTAACATCCACTTGTATCTCCCCATATGTCCTCTTTACATTTTTATCAACATATCATGGATTCCTTTCTCTCTCTCTCAACACACTGGTTTAGAGGTGAAGGGTACAGGGTGGAGGGAAACTCCTAACAAAGATTCTCTCCTTGACCAGACTTTAGTCAGGCTCCTTTGAGCCCTCAGCTCCACCAGTCCTGACCTTGGGATTCTGTCTCTGTCCTTGTAGAGTTCAGTTGTAGCAAGAATCTTGCTAAGTCAGTGTAGGCAGGATCCCCCACACTCCATATCTGATCACCCTCCATTTCTGACCAAATTCCTCATCCTTCCCCATCCCCCAGGTGATATCTGAGTACCCTGGCCTGCCTTCAGTAAGAATGCTGTTGGGTCAGTTTACCAAGAATTACTCTACCCTCTTGGCAATTTCCCATCCACTGACCGCCCCACCCTGTTCCTTGGCTATATATCCCCACTTGTCTTTGTTGATTTGGAATTGAGCCCAATCTCTCTCCCCTACTGCAAATCCTCATGGTAATAGATCCATTGAATAAAGTGTGCCTTACCATCTTTAATAGGTGTTGGAAAAAAAAATTTTAATACCTGCAAGCAAATAATTACAATATGGTTGATGAGCACTATATGAAAGTACATAAAAGGGGCTACAGGATTACAAAGGAATCAATGAATTGCATATTAGGGCTTTATAAAGGTCCAAGAATTTGGAAAATATTAAGAAAAGTAATAGTATCCAAGCTTGATGTAGGGAACAGGCACTGTTAAGACCAAATTGATTGAGGACATTTGGGGCAGTTCAATGGCAGTCAATTATAACACGTGCATGTCTTGGGGATTGGGCAAATGCACTTCCAGACAATACCTTACGGAAATGCAAAGGTGCACCGAAGTAAATATCCATGGGGGTTCAGCGCAGCCCCATTTGAGTGATCACAGAAAATCATTGGCATATGAGTCGCAAGATACAGCAAACAACAACTTAGCAATTTTGCTGCTGTATGACAAGGGTCTCCCGTTCTCCAGCCTGTGATGGAGGTGTTGCTGCTAACCTCTAACTCAAGCCTCTACACATTTTAGGGTTTTGTCCTAATGACTAATTTCTGGGTCAGTAAACACCTATATTTGGTTGCAAATAACAAAACCCAGCACAAGCTGAATTTAGATGAAAAGGGGACTGTGTTAGCTCATGTAACTGGAAGTCCAATTACAAACTGGGCTTGGCCATGACTTGGTCCATGGCTCCAGCAACCTCACTGGATCTCCCGAGAGTAGGGGAGGTGGTGGTTCCTAGATGAAAAAAAACAATTCTGGGAATTGGCAGTGTGGAGGGACAGGAGGACGATATAGTAAATTTTGACTTTGGACTCCACAAACCCAGCCTCATTTTGTTTCAGGCCCCTCTTCTGTTCTCAGGGTTCATGCACTTCATCCTAGAGATGTAGGTGTTGATGATGGGTGACTGGGGAATGTGCTTACAACTTTAGGGACCAGTGGCCTTCAAGGATGTGGCCATGGATGTGGCTCCTGGACCCCTCTCAGAGAAACCTATACAGAGACATGATGCTAGAGAACCACAAGAACCTTCTCTTAGTAGCTCAGGGCAATATCCCAAATTCTTATGCAGCCTATTGTGGTGGGTCTTTACCTCCTCAGGTGTCAGAGGTTATGGGGTTCTGGAAGTGCCCATAAAGTTCACAAAGACAGAAGCCCATAAAATTTGGGTCTAAAATTCAGGGACCAGAGTGTCTGAAACCCTACCACATAGAGAAAAAGACATTCTTTTTCAACTTGGGTAAAAGACTTTGATTTTTAAAGTTGTAAAGGAGTAGTTTCACTGGGTTCCTTCTGAAGCATTATCTTATCTATCTTTAAGAGATTTCAAAGATCAAGTGTGGCTAATGCTGACTTGAGGGGGATTGTGACTCCTGCGTGTTTTCCAAGCCGTTGTGGCTTTCCCCATTCTCAGGGATTAACTCTTTAAATAGATATTATATTCCAATTGGAGCCAGAACAGCTTTGCATGATGGAGAGAGAATCCTCCCAAGATGCATGTCCAGGTGAGAACCTGCAGCTGAGAGTTCTGTCAGGTGACCCTTCAGTTCATCACTGTCCAAGGTGGGAGCCACTGCCCACATGTGGCTACTGATCACTTGGAATGGGGCGAGTCCAAGCGGACATGTGCTATAAGTGCAAAACACACACCGGATTTCAAAGCCTTAGAATGAAAAAAAGACTGTAAAATATCTCATTAATAATTTTATTTTGATTACATGCTGAAATTATAATATTTTGGATAAAATTAAATTCATTTGTTTATTTTTACATTTGAAGTGTAGTATTAGTTTGCTATGGCTGCCAGAACAAAGGTCCACAAACTGGAAGGCTTAAATCAAAAAGAAATTTATTGTCTTACAGTCCAGGAGGCTAGAAGTCTGAGATCAGGATTTTGACAGGGTGGCTTCCATCTGAGGGCTGTGAGGACATGTGTGTTACTCCTAGAAGACAAATCAATCAAACAACAAATACACAAACCCTTCAGTGACTTCCTACCACACTTAGATTAAAGCACAGACTCCATCACGTGGCCCCCAAGGCCCCGCACGATCTGCTCTCCAGGCTTCAGGCACACTGGCTGCTCCCAATTTTGAGGGGAAGTGGGTGTGGGTGTGAGTAGGGAGGGTGGGTCTTGAGGTCCTTTCGTTCCTTGGACTACATCCCCATTTCCATTAATTTTGTTGTAAGTTCATGAAGTATAAGATCTCCTGAGCATTTTCTCCAGGAAGACTCCCTTTGGTATATCTATTTATACATGTCAACCCTGCCAGGATCATTTGCAGGGCCCGTTCCAACAGCTTGAAGGACTGGGTCCTAACTTTAGTACAAAACACATGTGAGCTGTCAATCCACATGCCCCAGACAGTGACAGAGTCGGTGATATGTGCTTGTCTGAAGTCTCCAGTGTGGGAGTATGGGGAATAGTAGCTATGATCCTTTTTTGCTATTTTTTGAGGGGGGTCAGAGGCACATGTAATATTTTTATGTCCTAAGCTTCCAGATACTTCTACATAATTGATCATGTAATTGCTTGAGTATTTTGGTTTAGTTTTACAGATTAGCATAAGGAAACCCATTTTGCAAATCTCCTGTAACCTACAATATTGCAATCACCTGTCTTACTGGTGGAATCTCTCAAATTATACTATCTAGATAAATGTTTCTCATATTCTCAGTGTTCTTGAGAATTACCTGGGTGGCTTTTTGAGAATGGAGATCCCTGGACTCCATGTTTTTATGTCCAAGCCTGAGATAAATGGGGCTGGGGTGTGGATATGCTCTCCCTCTAGTGGGAGGAGCTGCAAGGCGCTGGCAAAGGGCATGGATGTGTCATTCTAACATGCAGAAGACAAGAAGATTAAGAAGAGTGATCCAGCCTGTAACATGAACTCTTGTTTACTAGATGTAGAAGTCCTAACCATGAATGCTTTCATTTAAAATAAATATTTGTTAAATGACAATCAAATTCCCTCACCTTGAGATTTCACGTGCAGGGACCAGTCTCACACACACACACACACACACACACACACACACACACACCCCTCAGAGAACCTACAGGATCCTAGATCACACCAGGCAGGCAGCAGCAGGAGCAGAGCAAAAAGACAAAAGACCCACAGGATGTCCCTGGGGCAGCCAGCTCAGAGACTGCCCTTAGGGCTGAGATGGGACTGGGAGTGAGGGCCGGTGCCTCAGAGGTATGGGGGGTCTTCTACGAGGATTGAGGGCACCAGGGAGCTGGGAGGGCACCGGGAGGAAGGCTCACTATTTCCAACAGAGAACACAACTTTCTATAGCAGTTGTGCATACAGAGGATCCCAGGGCCAGGCTGCCAGTGTCTTGGCCCCAACACCAACCCTGAACCAGGGTGCAGAATTTGCAGCCTGTGCCACAAAGGGTGGGATTGAGGTTGACAGTGACATCAAGGGAACCCTATAATTCCAAACTCAAAAGTCTGTCCTACAAAATAAGAAAATACCCATGCATTCTCTATTAAGATCCCAGGGCACACACGACCCACATCTAAATTAGCAGGAAGTTCACTCATTTCCTGGGTTCCTGCTCCACAGGTCCACTTGCAGACACACAGGGTGGCTCACAAGTGTCCCTGCATCTCTCCTTTGTTCAGCTGCTGCCACCTCATGGCAGATGACTGATAATCAGGACAATCAAGCCTGAGACCCTGGTCCCTCAGCTGACCAGGAAGGCAGGACTTGGCTTCCAGACTGGTGGGGATGGGGGGCACTGACCATTCTGAAGACCTGAGGGTATTGGGAAAGTTGGGCAGTCCAACAGAGCTGCCCAAGTGTGATGGGAACAGAGAGTTGATGTAGGACAGGGTCACGAAACAGAACTGAGGGGCCTCAGTCAGAAGCTTTGAACTAGGAAGATCTTGAATGTTTACAGGGAAAAGGCAGGATTCTCCAGAGGAAATGACTCAGCTGCAGCAGCTCAGTGGGCTGTGTGCTCCTGTCTGCACACCATCTACTGCTCCTCCCTCCAGGAGTAATGACCTCTCCTCACACCCACCTGCCCAAACTCACCTGTGCCCCTTCACTGTCCAACTCTCCGTGAAGGGACCTGGGGTCCCTTTCCTGCACTGCAGGGAAGGGGAGAGGAGGCTGAGTTCCCCACAGACAGCCCAGCAATGGTGTCCTAAGAGGTGGGGTCAGCAGGACCTCACACTCCCCAAGTCCTGGGTCCTGATCTGTAGTTGATGGTGAAGCCTGGACACCACCTGCTACCTCAGGCCCTGAGAGAAGCTGTACCACAGTGAATGACACATCTTTCCTGATTCTTTCCAGTAGGAAGGTTCTTGAAATACCTGGGAGGACCCATCTCCTGCTATGGAAGGCCCAGTCTGGAATGTTCCACAGCAGCCCAGGCAAGGCCCTTGTGCACAGATCCTAAGCAACAGGGCCCTCAGGGTCACAGGCTCACAGTCATTTCCCTCAGTGCCCATACCTGGGTAGGGACATCTGGACCCTGAGTGTCTACCCTTCACTGCCCACCATGCCTGGAACCATCCCTCTTCCCAATGACTTGGGCCCCAGGCTTGGTTCCAGGTCACCAGTCTACGCTGCCACATCCTCCAATGGGAGTTCCCTCCCTGTCTGTCCCAGGAGCTTCACCCGGATCAAATCTAAAGAGTATGTGAGGGCTGGGAGTTGTGGCAGTAAAAACATTTGCATTGGTCTCAGGTTCTAGAAAAGGTCCATAGGAGCTCAAGGAGGTGCGTTGAGTGCCCTCTAGTGGGTTGTTCCTGCTAGGTACATGATATTGAAAATAAATGGAAATTCCTATGGTATAATTTTCCTCTAAGACATTTCTTCCTAATGACAGAAATGAGTTTCCATTCATATCTAAGATGTCTTTTAAGTCAGTAAGAACATCTAAGTGGATTGTCTAGAAGAGCAAAAAGGGGCCAGGGGAGCTGACCTTGGACCTTGGTCAAAAGGCCTCAAGGATGGAACTGAAGATGCAAGATGAGGGGGACTGGGTGTGGGAGGAGGGTCAGGGGAGATGGGAAAGAGCAAGGTGGGGTGATGCCTCCTGGGAAAGACGGGAGAAGGACAAACAGCAGGGCTTTCAATCTCACCATTGAAATTTGGGGCTGGTAATTCTTGTTGGGGGCTGTCTGGGCATTGAAGGATGTTTAGCACCATCTAGGGGATCTACTTACTAGATGATAGCTGGACTCCCTCCCCCTAGTTGTGACAACCAAGAATGACTCCAGATATAGCCAAATGCCCCCTGGAAGATAAAATTACCCCTGACTGATTTGTGAAGAGGAGTAGAAACTGACATCATCAATATCTTTGTAATGGCTTTAAATTAATCAATAATTTTATTTCCAAGGAGAATGCATGCTTAGAGGTGAAGACCTATGGCTGCCTCAGAGCAGGAAGGGTGTGGGTTCTCCAAGGGTCTGTAATGACAAACCAGAATGACACCTGCTAGCTTATACTCCAAATAGGAGGTGTGAAATTCTATAGACATTGGGAAGAGAAGTGAATGAGATGTCTCCATACCCCATGGCATTAGACAATCCACTGAGATGATCTTACCAACCTAAAGTCATCTTAGCTATGAATGGAAACTCATGTCTATCATTAGGAAGAAATGTCTTAATTAGAAGAAAATTATACCATAGGAATTTCTCTTTATTTTCAATATCATGTACATTGAGATCATTCATTAAATAAGAATGTACCCCAAAAATGGACTTTTTCAGAGACTGGCCAGTGTTGAGGTCTCATTCCTAGCACCTGTGGGCCAACAGTGCCCTGCCCCCAACCCTGGGCCCCTCTCTGAAGCACAGCAGCCTTTGATGCTCCCTCATTAGTGGGAAGAGAGGGGTCTTTTTAGTGTCCTCACCATTCAGTCGGCTCCCTCTCAGACTCTAGGCAGAATCTCTTGTTCACTCTTGGATTTGATATTTAAATTAGTGACCTCTATTTCTGTCCTTCATCCATCCCAACATCGTGACAAGGCCAAGAGGTGCCTTCTGCTCGTGATTTTGAGGGGAAAGTTCTCAAGAACAGTTTGCCTTCACCCACTTTGAACAGATCTCCACCTTGAGTGCCATCACCATTACCCAAAGGATTTGTACACTTTTTTTTTGTAGTCAGATGCTTTCCAACTCTTAGGAGGAAATGTGACTCTATACTCTGTGTACAGCGATGGCCAGTAGAAATGGATAAAGAGACATTGCACTCACGTTCACTGAGATGATCTCTATGAATGCATAAAAGCTTAAAAGTATGGGAGAGTCAACACAAAATCCACATTGCTGGTGCTGAAACATAAATTGTGGACAGTTTTCACCATTTTCTTAAGAACTAATTTCAAAAAAATGACATTAACAATCATTCTACAAAGAAGAAAGCATGCATAACAGTTACTGATAAAATTAAGTTATTTTTCCTTAAACAAGTGCTCAAGTTCATTATGTTCATTTTACAACAATGAAAGGGAGACCCCTCCGGTCAGTACGACACCCACAATATTCATGACTTGGTAGAAATTATTATCCTTTCTCCCTTTAAATCTCAAATACAAGACTAGAGGCAGCTGCTCAGTACCTTTCCCCAGATCCAACCACCTGCAACCAGCTTCCCTGGTTCTCAAGACAGCAGAGGTTGCTCTCCTGGCTGCTAGCTCAAGATTCCACTTTGTCACGTGTCTTCAGGGCGCCGGCCTGGAGGGTCCTGAGTACCATCCTACGGTCACTATGCCAAATCACCAGAACTCTGCCCGCCTCACTCGGGCCACATCTGAGAACTTGGGAGCTTCTGGAAGTCAAATCCCAGCTCGAAGTCACCCACCTCGCCCCCAGGGCCACTGCCTGTGCATGCCCGAGCCCACACCATGCCCAGTGCACCCAACATGAGCACAAGTCCAGCACGGACCCTGCGATGATGCAGCCAGACTGGGACCTGCCAGTCCCCACATATGGTACTCATCTAGGATTAGGGGCGCTTTTCCACAAGGGAGCCCCGATTCCAATACTCAGCATTTCTCTCTGACACCTGGAGAGTTACCAGAGGTGCAGGGTTTTGTCGGCTAGGCATTGGAGAGCGGTGTGGAGCTTGGGGGACCTCAAGATCACTCTTCAGAGCACAGAGGGGCCCCTTTGTATTTCCAGACAGGTACCCAATTCTGCAAGGCCTCCACCGTCAGAAGTGGAGTACCTGGGAGACCATGCTGAGGCCTCAGGCAATGAGAAAGGGAGGACAAGGTTTGATGAGAAACTGCTCTTCTTTGAAAGCCTGGCAGTGAGGTCAGGAGGTGGAGCCAGGGTAAGATTAAGCCCCAGATGAGAAATAGGATGGTCCCTTCCTTGTGCCCAGGCAGGAACTCTGAAAAAAGCCTCCACTTATGTCTGGGAGGATGAGACAGAGCCTGATATTCAGCTGTCCCTGTCTGCTGACCCCCTGCTTAAGGGATAGCAGCAGCCCAGGCTCCAAATCCTCAGCCGGGTGAGGACTCCAACTGCAGGGTCTCTGGTTTTACTCTAGTCTAAGCAAAAGCCACCAGTGGATCCCATTTTCCACCAAGGACACCCACCTGCTGAGTTCCCCCATTAAAAGTCCAGGCCCTCCAGGAACCTCTGGAGACTCAAGTCCCAACTGCTTTCACCCCGCTGGGCCCTGCATCTCACCGACATGGGTCACTGACCACTGCAGGCCACCTCCACTAAGTCCCCACTGACAGGGCTGCCAAGCTCCCAGACCCCCTTGTCCTTCTCCTGTAGAGTCCACCAAGCAAAGGATTTTGTTTGGAATGCTGAGATGACAACTCGGCACCATCCTGCTCTGTACCTCCTGTGGACACTGCTCCTCTCATATTGAATCAACTTTGGGGCCCTGCCAACAGAATATTGGGGGCTCCTTGTAGTCCCAGTCCAGTCACAGTTTCAGCACCTCCCACCCCCACCCTCCCCACCCCTCTCAATACCTCAGCCCCCACCTTTTCCAACGCCAAAGGCATCATAACCACAAGAAGTGGCCTGTGTCCCTCCTCAGTTCAGACCTCAGCTGCCTTAGCCTCTTCTACTTCTGTGAATCGAGCACCCCCAGATTTCTGGCTCAGCCATCAAGGAGGTAGTGGTCACCATGTGGGCTCCTGGCCCCTCTCTTCCATGAAGCTGGAGGCCCAAAGCCTCTGTGGGGACTCAGGAGGAGGCCAGGCAGGATCCCTTTGGACATGAACTATTCTGCTCTCCACACTGGAGAAACATTGCTCCTATCAAATCCCTTGTCTCCCACCTGCACACCCACTCCTTCCTACCTTCTCTCTGGGGAGCAGACTTGCCAGGAAGGGAAGCTTCCTCCCCTGCCTCCCCCATTTTCCCAGTTTGTAGATATGGATTTGTTCTCCCATAAAGTATTAAGAGGCTGCTTTACTACCATGGAGATTGCCATGTTCTTTCTTGTTAAAACTCATATAGGAAGATGTTTGTCTGCAGAAGGATTTCCAACTTTGGAACTACTCACATTTTGGACGAGATCATTCTTGGTTGTAGGGGATTGTCCTGCGCATTGCAGGATTTTTAGCAACATCCCTGGCCTGTATCCAGTAGGTACCAATAGTTCACCCACGGTTCTGGCAACCAAAAACTACCTCCAGACATTGCCAAATGTCTCTAGGAGGAAAACTCAATACACTCGAGAAACACTGAACTAGACCTAAATATACTTTAAAGGGTAAATCTAAAAGAAGATAATGATGAATGGAAAAAAAATGAGAGATAGACCTTATATGTGGCACAATGTCATTTAAATAAATACAAAATTATATTTGAAGCATAACAAAGAAGATCAGAAACCAGGTAAGAGGTCCTTTGGACACTTTGCATGTTCTATTCTTTGTATCCAAAGCATCTTTAAATACTGTTCAATCATAAATCTCATGGGGTTTTTTTGTTGTTTTTTTTTCCCCCCTCATTATAGAGTGAGAAAATACAGCTGTAAACAAAGCTAGGTCACTTCTCTCATGGAGCCCACTTTCTAAAAGTGTGGAGACAGAAGATAAACAAGTAAATAAATATATACTATGTCTGTTGAGGATATGGGCTATAAAGAAAAATAAAGTCAATTGATTCATTTCTTCTGAGTAGCTGACATTGGCATTTGGGTGAGAAATTCCTTGTTATGCGAGACAGTCCTGAGCCTCTTAACCGCATTTATTATCTCTCATCCCCACACCTTTAGTTATGGAAGGCCTATCAAGTCACTGATATAGCCAAAATACTCCCCCCACACACATACAGACTCACACTTTTCCAAATGCTGTCTGAGTGGGGGGCAGTGCCATCCCCAGCTGAGAAAAACTTCTAAATCTTTAACATTTATTTCCAGGCTTTTTTTCCTCCTCTGTAGGCAATAGGGGGGTGAGTAGGGGGCTTCCAGGGAAAGTGAACAGATCTGTGACTCATAAGGGATCATCTGGAAAGGATCTAAATAAAGAGGGCCCTTCTCTTCATTTGCTCTTTTTCTGCTCATGGAAATTTTCTCTTAGCAGAAATTCACTTGAAACTCTGGGTGCATTCTTTCCTGGGGCACACAGGGAAAATATTATATCTAAATTATCTCAACCCCCATCCCTATATCCTGGGAAAGAGGAGTTGAGGTGGCAGAATGTGGTGGGGACAATATTCACAGGAAACAATGAGATTCACAAGAGCCCCTGTTCAGCCAGGAGAGCACTGGGCTGCGCTCACACCATGGACAGCTCCCAGCCTCTCTCCCTTTGCAAATGTAGATAGGGACAGGAAAAGAGAAAATGGGGCCACCTGACATCCACACAAATATGAGCAAGGAAGGAGCAACCATAGGCACATCATGAGTGTAACTTCCTCTGGGTTCCCTCACGCAGTTTCCTGAGCCCTCCTGCCCTCTTCATCCCAGTAGCCAGGAGGAAAGGCACCTATAAAACCCATCAACTCTTCCAAACAGCCCCCAACTGTTTAAGCTCATCTTTCCCCAGGAGCTTCCTCTCACCTGCTCCTTGTCATCCCATTTCCACATACAGTGCCCCTCATAACTTTTGGTCCATCAAGAGTTGCTCCTGCCTCCCTGCATCCTGCATGGTCCCTGCCTGGGATGCCCTCTCCCCTTTCTCGATGAACCTGCTCCTTCCCCTTCTTTACAGCCAACCTCATTGGCCATCTCACCACGAGGTCACCCCAACCTCCACCAGTGGACACAATGGACCCCCTCTAAACTCCTACCTCTAACTATTCTCCTTTGTGCTGTGACAACATGTTCAGGAGCAGTTACCTATGCTCATGTCATGTGCCCTATGGATCCTTGAGTTCCTGAGAAACAGACAGGACAAGCAAAGTTGCAGTTCTCAATGGCCCATCACTCCTATACAAGGGCATGAAACAGGAAAATGGCTATAGGTGTTCAGAGAATGAATAAAGGAAAGCAAGAAGGATAAGTGGGTGACACCTTCTTCTGCTCCCACATAGTTACTACAGGAGTGCTGCAGACGTGAAGAAATGGACATTCACACACACTCCAAGTGGTGCAGTGGGGCCAGTTTTAGACAGGGTAATATGTAGGATCCTCTCCCCAATTTTTTGTTTTGAAATAAAATTCACACAACCTAAAATTCACCATTTTAACCATTTTGAAGTGTGGGGCCAGGGGAATGTGATCCATCCGGCCCTACCAGAGTTCTATTGCACTGCAGGATAGACCCAGGACAGCAAGAGTCCTGCAGTGACTGTCCCTGTGGGTGAGAGGTCAGATCCCATCTCTTCTCAGGCATCAGTGTCCAGAGCACTAATCTGAACCCTGGTCAGACGCCTCATCCCAAGCCTGACAGAGGATACAGCTCCCCTTGTGTCCACCAGAGGACAATATCAGGACACACAAAGGTGTCTCACACACAGCCACATACACCACACACTCACAGCAACTGCTAGACTCACTTGACCCACAAATGTCCTCGAGTACCTTAAGCATAGAGCCAAGGAAGAGAGTGATCACCATCCTTAGACAAAAAGATAGACGTGCCTTTGCTAGAAAAATGATCCTGTCCCCAGGAGAAGTGACATCGCGTCCCAGGGTGCACCACCCAGGGATAGCTGTGCTGAGGGGACAAGGGTGCCATCTAATGGGGTAGGGGTGAGTCTCCCATAAGTGTAAACACTGCAGAGTTCCTTCTCCCTGCTCTTTCCCCACACATGGACCTGCCCAAGGAGGCTCACACCTTTCTCCCTGCTGGGGCCATCATGACTGGGGTCCAGGCTGGGCTGACTCTCACATGGAACCCTTCGTTGTCTTCTGTTCCCAGAAACCTGTGGTGTAATGGGGCCCTTCTTCAGACCAGGCTCCCCTCTGTCTCCCTCCTCCTCTGCTTGGGGGGAGACAGAGCACCTCTCTTCATCAGCAAATGAGTCTCCCTTATTATCCTCATCCCTCATTTCCCTTCTATGATATTCTCCTGCACTCATCTAAGAGGATGACTTTTCCATAGGCCTTTGACCAAGGCAACCCCAGACACCCAGCACTTCCCCCAACTCTGTAGTGTGAGCCCAGGGAGCAGCTGGGAGTAAAGAATCCAAGGACACCCACATCCTCCATCACCTACCTCCTTGCACTGGGATCTCTGCCACCTAGACCCAAGTTCCCTTCAAGTCCAAAGGCTCAGCACAAAGGACTTCACACTCTCCCCAAGGCATAGAACATTCCCAAGGAAACAGAGAGGACACTCTCAGAGAGAGGACTTTTCAGACTGACCAGAATGCCATCTCCATGGGCAATTCCTCACCTGGCTCACTCCCCTCAACCACTCCAGGGACACCTGGGACTCTGTGGGGTATTCTCTCTCTCCTCTGGGATAACATGGGCTGGGAAACCTCAAGTCCTTCTCATAGAAAAATGCCTCCAAGTCCTCCCCACTCAACTCACCAGGTCATTGCTAGGTTTTCCATCTATATCTGTCTATCCTGACAGACCCGTGAGATCTCTGCATCAGAGAATAGACCATTTACTCAGAGACAGAGGAAAAGATACAAAGCTAAGAGAGATTGGAATGTTGGTGTGGATTTATCATTTAAGACTTGCTCGCCCACTCTGGGAGAGTCCAGAGGACACAGCTTTCACCATGACTGTGAGATATGAGTTTGTAAGGGAGTCCCAGCATCCTTGAAGAGGATGTCTTCTCCGTAGGACAGAAATTACAGTGGGAACTGCTGCCACTGAATTGGGAAACATAAATGCAATGGGGGTAACTGGGTCCCAAGGTAGCAGGGCCAAGAGGCAGCACTTAATCACCAAAGGCAAGGTGGGCCATGGTCACCATAATCCACAGCAGAGTCAAAGCAGCAATCAGAATAGCCTGACTTGCAGAGACCAATGGCATTGGCTAGCTGATCATGGTGTTCCTAGAAATAAAGTGGATGGGAAATCTACTAAATTCCTATGAATTAATTGATCTGTATCAATTAGAGGAGTTCTAGGTAAAGTGAACACAAGTCTAACTTGAGTTATAGAAACAGAGTGTTACAGCCCTCAATCAATTCCCAGACTTGAGCCAGTTTAAGGACTCAGAACCCCTTGCATAAAGCGGAGGCTGGGTCCCCTTGAGGAAAGACCCCACTATACTGCCACAAATGTATACTGTTAATCTTCCCCAGAGAGGCCTATGGCCTTTTACTAGGGTGATTGTGCATTGGGGAAAAGGAAATAATCAGACTTTGGGGGATTGATGGACATGGACTCTGAGCTGACACTGATTGCAGGAGAACCAAAACATCACAGTGGCCCACCAATCAGAGTAGGGGCTTATTGAATGTCAGGTGGTCAATAGAGTTTTAGCTCAGGTTTATCTCACTGTGGGCCCATTGGGTCCACAAACCCGGCCTGTGGTTATTTCCCCAGTTCTAGAATGCATAATTGGAATAGATATACGCAATAGCTGGCAGAATCCCCACATTGGTTCCATGATCTGTGGAGTGAGGGCTATTATGGTGGGAAACATCAAGTGGAAGCCACTAGAACTCCCTCTATCTAGGAAAATAGTAAACCAAAAGCAATACCACATTCCTGGAGGGACTGCAGAGATTAGTGCCTCCTCAAGGACCCGAAGGATGCAGTCTTGATGATTCCCATTTGACTTGCCTATTCGGCCCGAGCAGAAGATGGATGGATCTTGGAGAACGACAGCAGATTATCATAAGCTTAATTAGGTGGTGACTCCAATTGCAGCTGCTGTGCCAGATGTGGTTTCATAGCTTGAGCAAATCAACCCATCCCCTGGTGCTCGGTATGCAGCTATTGATCTACAAATGCCTTTTTCCCCATCATAAGACCCACCAGAGCAGTTTGCTTTTGGCTGTTAAGGCCACCAATACACCTTCACTGTCCTATCTCAGGGGTCTATCAGCTCTCTAGCTTGTGACATAATTTAGTTCAGAGGGATCTTGAGAGCCTTTCCCTTCACAATACATCACATTGGTCCATTACATTGATGGCATTATGCTGATTGGACCTAGTGAGCAGAAGGTAGCAACTACTCTAGACTTATTGGTAAGACATTTGCATGTTGGAACATGGGAAATAAATTTAACATAAATTCAGAGGCCTTCTACCTCAGTTAAATTTTGATGATTCCACAAGTGAGAGGCATATTAAGATATCTCTTCTAAGGTGAAGAATAAGTTGTTGCATCTGGTCTCTCCTATGACCTAAAAGAGGTACAACGCCTAGTGGGCCTCTTTGGGTTTGGAGGCAACATATTCCTTATTTGGGTGTACTACTCTTGGCCCATTTACCAAGTGACCCCAAAAGCTTCTAGTTTTGAGTGGTACCCAGGACAAGAGAAGACACTGCAACAGATCCACACTCTGCAAACAGCCCTGCCATTTGGGCCATATAATCCAGCAGATGCAATGGCGCTTAAGGTGTCAGTGGCAGATAGGGCTGGTGTATGGAGACTTTGACAGCCCTACATAAGTGAATCACAGTGCAGGCCCTCAGGATTTAGGAGCAAAGCCTTGCTATCCTCTGAGGATACCCACTGCCCTTTTTCAAAACAGCCTTTGGATTACTATTGGGCCTTAGTAGAGACTGAACACTTGACTGTGGGCCACCCAATTATCATGCAACCTGAGCTGCACGTAGTTTGGGGAAAAGCAAATAATCAGACCTTTGGGGGTTAATGGACACAGCCTCTGAACTGACACTAGTTATGTCTTGAACTGGGTGTTGTCTGAACATCAAGCCATAAAGCTAGGCGTGCACGGCGGCACTGCATCATCAAATGGAAGTGGTATATACATGATCCGGCCTGAGCAGGCCCTGAGGGCACAAGTAAGTTACATGAAGAAGTGGGTCAAATGTCCACCGCCCCAATTCTGCTACACTGTCTTCTCTCTCCCAGCCATACCTACGGGGAGTTCCCTATGATCAGTTGATGGAGGAAGAGAAGACTCAGGCCTGGTTTACAATGGTTCTGTGGGATGTGCCGGCATCATGTGAAAGTGGACAGCTGCAGCCCTACAGCCCCTCTCTGGGACTTCCCTGAAGGACAGTGGTGAAGGGAAATCCTCTCAGTGGGCAGAACTTCGGGCAGTGCAGCTGGTTGTTCATTTTGCTTGGAAGGAGAAATGGCCAGATGTGCGATTATATGCCGATGCATGAGCTGTGGCCAGTGATTTCGCTGGATGGTCAGGGACTTGGAAAGAACACGATTGGAAAACTGGGGACAAGGAGGTCTGGGGAAGACGCATGTGGATAAACCTCTCTGAATGCTCGCCATTCACCTCAGCAGAGGAAGATTTTAATAATCAAGTGGATAGGATGACCCATTCTGTGGATACCAGTCAGCCTCTTTCCCCACTCACTCTTGTCATCGCCTGGTGGGCTCATGAACCAAGCAGCCATGGTGGCAGGGATGGAGGTTATGCATGGGCTCAGCAACATAGACTTCCACTCACCAAGACTGACCTAGCTATGGCCACCGCTGAGTGCCCAATCTGCCAGCTCAGAGACAAACACTGGGCCCCCGATATGGCACATTCCCCAGGGTTATCAGCCAGCTACCTAGTGCAGGCTGATTACATTTGATCACTTCTGTTATGGAAAAGGCAGCATTTTGCTCTTATTGGAATAGGCACTTACTCTGGATACAGATTTGCCTTCCCTGAGCACAATGCTTTACATTCATGAACTGACAGAATGCCTTATCCTTCACTATCAAGGGACTCACTTCAAAGCAAATGAATTGCAACAATGGGCTCATGCTCATGGAATCCACCAGTCCTACCATCCTGAAGCAGCTGGCTTGATAGAAAAGTGGAATGGCCTTTCAGAAACTCAGTTACAGCATCTGCTAGGTAGCAACACCTTGCAGGGCTGGGGGAAGGTACGCCAGGAGACAGTATATGTTCTGAATCAGTGCCCAATATGTGGTGGTGTTTCTCCCATACCCAGGATTCTCAGGTCCAGGAATCAAGGGGTGAAAATGGGAGTGACACCACTCACTATCCCTCGAGTGATCCACTAGCAAGATCTCTGCTCCCTGTCCCCAGGACATTATGGTCTGCTGGCCTAGAGGTCTTAGTTCCAAAGGGAGGAATGCTTCCACCAGGAGACACGATAATGATTCCATTGACACATCGGGATTCCTCACTCTCAAGCTACTCAGAAAGTGCAGAACCTTGGAGAGCGCCAATCTCATCTTCCTCCTTCTTTCCCCACAGGGGTCAGGGGTCAGAATAAAGGAGAGGCTAGTGAGGCCCAGAGATTGTGAGGGGGCAGCAAGCATAGAAGCAGCTGCCTGGAATGGGAGCAGGTGGGGGCACTGGCTCAGGCTGTGACAGAGGTGCAGGGAGGTGGTACAAGGAAGAAACCCCATGAACGGGGAGGAGAGAAGAGAAAATAAACAGCCTGTGAGGGCCCAGCCTGGGCGCTGTGTGGGACTGTGTGTGTGAAGCCATCTCAGGACCAGGGCTTCTCCGTTCACAGTTGATATGCACAGAAAGTGCCTACAACAACCCTGGATCAATGTGGACTTAACACTTGAGAGTTAAGCAATGGGCATAGGGCACATGTGAGGCCCAGGTCCTGATGAACAGGAGAGGAAGCAGCTCCCATCTCATCTGACCCAGGGACACAGAGAGGTGTGTGGTGCTGTGTGTCCCCAGAATCAGGGTTCCTGTTCTGAGTACTAGGCCTTAGGAGTGAGAAGGGAAGTTGGCCTGTTCATTCTTCCCCGTCTGCTCCCCTCACAAAGACCTTCCCCTCCTGACACACCTGGTTCCCTGCTCCTCCTTCTCCCCAAAGAACCACCAGCCAGTGCTCCAGCCACACACACCACTCTACTCAGGGGCACGCATAGTGTAACTTAATAGAGACAAACAAACTGATACATATTCCTGGGAACCTGAGTTTGGTGATGTCACTGAGGGAAGAGGTAGGGCCAATATACTTACAGCAACAGAGACTGGTACTCACAGAGCGGGAATATTATGAAGCATTAACACGATATGTGACCCATGTAAAATGTCTACGGATAGATGTTGAATAAACATGCAGAGCTGCATGGCATGGTGACTCTGCCTTCTACACTTTCCTTCTTGTCCAGCAGATGGCAGCAGAGCTACTCGGCAGCCTGGAGTCTCCCCAGGGGGCTGCTGATCTCCCTCAGCATCGCCCACAGCCCAACAGGGTCTGTCCCTCACCAGCCGCACTCAGTCCACCATCCTCCCCGCTCTCCAAGCTCCCCACACTGGACCCTCTCAGCCCCTCCACCCAGCCAGGTGTCTGCCCCGCTAAGGGCTGGTCCTTCTGCAGACAGCTCCTCCCTCCACACCCTTCGTCCTTCATGGGGTGAACATCCACTCACGCTTCAGGTCTCAGCAAAGGTCACTTTCTCAGGGGTGCTCTCGGTGATCCCCAGACCAGCTGAGACTCCATTACATGCTCCAGATGCACTAGACACTTCCCTTCTCAGCCCTTCTCTCAATTACAATTAAACCCTTAGTTCCATGATTTTCTCTGAGTGCCTGACTCCTTGTCACAAGGTAAACCCTGTGACCCCAGGGTCCACATGTGTCCTGTTCTCTGTGGAGTTCCCAGGGCCCAGACCAAGGTCTGACACATCATAGATGCTCCATAAATACTCATTAAATGGATGGAGGAAACCACACAATGGAAGCCTGTCACCCCCATGTGACACTTGGTGTCAGATCATGTTCCATGTAGACACAAGGGCACTGGCATCAGCATGGGAGGAGGCCAGCAAGTTCCTGTGGCTGTCCCAGGGTTGAGGTTGTATCCCTCATGAGCCAGGAGTGAGGACAGGGGCCTCCTAACAGTGAGGGGTTGGATCCCCATTCATCCCAGAAATTCATGCTCCCTCCCCATCTCTACCTTGTGAGTGACTTCTCTCCCCAGAGGGCCTGGGCCAGCAGCCTATGTCCTTCGTCTTCTCACAGAGACCTCACCTGGTACAAACTCTGGATTCTCCACCCCAGGTAAAGTTACCACCAGGGGAAGAGGGAGCCCCACCTTGACCTCAAAGGAATCAGGGGGTGACTCCCAATCTCCAGAGTTCCTGGTCTCTGGGGACACCTGGCTGTCGTTCCTTGAAGACACCTAACCACCTCAAGGTGTCTTGGGGATCGATAGGAACTTTCCATCCAGGATGGGACAGGAGAAGCCAGGCTATGCATTTTCTTCCATCTCAGAAGGGCTGAGGGTCCCATAGGGGCCTCCCCTCTTCTAACAGAGGAACCCGCGGGATCCCCTGTCCAAGTCTCCACATGTAGCTGCTCCAGTTCCTGGGCCCTGTGGGGGCCTAGAGACAGAGGGGGACACAGATGACTTGATGCAAAACCCCAGTGCTGTGATGGAGGAAACACGCCATTCTGGGGTCCAGCCCCTAGGCAAGTGCCCTCTGCTAAAAGCTTCAAGAGACACCCCACCAAGCCCCCCTGCTTTAAATATCAGTGAGAGAAAGCTCATCCTGAGATAGCACATCCCCCAGAAGACAGTTCTTCTGACACTAGATCAGGAATCCTTTGGAACTGTCCTCTCCCTGGGCTCACCCTGCACTCAGCGGGAGTCTCAGCCTGGGATCCCCAAAGTACAGGACCCAAACTACCAGTCTCTTAGCCTGGATGTCAGAACTCACCTCTGTCCAGGGCTCAGGGCCAGCTCACACACTTCAGAGCCTGGTCATCACACATGGTTCAGCCCCTGATATCAGCCACCGGTCTCTTCATGCCCTCCAGGGGGTGACATTGGGACATAAGACAACACATAGAAAATTAACATATGAACCTGGTTTTGGCTGAGGAGTTGGAGAAGGAGCCTGATTTCCATCCCTTCCTCTAACAGACCCTTCCGGGCCCCTCCCATGTGCCTGCTGTGTCCTGCCCTCTTCCTTCTAGGGGCCTCAGAGCAGCTTGCTCTTCCAGGGGTCCCTGTGTGGCTTCCTACAACCTGCCTGGCACCACCCATGGGGAAGGTGGGGTGACCACAGGAAAGCCAGTGAGGCAGAGGTCAGAGGCCCCCAGGATGGTCAGGGAGCACAGGGACAGGCTCTGAGCCACAGCTCAGCCAATACACATGGAGAGGGAGGGTCTCCCTGAAACCTTCCCCTGAGGACCAGGGAGCCCACAGCCACCTGACCTCCCACCACCACCGTCCTCTCACCCAGGATATACAGAAAACCTCCCCTTTCACACCCCAGAACTACAATTCCTGAGACACCCTTACCGAGTGTTTGTCCCTGGAAGCGGAGGCCAGGTTGATGACACTAGAGGTGGAGGGCAGTCCCCTCACCAGTCATCACTCAGCTTGCCCCTTCCTCATCCCCAGAGTCATCTCTGTGACCTTCTTGCTGGAAGTAAATCCAACCTTCCCAGAGCATTTGAGGACACGGGGAAGACCCTGGTGCCCAGCTGGGTTTCTGTGTCACAAACAGAAATAATCCCCTGGGTTTGGGGACCCCTGGGTCTCTGTGTGGTGCTGACAGACCCCAAGGCCAGGACACAGCAGAGATCAATGCTGGGGTGGGTGGGTCATCCCTCTCAGGGTCAGGGGTCTCCATCAGCCTTGCTATTGAAAGTGTGCCCCCCAGGCCAGTGTGATCAGCATCACCTGAGAGCTCGTTAGATGCAGACTCTCGGGTCCACCCCACACCTGCCGGGTCAGAATCTGCAACTTAACAGAATCTTCTGACTCTGAACAGGAGAAGGAGAGAGGCTGCCCCACGCCCACAAAATGGGGTCTCAGCCTTTCTGGGTATCCACAAACCTGGACCGCTGCTAAAGTAGCATTTCTAAGGTGTCACCTGGACATTGACAAGATTTATGAAGTTCCACAGGTGATTCCGACACACAGCAGGGGTGACATCCCTGTGATAAAAGTTCCTGATGTAGCCCCAGAACGCCTGCTCTGAAAAGAAAAATCAAAAGTGAAAGAGAAAGGGCTGTGGGGAAGACCGTTCACCCTGACCCAGAGTTGTGGGGACTTCCCAGGACACCAGTGCCCCAGGCTTGTGTTTGTCCAAACAAGGGTGTGTGCATGTGTGTGTGTGTGTGTGTGTGTGTGTGTGTGTGTATGGGGGGAATCACAGCTAAAGAATGAGACATCTCAGCAGTTTCCAGGGAACCAAAATGTAGAAAGAAAGGAAAGGGGAAGGCACGAAGAAGGGAGGCAGGAATGAGAGGAGGGCAAGGGAGAGTGCTGGGCAGAGACCCCGCCCCCACCCATGTGACCAAGTTAGGCACTCCTGACAGGGAAGGAGGCTCAATACAGAGAGCGGAAGGACAACAGAGCTGACTCATCCAGAGCAGCTGCACTTGTGAGCATTTCTGGAGCCCAAGCTCTTCTCACAGAGGGAGGGACAGAGCAGGCCGCAGACACCATGGTGCCCCCCTCAGTCCCTGCCCTCAGAGGGCGCGTCCCCTGGCAAGGACTCCTGCTGGCAGGTGAGAGAAGAGGATCCCCTGAGGGTGGGTGGGAGATAGGACAACAGAGACTGGCTGGGGTCTCCTGGGGAGGGAGGACAGGGCTCTGAGAGGGAACAGAAGACGTCTGTTTGGACCTGAGGGGAGAGGACACAGGGGACACTTCAGAAAAAAACACAACCAGGGGCACTAAACATTGTCCTTACTAATAAACCTCCGAAATTGACAAATAAACACCAGGACATGGAGGGTTTTGGGAACACTCATTCATTAATCCACCCACAAGTATTTGAAGCCTGTTCCAGGCACTGGGTCACAATAAGATCAGACCAATCCCTGCCTTGATGGAGCTCATGTTCTACGGGGAGGAAAGACAGAATGTGATGTCAGGGACTTACAAGTGTCACGAAGGGAACAGAGCAGGGAAAGGTCAGAAACTGAAGACAGGGGTATGTAGAGCAGGTGGTCAGGGAAGTCATCTCCCAAGGATGCCCCCGAGAGTGAGCAGGGCACTGAGGGCAGTGAGGGAGTGAGCCGGGCAGACACCTGGGGAAGAGTATTGGGAACACAGGAAATAACAAGCTCAGAGGGGCTGAAGTAATGGTGGTCATGCTGCTGACCTTGACCAGTAGACACACACACACACACACACTCACACACACGCACACACTCCAAGTCTAAGAGATGAAGAAACTTGCTCAGGACCCAGGGCCTCATCTTTCCATCCCAATACATAGGTCCAAATATTGATTGATCTCTCTCTCGTCCCTCCTAGTCTCACTCTTAATCTTCTGGAACCCGTCCACCAGTGCTCTAACCATTGAATCAGTGCCATACAATGCTGCTGAAGGAAAAGATGTTATTCTACTTGTCCACAATCTGCCTGGGAGTCTTATCGGCTACGGCTGGTACAAAGGGGACAGAGTAGATCCCAGTCAACAAATTGCATCATATATGATAGGCACACAAAATACTACCCAAGGGCCTGCATACAGTGGTCGGGAGATAATATACCCCAATGGATCCCTGCTGTTCCAGAACACCACCCAGGAGGACACAGGATACTACACCCTTCAAGTCATACAGACAACTTTGCTAACTGAAGTAGGAATTGGACAGCTCCGTGTATACCGTGAGTGATTCTTCTCTGACCTCTGGGTGTTGGGTGGCGTGAATTGTACTTCATACACACAGAATTGACAAGCCTGGACTATGTCTATATCCCCCTCTGCATTATGTCTCATGCTGGGGTTTGAGCATTTAGTGTAGGACACACACAGTGGAGACAAACTTCAAAAGATCAGAATACCCTACCCTAATTCCAGCCCCTACAGAGAGATGGAGCAGTCTAATGGGAGTAACTCAGCAGAAGGAGATCGATCAGTCTCAGTCCAGCCCCTGGCCCCCTCTGCATGAACATCACCCTGTGGAAGACCCTGTAGAGCTTGGTCAGGGCCTGGTCTGTTGAGCCACCTGGGAACCTCATAGAGAAGCTCAGCCCTGAGAAGCCCCTGTCCAGGTGCCTATCCCAGGGTTTCTGACTCCAGTGACCCTGGAGAGCCTGTGCCAGGGTTAGATTTTGGCATCCTGGGCAGGACTGACTGGGAGCAACAATTTCCTGGCTGCCTGAGTCCTGAGGCTCCTGAGCTGGTCACCAGCCAGGGCTCAGCCCCAAGAGCTACATCTGGGCAGGGGCAGAGTCTGCTCCTTCACCTGACACTTGGCATGGAGAGCACAGATGAACAAGGTCCCCAGGCCATTAGCCAACTGCTCTGGGGGCATAGAGGACTCCAGAGGATGGTTACCATGCCCAGGGAGGAAGAGAGGACAGAAGATGCTCCTGGGATCTCCTCATCCACCAGGGATCAGTCCCAGGGACATCTCTTTCTTGAACACCATTTATTTGGGCAGCTCCTCCATACTAAGCTTTAGGTCAGGTATTTGGGGGTATTTTATGGTTACTTCACAAGCAACATGGTAATCCAGAGACTATTTACCATTTACCTGATTTTATTCAGTGGAAACTGAGGCACAGGGAGAAACAGTCACTGAATCAGGGTCACACAGACCATGAACAGCAGATCAGAGTCACAGCAAGATCTTAGTGCAGCCACAGCCCTGACCTCTCCACCACCCTGGGGGCCTTATTAGGCCTCTATGGACCCGAGACTAGCCATTGGATTAGATCTTTTCCTCTTAGGGAGCCACAGTTCAAGGTAGAATTTCTGGTCTGAGGATTGAGAGCAAATGGAGAATTACTCTATTTTTATTCAAGAACTAAATTACCTTCATCAACAATCAGAGTCACTGCAGAGAATGTCCAGGCCACCCCCTCAGGTGGCTGATCCACATCTCCCTGCACTGGACTTGAAATCACGTATTTGTTTCCTGATGTGTTGGTGTCACTCCCCTTGGAGTATAAAGGAAAGGACTTTGCTTTCTCACACCCCACTCTACACCTGCAATCAGCATAGGTCCTAACAACTCCATTGCTCTTTCATGAAGGAAGGAAGGCTTGAATGGTGAATGAATGATCCATAATCTCTTCACAGATGGCAACCTGGGTGCAAAGTCCTAGGAGGTTATGGCCACTCCTGTTCCTGGTCTCTCCACTGGCTGAGACTCATGTTCCATCCTTCGGACCACCAGCCCCTGAGTCCACTCTGAGAGAAGAGTCTCATGATGACTGTGGGGCTGCTCAGCCATGGGAGGGTTTTCAGGGCTGTTCTGGCCCTGCCCCTGGGGCAGCCATGGGCTCTTGGTGCCTAGGGTCTTTGAAGTCACTTCTAATCCCTGTGCTCACAGCCTTTAACATTTCTGGCTCTCTCTGCTCCATCCATGTCTCTCATTTTCTGCCTGCTTCATTCCAGCTGGGACTGCCACTCTTCTGCACAGTTTATTCCACCCTTAAGCCTTTACCGGATACTCTCGCTAACACCTGTGGCCAGGTGCACCCTCCCGGGCAATAGTAAAGGACACAGAAATCAGTGGGAGCAGCAGCCCCTTGAGGCTCCATCACGAGCTAGTTTCCCCAGGTCACCAGGAGAACAAGACTCCACTCTGCCGCATTCAAGGCTCTTTCCCTCCATGATGGCAGTAAGTGGAACAAGCTGCGTGACAGGGCCATGTGACCCCTTGATCTGCTCTCTACATGACTCAACCAGGGAGTCAAAGGCAGAAGGACAGGTCTACAGGCCCCAAAAGCTCACAGGCTCATTTCACCCCTTTGACTCCTGACTCACATTCTCATCCTGGTGAGGCTTCCATTAATCTAGCAGTTTCTGAGACCTTCCCAAGGTGGGGCTGGTCAGACCTTGCACCATCTGACTGGTTTACTGCCTATTTCACACATGTGGGTCCTCATGATAACAGCTTTACCATAGGATGCTCTCAGATGGTGAGATCCACCAGCCACTGTCCTTTCACTTACACACTGCCCAATTTGGATGAATTTGACCAAATTTGTGTTTCCTGAGGTCAAAAGAAAGCCACAAGCAAGTGTTAGACCTTCTTCCAATTCTGCCTAACTGTCCATAGAAGTTGGTGATGGGGACCTCTTTCCTAAATGTAACAGATAACATTTTGACTAATTTGATAGCATTCCTCCCTTTATATAACAGACACCTCAGACTTCCCCCTGATCAATTCTGTCCTCTTAACAGGACTCACATGTCTCTCCCTACCAAAGGAGTCACTGATTTCAAAAGCACTTTAGCATCTTCCTTTGATCATAATGTGATCCTGGTTGGACTGCAGAACTTGGTCTACGACCTTTAGTGCTCTCTAGAGAGATATTCCTCCAGAAACTGGTCTTAGATATTTGGGGCATTAATATTAATTTTCAATATGGAAACAATTTAACTTCTCCTCAGATTTCTGTCTCATAATTGTGTTTACAAATGGTCCGTGCAGGCTAGATTTCCTCCCCACTTTCCACTGGCCACCCCTTCTGCAATTGAAAACATCCACTTGTATTTCAGGAGAGATCAACATGGTCCTCATTATCCTCTGCAGTGGGAGAAGGGACTTTAAAGTCCAAGGGCAGAGCACATGGTTCTGCTGCCAAAGCCAGCCAGCTCCCGCCTGTCCCTCTCACTCTTTTTTGGATCATTTCTAGTCTTAACTCTGCTCTACCCTTTATGGAGTCACTGTCTCGTGCCAGTCACCATGGAATACCTGGGCAGACCTGCCCCACTTCATGGCCCTGCAGCCTGAGTACTGAAATGACCTCCAGGCTTACTTCTGATTTCCCTATATGGTATTTTTACCCATATACCCAGTTCCAAGCTAAGCTACTCAGTCCTTTCTGGGTTTAAGAACTATAGGAAGGCCCATCATTACCCATCTTTAGGATAACCATGGAAAGCAAGTCCTCACGGAAAACACATCTGGCTAGGCACAGTAGATGTGTGGGTGCTGAGGCCCTTTCTATTGCACAGACCAGAAAGGGCCTCAGCACCCACATATTTCAGGTGAGGAGCCCAAGGTTGGTCAGACAGTTAGCTGGTCAGTGAAGAACCAGGAGAAGCTCTGGTTGGTTTCTGACTCCCAGTCCTGTATCTTTCCATAACCAACCCTGATGCTTATTTGATTTGGGAAAGTCTGTGAATTCTCCCAGACATAAAGCAGGTGGCTTTACATTCTCTGAGTGCTCAGATCCTCATGCATTTATCTTGAGATACACAGACCTGCCCTATTGTTTTAAGGACTCAGGTTGGCTGAGAGGTAAGAGATGTCAACCCTGACTGAAGATGCCTTTGGAGGAATCAAAGGTACCAACAAGGCAGTGTTCTCTCTGTTATCTGTGCAGGGGAGTTAACCAAACCCAACATCACAAGCAACAACTCCAACCCCATGGAGGTTGAGGACACTGTAGTGTTAAGATGTGAACCTAAGACTCAGGACACCACCTACCTGTGGTTGATCAACAATCAGAGCCTCCCGGACAGCGCCAGGCTGGAGTTGTCCCTGGACAACAGGACTCTCACTTTACTCCATGTCACAAGGAATGACACAGGACCCTATGAGTGTGAAACCCAGAACCCAGTGAGTGCCCGTCGCAGTGACCAATTCACCTTGAATGTTCTCTGTGAGTAACTTCTGTCCCTACCTGGCCCAGGCTACCCACCCAAATCCACACTACCAGAGGCCAAGCCACATCTGTCCCTCTCAGCTCCAAGTACATGGACCTTCATCCCTGGACACCCAGGCTGGCCATGACTTCTTATCCCAGGCAAATTTTGGCAGGCCCCGTCTTGAGCAGACTAGGAGGGGATGGCTGCTCTTGTCTTGAGACATTTGGGGTCAACAACCTCTGATGGGAGAAACAGGTTAATGTCTCAGACTCAGGATGAGTGAACACAGAGAGGTCATGGTTGGGACTTTTTAAAACAAGGTTGTGATCTGGGTCAGAGGGACACTGTGGCCCTTGTACAGACCAGGAAATTCCTCTTCCTCTGATTACATCATGTGTGGCTTTATTCTGTTTGCTCCAGATGGCCCGGACACCCCCATCATTTCCCCCTCAGACTCCTATTACCGTGCAGGGGCAAACCTCAGCCTCTCCTGCCACGTGGCCTCTAACCCACCTGCACAGTATTCCTGGCTTATCAATGGGAGGCCCCAGCAATCTACACCGGAGCTCTTTATTCTCAACATCACTGTGAATGATAGTGGATCCTATACCTGCCTCGCCCATAACTCTGTCACTGGCCTCAATAGGACCACAGTCAAGACTATCACAGTCTCAGGTAAGTGGGTCCCCTGGACCATCGGCACCAGGCTCTGGGGCGGAGGTCGGTCCGGTTTTCAGAAAAGAGCATTGAAGAAGTTATTTCCATCCTGTGTGCATGGACACAAGCAAATCCCAAATCTGCCCCTGAATCCTCCCACAATACCTCTGCAGACTCTTCCTTTCCTTGCTCTCTGCTTTCCCAGGGCAAACGTGGATCCCACCTGGAATGTGGGGAGGGCGTTCTTTCAGCCCCAGAAAGCCCCATACAGGGGACGGGGCTTCACAAAGAGAGAAGGAAGAAGGTCCTTCTGCTCCCATCTCACCTTTTGACTGACTCTGCTCTGATGCCATCTGTGGTGGGACAGGGGCATGTGGAGAAGGTACATGGGCAGCCTGTCCTCAATCTGGCCAAATTGTGCCACCCATTGACACCAAAGCCTTTCTCAGGCCAGGCTTCAGGAAAATGGGAAAAGAGCAAGCCTCAGTGCAGACTCCTCTGAGCTGTGTCACAGCTCTGAAGTCACCAGCTGTATGACACTGTGTGACACCAGCACATACATATACCAAAGGAGAACAATGAATGATTGCGCACACTTGGAAAAATAGGTAGATTCATCCATGGGATGGAAGGAGCAGTGCCAAAAAGTTTAGAGTTTACAGAGAAGGCTAAGAGTACCAGCCTTTTATTAAAACTGTGACCACTTCTCTGTAGAGATTTCCTTCTCTGTGATATTCAGTCCACAGGCCAGCAAGTAAAAGTCCTATTCAGATTGAGAAATTCTTTAGATTGTAACTTCTCCAGGTCCTAAGGTCATGATGACTGGCTGAGCCATGCTCATTCTCTAACAAATTATTTAACAAAAAGGAAACACCTTCCTGGTGACTGACAAACAATAATGTACAATAAGAATTTCACAATAAATAAAAAAAAAAGGAAACACCTTCCCTTCTCTATGTAAAGCTACCACACTAGAGAGGGGACCTGATCATTCATAAAGTCACAGAAAGCTCTCGCAAAGGGCCACACAAACGCCAATGAGAGAAAAATTCCACCTGGTGATGAAGATGCTGGATGTGTGGCCTGGGAAGATGTCCCTGGTGCTGATACTATGGAGATGTCCAAGGGAACAAGTCTTGGGTCATCCTGAGGGGATCTGGGGATCAAAGGAGAAGATACAGCCCCCTCCTTACTTATTGTCACCTGAACGAGACACTTGTCCTTCTGCAGGGGTCAGGGGCATCTTCTGGGTCACCTTTACAGATCTTACTGTGGTATTTGAGAGCTGGATGAGATCTCTGAGGAAAGAGTGAGGCCCCAGGCGCCAGGCCACTCTCAGTCAGTCACCTTCTCTATTTCTCCACAGAACCAGTGGCAAAGCCCTCTATCCAAGCCAGCAACACCACAGTCACAGAACATGAGGATGCTGTGGTCCTGACCTGCCTCACACAAGACACTGGGATCTCCATCCAGTGGTTCTTCAATAACCAGAGCCTACAGCTCACAGAGGGGATGAAGCTGTCCCAGGACAACAGCACACTCACCATAGACCCCGTCAGGAGAAAGGATGCCGGGGACTATCAGTGTGAGGTCTCCAACCCGGTCAGTTTCAGCAAAAGTGACCTCCTCAGCCTGGATGTGAAATGTAAGTGAACACTTGCCCCATCCTATATCTTCCTGGGATGATTACTCTACCAATGGTGTGCAAAATGGATAGAAGTCACAGAGGGCAGAATATCAATCAAGAGACCATTACAGCAAACAGAACTGTAAAGTGGTAAGAGCTCAGTCTCTGAATCAAATACACTTAGTTTCTTATCCTGGGTCTGGCACTTACTATGTGACCCAGCACAAGTTTTTTTTGTCTGTTACCATTTTTTTAATGTGGTAAAATATACATGAGATTTACCCTTTTAACCAGTTTTAGGTGTACGCTTCAGTGGCATTAGTATATTCATATTGATATGCAACCATCACCACTATCCATTTCCAAAACTTTTTGATCTTACCATACTAAAACTCTGTACCCAATAAACAATAATTCCCCACTCTCTACTTCAACTCCTGGTAACCACCATTCTACTTTCTGTCTCTAGAATTTGAGTATTGTAGGTACCTCATTTAAGTGGAATCAGATGATATTTGTCCTTTTTGTGTCTGGTTTATTTCACTTAGCATCAATGTCTTCAAGCTTCCATCCATGTTGTGGCATATATCGGAATTTCATTCCTTTTTAAGGCTGGATAATGTTCTCTTACATATATATTGTCACTTTCTGTTTATCATTCATCCATCTACAAACTTTTGGGTTGTTTCCACCTTTTGGCTGTTGTGAATAATGCTGCTATGAACATGGGTGTACATATATCTGTTCAAATCCCTGCTTTCAGTTCTTTGGGTATACACCCAGAAGTGGAATTGCTGGATCAAAGGGTATTTCTTTGTTCAATTTTTTTGATGAACTGCCATATCATTTTCCACAGTGGCTGCACCATTTTACTTTCCCATCAGCAATGCACAGAAATTCCAATTTCTCCACATCCTTGCCAACTCTTGTTGTCTTCTTTTTCTTTTTAACATATATAATTACATCATAATGGGTGTGAGGTGGTATCTCATTGCAGTTTCGATTTGCATTTCCATAATGATTAGTGAGGCTGAGCATCTTCTCATGTGCCTATTGGCCATTTGTATATCTTCTTTCGATAAATGTCTTTTCAAGTCCTTTGCCCATTTTCTGATAGGATTTTTTGTTATTGTTGAGTTGTAGCTCCCTATATATTCTGGATGTTAATCTCTTAGATATATGATTTGAAAATATTTTCTCCCACTCTGTGGGTTGTTTTTTCACTTCATTGAATGTGTTCTTTGATGCACAAAAGTTTTTAATTTTGGTGAAATCCAATTTATCTATTTTTTCTTTTGTTACCTGTGGCTTTTATCCAAGAAATTATTGCCAATTGCAAAGTCATGAAGCTTTCACCCTATGTTTTCTTCTAAGAGTTTCTGCAGTTTTAGCTTTCACATTTAGGTCTTCGATCTATTTTGAATTAATTTTTTGTATATGGTGTTAAGAAGGGTTCAACTTTGTTCTTTTGCACGGATATCTAGTTTCCCCAACACCATCTGTTGAAAACACTGTCTTTTCCCCATTGAATGGTCTTGGCACTCCTGTAAAAAATTATTTGATGATATACGCGAGAGTTTATTTCTGGGATCTCTATTCTATTCCATTGGTCTATATGTCTGTCTTTATGCTAGTACCACACTGTTTTGGCATCTGTAGCTTTGTAGTAAATTTTGAAATCAGAAAGTGTGAGTATCCCAACTTTGTTCTTTCTCAAGATTGTTTTGGATATTTTGGGTCCCTTGAAATTCCATATGAATTTTAAGATGGATTTTTCTATTTCTGTAAAAAAAAGTCATTGGGACTTTGATAGGCATTGCATTGAATGTGTAGATCTCTTTGGGTAGTATTGTCATCTTAACAATATTGTCTTCTAATTCATGAACACAGAATGTTTTTCCATTTATTTATGTCTTTTTTCTTTTAGCAATGTTTTATAGTCTTTCAGTGTACAAGTCTTTTAACTCCTTATTTAATTCCTATTTTATTTTTTTTGATGCTGTTGTAAATGGAATTGTTTTCTTAATTTCCTTTTCAGATCATTTATTGTTAGTGTTTAGAAATACAAATGGTTTTTGCATGTTGATTTAGTATCCTGCAACTTTGCTGAATTTGTTCATTAGTTCTAACAGTTTTTTTGTGGGATCTTCAGTGTTTTACATGTAAGTTGATGTCATCTGTGAACAAAGATCATTTTACTTTTTCTTTCCAATTTGGATGCATGTTATTTTATTTCTTACCTAGTTGCTCTGGCTAGGACTTCCAGTACTATTTTGAACGGAAGTGTCAAAAGCAGGCATCCTTGTCTTGTTCCCTATCTTAGGGCAAAAACTTTCAGTCTTTTATCATTGAGTATGATGTTAGTTAGCTGTGGGTTTTTCATATATGGCCTGTATTATGTTGAGGTAGTTTCCTTCTATTCCTAGTTTGAGCATTTTCATAATGAAAGGATGGTGAATTTTATTTACTGATTTTACTAATTCAATCTCGCTACTAGTTATAGGTCTATTCATATTTTCTATTTCTTCATGATTCCATCTTTGTACGTTTTGTGTTTCTTCTAGGAATTTGTCCATTTCATCTAGGTTATTCAATTTGTTGGCATATAATTATTCATAGTACTCTTAAAATTCTTATTATTTCTGTAGAATTGATACTAATTCCCCACTTTAATTTATTTTAGTAATTTGAATTTGATTTTAGTAATTTGAATCTTCTCTCTTTTTTTTTAGTCAATCTACGTAAAGGTTTGTCAATTTTGTTAATCATTTTTGAAGAAGCAACTTGCAGTTTTATTGATTTTATTGTTTTTTCATTCTCTATTTATCTCCACTCTAATCTTTATTTCCTTCTTTTTGCTAGTTCTAGGTTTAGTTTGTTCTTCTTTTTCTAGTTCCTTACATTGTAAAGTTAGGGTGTTGATTTGTGATCTTTCTTCTTTTTTAATGTAGGGGTTTAGAATTACAAATTTCTCGCACAAGACTACTAATTTCTCTGAGCTTCATATTCCTCAACTGAAAATTGCAATAAGAGTACTTGCACTTCATGGTATTGTTTTAAAGATTTTATTTATTTATTTTTCCCCCAAAGCCCCAGTAGATAGTTGTGTGTAAGATTTAACGTAATAATCAATTAAACCCTTAGCAAAATGTCACACAAAGTGGAAATGTTCCATAAGTGTTAGCTGCTATTATTACTACTGTTATCATTAGCCTCTATGAAGTCAGGAAGTCCTAGAGTCAAATTCCAGATTGACATATTACTAGCCATATGACCCTGGGTAAACTTTTCACCACTGTAAGCCTCAGGTTTTTTTTGTCTGTAAAACGGAAACAATGTCTATCTGACAGGGTTATTATATGAATCAAATGAGATATATGTAAAGTATACAGCACAGATCTTGGCAAGTAGTTAACATTAGTATTAATCATTATCATTGAGTTGCCTGATAAAGGCAACAGAAATAAAAAAGAAGAAACAGATGCAAAAGGTATTATATATGGGGGGGGGGCACCAGAGAAAAAAACGTTGGGCTTAGTTTCTGACTCAATATGGGAAAGGAAAAAAAGGAGTTGAGTGCAAAATTTCAGCCTAGGATGTCAGTTTTTATCCCCTGAGATGAAGCCAAGATGAAATTAGACACACAAGATATTTATTGGGAAAAATGCCTGTGAGAGA
The DNA here is from genome assembly GCF_057802395.1 of Ceratotherium simum simum. Lineage (NCBI taxonomy): Eukaryota > Metazoa > Chordata > Mammalia > Perissodactyla > Rhinocerotidae > Ceratotherium > Ceratotherium simum. The sequence continues at coordinate 19,952,453 of NC_141932.1, read as the reverse complement.
ATATAGGACAGGAGTGGGAAGAGCATCGGAAGTTCCTCAGACCACAGATCTGATGCAGATCTGATCTCTGTAAACGAGAAAGAGAAGGAAGAAAGCTTTAGTTGCAGTGCAGTTTTAAGAGAGTGTCTACAAGGCTGACAGGGAGTCCTTGAGCTAAAGTCACCCATCAGAGGAAAATCGTTTCTTGCGGAATTGGGATTGCTTTCATATCCCCGCTGGGAGCCTTTGGGAAGCGTGGTCTCTGTGCAGTGAGCAGTGATGGTGAATGGAGATGGTGCCTTCAGAGTGCACTAGCACAGGCCTCCCATCAATTAAGTCCCCACCACAAGAGACCTGAGAGGCACATACTCATGGCTGCCACATCTGGCACACAGAAAAAGATGCAACCATGAAAAGGTGGGATGTTATAACATACAAAAAGAGCCATCAGCCTTTCTCACATTTCCAGAGCCTTCATAAACATCTGAGTACAGAAAGGCCAGGATGCAATCGAGGCAAGTCTGACCACCAACTTAGAAAGAAATACAGTGAGAGGAAAAAATTTACAAGGACATAGTCAGCTAATCACCCCACAGCAATCTTCCCACAGAAAATTTATCCCTTGAAGGAACAAGCAGAGACTATTCCATGTTGAGAGTTGTTTCCCAGGGCACCACCACTGTAAAATAATGTCACCTTCACTCATTCTCTTTTCTTTCCATGACAGATGTTCCAACACAAGGAAGTTCTGGCCTCTCAGCAGGGGCTATTGCCGGCATCGTGATTGGAGTGCTGGCCGGTATAGCCCTGATAGCAGCCCTGGTGTACTTTCTGTATATCAGAAAGACTGGAGGGTATGATGGCCTTTCCTCATTTTCCGCTTTCTCCAAGGCTAACCACCATGCTTGGGAGAGGGAAGGAGCCTTCAACTCTGTCTCTGGGCCTGGATCTGCTCCTCCTCCTTCCTAAACTTCTGCTTCTCAGCACTAATTCTTGCAGATCTCTTCTTCCCTGGTCTTCATGCCTCCTGTACCCTGCTATCTCTTGGACATGGTTATTCCCATCCCCGTCTGGTTTAGAGGAGGCAGATCCAAGTATGTTTCTCTGTCCTCAGGGAAGCCAAGGGCCAAGAAAGAAAATGAATGAGGAAATGGAACGAGAGGCAGAAGAAAGTGAGCCCTGTGCTCTGTTGGCTATAGGAGCAGAGGGAGGGCTAAGACATGAAGAGAAGCTAAGAAAAAGCAGAAACAAACAAAGGTCTCTTGGGCAATAAATAACGTGAGAAAAAAAACAGCATCTACCCATGAAAGGGGAAAGGTGTCAGAGTAGAAGTAGGCTCAGAAGCAGATCATAAAGAATGGACCTAAACGTGCCTATCCAGCAAACAGGACAGAGTAAACATTAGAAGGAATCATGGGTAGACTGAGGAAGGAGGCCCGCAGAGGAAAGGCAGTACTCACCACGGTATAAATGAACATTGAGGAGCCCCGAGGAATTATCTGCTGACAGTGTCCTTCTCATTCAAGGAGCAAAGATCCTATGCTCGGGAATAGCAGTCACAGTGTCTGATATTTATTTAGGGCAAGTGACCAGCGCGATCTCACAGAGCACAAACCCTCAGCCTCCAATAACAGTAAGTAAAGTCACTCACGTAGTGAGAGCTGGTGTGTTCCACCACATGCCCTGCCCTAGCAGGGAATCCTGGATTCCCAACCACTCCCTACCTTCTGAATCTTTAGAGGGGATCTCTACTTCCCAACCTTAAGTTGGCACCCTTCCTAACCACAAAAGATTACCCTGGGACACAGCCCTGGGAGAGATGCTCACTCTGCCTGGGCCAGACAGGCCAGACTAAGATAGACATGTTTCCAGTACCTATTTCCTCATCCTCCTCCTTCCCCCTTGTGCCTCTTTACGGATGTGGGCATTCTCCCTTGGTGAGACTTTCCCTGTTTTGTGGTGCTCTGGGTGCTGTGGGCCTTAATGCCCCTCCTTGCCACGGAAGCCTGTTGCTGAGAAACACATCAGTGAAAAACAAATCAAGGCCTTGTGACCAGGAAAGTCTTCAGAAGTGGACTGAGGCCTCCTGTGGCTCTACTCCTGCCCCTCTTCTGGTACTAATGTCCTGGGTCTGGACCACACACTCTGGATAGCCAATTCCTTAAGTGATCATGGACCATCTCCCCACTCCACCCTCCCACCACCTGCCACCTCCTTCAGCTAGAAATCACAACAGCTTAGGAGAACCATCATTCTAAGGCCATAAGTCAGCTTTTGCATATTCATGGGTTGGTAACTCTTCTTTTGCTTCCCCAGGTCAGGGCCACTCTGACAACTCCCCTAACAAGGTAAGCACAGCCAGTGTCACTGGTTCACTTTCTCATGGAAATATCTCTGTGTAGCATGGGTTATTCTTAAAGACAGCAAGGTGAGACCAAGTTTGGGTCAAAGATCCTCAGTGCAGCAGCAAACAAAGAAGTGTCGGTAAATGACCCCCATGAGTCTACCTCATTGCAAGCATGTGGACTTTGGAATTATCCCCATCCTGTGTTTGAATCCTGGCTGAGACTCTTAGTACCTCTGTGATCTTGGACAAGTAGCTTAACCTTTCTGATCCCCAGTTTTGTCATCTGTAAATGGGCACGCTGCCTACTTCAAAGAGAAGCTGAAGAATTCAATGAGATACAAATATAAGGCACTCAGCACGGTGTGTAACACAAGGAAGGACTAGATCATTCTCCCTCCTCAACCTTCAGTCTGACTCTGCTCTTACTGTCAAAGGATAATTTCCATTCTAACGAGTCTGAGGTCTTAGTTCCTTTACTTTATAATAATTTTACCAAATTTTTCCCATCTTAACCTTTCAATAGCATACACACGTATACTGAAAAATGTTTAAATCATAAGTATATTTTAACAATGTATGAATTTTCCCAAGTTAAACATACCCATGTGAGCAGCAACAAAATCAAGAAACAACACGTCATCCTCCCCGCAAAAAACCCTCCAGTTACTTCCCTCCAAAGAGTACCCACTATCCTGACTTCCAGTGCCCTAGATTAGTTTTGTCTGTTCATGCTCCTACATAAATGAAAGACTCAGTATATCTTTATGTGTCTGGCTTCTTTCATTCAAACTTATTTTGTGAGATTCATCCACATTGTTTTATGCATTCGTAGTGTGTTCATTCCTGTTGCTGTATCATCTCTCGTATTCCATTCTACGAATACCATAATGTCTCTTTTCCAATGATCATTCACAGGATGTTAGTAAGCAAAGAAATGGGTTATAAAAGCCCTTCTCCAAAGCTAAAAGTTTCAAAGTGGTGATAGCACGTGGTACTAAATCACACTAGACCAGGTAAGGGCCTGACCTATGACACTGATTTAACTGACCACTTCTCACACCTTTCAGGTCGATGAAGTTACATATTCTTCCCTGAACTTCAGTGCCCAGGAATCAAAGAAACCAACTTCAGCCTCCCCATTCCCATCAGTCACAGAAACAGTTTATTCAGAAGTAAAAAAGAAATAATGCAACCTGTCCTGCTCGCTGCACTGCGGACTTATTCCAAGCTTCTCATCCCCATCACTAGAAGGATCCCTTCACCCTCAGGGAAAAGAGGAAGAAGCCTCTTTCCTCCCCTTAATTGCCAAATGAGGCATCGTAAGGCTGCCTGGTCACAGCCCCTCCCTTCAGTGTCAATACATGGAAAAGTACATCTGGGAATCTGTAGGAAACCCAACCTGCCTAGTCTTTGAAATTTGGCAAAGCAGACCTTGGGAGAGAGTTGCCAGAACCTCCCGCCCCTCCCCATCTCCTGACCTAGACTTGTTTTAAACTTACCTATTCAGAGCACACTCACTTTCCCACCCCAGTCCTGTCCTATCAGAGGCTAACTTGAATTTGCCATGAGCTTGGGGTTTCTGTCCTTATCCACTGAAATGCACATGCCAGAAAAGAACAGAGAAAAAGTAGAAGTAAAAAGCTTTTCCTGTCTCTCCAAAGCCCAGAGTGAACCCACCAGACACAGGAAAACAAATATAGAACCAATTCTGAACTGGGAAATTCTACACCTTTCTCCAATGTCAGGGTTGCCTATCTATAGGACCAGGGCCTAAGAACCATCCTGCTTAGCTGGAATACCACCTAAGCCCTTTGTCAACCCTGTCTTCAGAGAACCCACTATAAGCAACTAGGAAAACTATCTACCAAGGTCCATAGGTGAGTCATAATGGAAAATGCAAAAAATATGCATGCGCATTTTAATCACTTTATGGGCTTTATTTAAGTAACGCCCACAGAAGGAGGGGTTACAGCTTTAGGGAGCAGTCAGCTGTTAATAGAGACAGTCTGCTGGGAACTGGGGAAATGAATCAGAGAGCTACCCTTCAGAGATCAAACAATTGTTAAAGAATGCACAATTTGGGGTATTGGGTTTTTTCCCTTTTCTCTGAGACATTTTGCCATTTTAACTTTTGTAACTGCTTATTTATGTGAAAGGGGTTATTTTACTCAGTTTAGCTGTGTAAGCCAATCTGTCTGCGTTAGGTGAAAGAAGCCACCAAAATCCCTCAAGTCCCGTTGGCCAGGAGCTCCTCAAGGCTTCTATGTCAGGGGCTCCAAATAGAAAACAAGAAGCAGCTGTTTTCCTCCTTCATGGCTAGAAACGGATCTCACTCAGTTTCTAGGTTTCTCAGACCAATCACCAGCCACCGTTCTATCCCATGTGTCTGCCTGTGCATGTTCTGTCTGTCTGCCCGCTCACTTTCTCAGGAAACCCTGGCCCTACTAAGGTGCATTTGGTCCTTGAGAAGTGGGAGCACCCTGAAGGGAACACTATCACTCATGCCATTGGCGCTATTTACAACCGAGAAAGCTGCACTGGTGCCGACGCTCCTTAGGACACAAGGGGAATATTATAACTGGGCCCTAGGATTCTTGAACAGCCTCTGAAATTTGTTTTCTCCCAGGGGGTCTATGACTCGTAATGTGTGTTAGGATAAAAGGAAGGGCAGGAGAAGGAGAGGCAAATGTACTTCCCACCCAGCTTTCCACTGTACAGATGGAATCACTTTGGGGCTGTTGAGAGAAAGGTTTTATTAAATATTGATTACTTGGTCTCATGCCGTGTCTAAGAGGGCCCCTCAAAGAGGGTTAGTCAAGAGTTCTCTGTACTCAGGTACCTCTTTCAGGGTTTTCTAACCCTGACACAGACCGTATACACTTCCCCTCATCCATGCTATTCTGTGTTATTTAATTTTGCCTGGCTAAGGCCACTTCTGAATTATTTGCAAAATGTGCTGTATATTTATAATAAAAATTATATATCGGATATCAACATGCTGCCTCACAGTTGAAACTACTTTACACAATGTCTTCTTTACAGGCAGAAGAAAGAGAAATTGCTTGACTGGGCATCAGAGTAAGCCTATTTCTAAGTCCACAGACATTTGATCTAGTGATCAGAGAATTAGTTAAATTCATTTGCACACCTGCTAACAAAGTGGGTCTATCTAGAACCAACAGGCAACAGCTCCAACCTGCTTGAAAGAAAATGCCTGTCTTCCTCCCAGAAAGAAGATGATTTCATGAGGAAAAGATCTCCCAGCCTCTTTCTTAGGGACAAGTAACCCTTCCTGCACAGGTGGCTCCTGTGAATCAGATGCAGCAATACAGCTTTCACTCACAAGGGTCTCCACCAGTTCAATCACATAGAAATCTCTCTAGCACCTTCTCTCTTCCTTGTCCCCAGTTCCTTCAGATGGTCAGATCTCGTCTGGCCTGAATAACGATCATTTATTAATTCCACTAAGTATTAACCTATTATCTCATTTCCTTCACTTCCAAGCAATTGAAACATGTGTGCTGTCTTTCCCCTTCCTTATCACCTCATTTCTCCAGGGCCTCTGCCGTTGTGCCTCCAGACACAAGACTGCTGGAAGCAGCATAAAATCAGTATCCATCTCTTGGCCAGATTCAAAGGTATTTTCACCGTCCTAACATTGTTCACTTTTACAATATCTAAGACCACAGACAACTTTTTCCTTCTTGGACGCTCTCCTCCTTCCATCCCCACCAATGCACTGCACCCCCACACCAGATTTAGTACTCAGACCCTGCTTGTCTCCTTCCACCACCCTCTTTCCACAGCTCAATGACATCTCTGCAGATGCCTCCTACATCTCTATCTCTAGCCCCTGCTACTTCCTAGAACTCATGACACTCACACTCAAATACCTTCAGCCCTCGCCCTTTTGTTTCCCAGGTTCAATACATGCTCAAAACCTATTGATTCTTTTTTAAATATCTCTCAGTTGTATTGTTCTCTCCATTCCCATAAACCCTAATTTGTTGAGAAACAACTCTGCTGCTGGAAGTACAGCTTGACTTCTTGTCTCTGGTCTCTTCACTGAAATCTTCCTTGCATACTACTGCCTCATTACCTTCCTAAAAACTGGTTCACTCTCCTACTCAAGAATCTACAGTGGCCTGCCCTGGCCTACCAGACAACTTCACATTTCTTCCTCTATACTAACATTTCTTACTTTCTTTACCACTACTCTGTAGTATAATTCCTCCATTCTGATTAGATTTGTCGGCTTACCCATCCCTGCCCCTCCACCTCATATACTCATATAATTCTTAGTCCCAATGATATGCCTGCAAAAACAAACACCAAACAGGACAATGTTCTCCCTGTTCTCTCACAGAGGAGTTACCTACACCAGTCATCACAAGCACAACTCTGACCCTGGGGAGGACAAGAACCTTGTTCCATTAACATGTGAACTTTAGACAGAGGACACAATCTACCTGTGACTGGGAATCTTTTCCTGAGGACCAGTTCCTGTCTTCATGAAATCTGACTGAGCACCTACTGTGCTACAAGTCTCAGTGTTAGACTCCATGAAAGATACAGAAATGAGAAAGGCAAGGTCCCTATCCCAGGGAACATAGAGCCTAAGACAGGAGATGAGACAGGTAAACTATAATAATACAAAGATATAAATGGGAAAATGCCACAAGAGAAGACAGAGATATTCAATGAGAAATACAGTTACAAATTAGAATGACTGGGAAAATTTTAAAAACAACTGATACTTAGACCCTACCCATAGATCCTGATTTAATTGGTGTGGGGTGGAACTCAGGAATTGGTAATTTTTTAAAGCTTCCCAGATACTTTTAACGTGTAGTCAGGATGGAGAACCTCTGCTGTAATAGGTAGGACTTGAGCCTAAAGGCAGTTGTTTTTAGCTAAGAGTATGAATCAGAATTACCTAGAGAACTTTTTCAATGTACATAATAAGCCTATAAAACATCCCTGAAGAAGCTGATACAGTATGTCTGGAATGAGACTGGGCTTGTGTATTTTGAAAAACTCCAGGGTAATTCTCATATATATATTGTATTAGGAAACACTGACCTAAAACAGGGAGGATCGAAAAACTGGGGCGTTGGGAGGACATTCCATGAGATGGGCATGAGATGAATAATCTATTCTGCAAGTCACAGAGAAGTATTCAAAGAGAAATTATTGGCAAACAGCTAAACTGTAAAATACCAAGTCTTGTGAGGATGGGAAACAACTGGTATTCTTACATATTGGTGGTGGAAATATAAAATGGCACAACCACTCTAGAAAAGAGTTTTACATTTTCATATAAAGTTACATATACTCATACCGTGCAGCAATCCCACTCCTAGGTATTTACTCAAGAGAAATGAAAATAGATATCCACACAAAGAGTTATACATGAATGCTCATAGCAGCATTATTCACAGTACCCAAAAAGGGGAAACAATGCAAATATCCCTCAACATGGGAATGGATAAACAGAATGTGGTATATCCATACAGTGGAATACTAATTAGCAATAAAAAGTGCACAAAGTACTGCTAGAATAAGATAGATTAATCTCCAAAACACTATGCTGTGCAAAAGAAGCCAGAAACAGAGGAGCACATATGATATGATGCCATTTAAACGAAGTTCAAGAATAGGCAATGGTAATTAGTGGTGTTAGAACTCACCATAGTGGGTGGAATTAACTACAAAGTTGCACAAGGGAGCGTTCTGGGCTGACGGAAATGTGCTACATCTTAATACACATGGTGATTACATGGGTATATACCTTTACCAAAAACCAAATTATACACTTAAGATGTTTACGAATTTCAATGTATTTAAATTTTCTCTCATATTTTTAAAAATAAAATAAACAAAGGAGCCGCTTATGCAATCTACCAAGTAAAAAGCATCTATATTTTCTCTTTTTGCAAAACAAATTAGCACAAATTTAGTAGCTTAAAACCACACCCACTTATTAGCTCAGAGAATGCAGTTTCTTCAAGTTATAAGGCTGAGGTCCTCATTTTCCTGCTAGAGACTGATCTCAGCTACTAGAAGAGGACATTCTCAGATCCCATCCACAAGGCCCCCTCCATCTCAGCAACAGAGAAATCTCTTAAATCGAATCCCTCTCACATTTCTAATCTCTCTGATTTCCTCTCTGACCCCAGCTGGAAAAAACTGTCTGCTTTTAAAAGGCTTGTGTGATTAGATTAACACAACTCAGATAATCTCTCTTTTTGTTAAACTCAAAGTTAACTGCTTAGTAACCTTAGTTACATCTGCAAAATCCCTTTGTCGCATAAGGTAACACAATCACAGGCATGCAATTTCATCATACTCACAGTCCGGGATTAGGGGTAAATCTTGGCACAGCATCTTAGAATTCTGCCTACCACAGCACCATATGAAAGCTGTTCATACACTCAGGGAGCTCCTTCAGGGTCCCTGTTCTGAAGAAACAGCAAAGAAGGCAAACATGGTCAGTCTAAACTCAAAGTGAGACAATAAGAGACTAAGGACAAAAAACAGAGACAAGAAAGCAATGGCCCATGTCCTTCTTGCCTGTGAGTGTCTCAGTCACAGACACACTCATTTCCTCTAACCTTTAGTAACATTCACAGGCACTGACGGTAGCTGCATCTCAGTTAATCCCTAACTAAAGTTGTAGGAAAACCAAAGCCATCGCAAGAAACCAACCATAAATGACAAGCTACACAATCCAACCAGGACATTTTATGGATTTCCAATGATTCATTCATTCAACAAACATTTATTGAGAATTTACTATGTCAAGCACAAAGGCAGGTGCTGAGGAGAACATGCTGATTAAAAACTAAAGCCCTGGGCCGGCCCCGTGGCTTAGCGGTTAAGTGCGCACGCTCCGCTGCTGGCGGCCCGGGTTCGGATCCCGGGAACACACCAACGCACCGCTTCTCCGGCCATGCTGAGGCCGAGTCCCACATACAGCCACTAGAAGGATGCGCAACTATGACATACAACTATCTACTGGGGCTTTGGGGGAAAAAAATAAATAAATAAAATTATTAAAAAAATAAAAAAATAAAAATAAAGCCCTTATTTGGATCTTCATCCAAACAACTCTACTGCCAAAAAAAAAAAGGAAAGGTAAGGGAGACATGGGAAGAAATAAAGGAATAAAAAAAAACGGAAAGGGAAGGGGAAAAATAATGAGATAATTGCAGAAATTTGAACATCGAATATTTTATGATATTGAGGAAGTATTAATTTTTAGCGTGACAATGGTATTGTGGTTATGTTTTTTAAAGATCCTAGATATTTTAGTAATATAACTGAAATATTTACAGATGAAATGACTTGATATCTGAGATTTGCTTCAAAATATTAAAGGTTTGGAGAGGGGACTATAGATGAAACAAGATTGGTCATGAAATTATTACTGGAGTTGCAGGATGAGTCCATGTAGATTCATTATATCATTAGCTTAACTTTTGCACGTATTTGAAATTTTCCAGAAAAGAAAAAAGTCCTTGCTCTACAGAAGCTTCTAACACAAGGAGTCAAGTATTCCAATAAATAGAATACTCTGTAGTTAAACAAAATAAACACAAAGCACTGCTTAAGCTCCTAGGACAGTGACTGCCCCGGGGTAGGCAGAAGGAGTCAGAGAAGATGTCACAGGAGCCGCCCCCTTGACCAGCGTCTTTAAGGAAGAGTGCCCCAGGCACAAGGGCAGCCCAGAGGTACAAAGGCACACAGACGGGCAGTGGCAGAGCTTCCGCACACTCTCTGGATGACTTGAGAGAGGCCGTGTTAGCTAAGAGCACCTGTTCCAGAGCCAGACCACCTGCGCTGGAGTTCCTGCTCCTGAATCCCCACTGTGAGACTTCTGGTGAGCTATTTGTATTGTCTCTGGGCCTCAGATTCTTTACCTACAAAATGAGGATTATACTGGGGCCGGCCTGGCGGCATAGTGGTTAAGTTCGCACACTCCGCTTGGGCGGCCCAGGGTTCGCCGGTTTGCATCCTGGGCATAGACCTATGTGCTGCTCATCAAGCCATGCTGAGGCGGTGTCCCACATAGAGCAACTAGAAGGATGTACAAGTATGATGTACAACTATCTACTGGGGCTTTGGGGAAAAAAAAGGGAAAAAAGGAGGAAGATTGGCAACAGATGTTAGCTCAGGGCTGTTACTCAAAAAAAAAAAATGAGGATTATAACAATACATACTTCAGGGGCTGTTGTCAGGAGTCAATGAATTAATCTGGGTGTAAAACATCTAGAAGACAGTGGGTGAGCAATAAATGTTAGCTGTTAGTAGTGGCAGCCGTATCCCAGCCCACAGTGCCACACATTTTGAAAATCTCATCTAATTCCTATTTGTCGCTTATCTTCTCTTTGTTAGACTATACACCTGTAAAGTAGCGACTGTGTCTTACTTATCTCTATATCCCCAGAACCCAGCCTAAGGCCACGCCCACAATAGGCACTGATCAGGCAGCTCTTCTTTCAGGCAGCAGAGGGGGGACCACCAGAAGCCTCTGTCCAGCCCCCCTCACGATTTCCCTATGGATTATACCTTCAATTCCTATAATTCTTTGGCTTCCTTTAGCTTCATCCTTGTTCCTACCTCCTCTCTTACTCTGCTCCAGAGATGTGCATTCACCAATGGTGCTCTCTGGCCCCGTCCCTGGCAGGTGTTCCAATGCCTCCTTTCTCTCTCTCCCCACAGCTATATTATCTAAACAGGCTCTGCATCACTTATTCTGAGATTAACAAAGTGTGAAAGGAGGCTGAATTTCTAGACCATTGGCCTCATACCTATTTGTGAGATGTAGAATCCTCTGGAAAAGAGAAAAGCAGATAAGATGGTAGCCAGAACATAAAGCCTTCAAATACAGCCTCATCTTTGAGGAAATCCTGTAGACATATTTGTACAGTCAGCTAACATCTCACTGGGGTTTTGGGGGGGTTCAGAAACTGCTGGAGAGGAGAGAGAGGCATGATGTGCAGGGAGCCCCGCTTCATGTTAATTTTTGCTTTGCGAACTTCAGGGTTTCTTTTTACCCCCACTAGTAGACTTCCTCATTCTCCCCCCACAGAAGAGACTCAGAGAGGAAGAGAATAAGAAGATCCAGAGCCTGAGAACTGAGAAGATACAAGACCACAGATGGCTAGACTCTAAAGATGAAGTAGGAAGGTCAGATGCAGGTCTCTCTCGAATCACAACTCTCTGTACAAAGTGCCCTCTGCCCTGAGCAGTGATGTGGGGCTGGAACACGATCCTGCTCTCCCCAAGAGTGGAAACTGCTGGTAGAACATTAACTAACCACCCGGGAGCAGAAGGACATGGAGCCCTCTGAAGTACCTCTCCTTACCTATTCTCTCCAAGTAACCTCTGAGTGGAGGACAATTCAAGGCTATGTCCCCAGCCCTAGAATTTGATGGTTCTTTCGGGAAAAAAAGGTAGGACAGGAGATCACAAAGCAGAAATGGGACACTGGAGAGAACACACTAAAAACAACAGCTTAAGCATGCTTTGTTTAAAGTTAAAGTCCTGTGAGCATGCTGATCTCCCTTCACTGCTGGGCTCTCTATGACAACCAGCCTTGCCCCACACTGGAGCCTCATCTGAACCCAGAATTCCTCTTGCTTGGGGACTATGGCAAGAAAGGAAAAGGGGAACTGGGAACAGGATGACAAATAAATACAAGCAGAGTGGTAGGGTCTCTGAGATACTAACTGTGATTATAAGGAAGTGAAACTGGTCTTCTTGTAGAGCTCAGACTGGTTTTGAGAACAACTTGACATGATAAGTGACCAAATATTTTGAGTAATGACAGAACTTTTGGAATAAATGTAGAGCCGCCCAGGACAACTACTTTTTAGGTGCCCATATTTACCTGATATGATATACTTGTAGGAGGAATCCTATAACTCATGTGAGTCTCATAACTTTATTATCTTCACTTACATAGGCCTGAGGAACAGTTTGATATGATCAGGAGTTAGATCAGAATGGGAGGAGCAGGAAAAAACAGGAGTTTATATGATGGCAGAGATGTGTAGAGAAAAGAAAAAAAGAGTCAAAGAGAAGAGTAATACAGAAGGAACAATAAACCCGTACCATAAACATAGAGATGGAAGCAGAGAGTTAATTGTGGCTCAAATCAGCTAATATGCCCGATCCCACAACTGAAGCTTTCCTGGGCACCTCATTCAGCCAGCCCTGTGTCATCCAGAGGTGGGATGGAGAAGGAGTAGAAATGAGCAGAAATAGACACTAAATTCTCCCACTTTCCTTTAAACTCAAGGGTTTTATTACCTTACACAGGAGAATTAGACTTTGCACATTAATTGGCTACTTTACATTAGACAGAGAAATTTGATTAATGTCAATTCTTCAAAGAACCAGCTGTACAACTTGCCTACCACTAAATTAACTAATTAAAGAGCAAGAGCTATTAGTGCTGCATGTGTCTGTGAATTTATTCTCTAAAGCAACCTCTGTTCTTAAGAATCCTAAGGCCTTCATATGACCCACCAATTTCACTCCCAGGTATATACCCAAGAGAAAAGAAAACAAATGTCCATAAGCAGCATTATTTGTAATAGCCAAAATGGGGAAACAACCCAAATGTCCATCAACTGATGAATGGATAAACAAAATGGAGTCTACAATGGAATATGATTTGGCAATAAAAAGAAATAAAGTATTGATACATCACAAAACATGTATTAATACTCGATGAATGTATCAATACTGGATGAATCTTAAAAACATTATGCTAAGTGAAAGAAGCCAGTCACAAAGACCACATATTCCATGATTCTATTTATATGAAACATTCAGAATAGGCAAAGTCATAGAGACAAAAAGTAGATTAGTGGTTTCCCAGAGATGGATGGAGGAGACAGCAGCAGGGGGGATGGGAATGAAGAGTGATTGCTAACGGCCGTGGGGTTTGTTGTTGTGGTGATGAAAATGTTCTAAAATTGATTGTGGTTGCACAATTCTGTGAATATACTAAAAACCACTGAATTATACACTTTAAATGTATGGTATATGAATTATAGCTCAACCAAGCTGTTATTAAAAAAAAAGAATCACAAGGCATGGATAAAGGGTTATTTCAGCTGGCTGGAGTTCAGATTTAGCTATACTATCCCATAAGCCCATTAAGACCCATAGCCAGCTTGAAAACTGCAAAAATCTGAACTTTTGCTTGATTTTTTTTAAAAAAACTGACATCAAGGCCTTGACCTCATTTCTGCTCTCTCTCTACCAGCTCTGCACCACTTGTTCAATTGGCTTAATGAGAAATGTGTCCAAAGTAACTATGAAAAATCATTCACTGATATCACAAATATTTTCTGAGCATCCATTATGTGACAGGTACTTTCCTAAGCCCCAGGAATTCAACAATGAGACACGGACACCCTGCCTGAAAGATGCTTACAGTACATTCACCAGGTGGTCTCAGGAGAGCATGGTAAGTGCTACAAAAGGGATGAGCATTGGGAACTGCAGGATCATAACCTGGGGTTGGTATGTTAGCGTAGGATTATAGAAGTAGTAATGTTTGAACCAAGAACTGAAGGATAACTAAAACTGATAGGAAAATGAAGAGGCATGACAGGAGTGTTCTAGGCAAACAGAGGAAGTACAAAGTCCCCGACGCTATAGAGAGCAGGGACATTCAAGGAATTAAAGTAGTTTGGTGACTGTAGCATAAAATGCAAGAGCTGGGGTGGGATGAGGGGCAGGACTAGCACAGATGAAGCTGCAGAAGACTGAGGTCTTTTAAATTTGTAACACGACAAAAATCTTGGGAACCATGCTGAAGAGACCAAAGTGCCTCCTGGGGGCAACAGAGAATGACGAAAGGATTTTAATAATGGAAAAAGATATGATCAGTGTTTTGTTCCCTAAGACCACTCTAGCTGCACTGTGGACCGTGAATTAGAGGGGGCATAGAACTACACTGGAGGCAAGGAGGGGAATCAGAGAGGAGACCATTGCAGTGATCTAGAGAAGGAAATGATGGTGGCCTGAATCAGTAGTGTGAGTAAGGTTAGAAATAGGAGTGGACAGGTTAGAGAGATATTTAGGAGGCAGCATTGTCAAGACTCAGTGACTGACTAGATGAGGGAGAGACAAAGGGAGGACTCAAGGACGCAGCCAGGTTTCTAACACGGATCACTGTGGGTACTGGCCACTAAAAATTTTGTTTTAAAGAATCAGGTTTGGAAGTAAGATAAGTTGAGTTTTTTTCCATGTTGCATATTCAAAAGCAGATATCCAGTAGACAGTTAATATACACAACTCAAGAGAAAGTGATTATAACTGAAGCCACAGCGGGCCTGGTGAGTAAATATAGAAAGGGAAGAGGGCATAGGACAGAACTCTAAAGACCACTGACATTTATGGGATGTGCAGATCAGAGGAGGCGGCCAAACTGAAAAGGAATGGCCAGACTGGTGGGAAGACACAGAGTGAGGGCCATAGCAGCAGCTCCAGAGTGAACAGTGGTCAACGGTGGCAAGTGCCTGTGACATCAGGTGAAACAAGGGTGAGAAGGGTTTATTGTATTTGGGGACGACTTCACCCATGGAGACCTTAGTTAGAGCAGTTTCAAGTGCATGACGGGAGGAAAAAATCAACGCTGCGATGCTGAGAAGCAGATGGGAGATAAAAAAGGAGACAGTGACTAAAAACAACTCTTTTAAGAAGTTTGTCTATTAAAAAGGAAGAGAATGATTCAGTGGAAGTCAGCAAGAGAAATAGGGTTCAAAATGGGATTTTTTTAAATATGAGAAAGATCTAAATATATTTAAATATTAATATAGATGCAGGGAGTTTGTAGTTTCACATTACAATCACGCTCTTTCCCCTAAATTTCTCCCTCCTTTGGGGTAGGGGAATCCTGGAAAGAAGAGCTATCTTATAATATACTAGGTGCTAAGTATTTTATGCCAGAGCAGCTTCACTGCAGACTTGACTTACCAACATCTTCTCAAAAAAGTGTTTCTAAAACTTCATTAAAATCTGCTCTCCTACCAGGTCTTTTCTCTATTTATGGCCACACATGATATAAAACTACTGATTTTCTCATCATCTTTTAAAAAAGTCTATATTCTTCTAAAATAGGCCTTTTGAAAACATAAGTATTTGCTAACTTGTAAAGATGCAATGGAGACGTGCAAATCGTGCCTCTTTCTCTCTTCTTGTATTAGCAAGAGAATCTCCATTAATACCTCTGAGGGAGTGCTTATTTGGTATTGTTTTTAGAGGAGCTGTGGTTTCAGAGATGGAAAAGGGAAGAATGTGTCAAAGCAGCAAGTGCATAGGAGATGCTGACCCTAAGACTGACTGTCGGGAAGGCTATCCTCCCTGCCCATTGGGCAATTACTCAAAGATAGCACCCCGACTCTGCCTAAAATTTTCACCCCACTTTATTAAACTACTTGATATTTCATCCAACTCACTTAGCAAATGATTCCGAGAAGGTTAGAGAACTTTCAACTATATATGAATACTTGTACAGTCAGACTGCTTTTCCCCCACCACCGACCTCCAATCTACCACACTGAGTTGGGAGCTTTGATGGGGTGGGGTTGGGAAGAGGACTCAAAAGCAAGGAAACTTTGGGCCTTAAGTGAGGAACAGGGTAGGCCTAGGTGAGGTATTACAGCGGAGGGCTAATGGAAGCATCAAAGTCCTATGTGCCTGAAATCTTGGAAAAGGGAGAAGAGTTCACATGAAAAGGGTTCAGGAGATGAAAAGCTACCAAAGGGAAGCATCATTTTGAAAGTGTGCCTCATGTTAATCCAGTTCCAGGAAAGGTAGATAAAACTCTTTTCCTTCCTCTAGAATATTTCTAAAATCCAGACCCTAAGTGTATTAGTCAGGGTTCTCCAAGGAAACAGAACCAATAGGATGGATATATTCCTAGATAGATAGATAGATAGATAGATAGATAGATATAAAGAAAGAGATTTATAAGGAATTGGCTCATGTGATTATAGAAGCTAAGTTCCAATCTTCAGGGTGAGTCAGAAAGCTAGAGACACAAGAGAGCCAATGATGTAGTTCCAGTCAAAAGCCCAGCAGGCTCAAGACCCTAGAGAGCCAACATTTCAGTCCAAGTCTGAAGGCAGAAAAAGCAGATGTCCTAGCTGGAAGGCAGTCAGGCAGGAGGAATCCTCTCTTACTCAGAAGAAGGTCAACCTTTTTGTTCTATTCAAACCTTCAACTGATTGGATGAGGTCCACCCATATTAGGAAGGGCAATCTGCTTTACTCAGTCTACCGATTTAAATGTTAATCTCAACCAAAAACACCCAGAATAACGTTTGACCAAATATCTGGGAACCCGATGCCCTAGTCAAGTTGACATATAAAATTAACCATCACACTAAGTTAGTAATACAGTTCAGCCAGACCATTCATTCAACATTTTCAAGGCCTTGTGCTATGGAATATGCATAGCTAAGTTAACTATATGTGATAACCCACATATAATTCCAGTAGATAGCATTAAGTACCATGAGGTGGTCTAAAAGTTGAGATGTTTGGGCTAGGGAGAGACCATTTCTTCCACAGTGTCCCATGGAAAGATCGTAGCATTTCAGCAGGGAACTGAAGGATGATGATAATGGCATAAAGGAGGAGGACATTCCTAATGAAGAAAAGAAACAAAAAGACAAAGAATTAGGAAAACGTGGTGAGTCATCTTGTTCAACTGCAGTTTAAAGCACAAGAAGAGAAAGGAAAGCCATTTGTATAACAGTAGGTGGTAAAGAGAACCCACAGCTTCCCAATCTCTCAAATAGGACGTTCTAAGAACATACAACCTTTGGTGCAGAAACTATCTGAAACTGTGTCAGTTCAACCGCTAAATATTTCTGAGAAGTAACTTACTTCCCATTCTGCTAACTTCTCCCAACTCCTAGATTTCCTCTCCATCTCAGGCCTTAGACATGCCCAGTTACCCCTGCTGGGCTATAGATTTAAAAGGTTTCTGAGAGGAAATCAGTACCTAATCAACCTTCACAACATATTTCATGAAACATATTTGAGTTCCAAAACAATGAATTTCAAATTCATGAAACAAATATCTAGCACCAGCTACTATGTATCATGCACTGTGAAAAGTCCTGGGAATACAAAAATGAATAAAAATACATTTCCTGCCCTAAAGGAACCTACCACTTCAGAACATAGACTCATCACAAGATGGGGAATGTCTTCGAAGACATCTTGAGAAGGGCCATGCAAAATATATCTTCATGGTCAGTTCTAACCTGAGAAGCAATTTTGCCTGGTTTGTGACCACAGGAAAAAGTGTACCGACCTTACTTTCAAATCAGTGCTCAGTAGATGCTCGCACAAGCCACAGCACTGGAGCTAACCAACAGGTACCAGGCACCTCCAAGTCGCAGGCATTGTGTTAGGCTTGGGAGATACAAAGAACAATGAGATATCTAAGAAGCATTTCTTAAATGCCTCCTGTTCCAGGCGCTATGGCAGGTGCTAGAGACATGGTCCCTAAACATGGAAAAGAGTATCCTAGAGAAGAAGGAAGCAGCAAACACAGCTGACTCAACCTACCCTGTTTCCCTCATTCAATTACCCCAGTTTTTGCTCATCTTCCCCCAACTTATCAATTCAATTTGTTCTCCACTTTGACAGCCAGAGTGATCTCCCTAAAACACAAATATGATCATGTCAATGCCCTGCCTAAAATCTAGATGCTGCTCTCCATCACCTTGAGGATAAAATCCAAACTTCTTCACCCAGCATGCCAGGCTCTTCACAATCTGTTCCCTGCTTATTTCTAACCACCATCCCTCTGTACTCTCTGTCACAACATACTCATCTTACATGTCCCTGAATATATGTAATCCCTCACATCACTGACTTTGCACATGTTTTTCCCTCCGCCTAGAAGGCCCTTCCCTCAATTTTTACTCCTGCTTTAGAATTTAGCTCTTGGAAAAAAAAAAAAGACAAGAAAAGAAAGGGAAAAAAAGCCTTCTCTGACTGGTCTCAACACTTCTGCCCTCATCCCAGGATGAGCTAGGAGACTCTCCTCTATGCTCCTGTAACGCTCACCTGCCCCTCAATCACAACACTTGTCTTTCTGGTCTATAATTCTTTTTTTTTTTTTTTTTTTTTTTTTTTTTTTTTTATTGCAGTAACATTGGTTTATAACATTGCAAAAATTTCAGGTGTACATCATTGTACTTCTATTTCTGCATGGACTACATCATGTTCACCACCAAAATACTAATTACAACCCATCACCCCACACATGTACCGAATTATCCCTTTCACCCTCCTACCTCCCCCCTTCCCCTCTGGTAACCACCAATCCAATCTCTGTCCCTATGTGTTTGTTTATTGTTGTTATTATCTACTACTTAATGAAGGAAATCATACGGTATTTGACCTTCTCCCTCTGACTTATTTCACTTTGCATTATACCCTCAATGTCCATCCATGTTGTCACAAATGGCTGGATAATTCTTTATTTGACTGTTTCTCTCACAAGACTGTGAGCTCCGTAAGGACCACACAAAGGGGTTCCTTGACCCAATTCCAAGTTTGTGTGGAGGCTTTGCCACACCAACAAGCAGTTCTCTGATGCCAGCAGAGTGTTCAAGAATTCAATTCAATTCTGACACTATCTACTCAGAGATAGCGTCAGATTCCACAAGTTGAGGGCTCAGTCCTACAGGACTCCCCTCTTCCACTTCAGATGCCAGCCACAAGTCCCAGGTTATTACCTGTGCTTCTGACCAACCAGCTACAAACTGGAGGTTCCAAGGACCCCCTCCAATGCAGGATGCCAATTGCAAGTCCAGGTTGTTACCTGTTCTTTTGACTGACTGGCTATAAATCAGAGGAATCAGAGGTTTCCACGACCGCCTCCTCGGGTTCAATTAATTTGCTAGAACAGCTGACAGAACTCAGGGAAATACTTACATTTACCAGTTTATTAAAGGATATGATACAGGACACAGATGAACATCCAGATGGAAGAGATGAGTAGGGCAAGGTATGAGGGAAGGGGCACAGAGCTTCCATGCCCTATCCAGGAGCGCCACTCCCCCAGAACCTCGATGTGTTCACCAACGTTGAAGCTCTCCAAAAAAAGTCAACAAGCTGTCCTCCTGAGTTTTTATGGAGGCTTTATTACATAGGCATGATTGACTAAGTCATTGGCCACTGGCTCTTGATTCAATCTCAAGCCCCCGTCCCCTCCCTGAAAATCAGGGTGTGGGACCAAAAGTTCCAATACTCTAATCACGTGGCTGGTTCTCCTGGCAACTAGCCCCCACCTTGGGTGGGATCCAAAAGTCACCTTCATTAACATAAACAAGAAATGCCAAGGGTTTTGGAAGCTGTGAGCCAGGAACTGTGGACAAAGACCACATATATATGAGAAATGTATTTTGGTCATCTGAATGACCAAAAATATATTTCTTATAAATCACAATATCACAACCACTATAACCTTTAGCTTTTACGCCTACTAATATACCCAATGCCTAATATAATGCTTAGTATCTAGTAAGCATTCAGGAAACTAAATACTTATTAAGACATTGAATGAATGAATGAAAAGTTACCAGAATCCATGTGTGAGAAAAGTCTTCAATTTACTAAATATTTATTGGGCACCTAAAATGTAAATAGTATCTTGAGAGATACTTTAAAAATCAGAAACATGGGGCTGGCCTGGTGGCGTATGGTTAAGCTCACGCGCTCTGCTTCGGTGGCCTGGGGTTCGTGTGTTCGGATCTGGGCACAGACCTACGCACCGCTTATCAAGCCATGCTGTGGCAGGCGTTCCACAAGTAAAGTAAGGGAAGATGGGCACAGATGTTAGCCAAGGGCCAATCTTCCTCAGCAAAAAGAGGAGGATTGGGCAACACATGTTAGCTCAGGGCAAATCTTCCTCACCAAAAAAGAAAAAATCAGAAACAAAGATTCAGTAGAAATTTAAGTTGCTTATACTTAAGTTGTTATACTTAAGTTGCTTTCAGATGAGCATGAGAAATTAAATATGTCCTCAGATGAAAAACAAGGCATAATGACAACGCAATAGGCGCTATTAGAGTTATAGAAAGGGCTATGGGACGGCCATGGCCACCACCACCTGCTTCCTAGAGTTGCTCTTCCAACCACCCTAGTTATGCTGGCTAGGTTGGAATGAACCTTTCCTACTTAGTTCAGCAAGACTGATTAATTTTCTAGTAGCAACTAACAACAAGAACAAGAAAAGAAAAACACAAAAGAATTTTTTAAGACAGAAATTTTCAGCCAAGGATAACTGAAGCCTAACCAGAGAAATCTCACTGGATACCACATGCCTAGGTCTGAACTTCCTTGGACAACAGATCCAACTCCTCAGGCCCCTAACCAGCTCCCCAAGGGTCTAGCCTCACTTACTTCACACTCCCTTGCACTAAACCCTGGGCAACGCTGGATGGAAGCAGGTCCTGACTACTGGGAGAGAAGAGCCTTTCTCTTTCCGCCCTCTCGGCTCCTCTCCTGACCTTTAGCCTGACCTGAGCACACCAGGCAGTAGCCTCCTTTGTTCTACATGGAGAGCACTCCAATTTTGAGACCCTGGAATTTCTTCTGCTGCCTGAAACTCACCTTTTTTCTGTCTTTTTTTTTTAAACCTCTCTGGAATATATGCCTTAGCCTGATCCTTGTCAAGGATGGTTTTATCCTTTTATCCTTTTATCTTAATATTTTTCACCAAGGGCAACATCTGGGCCAGGCTCCAGTAACAAGTTTCTGCTTCCTGAGGTCCTCCTCATGTCCACCTTTGCCAAAACAATAGAAAACAGGCTCTATTCCCATTTCATACCCCTTCCTCCAACTCATATAATGCCAACGGAAGTACAGGTAATTCTGACAACTTTTGGGAAAACAATTTGGCAATATTTATCAAGAGCCCAAGTAACTCTTTTAACCAAAGTATCTATTCACCTTCAGAAATATAGCCCAGGAAATAACAAGAAATGCAAAATGAACTTAATGCAAAAAGATGTTTATTGCAGCAATATATAAAAGAGGAAAAAATTGGAAATAACCCAGATGTCCCATAATAGGGAAATTATTAAGTTAAGAATTATCCATTAATATAACATTACACAGTCATTTTGTAAGTGCTTGGTAAAAATTTTAATAATATGAAAAAATTCATAACAAGTGAAAAAAATCAGTATACAAAGTTTTATATACATAGTATGATCTCATTAATCAGAAAAATGGGCCAAAAAAAAGTCTAAACATACCTATGTCTCCAGGTGGTGTGATTAGGGGAATCTTTTCCTCTACTTTACAAAATTTCTATAATAAGCACGTATTGCTTTTACAATAAGCAAAAATATGTTTTTTCTTAAATATATGGCCTCCTGTGGACCTCAAATTGGAGGAGTAACTGAGGCATACTGGGCATTTAATAAATATGAGTAGAATTAATTAATTAGTAGAAGAAGTGGGCTCCTACTTGCTGTCTAAGGAACGTGGAACAGAGAAAGTTAACTGCACTTAGAATGAGGAGGTCTAGATTTGAGAGACTTGAGAAATTACAGCCTCTCCTCAACCACAAAATGGAGGCAGCACCTGCCTGACCTCCCTCAGGAGACTCTGGTGAGAAGCAATTGAGATGATGCCCATGAAACTATTTTGTAAACTGGAAAACTGTACACAACATCTAAAGATGAACAATAAGGACCTCCTGTTGTTTTGCTCTTCTCGGTTTATTGCAGAACAAGAATGATATAAACCTGAAGCCCACAGAATAATCACTCCTTTCCCAGAACAGTTTACAATTTCCCCACTTCTCCAGGTGCCCCAAGAGCGGGTGTCTCCTGGGGAGGCATCTTGCAGAACTCAAAGTGTTATAGAGTTATAATGTCACAGTCCCTAAAACATACAGTAAAGACCTTCCCCACCTACACCTGGAGTCTCTTACAAGAGGCAGAAAGAAGCTTCAGGCCTGATATTGCACTGGCTTCCTAAAAAATACCTCTATCTCCAGTTTCTCCCTTCCAACCAATTCTGCACTTTATTGTCAAAACAATCTTCCTGTATCATAGAATCACAGACCTCTTAGCTAGAGAAACTCCTTTATGATCACATTGTCCAAACTCCTTACTTTAAACACGAGAGATCTAAGGCCCAGAGAGGTTAAAAGAATAAGTGACTGAGGGCCGGCCCCGTGGCTTAGCGGTTAAGTGCGCGCGCTCTGCTACTGGCGGCCCAGGTTTGGATCCCGGGCGCGCACCTACGCACCGGTTCTCTGGCCATGCTGAGGCCGTGTCCCACATACAGCAACTGGAAGGATGTGCAACTATGACATACAACTATCTGCTGGGGCTTTGGGGAAAAAAAAAAAAGGGAGGAGGATTGGCAATAGATGTTAGCTCAGAGCCGGTCTTCCTCAGCAAAAAGAGGAGGATTAGCACGGATGTTAGCTCAGGGCTGATCTTCCTCACAAAAAAAAAAAAAAAAAAAGAAGAAGAAGTGACTGAAAAAAGATCATAATATTAATGTCATTTCCCTCCTCAAAACTCTTCAGATAAATTCCAAACTCCTTAGTGTGGCATTCAAAGCCCTTCACAATAGCCCCAACCTATCGATTGAACCTCATCTCCCTCTAGTCTCTCACACAAACCTTGGTTCCAATCCAACTGGTTTCTTCTCCATCCCCCGAACTTATGCTGCTTGGCCTCATCTCAGATGTTTTCCTGGAACGTCCCTCCTCCTTCCTCTCCAACCTCTGCACATTCACAAGGTGCACTTGTTCAGGAAGCCTTCTCTGACCCGCTTAGCCCATCGGCAGCTCTCCTACCCCTGAACTCCCAAAACTCACTGTCCATAACACCTGTTGACCTGTGTTATAGAACATGCAGTCCTGACATTGTGATCTATATGGTTACCTGTCTTACTGCCTCTTTGCCCGCCCAGACAATAACCTCCTTAAAGGTGAGGGATTGTATATTTCTTCACATCCTCCACTGCACCCAGCCGTGACAGACAACATTTACTGAGCACCTGTGGCATGTAAGCGGCTGCTCTAGGTGCTTTGTGCATGTTATTTCACTTGATCCTCACAGTTTTCTCACAGATGAGAAAACTGAGGCTCAGAGAAGATGAAAAAATGATGGAGGTCACACACCTAAAAAGTGGCAGAGCCATGATGGGAATCCAGGCCCCTCAGCCTCCAAAGCCTTTAGCCATAAGCCACGCTGCCTCTAGCCCAGCCAGCACCTGGCATGGGGCAGGTGTGCCAGAACTGCTCACTGCTGACCGAGACATTCCCAGGGCCAGGCGGAGAGCCAAGGTACACATGACAAGGAAACAGAGCCAGCTTGATACTCCCTCCTCTGAAGTCCACTTCTGGGTTTCCCTGGGTCCCTGCAGGGTCTCCTTGGCTTCCTGGCATTAACCCCTCACCCTGTGCCAATCTAGGCAGCAGCCCCACTCTGTTCCACAGGTGGCTTATCTGGGAGCCCTGATCAAAAGGGTAAGACATCAGGAAATGAAAAGCCGGATTCCTCTGATGCAGAGGCAGAAAAGTGGTTCTTGAGCAACTGGCTCAGTGGGAGGCAGCCCCTCCCTATGGCCACCCAGTTTGAGCTCCTGTGTTTTTCTTTTGGGGCCTGTCAGGCAACTTTGTGATGGCAGGGACAAGACTTTTGTCAATAAGCCCTGTCCTACAGAGCTAGGTTGGAAGAAGCCCTGACACTGTGCAAACCCCCAGGTCAGCAGGGGGACCCGTGTCTCATGCCTCACCCTGACCCAGGGCCACATCTTCCACATGCCCACGTGGAAACAGGCTTCTCAGCACTGGTGGTAACAGCTACCATTTATTCAGTGCCTACTGTGTGCCAAGCACTATGCACAGTGCTTCAAATGCTTATCTCAATTAATTCTTGTTAACATTCTGTGAACAACACAGTCTAGTGTAGTAGGTTAAGGACATAGGCTCTGGGGTCAGACTGTCCAAGTTCAGAATTCAAGCTCTACCTCTTACGAGTTACATTAACTTGGGCCTGCTAAATAACTTCTCTGTGCCTCAATCCCTCATCTGAAAAATGACAACTACACTAGTACTTAATTCCTAGAAATGTATGAGGATTAACTGAATTAATAAGTGTAAATTGCTCAATACATGATGTTGTCATTATAACTATTATGTGGGCATCACCTCCATTTTACAGATGCTGCAACTGAGTCCTAGAGAGCTTAAGTCACTTGCCAAGGTCACCCAGTTAATAAAGGACAAAGTGAGGATTTAAATCAAGGTCTGGTCTACCTGACTCCAAAGGCACACGGACACCCGACACATCCTAGTGCTTGAGGCCTCTCTCTGTCTCTCCTCTCTCTGTCTCTGTCTCTCTCTAGCTCTGTTTTTCTCTCTCACTAAACTGTACTTAGGGAGCAGCTGGGCTGGTGAAGAGCTACAATAGGACCCAGGTTAGAATTAAATTACCAGGGTCATCCTGGAAAAGTAGAGCTGTGCAGGGCCCAGAGCCAACCCTAAGAACATAGGGAACATAGGGTCTGGGAAAATTTTACTGGCCCCACCCCTAGTTTATTACACAAGTGACATCAGGCTAAAATGAATATCAAAGTCAGTACTGAAGAGGAAAAGAAGTCACAAAAGGGCATCACAAAGCCTTAGCAGAATGGGTTTTCAACAGTGAGGGGGAGTCTCACCCCAGCTGACTTAGTGCCTCAGTATGGTAGAGGGGATACGCTATGACAGAGGGGACACGACCTTAGTATGGGAGCCTTAGAAAAAAATTTGGCACCAGTTGGTCTGAGCATTTTTACACATCTTTCTCTCAGCTCTTCCCTTAGCTACTGCCCAGCTTCCTGGTCTGAACAAAGAGGGAAGTAACCGCAGTTACCTAGAGACAATTCCACAGGCCTCAAATTGCCCTGCCTTCTCATTGCTAATGTTCTTAAGAGTAGCTAACAAATCCTCTTTCCAGTCCCTCAAGGAAATACACTCATTCTCCATCTCTGGAAATGCTGAAGGGCATGCTCTCATAGCTTGAAGATCCAAGAGATGAGAGACGGCTGAGGGATGATCTGAGTTGCAATCTCCACCACATCACCTACCACAGCATTCCCTAATGAGCCCAGTTTCCTACTTCCCATGGTCCTTGTGCTCCTGAAAAGGAGAGTCAGAAACTCCAGCATCTCACCTCACCTGTCTGGTTCTCAGAGTCCCAAAGCTATGAGTGAGATGGAGTTGAGTGCTGAGAGAATTAGGCCCAGAAAGCCTTGCTCAAGAAAAGACCAACTATTAGCTCCTGAGGATAGGGACTGAATTTCAGTTATCTTTGAAAATTCGGCACCTGGCCCTTGGTAGGTGGGTAAAAGAATCAGTGAAATTAAACTTGTTTTGGAAAATCAGAATGCCTAAATATTGGACAGAAACAAGCCACATATTTTACCTGTTTCCTGCTTGTCAACGTGCCTCTAGTCTTCCCAGAACAGGATGATACCTCTGCCACAGAAGCTCTCAAACCCTCTGGGTCCTACTCACAAATCCAAGGGTGGTGATGGCTAAACAATCAGCATCTAGTTTCTGAGAACTGACCTCAGACTGTTCAGGAAGGTCTGGTGTTTCATCCTCCACCTCCCCACACCCTCACACTTTACACACCCAAGAATAAAACAAGGTGAATTTCAGACCAGATTAAGGAAATTTCTAACATATTTTCCATCAGCTCTCTGACAACACAAGTTACCAGTAGATTGCTCAAAAGCAGAAACATAAAGGGAGCAAATTACTGAATTACTTCCTCTTAGCATCAACTGCCATTGACCGCACACCCTGACCCACATGCACATGCCCAGGCACAGGTAATACCATCGTGCACATTCATAGCACCCACTCTAAACTCTTAAGTGGCAGCAACATACAAGACATTAGGACACCATATGGCTTCACATATGTGTTATGTGGCCCCCAGACAATATTAAGGATATAACCCCACCCCAGCCCTCACCATCTATGAATGCTGGGAGCTAGAGCATGCACATGTGTCTCCCTGTGCCCTGTGTGTTCTATCAGGCTCTGTGGGAAAAGAAGAAAACATGAAGCAGAGATCCTGATGGCTATGAGAATTTCCTGTTATTTGTTTCAGGGACCCACAGGCAGTAGTCAAGAAAGTTACCAAAACAATCACAGCCCACTCCAGAAACTGAATGTGATGGTCCGGGGTAGGTTGTGGAGGAGGTGGGAGAACAGGAAGGGAAGCCCTATCATACCAAAACATGAGAAGTCGGTGCAATGGCAGGGAACCTACCAAGTAGGCCCTCCTTCCCCAGGCCAAGGGGGCTCCAGGCTCCAGACTCTCCTCACCACACCCACAGTGGGCATCTTTAGCCCACAGAAACACAGAGCCATACAGGAGGAGGCACAAACAGAACTCACAACTGGCTCATTTGGGGGAAGGCAGGCGTGAGACAAAAAAAAAAAAAAACAGAGAAGCAGTCCGGGCTCTGTCACACCTGCTACTGATCACAGAATCAGAACTTGAGAGCAAGAAGGACCACGAAAGATTATCTCACCCAAATCCGACAATTTTCAGATAAGAAAACTCAAGGCCAGAGTGGGTGAGTGACTCTCCCATGGTAACAAGGGAAACTGGTAGCTTAGCTGACACAGAACAAGCTCTCCTCACTTCCAGCTCCACCCCCCCACCTCTGGATCTCCCCAAGGCCACAGAGTGTGAACAGCCCAAAAAGTGAACTGTATAAAACTCTCCATTGGGCCGGCCCCGTGGCTTGGCGGTTAAGTGTGCGCGCTCAGCTGCTGGCGGCCGGGGTTCGGATCCCGGGAGTGCACCGACGCACCGCTTCTCTGGCCATGCTGAGGCCGCGTCCCACATACAGCAACTAGAAGGAAGTGCAACTGTGACATACAACTGTCTACTATGGCTTTGGGGGAAAATAAATAAATAAATAAAATCTTTAAAAAAAAAAAAAAAGGATTGTAGTTTAAAAAAAAACTCTCAATTGTCCTCACTCAAGGTAGAGGGTATAAGTGGATCAGCCCTAAAAACTTGCTAGTGGATGAGAGAAAGACTCATATTTCCTCCTGTTTATCTGTATTACCTGGCTCCGAGCCCTTAGGGAGGTTAACCCTCCATCTCAGAAAGGATGCGGATGTGTGCAGACCACTGCTGTGGGCAATGAGAGTTCCACTTCACATCCCAGGCTGCAACTCCACTCTCCTCATCACTGCTCTCAGAATGAAGCAGCTAAATGTCATGGAAAGATCTCCCTCCATGTGAGAGCCTGGCTGGGCCTGAGAGCAACTGCTCCTCTCCCAGGGCGTGTCTCCGACTGAGCACCAAACCACACCATGTTCCCCTGCCCTCCCCCATCTCTGTAAGCCACCCAGGGGACAGGCAGAGAAGTGAAACCCACGCTTGAGGCAGAATGAGCAGCGAGAGAGTATAGGGGGGAGAGAAGCAAATGAAGAGTGAAAGGAAAATGTGAATAAGAGACGGCCTCAAAATACCCCCTCCAGCATTAACGTCAGCATGATTTCACCCATTCTCAGAATGGAATACACCCCTCCAATAGCCCAGAGAAAGCAAGCAAGCATAGACTACATTGTCAACTTCATAGAGGGACAAGACCCAAACTGTGGGTGACTAGAGGAGCCAAGGTTCCATTCTTTTCCAGAACCCAGACACCCAGCCCCAACTCATTAAGTTTCAACTATCAGTGTTTGAGAAATTCTGCTTTTGATTGGTCCAAGGTGAGACCTATAGATCTCAATTTTTAACAAACATCCCAGATTATTCTGATACTGATGGTCTGAGGACCACTCTACGAGAAGTCCTACTGTATCACTTCCCCACTGCGCTGCTGAGAGCTTAAGAGCAGCTGCTATGGAGTCCCCCAGGTGGCCTGGCTTCAAATTCGGGCTCTAACACATGTGCTACAGGGCCCTGGGCAAATGACTACACCTCAGTCTCCTCATCTGTAACATGGGGCTAATAAAAGTACCCATCACAAGTGCTATTGTAAGGATCAAATGAAATAATCCAGTTATTTAAAGTGTTTGGCACACTGCCTGGCACACAGCACACAGTATTTGTTGACTATTACTTGTTATATTAGTACACAATTAGTTACACAAGATGTCAGTTGTATGATAATTATTAACTACACCATGTATTTTGGCTATTACTAATTTATGTTGCATTGTGTACATATAAAACTCATTACTCCCAAGAAATTGACAGGTCAAGTAATTTTTAAGTTATAGGGAGCCTTCCCAGGAGATTTCTAGACCTAGTAAGCCTAGCTATTAGCTTAATCCTTCTAAGTTACTTCTTCCCCTTTGCCCTCCTACTCTCACCCTTTCCCTTTCTGCCCCACGGACTCCATGTTCTCAACAAAACTTTAAATTTACATTGTGCTTTTATGTTTTATAATGAGTGTTAAAGTGTTTTATAGTATGTGTTTTGATTGCCTGCTTTTCTCTATTACTTTCTCCAAACATCCTTCCTTTCCTTTAGGCAATTAATATGTGACCCCCAGGCTAAGAATATCCATCCGGATCAAAGCCCTGAAAAGTCACTCTGATTAACAGACAAAAGTTTGATGAAGACTAGAACTCAGCCCTGTGGCTTGTGACTAAGACACCAGGCCAAGCAGGCATAGACTCTGGGCTCGCTCCCTCTTCTCCATTTCAGCCTCCACTACTCACTCACACCAGCCCGAGCATCCTTCTAGAGCTTCTCCCAAATACCCATACAGTATTTCCACATGGAGAGTCCACAGGCATTGTATCTAAACATCTAAAGTTGAGTTTAGCATCTCAGTCCCTAAGCAACCAATCCCTCATCCTTATCTCAGGGCTAATGACAACTGATCCACACAAAAGTCCAAACTAAACACAGCTCGAAATCACCTTCAGGCCTCCTCCTCACTACTCCCTCCTCTCTGGTCACTCACCAAGGCCTGCCAGTTCTTAAAACGGCTCTCCTGTACCCTGCTTTCCATGCCCTCTGATCTCCCAGTTCAGATCTCAGACTCTCATGTGGACCCTCCACAGCCTCAATTCTCCCAACAAACCAGCTGCCAGAGTGCGTGTCCCAAAACACAGGTCTGACCAGGTCACTTCCCACTTAAAGCCTCTGGTGGATTCCCACTCACAGGAGTCCAGACTCCTCAGGCTGGTAGTCAAGACTTTCACAATTTGGCAGGACCCCACCCCTCCTGCTACCAAAGAGAGCCCCAAAATAAGACCAGGCCACAAAGATCCACCCACTCCACTCTAGGCTAAAGGCCAGCCAACCGGGTACATGATACCTGGCAGTTGGTCCCCCCTGATACAGACATTAGGCAAATTTATTGTATCTGATGATGGATCCTTGGGCCCTGAAGGGATGATACAGATTTCAATGAAGAAGAGGAAAGACAATGCAGGGCCAGGGCATTCGAGCTGTAGGACTTGAGTTCATCGAGTCAACTCTCCCCATTGTGCAGCAGGCAAAGCTAAGGCCTAGAGAAACAAATCTACTCATTCACAATTCTGCTTCTTCTGCCATCAGGCCTAGAAGATTCTCCCAAGCACAGCTATCTGAGATTCCCACAACCTTCCCCTTTCCCTGGTCACAACTCAGGACCCCTACCCCACCCACAAGCGTGCAGGTTCCTAGATGACCTGGAAGGAACAGAACTGGAAGGCTTGAGCTTTGGTACAAGTTCAGGGTGAAACTCCTGGGGCCAAACACAAGGGCCTTTGACCATAGAAAACAATAGGCCCATTGTCTGGTGGGTGGAACCAAACCACAGCAGGAGCAAGGAACCCAGCTTTGTGCCAGAGATCAGAACCTGGCCCTACAATATCAGGGGGGAGAGGGGGAAGGGAGAAAGGAATACACACTTTAAGAAAATAGAGGCAATTACAATAGACCTTACCCTTGGTTTTTGGGGTTTTTGTTGCTGTTTTTCCCTCACCCATTGCTCTGCATGGCCTCTGATTCCTCCAGGATCTAGGCGGGCCAGAAAAGGCCTGGCTGCCTAGAGGGTGGAGGAATCAAGTTACGATTTAGATGGTTCCTTTATGAGATGATTAGTAGAGAAAAGAGCCACTCTATCCTTTCTCTAATTGTTGGGGAAAGAAAAAACAGAAAACAACAAAAAAGCCTAAGAGCTACACATCCACCCCTCAACAAAGGAAACAACGCTCCTGCAAAATACAGGGGCCTAGTGGGGGACCAGGGCCCTGCCCATCTCAGTACTGCAAGAAATGAAAGGAGGGAAAAAACAGAAAAGCCTGAGCCTTTACTTTTTTTATTTTTTATTTTTATTTATTTATTCATTTATTTATTCATTTATTTTGTGAGGAAAATCAGCCCTGAGCTAACATCCATCCTAATCCTCCTCTTTTCCTCTTTTTGCTGAGGAAGACCGGCTCTGAGCTAACATCTATTGCCAATTCTCCTCCATTTTTTTCCCCAAAGCCCCAGTAGATAGTTGTATGTCATAGTTGCACATCCTTCTAGTTGCTGTATGTGGGACGCCGCCTCAGCATGGCCGGAGAAGCGGCGCATCGCTGTGCGCCCGGGATCCGACCCCGGGCCGCCAGTAGCGGAGCTCGCACTTAACCGCTAAGCCAGGGGGCGGGCCCAAGCCTGAGCCTTAAACAACAAATATTACACGACAAGAACATTCTCCTCAGCCACCAAGTCCAAAGCTACTTGATATGTTTCTGAGTTGCCAGAAGGTCTTGGTTCACCCCATAAAAAGTCTCTGACCATATTCCTTGATGCCTAGAGATTCATTCCTTTGGATTTGATGCACTGAAGTGATGGATCATTTAGATTGAAGGACAAAGTCTCATGCTTACCCTCAGGACAAAGTCTATCGTTTCTCCCTTCCTGACCTTGCACAAGCTGTTCCTCCAGCTGCAACATCCTTCCTTCTCCTGTCCTTCTCCTTAGCAAACTCAAATGGCATGCTCTCCAAGAGAGCTCAAAAGGGCTCCTACAGGCAAATGAATGGTTCCCTCTCTGTGTTCCAACAGTAAACTGAACATACCTCTATTTATAACATCATGAAATAATTATATTTAATTTTTATTTTGAAAATTAGGATAAAATATGAAAAAGAAAAATACCACCCCTGTTCTATTTTCTACCTATAATCTAGACTTAATCATTGTTTAACATTTTGGCATATTTCTTCCAGTCTCTTTCTGGGTGGCACAGTAACCTTGCAGAATGCAAAGATTATATACTTTTTTTTTCCAGTTTTTACAGTTCTGAAGGTTAGAAGTCCAAAATGGGGGTCACTGAGCTAAAATCAAGGTGTTGGCAGGATTGTATTCCTTCTGCAGGTTCAAGACGCAAATCACTTCCTTACCTGATCCAGTTTCTAGAGGCCACCCACGCTCCTTGGAACACAGCCCCCTTCCATCTTCAAAGCCAGAAAGGGCCAGTGGAGTCTTTCTCAAGCAGCATCAATCTGACCCTGACTCTCCTGCCCCCCTCTTTCTCTTACAGGGACCCTTGATTACATTGGTTCCACCTGGATCATCCAGGACACCCTTACCATCTCAAGATCCTTAACATCATCACGTCTGCCAAGTTCCTTTTGCCATATAAAGTAACATTCACAGGTTCTGGGGATTAGGATGTAGGCATTTTGGGGAGGCCATTACTCTGCCTAACACAGGTACCCTTTCTAAATTTTACCCACAACAAAAACTTGGTTTGCCTTCTTTCTCTTTCATTTCTCTTCTGATACAGAGGCAAGAGCACAAGCTTTGAGGTGAAACACACTAGATCTGTCATTAACTGGCTGGATGACCCTGAACCAATCATTTCACCTCCCTTAGCCTCTTTTTTTCTCATTTTGTAACACAGGTTAACTCTTACTGCATTAGGAAATGACAGTAAAAGAGTAAGTCAAGATACAAAAGGCAGTAAACACAGTGCCTGGTATGTGATGAGTCCTCAGTAAACATTCTTTCTATCCTTTCCTTTTTGCCATCCCATTTTCTCGCACTCTTGCCCATTTTCTCCTTCGCTCTTCTTTCTCTTCAGTGACTTATTCTAACCTCAGTCTAACCATTTAGCAAAGAAGGCCATACTACCATCTCTTGTGATTCTGCTTCAATACTTCTTCGGATGGAGCCTGATATCTACTCAGGGCAGCCCACTATATTTATTTGGAGACCTCTGTTCTTTAAAAAGGTCCTTTTATGTTCACTTAAAACTTATATACACTTCCTCATAACTTAGATATGCCAGTCCCAATTCAGCACTGTTAATTTATACATTCATTTCTTATTTCATCCTTCTTCAGTCTTTCTCTTTACATCTTATAAATAAGGATAATACAGAGACAAAAGTAAGGCCCAGACCACAATAGGGAATTCCTTTGGCAAGATGAATGCTATTTGCAAGACATCCCTTGAAGCCTGTTTCTAGGTTTGGCTTTCAGCAAAACCATTTAACTCTAGAACACATTCCCAGACCCCAAGAGACAACTGTGACACAAGCCACGCATCCTCTTAGTGTTTCTGCCTTGGATTAAGACATTTTCCAGAATGTTGTTCATAAATTACTGCTACCCAACCCTTCCACTTCTGGAAGTTAAGCCTCCCCTATCATTTTCATCTTCAGCTGGCCTGCCAGGACACTGCCTAGAAAATGCCCTTCCCACCATAGGATGAATTCAGGGTGGCACCTTTGCCTAGTCCCAGAATTATAATAGCTCACACTAGCACTCACTACGCAGCCAGGCAGTATCCTAGGGGCTTTATATGTAGCTACAGCCAAAAAATCTCATGAGTGATATCATCCCCATTTTTACAGATAAAAAAACTGAAACAGAGAAGTGAAGTAATTTACCCAACATCTCACAATTCCATAATTTAACCTCATCTCCCACACAAGTACATTTAATAATTTAATCTGGGCAGAGGGCACCCTAAGATTTCTAAGTTCTTCTGAATAAAATCCACCTTCCAGAATGCCGTTTGCCTCCTCCATTTTCAGGACTTGACAAACAGTCAGCATTTTCTTTTCTGTCTAGCACCTCTTCCCTAACACCACACTTCACAATTACACATCCCTTGCTAAAAGTTTGCTTTTATGAACCTCGAACTCTTTGGGGAAGAAACAGGGTCAGGTACCTGGTCCCCAGGAATAGTTGTTTTTACTGAATTGTCAACTATTTGCACAGCTATTCTCTGGCCATAAAAGGGGTGCACTAGGGAAAGAAAGTGTAATGAGAAGGAAGCAGGAGGAGGGAGAGTCCCTGCACTGGTCATAAAGGTGAGGAGATTCCAAAGGCAGAAACAGTCATAAGACACACCCAGACTTTTGTGGCCTTTGCACAATGGCAGCCCCACCTGTCCCTTTCCATGGCTGTTGGCATCTGACTTCCTTCTCAGCCTGGCCCTCATGGCCTTGTCTTCTTAGACAAACTAGAGGCCTGGGCCTGGGGCCAAACCACAGCACCTAGCAATGAACTGTGTGGGTGGAGGGAGCAGAGAAGGGAGTAAAACGTTCAACTCTTAGGGGACCTGACTCACCTATGTACATATCCGTTGGCCAGGAAATGGATTAGTGAAGGGCTGTTCTGCAGGACTCATGGTTTAAGGAGTTTTACTGGGGAGTTACACTTCCTCAATGCTGTCTGACTGAGAGCAAAGGGCTGGGTGTGGGAGGCATCACAGCTTTCTCCCATTTGGATACCCATTGTCCCTCGTCTCCCTCTGCTGGGTTACATTCCTTTATCCATAGAATACTTATTTACTAAGTTGGGTCCCAGGAAAAACATCTCAGTGGAATTCCTTAAAGCCCCAAGCACTCAATTCAGTTCAACAGTGTCTCTCATCTGAGTGAGGACCAGACACAAACATCTTTTAAAGGCTCTGCAGGAAATTTTGACAAGAGCCTTTGCACCACCCAAAATCCCTCTGGGGACCACTGAGCTACACACAAGAAGAGGACAGAACTTACTGTGTGCTGGGGACCTTTATGTTTGCACCTCACCTAATGCTCACAGTGACCCTTTGACACCAGGACTATTACCCCTGTTTTGCAAAAGAAACCAAAACTCTAAGAAGTCAATTAACTTGTCTGGACCGAACCAGGATTCAGACTGACATATTTCTGAATCTAAAGCTCATGTTGTCACTCCACACCATCCTACCTACTAGAATTCAAAGAACAGAAAGATAAATCCGCTTCTAACAGAAATACTCATAAAAGGCTTCAATGAAGAGACAGGATCTGAATGGGCCTTAGGATGAAGAATAATTCAGGAGACTGAGCAAGAAGGCAAGGGTATTATAAAAGAAGGAAAAGAATTGGAATCAAATCAGACATGAGAAAGTAAAATGTGGGTTCAGGTCTTACTATGTAAATCAAGGGACCAGACTGAGACCATGCTACAGGGTCTTTCAATGGCAGCCTAAGGAATTTGAACTTCATCCTGCAGATAGGAGCCACTAGAACACTTTGAGAAGGTCAGGAACAGGACAAAACAGCATTTTCAGGAAGATTACTCTGAAAGTATTAGGCAAGATGACTTAGGGAAGTGGTTCTCAACTCTGGCAATTCATTAATTACCTCAAGCTTCTTGCTTTTTCTTGTTTTTTAACTTTTCATTTTAACATAATTTCAGACATTCAAAAATGTTCCAAA